>NC_082711.1:11582199-12182199 GCF_030144855.1 Hypanus sabinus | reverse complement strand
TGCCTCCATCTGAGATTCTGCCAACAATGGTTGTATCATCAGCAAATTTATACTGTAGACAGCACTTGAGCTATGCCTAGCCACACAGTCATGGTTCTGGAGAGAGTAGAGCAGTGGGCACCAGTGTTGAATACCAGCGAAGGGGAGATGTTATTGCCAATCTGCACAGGCTGTGGTCTTCTGGTTAGGAAGTTAAGGATCCGTTTACAGGGGGAGGTGCAGAGGCCCAGGTTCTGTAGCTTTTCGATCAGACTGAAGGAATGATGGTGTTAAACACTGAGCTACAGTCACTAAACAGCACCCTGACATTGGTGCTTGCGTTGTCCCCATGATCTAAGCCATGGAAAGAGTCATTGAGATTGTGTCTACCATTGACGATAGGCAAATTGCAGCGGGTTCTGGTCCTTGCTGAGGCAGAGGTCCAGTCTAACCGTGATCAACCTTTGAAAGCATTTCAGCACTGTAGATGTGAGTGCTACTGGACTGTAGTCCTTAAGACAGCTGACACTGCTGTTTGTGGGCACCAGTATAACCATGGCCTTTTTGAAGCAGGTTGGAACTTCCAACCATAGCAGTGAAAAATTGGCTTTGAATACTCCAGCTAGGTGATTGGCACAAGCTTTTCAGAGTTTTGGGGCCTGACACCTTGCGAGGGTTCACCCTCCTGAAAGACAGCCTGACGTTGGCCTTCGAGACAGGGTCACTGTATGCAGCAGCAATCCTCGGAGTTGTAGTTACATCCCTCCTTCCTGTACCGGCCACAACGACTGAGATTGACGGGTTCACTACGCACCGCCAGGATAGGACTGTTGAGACTCTCAAAAGCAGAGCTCGAGGTGTATGCCTCATTATCAACTCCTCGTTGTACAAGTGTATCTGTGATACCCCAAAGCTGCTCACCAGTCCTGGAATATCTTGCAATGAAGTGTTGTCCATTTCATCTGCCGCAGGAGATTTTAGCGATCATTTTCATTCCACCTCAGGCCAAGGTCAAACAGGCTTTGCATGATCTGAGAGATGGGATCAATAAGAATGAAATGGCGCACCCTGACACCTTCGCCGTCATTTTGGGAGATTTTAACCAGGCCAGTCTGCAAAACTCACTAAACAATTACCATCAACAGATCATTTGCAATACCAGAGGAAACAACACACTGGACCATTACTACACCACCATCAAGAATGCCTACCGTGCTATTCCACGCCCTCACTTCAGTAAGTCTGATCACCCGGCTGTATTTCTACTCCGAATATAGGCAGATACTGAAGACTGCAGCACCAGCAGTGAGGACTGAGAAGGTTTGGACAAGGGAAGCACAGGAATGCCTACAGGACGACTTTGAATCAGGTGGACTGGACTGTATTCAGGGATTAATTTTCGAACCCGGATGAGAATGCTGCGGTTGTTACTGACTTCATTAAAACCTGTGTGGATAAGCGTGTGCCCACGAAGACTTACTGTACATTCCCAAACCAAAAGCCGTGGATGAACCAGGAGGGTTGTTGTCTGCAGCGGGCTAGATCGGTAGCATTAAGTCTGGCAATTAGGGCTGTACATGAAAACGAGTGCTATTTCACGAGTGTAAAACCAATTCTGAGCGATTTTGGAGGTATGAAAACTCTGGCAGGGTCCGCAAGACATTACTTCGTGCAAAGTGAAACGCAACAGCATGAATGGCAGCGATGCTTCACTACCAGATTGTGGTGAACTATGTGCCTGTCGGGACACGCCCCCTGCTGACTGTTCCTGTGGCTCCTCCCACAGACCCCTGTGGACACGCCCCTGCTGACTGTTCCTGTGGCTCCTCCCACAGACCCCTGTGGACACGCCCCCTGCTGACTGTTCCTGTGGCTCCTCCCACAGACCCCTGTGGACACGCCCCCTGCTGACTGTTCCTGTGGCTCCTCCCACAGACCCCTGTGGACACGCCCCCTGCTGACTGCTCCTGTGGCTCCTCCCACAGACCCCTGTGGACACGCCCCCTGCTGACTGCTCCTGTGGCTCCTCCCACAGACCCCTGTGAACACGCCCCCTGCTGACTGCTCCTGTGGCTCCTCCCACGGACCCCTGTGGACACGCCCCCTGCTGACTGTTCCTGTGGCTCCTCCCACTGACCCCTGTGGACACGCCCCCTGCTGACTGTTCCTGTGGCCCCTCCCACGGACCCCTGTGGACACGCCCCCTGCTGACTGTTCCTGTGGCTCTTCCCACTGACCCCTGTGGACACGCCCCCTGCTGACTGTTCCTGTGGCTCCTCCCACTGACCCCTGTGGACACGCCCCCTGCTGACTGTTCCTGTGGCCCCTCCCACGGACCCCTGTGGACACGCCCCCTGCTGACTGCTCCTGTGGCTCCTCCCACTGGCCCCTGTATAAAGGAGATCTGAGGCCTGACGCTCGGCCTCAGTCTCCAAGACATTGTATGATAGACACTCACTCCTGGTTCCTTCTTCCAGTCAATAAAAGCCGATATCTCGCCTTACGTCTCAGTGTGAGTTATTGATGGTGCATCACAGATGAACTCAACGCCTTCTATACACGCTTTGCGAAGGAGAATATAACTACAGCTGTGAGGATCCCTGTGGCACCCAGTGACCCTGTGATCATGGAGTTTGACTTTCAGGAGTGTGAACCCTCCTGACAAAGGAGGGGCCAATCTGGTATGGTAGGGGTTAGTCAGGATTCCATTAAACAAAGGACACAAATGATCTTAATGTCCCTGTGATAGACCACCCTGACTCTGAGATCTTCATTGGGCTGGAAGGGTATCTCTAAATAAATCAAAATAATCAATAATCTAGTCCCACCTGCCTGCACATGGTCTATATCCCTTAGTTCCTGGCCTGTTTAAAACCTCTGAAATGATTCTACCGATCTGCCTCCACCACCTTTGGGTTAGGGTTAGTAAGCTTTGGGTGCGCTGTGTTGGCACTAGAAGTGTGGAGAGGCTTGTGGGTTAGAGTTAGGGTTAGTAAGCTTTGGGTTAGGGTTAGTAAGCTTTGGGTTAGGGTTAGTAAGCTTTGGGTTAGGGTGAGTAAGCTTTGGGTTAGGGTTAGGGTGAGTAAGCTTTGGGTTAGGGTGAGTAAGCTTTGGGTTAGGGTTAGGGTGAGTAAGCTTTGGGTTAGGGTTAGTAAGCTTTGGGTTAGGGTTAGGGTGAGTAAGCTTTGGGTTAGGGTGAGTAAGCTTTGGGTTAGGGTTAGGGTGAGTAAGCTTTGGGTTAGGGTTAGGGTGAGTAAGCTTTGGGTGTGCTGTGTTGGCACTGGAAGTGTGGAGAGGCTTGTGGGTTAGGGTTAGGGTTAGGGTGAGTAAGCTTTGGGTTAGGGTTAGTAAGCTTTGGGTGTGCTGTGTTGGCACTGGAAGTGTGGAGAGGCTTGTGGGTTAGGGTTAGGATTAGTAAGCTTTGGGTTAGGGTGAGTAAGCTTTGGGTTAGGGTTAGGGTGAGTAAGCTTTGGGTTAGGGTTTGTAAGCTTTGGGTTAGGGTTAGGGTGAGTAAGCTTTGGGTTAGGGTGAGTAAGCTTTGGGTTAGGGTTAGGGTGAGTAAGCTTTGGGTTAGGGTGAGTAAGCTTTGGGTTAGGGTTAGGGTGAGTAAGCTTTGGGTTAGGGTGAGTAAGCTTTGGGTGTGCTGTGTTGGCACTGGAAGTGTGGAGAGGCTTGTGGGTTAGGGTTAGGGTTAGTAAGCTTTGGGTTAGGGTTAAGGTGAGTAAGCTTTGGGTTAGGGTTAGTAAGCTTTGGGTGTGCTGTGTTGGCACTGGAAGTGTGGAGAGGCTTGTGGGTTAGGGTTAGGGTTAGTAAGCTTTGGGTTAGGGTGAGTAAGCTTTGGGTTAGGGTTAGGGTTAGGGTTAGGGTTAGTAAGCTTTGGGTTAGGGTGAGTAAGCTTTGGGTTAGGGTTAGGGTGAGTAAGCTTTGGGTTAGGGTTAGTAAGCTTTGGGTTAGGGTTAGGGTGAGTAAGCTTTGGGTTAGGGTGAGTAAGCTTTGGGTTAGGGTTAGGGTGAGTAAGCTTTGGGTTAGGGTGAGTAAGCTTTGGGTGTGCTGTGTTGGGTTAGGGTTAGGGTTAGGGTTAGGGTTAGGAAGCTTTGGGTGTGCTGTGTTGGCACTGGAAGTGTGGAGAGGCTTGTGGGCTGCTTCCAGCAAAACTCGGATTTTGTTGGCCACTGGCACAAACACATTATGTTTCCATGCCCATGTGACGAGTAAACTCAGAGATTACTTCCCTGCACCCGCTTTAGAGTTACTTCCCACTAAAACGTGACACTTTACACAAGTTTTTCCTTCTTTGTCCTAATTTGCTGGCATATCTACCATTTTTTAAATGAAATGCAGGAAACCTTAACTTTTAATTTTCAGGTTAAAGCGTCACATTCGGAGTACAAAATAAGTGATTATGTTCACCGTCTGAGTGTTAAATAATTCCCACCCTTAAGCATGGTTGCGTCAATTTGAGACAACTCAATAGAGGGTGTGAGTGACAGCGACCAAATCGAAGGATTGAGCCCTGACCCCAACCCAGGTTCACCAAGTGGAGAAGGTCAGGGTTCAGAGGTAAGGTGTCCACTCAGTAATGAGATGCAAATTGACAATTGCATCACCTGATGGACTTGAGGATGGGCACGAGGACAGAAAACAGGAGAATCAGGTTTATTATCAACACAAAAGATTCTTCAGGTGCTGGAAATCTTGAGCAATGCAGACGGAATGTTTGGGAGGGGGTGCTCAGTAAGTCAGGCAGCATCTATGGAGAGGGATTTAGAAAAATATCTAAGTAAGTTTATTGTCAAAGTACACAAACTGTATGTCTGCATACACAACCCTGAGATCCATTTTCTTGCTGGCATTCGCAGGAAAATAAAGAAATACACTAGAATTTATGAAAAGCTATATATAAATAAAGACTGACAAACAACCAATGTGCAAAAGATGACAAGTAATACAAATAATAAATAAATAAATAATACTAAGGTCATGAGTTGTAAAGGGTCCTTGAAATTGAGTCTGTAGGTTGTGGAATCAGTTCAGAGTTGTGGTGAGTGAACTTGTCCACACTGGTTCTGGACTCTGATGGTTGAAGGGTGATAACTGTTCCTGAACCTGGTGGTGTGGGTCCGAAGGCTCCTGTACCTCCTTCCCGATGGTTGAAGGGTGATAACTGTTCCTGAACCTGGTGGTGTGGGACCTAAGGCTGCTGTACCTGCTTCCTGATGGCAGCAGTGCAAAGAGAGTCTGGGTGGTGGGGGCCCTTGGGTCTGAATGCAGCTTTCTTGTGTTAGCATTGCTTGTAGATGTGCTCAGTGGTAGAGAGGGCTTTTCCTGTGGTGGCTGGGGTTTTATCCACCACTTTCTGTGGACTTTATAGTTCCTGGTCACTGGTGTTTCCATACCAGGCTGTGGTGGATACTCTCCATTTTGTATCTGTAGACGTTTGTCAGCAAGCCAGGCAGCATCAGTGGAGGGGAAGAAACACTCAATGTTTTGGGCCTGTGCTGGTGAAGGGTCTTGACCCGAAACATCGACTGGTTACTCCTCTCCACGGACGCCAGCGTTTTGTGTGTGTTACTCACATTTGTTATCGCAATCTTGGACATTTTGAAATTTGCTTTGTGGCAGCAGTGTAGTGAAAATACATGAAGTTAATATGAATTACAAAAGTAGTTACTGCCAAAAGGAAAGGAACAATGGGTAGTGTTCATGGACCCTTCAAAACTGTGATGGTGGAAGGAAAAAGGTGCTACTGAATCACCGAGTATGGGCCTCCCTCTCAATGGTAGAGGGCATGTCCCAAATGGTGAAGGATGGATGCTGCCTTCTCGAGGCACCAGCTCTTGAAGATACCCTCAATGCGGGGAGGCTTGTATCCATGGTGGAACTGGCTGCCCTTACAAACCCTCCCCAGTATCTTGTAACCCTGTGCATTGGAGCCTCCCACACCAGGTTACGGACAGGGGGAAGGAGAGGGAGAAGGGTTTTGGAGGAGAGAGAAGTAACAGAGAGTTGGGGAAAAGGAGTGGAGGAGAGACGTAGAGAGGAGAGAGGCAGAAGAGAATCATACCCTTCTGTCTTCTGGCAGATATTACATAATTAAGGTGCATTTCCTTCATCTATTCAATAATTAAAAATAAAACAAAAGCCAAATCTTGCTGAAATGGTGGATGCAACTGGTGATTTGTCTCCTGACGAAGGGTCTCGGCCCGAAACGTTAACTGCTTGTTTCCACAGATGCTGCCCAACCTGCTGAGTTCCTCCAGCATGTTGCTTTGACCCCAGCATCCGCAGTGCACTTTGTGTTGGCGATTTGTCTCATAAGTTACGCCAAACAGCAGACCGAAAATCAATGCTGGGACTCCATAGCAAACCTTGCGAGCAATCAGCTGGTCAGCCAGCAACTATTGAAAAGAGAAACGGAGCAAATGATTCAGACTGGTGAGGCTGAGTTGAAATGGAACAGAAAATTGTTAAGCTGAGAAGGTGGGTGAGGAGTGGAGTGGATAAAGGAAACATTGTGTTAAAGTAACAACACACACAAAATGCTGGTAGAACACAGCAGGCTATAAGTTATTGATAAAGCTATCAATTGCTACGTTATTGCGGACAGGTAAAGAAAGGTTTAAGTTACAAACAAATGCCCAACTGTAGGAAATGCCCAACAGATCATGCACATTTCTTGTTGTAACTGGTTTCACATCTTGCATGGTATTGCTGCCACAAATCAACGCATTTCATGACATTTAGTATGTTGGTGATTATAGGGGTACGATTCGGAATCTGAGCTTTTACCAAATGTACACCACCTTTTGTGTGAAGAAACTGCCCCTGGTGCCCCTTTTAAATCTCTTGCCTCTGTTCTTAAATCCATGCCGTCTTGTTTTCAGCATCCCATCCCTGGGAAAAATATGATGTGCTTTCTCTCATGGTCTTGCATACTTCTATCAGGTCACCCCTTAGACTTCCATGTTCCAGGGAGTAAAGTCATTGAAAATTTATTATGAAAGCATGTACCCATCACCTTGAGATTCATTTTCTTTCAGGCATTTACAGGAAAAGAATTTATGAATGGAGATTTTGATATAACAAAGAACCAACAAGCGATGTGCAAAATAAGACAAATCATGCAAATAATAAAAGAAGTAATCCTTGAAAGGGAGTGTGTTGGCCATTGAGTCAGTTTAGCATTGGTGTGCGTGAAGTTATCCATGCCATTTCAGGAACCTGGTGCTTGCCGAAAGCTGTTCCTGAACCTGGTGGTGTGCTTTCTGACCTGCTGATTTCCTCCAGCATTTGGTGTGTGTTGCTCTGGCTTTCCAGCATCTGCAGATTCTCGTGTTCAAAGTGTTTCCACTGAGGTTGGGCGAGACTAGAACTAAAGGTCATAGGTTACAGGTGAAATATTTAAGGGGAATTTCTTCACTCGGGGGCGGGGAGGGGGTGGTGAGAGTGTGGAACGAACTGCCAGAGTAAGTGGTGGATGTGGGTTTGACGGCAACATTTAAGAGAAGTTTGGATAAGTTGTTGGGTGTATTTAAGGCAGAGCTTGATAGGTTCTCAATTGGCCACGGCATCAAAGGTTACAGGGAGGAGGCTGAGGAGGGGAGAAAAAGGATCAGCCATGATTGAATGGAAGAGCAGACTCGATGGGCCAAATGGACTAATTCTGCTCCTATGTCTTATGATCTTATAAGTACATGGATGGGAGGGGTATGGAGGGCTATGGTCCGAATACTGATTGATGTGATTAGTCAGAGTGACAGTTCAGCACTGATTAGAGAGACCAAAGAGACTGTTTCTACACTGATGACTCTAATTTAATATTGGCCATAGATAATGTCAATCCTCATATGTTTTCCTCTCAACAGTGCTTAAGAAAGAAGTCTGTGCATGTGATTCGACAAATATTACAGTCATTATCAGTATATCAAAGTCTTTTTTTTGGATGTAAATATCAGCTTCACTTGCTGCTTTGCATGCATGTGTAGCTCTTGGAAGCACCAACTGAATCTTATTATCTACGTCATTTTGCTTCAGATGCATCGGTATAGAATTCCATGGACTGTTCATCACAGAAGCATCCATTCGAGATGCACATTCCGTGAGCACATCCTCCTGTCTGTCTACTATAGAAGGAAAATCTCTACCATTACTCTTCACAAGTTTCCCCTGTTACGTACCCCGTAACTGGGTCACTTACCAGCAAAGATAGAGAGGTCCGTTGAAGTCTGATGGTACTATTTTTAACAGTATTTATTGATAAAAATACACAAAAATAATATCAATGCAAACATACAGATGATATACGTCATCAATACTAAATCTAGAAGCGCGGGTATAATAATAATCAATAAGAAATAGCTCTATCGTTGTCTACGGGATAATGTATTGTCCGATGGAAATATAAAAGTCACTTTAGTTCATTCAAGCTACAGCATTTTGGTTGCAGAGAAAGACGGGTTAAAACTTGCCCATTCCTTTTATGATGTCAATCCTTTGAGAGTTGTTGGGAGTTGATTTTCCCGTTGTTAGCCAAAAGCCGTGCTTCCATGGTAAAGGACCACCGGTTCTGGGGCAAATGGAACCGGACGCACGTGGCCTTCCCACCGGCTTTCGCTATTACAGGACCGCTAGCGTTTCTTCTGGTGCGTCTGAGGGGCTGTTCCCACAGACCCTCTTTTATCCTGACTCACAGGGTCTCAGATGTCAATCAGGTTGGGGTTGATGCAATCCCTCCCTCAACCAGCCCACTTTGCCTCAGGGCTTCCACGAAGCACAGTATTGTAATACACAATTCCGTCTCCAAGAGACAACGGCCGTTTCCCGTAGCTTTATATTGCCGGTGGGGGGGGGGGGGGGGGTCAAGACATTCCAAACGTCTCTCTCTCATTTCCTGGGTCTCCTGACCCAAATAAATAGTGATCCTGCAATTCTCAAAAAAGGAGGGGGCTGCAGGTGTAACATCCCTGCCTTCTCTCCGTAACCTATCAGCCTCTCCTTTAAATATACCTGTCCGGACAAGCCCCTCTGCTGACTGCTCCTGTGGCTCCTCCCACAGACCCCTGTATAAAGGCGATTGGGGCACTGCTCCTCCCTCAGTCTCCGAGATGTTGTGCTCCCTTTTCGCTGTTAATAAAAGCCTATCATTCATTTCCAGTCTCCTAGAGTTATTGATGGTGCTTCAATACCCAATGACTCGGCCTGTAACATCTACAAGAGGGGGAAAGGCAGCAACCAACTTTAAAGAACCCCCCTCCCAACCCAGGACATGCCCTCTTCTTACTACTACCACTGGGGAGGAGGTACAAGAGCTGAAGACGCACATTTCTTAAGAACAGCCTTTTTCCCTCCACCATCAGATTTTCATAAACCCAACCTCTTTATTTCTCTTTTGCACTAATCACTTCTCCCAGTTTATAGCAATTTTTGTGCATTGTACTCTACTGTTACCTCAGAACAACAAACTTCACAGGGACTAGGTGAGAGTAAGCGTTCAGCACGGACTAGAAGGGCTGAGATGGCCCATTTCCGTGCTGTAATTGTTATATGGTTATATCAAAATTGGATAGGTATATGGAGAAGAAAGGAATGGAGGGTTATGGGCTGAGTGCGGGTCGGTGGGACTAGGTGAGAGTAAGCGTTCGACACGGACTAGAAGGGCTGAGATGGCCTGTTTCCGTGCTGTAATTGTTATATAGTTATAACATGTATCGTTCATAATGATCTTTATTTTGATTCCTCTCCCTCTACACCCATGCCACATGAAGCAGTGTCAGTGGATCAAAGGTAAGGTATTCTAAATTACAGTATTATTCTCCATCCTTTAACATTATCTCGGTATTCTTTCCCCACAGCGCTTCTCCCTGTAGATGCTGCCTGGCATCCTGACGAAGGGTCTCGGCCGGAAACGTCGACAGCGCTTCTCCCTGTAGATGCTGCCTGGCATCCTGACGAACGGTCTCGGCCGGAAACGTCAACAGCGCTTCTCCCTGTAGATGCTGCCTGGCATCCTGACGAAGGGTCTCGGCCGGAAACGTCGACAGCGCTTCTCCCTGTAGATGCTGCCTGGCCAGCATTTTGTGTGTGTTGTTACTCAACTTTATCTCGCCTTTGCAGCACCTGCAGCACTGGAAACCAACCCGCCCTTTCCCCTGCGTGACGAACAGCGCTAGAACCTCCCATTGGTCGATAAGTTTCACGTGACACACAGTCGTGTATAAAAGACGGCGTTCGGCGCATGTTGGCCATTTTGTGCCGCGAGCTCAAGGAGGTAAGGTGTGTTGTGCTGTGTCTCTGCTTAGCAACGGCGCGAAGGATGATTGCGGGGCCTGCTCTGTTTGACGGGGAACAATAAGTGGGTCGAGCTGCTGAGTGGAAGGAACATAGGAAGCCGTTTGATTTGGGTGTCTTGGCTCTCCCGATTGGGCCCGCGTGCAGACCGGGGAGGAAGAGGCCCCCTGATTGGTTGGGCCCGGCGCTCTGCCCACGTGGGGACCGGGGAGGAAGAGGCCCCCTGATTGGGCGCGCCGCTCTGCCCACGTGAGGACCGGGGAGGAAGAGGCCCCCTGATTGGGCGCGCCGCTCTGCCCAGCTCGCTGATGGGGTAACGCCGGCAAATGTATTTTATGTTTAAGACTTGTCTCTTTGTGCGGGGTTGGTCCCGAATGACATCGCTGTTCTAAATGCGCAGAATAGCGTGTGGGCGTTTGTGCCTGCTGCAGTGTTTCAGTATCAGCAGGGTAGGCCTCAGTGTGGCCTTCCTCCATCCTACAGCATTGCAAAATTAACCAGGGGGCCATATTCGACCTTTTTCTGTCAACATCAGATCCAGGTTGGAGAGCCCTGTACATCTCTACTGAAATGTTGCTGTACTGACTGCCTTACCTGTTCGGGTTGTGACTTGGCAATTTGATCTTTCAGCAGCTTGCGACATGGAGCTCATGAAACTGAACGTGTACTGCTGGTGGAAAACTGTAGAGTGTTTGGGTGCCAAGGTGATGACGTGATTTGACCAAGATGGTAAGTATCTCAAAGTAACTTCACTACACTCAGTCATTTAGGAAATGGGGTTACTAGTTTCCTTGGTGTTTAGACTGTTTCTGTGGCTCTAACTGGACTGAGGATTGTGCAATATTTAAGTATTGCATTTTAATACACAAGTGGTGGTTTGAAATAAAGCCTGGGAGCATTCTGTAAAAGTTAAAGTTCCGTATGTAAAGTTTTCAGAACTCAAAAGTTTTAAGCTGCAAAGCCTGTGTGGAATGGGTCAAAACCAGCCTGGTAAGTGATGTCCACCACGAAGCATTGAAACAAGTCCCTCAGCCCATGTGCTTCCTGCTGACTTTATCTAGACCAATTTCACTTTAATTTTGCTTAGTCCATAGGACATGAAGTTACAGCATAGAATTCATGGCTTAGTTTTTAAGTGTTTGAGTTACTGGGATGTTAGAATATTAGTTGCTCTTCAGGCCCCACATCTTGTCTAGTCCTATATACTTAACCCAGGTGTGATTCAAATCTTGATGCAGTATTTAAATAGCCAGCAGGGCAGGTCTGACTGTGACCTTGTCCCTTTCTCCAATATCTGCTAGATTAATGGGGTTTGTCTGAGACCTTTTTCTATGTAGAACTAGGTTATATGAAAACCCAAACACTTTTGTGCTTGAGATTGTTTGGCAATTTGAATCTTTCTGTTACAGTTATCAGTACAAGTTGTGCCTTTCCACTGGAGACTTAACTTTGGACACTAAGCTGTTTGGGATACCACAACAGGCATGTATTTGTCTAATTGCATATAATTGACTTTATTCTGGTTGTGTTTGAATAAATCTCATGGGCTTGATCAGTCTTCCTCAATGGCAAATAGGATTTGTTGCTCAGGTACAGTAGTGTGGGTTTTTGACTGGAACCTAGATTCCTGGGCATTCTGATATGGGCAGTGTTTTCCATCTGGACCTTGACCTTGCTGCTTCTAACACCTGAAGATTAACCAGCTTCTGTTAACCATAGATTTAGATTGGGAGGCTCTACATTCCTGCTAGTCTTGGAAAGTGCAGACATGGGCACCAGTTTAATTTCCTATTGCAACCACATTTAAACCTGCCTAGTGTTGGGCCTGCAGTTCTGCTTGATGTCTTGGCATCCTCTGATCAGCAGGAATGCCCAGGGGTTGGGAATGCAGAGCTATGGATTCAGGTATGAATGCAGGTAGTGGATGTGGTTTTCTTGGAGATGAAACCATTGGTCCATTGCCTCTAACTCAAATATCTAGAATGTGCCCTCTTACTACATCGATAAAGAATCTGTTCCTGTTTCTGAATGTTTCATGCCTCACTATTGCTTTTGCACTTATTTTGTCATTTATAATTTTTGTATTGCACTCCACAGCTGTTTTTTTTGGCATGTCAGTGATAATTTCCGTTGGCCAATTCCATTTGTAGGCCCATCATGGGGATTCCAATAGCCCTTGATAGTGAAATACAGTTGTCAGATTGTAGGACATGGAGTAATCCTGGCAGACATTTTCAAACTTGTTCTGTAAGGCTAGCTGTGGTGCAAGTAGCAGCCCTTACTCAGCCTTGCAGATCTGAAGTTCCTGGAGATCCAAGCTTCCCTAAGTGTTCCCTGCTGATGGGCAGTTTAATTGCACTGGCTGTAACCTTGTTCCAGTCATTTACTAATTGTTCAGACATGGGAAATTTGTAAATTGGCAACCTATTCATCTACAGTTGGTTTTGTATTAGGTACCCAATCACTGCACTTTGGAAGAAACTGCTAATTTTTACTGAAAATGAAAACTTTTCTGCAGTCT
This sequence comes from Hypanus sabinus, assembly GCF_030144855.1. NCBI lineage: Eukaryota > Metazoa > Chordata > Chondrichthyes > Myliobatiformes > Dasyatidae > Hypanus > Hypanus sabinus. Next base: position 12,169,412 of record NC_082711.1, on the reverse strand, counting down.
AGTTCTCTACCTACATATGCATTTGTCCCTGAGTGATTCATTTCTATTTTGACTTGCTTCTGCTCACTGGAGTATTATTGTAGATGTCTTGATCAAAGATTGAAGCCAGTGTTTAGCAGTATTCCCACACAGGACAAGCCTTGGACTGAATGGCTAAAGCTGCTGGAGGAAGTGGGTTCAGTTCTCTAGGAATTGTGTTGGTTTGAGATTGCATCTGGTCTTCAACAGGATTGATTGTAGTTATAACTTGTGGCTTGGTGTTCAGTCTAGTGAATCCATCTCTGCTGATCTCCAGCTTGAGCTAGTTGGTTATGTACTGTAATTGTGCCTATAGTACAGTGCCTATACCTGGCTCTGCTCTTCAGGGCCCACTTGTCAATGTATACAACTTACCCTAAGTCGGAAATCGGTCAGCAAAATTTCAGTCTCACTATTTGCCTTGATGCAGAGTTTAAATGCCAGCAGGGCAGGTTCGTCTGTGACCTTGTCCCTTCCTTCAATACCTGCTAGATTACTGGGGTTTGTTTGAGACCTTGTCTTTCATATAGAACGAGGTTATAGAAAACCCAAACATTTCAATGATTTTCTTTTTGAGATTACCTGTTTGTTGTTTTGAATCTAAACCAGTTTTCTGTTGCAGAACTAAGTACAAGATGTGGCCTTTCACCGGGGATGGTTAACTTTGGACATGAAGTTGTCTGGGATATCACAACAGGTGTGTTTGGCACAGCTTCGTGATGAAGGGGTGGCTGTGGCTGACGAGGGAAGTAAAGGGCAGTATAAAAATAAAAGTATAACGTAGCAAAGATGAGTGGGAAACCGGAGGACTGGGAAGCTTTTAAAGAAAACAGAAGATAATAAAAAAAGGCAATACACCAAGAAAAAATGAGGTACGAAGGTAAACTAGCCAAGAATATAAAGGAGGATAGTAAAAGCTTCTTTAGGTATGTGAATAGCAAAAAAATAGTTAAGGCCAAAATTGGGCCATTGAAGACAGAAATGGGTGAATTTATTATGGGGAACAAGGAAATGGCAGATGAGTTGAACAGGTACTTTGGATCTGTCTTCACTAGGGAAGACACAAACAATCTCCCAGATGTAATAGTGGCCAAAGGAACTAGGGTAAAGGATGAACTGAAGGAAATTTATATTAGGCATGAAACGGTGTTGGATAGACTGTTGAGTCTGAAGGCTGATAAGTCCCTGGGACCTGATGGTCTGCATCCCAGGGTACTTAAAGAGGTGGCTCTAGAAATCGTGGATGCATTGGTAATCATTTTCCAATGTTCTATAGATTCAGGAACAGTTCCTGCTGATTGCAGGGTAGCTAATCTTGTCCTCCTTTTCAAGAAAGGAGGGAGAGAGAAAACGGAATTATAGACCGGTTAGCCTGACGTCAGTGGTGGGAAGGATGCTGGAGTCAATTATAAAAGAGGAAATTACGACACATTTGGATAGCAGTAGAAGGATCAGTCTGAGTCAGCATGGATTTATGAAGGGAAAATTATGCTTGACTAATCTTCTGGAGTTTTTTGGGGATGTAACTATGAAAATGGCCAAGGGAGAGCCAGTGGATGTAGTGTACCTGGACTTCCAGAAAGCTTTTGATAATGTCCCACGTAGGAGATTAGTGGGCAAAATTAGGGCACATGGTATTGGGGGCAGAGTACTGACATGAATTGAAAATTGGCTGGCTGACAGGAAACAGAGTAGCGATTAACGGGTACCTTTCGGAATGGCAGGCTGTGACCAGTGGGGTAGGTGCAGTGTTGGGACTGCAGCTGTTTACGATATACATTGATTAGATGAAGGGATTAAAAGTAACATTAGCAAATTTGCCGATGATGCAAAGCTGGGTGGCAGTGTGAAATGCCAGGAGGATATTATGAGAATGCAGGGTGACTTGGGACAGGTTGGGTGAATGGGCAAATGAATGGCAGATACAGTTTAATGTGGATAAATGTGAGGTTATCCACTTTGGTGGCAAGAACAGGAAGGCAGATTACTATCTAAATGGAGTTAAGTTAGGAAAAGGGGAAGTACAATGAGATCTAGGTGTTCTTGTACATCAGTCAACGTAAGCAAGCATGCAGGTACAGCAGGCAGTGAAGAAAGCTAATGGCATGCTGGCTTTTATAACGAGAGGAATTGAGTATAGGAGTAAAGAGGTCCTTCTGCGGCTGTACAGGGCCCTGGTGAGACCCCACCTGGAGTATTGTGCAGTTTTGGTCTCCAAATTTGAGGAAGGACATTCTTGCTACTGAGGGAGTGCAGCGTAGGTTCACAAGGTTAATTCCTGGGATGGTAGGACTGTCATATGTTGAAAGATTGGAGCGACTGGGCTTGTATACACTGGAATTTAGAAGGATGAGAGGGGATCTGATTGAAACATATAAGATTATTAAGGGATTGGACACACTGGAGGCAGGAAGCATGTTCCTGCTGATGGGTGAGTCCAGAACTAGAGGCCACAGTTTAAGAATAAGGGGTAGGCCATTTAGAACAGATGCGGAAAAACTTTTTCACCCAGAGAGTGGTGGATATGTGGAATGCTCTGCCCCAGAAGGCAGTGGAGGCCAAGTCTCTGGATGCATTCAAGAGAGAGTTAGATAGAGCTCTTATAGATAGCGGGGTCAAGGGATATGGGGAGAGGGCAGGAACGGGGTATTGATTGTGTATGATCACAGTGAATGGTGCTGGCTAGAAGGGCTGAATGGCCTACTCTTGCACCTACTGTCTATTATTGAATACACAGCTAATTTTGGTTGTGGCTGAAGAATCATCCTCCAGAGCTGTAGAGAATCTAATGTCTTTGGAAATTTTTCCATCTTCAGATTTGAGATTGTTTAATATCATTTCAGTACACAAGTGTAGAGAACAAAATTGTTCCTCTGGATGTGATGCAGCTTTACATCCATCAATTTAAAAAAACAACATGTTTAAGTACACAAGATATATTGTATGCCCATTAGGTGACAGGAAATGGTGATTGGGGTCAGGAGGAGTGGGTTTGTCAGTGGTGTGCTCCTTGATTAGGATTTGCTGATCTGTTATGGTGGGTATTGTGGTTGGAGCTTCTGGGATCTTGGGCATTCTGATTGAGCCAGTGGGTTGCCTATGTGGACATATCTCAATGCAGTGTGTTAGTGCCAGCAGGGAAGGTCTGTGTGTGGCCTTGCTGCTTCCTACACCATCTGCAAGATTAACCAATGGGGCATTTGAGACCTGTCTCTGTTAACCACAGATCTGGGTTAGGAAGCTCTGTACATTCAAACCAATCTGTAACAGTCCCTTACCTGACTGGAATGCGACATAACATGGGGCATTTCCATGTACAACCATCCTTCATCCTGGAAGTCTGCCTAATGTCAAGATTGCAATTATGCCTTTACAATATTGACATTGCTGCCTTTCATCAGGCATAGACTAGATATTTGGAAATGTAGTCTTGAACTTTAAACATCAAGCATGACTGTTGGCAAACTCTTAATAAACAATTTGATCTGGTGCTCAGCTGCTTGGGGATTGCCTGAGTAATAGAGACTGCAGAGACAAGTGTGTGATTTATGTGAGCTGAAGGATTCTGGAAGTTGCATATGGGCAGTTTGGTGAAAATTGGTTGAGGCTGGTGAATCAAACAAGTGAACTTCCAATGGGAGTCTGTTAAGAGTTAATGTTAACTTTGAATGTGACTGAGTTGTCTGGATACTGAATGTTTTCCTCTTATAGGTGTGCCAGCTGGAATACTGTAGAATCGGTAATGGAGCAGCAGCAGTGATTTTGGTACTCAACTGATCCTCCTTCTCTCTGGAAGAAGGTGACAACTAAGGATTTTTGGAAGCCAGGAACATGGAAAACGACATGTCATGGAATTCAAACCTGGAGATAGTGGGCACCCAAAGTCAAAGGGGTGTAGTTATTGGGAATTTTTTTTCTGTAGGCCAGAAGGCATCTGAATGGTCCTCCCACATGCTCTGTTTAACTGTTAAACCACCTGAACCTTGTTGCTCCAGTGTTTAGGGATTGGGGGGGGTCATGAACTAGCTCAGGTGTAGAGAAGTGAACAATCTCCAAGCAGCTGCTCATTTTGTGGCTATCTGTTTTTGTGGATGCAAGTAAAGATGTAGTTTATGGATTGACAATGATGGTCCTGGGGATGAAGTCAATGGATCAAGCAATCCAGTTTTAATAGAACTGCTGGCAGTTTAGTTGAGACAGATAGTGGGACATTGAATACCCCTTGCAGGTATTAGTGATTGCTCTGGAAGAACAGCTGTGGTGCAAGTGGCAGCCCTGGGAGATGCATGCTACCCTATCAGTGTTCTCTAATTTTGATAGGAAAGCTATAATCTTGTTCCAAAGCCTCTTAATAATTGTTCAGATGTGTAATTAGCAACCTGTTTATTCATCCACAGGTGGTCTTGTACACCTGTTCAAATAAATACTGTACTTTGGAAGAAACTCTCTTATTTTACTTGTAATGCCCTGGTTCACATCTTTATTATGCTGTAAGTATTTCATTTAGTAGCTCTGTTCTGCTTTCAGTTTAGGTTATTGAAGATGAGGGATGATGTGCAGTGTGCCATCCAATTAACAAGTGGTTTTCTTGATGTGAAAGTAGGTTGGTCTTGGGCTTTTGTCCAGGGGAGAACTGGTTGTAGCATATTATCTGGTGAGAGACCTGTTTGAGATGTAAGTGATGTTCTGAAGGTGGTGTGGATGTTTCTGCTGACAGAGGGTCCAGTGAGTGGCAGAAGTTCAAGATGAGCACCAATTTGTGTGTGAGACTGTTTGGCCTTTTTGTTATTTACTAACCCATAAACATAATTCCTTTCATTGTATGTAATGTACTGTCTGTTGTGGCTCTTATTTTGCAACAAGGCAGCATAATAACCTATATCCACACAAACCAGGGTTTGGTGGGATGAGCTGTCCCAATCTCAAGTTTGGTAGGACTTCCTGGCAGTGTCTTCCCTACTCTTGTGCAGGCAAGGAAACCAGCGTGTTCTGTACTCAACCCCATTCTCCTGCCTTTTTCCTGTAACCTTTGACATCCATTGATCAAGAACCTATTGACCTCCAATTTAAATGGCCTCTACAGCCATCTGTAGCAATGAATTCTGGATTTGCCACCCTCTGACCAAAGAAAATCCCATCTCATCTGCTCAAAGGGACATCCTTCTATTCTCAAATGAGAAAAATCTGCAGATGCTGGAATTCAGCAAGCCAGGCAGCATCTATGGAAAAGAGTTCAATGGATGCTTCACCAGTCCTGGCATCATTGTCGAACCTCCAGACCCTCACCAATGGCAGGACTTTGGGGTGGGGTGCTCAATACTCCACCAATACCTTCTAAACCCTCAGCATTACATCCTATTTTAGTCCTTTCTAGGTGCCAACACTGCATTTGCCTTTTTACCACTGACTCAACCTGAAAGTTAACTTTAGTGAGTTCTGCACAGATTCCAAGTCCTTTTGGGCCTTTTTCTGGATTTGCTCCCTGTTCAGAAAATGTCCACTTTATTCCTTCCATGAAAGTGCATGAGCATATGCTTCCCTATACTATAATCTACCTACATTGTTTATTCTCCTGATCTGTAAATCTTCTTTAAGGAACTGCAAGACCTTGATGAGAAGCTTTCAAATAGAACCATGATATTGGGTACAATTGCACTGGGAGATGGAAAAGACAATGTTACAATTACCATGAGGGATTTCAATATACAGGTAGAGTGGGAAAGTCAGGTTAGTGCTGGATCAAGGGAAAGAATTTGTTGAACACCTACAAGATGGTTTTTTAGAGCAGCTTGTGGTGGAACCCATTAAGGAAAAGGCAATTCTGGATTGGGGGTTGTGCAGTGAACAAATTTAATTACGGCGTTTAAGGGAAAGGAACCCTTGAGTCAGGGATCATGATAGAAATATAGCAATGAGAGAGAAGTCAGATGTATCAGTATTGCACTGGAATAAAGGGAATTAGAGGCACTAGAGAAGAGCTGGCCAAAGTTGATTGCAAGGGGGCAAGACAGTAGCAAGGATGATGGCAGAACACAATGGCTGGAGTCAGAACAATTCAGAAGTGCTTAATTTCGGAGTGTTACTTATGGGGTCAAGGTGCAAAACAGTAGTCACATCCAGCACAAAGCACATTAGATACTTGCTAAATTGCACTATTTTTGTGTATCACTAGTAAAAACCACGTACATTAAGACAATGTACAATATATTACATATAGTTAAAATTAGTGGAAGCTTTTAAAAGCCAACAGGCGGCAACAAACAAGTACTGAGAAAAAATAAAATATGAAGATAAGCTAGCCAATATTATGAGTATACCAATTGCTTTTGGACAGTAAAAGGCAAGAGTGGATATCCAACCATTGGAAGTAACTTTGGAGCGAGGCTGCAATGGGGAACAAGGAAATCTACTCTATAAGTATACATAAAGACCATAAGATAATGGAGCAGAATTGGGCCACTTGGCCTCATTGAGTCTACCATTTCATCACAACTGATTCATTTTCTCCAGTTTCATCTTCCAATTCTCTTCATGCCCTGACAAATGAAGCTTTGGCTTCCACAGCTGCCTGTGGCAATTGGAAGGCTTTTGACAAGGTGCCATACAAAGGCTGCAAAAAAAGCCCATCCATGGTTTTACAGGAAAGATACTAACATGGAGAGAAGGTTGGCTGTGACTGGCAGGAGGCAAAGAATGGCAGTAAATGGAGTCTTTTCTGATTGGCTTATCAAGGTCTTGCCATTCCTTAACTCTACCCACAATGATTCTACATCTGATCCATGTTCAAAGCATACAACTCAAATTCTTCTGCATGTAGATATGAAACCAAGCTGCATGATTGTCAACTCCCAAATCCCCCTCCACTGCACAAAAAACTAGAAAGATTGGGCGAGAAACATAATATAAAAAAATGTAAGATGGGAGAAAAGTCCATATCCAAAATGCAGATTTTGATCATCTCTGGGTGCAGCACAGCAGCATGCTCTCCCCTCTCCAGTAGCAGAGCAATCAAAAGGCACACAGGAGGTGCTCAACTGCATTTGCCTCATTATTTCAATCTCCTGCTTTAATTGGTGAAATTAAGTCAAATATCGGCTTGTGCTGGTACTGCAGCCATGATGATCACATACACTGCTTCTGCCTCCCATAATCCTCACACACAAATGATCTCCAAACAGCAAACCACAGGCTCCAATAGATCCAGAATTACATCAAAGACAAACAAAACACAAAAGAATTTAAATGTCTCATGATCTATCCAGAAGATCTCGACTGAGGGAGTGTTGTACACAGGTGCCATTTTGACTGTAAGTCAGGAAGTGGCCTGGTCGAGGGAAGTGCTAGTCTTTGGCGAGGAGACTGCCAGGCACAATTGCAGAGGGTGAAGACATGACCGCTAAGCTGATTCAGTGTGTTACGTGCATGATGTGGGAGGTCAGGGACACTGATGGTGCCCCCGGCTGCTACAGCTGTGGAAAGTGTGTCCAGATTAAGCTTCTGAAGGAGCATTTTGCAGCAATGAAGAAAGAACTGGATGACCTCAGGTTTATCCATGAAAATGAGGGTTTTCTGGACAGGACCTACAGTGAGGTCGTTACACCGAGGATACCGGAAGAGAGAAAGGGGGCGACGATGAGGAAGGAAAGGATGCTTGAAGTACAGGAGACCCCAGGGGATGTACCTCTCGTAAACAGGTTCACCTTCTTGAAAGCTGTCAGGACAGAAGATACTGAGAGGCAGACAGGTCTGCGAGCTGAAAATTAGTGCAGAAGCAGAGCCGAGCCGAGGAGTCAGACATCAGGAAAAGCCGTGGTAGTAGGGAACTCCATAGTAAGAGGTACGGAAAGGGGTTTCTGCGGCAACAGGTGAGATTTAAGGATGGTGTGTTGCTTCCCTGGTGCTAGGATCCAGGACATCACGGACCGATCGCAGGGAATCCTCAAGGGTGAAGGTGAACAGCCGGAAGTGGTAGTGCATGTCGGCACAAATGACATCGGGAAGAAGAGGAAGGACGCTCTGCTGCAGGACTTAAGAGAATTCGGAAAAAGGCTGAAAAGCAGGACTTCCAGGGTGGTTATCTCTGGTTTGCTTCCAGTTCCTCGTGCTGGGGAGGGCAGGAACAGGGAGATAATGGATCTGAATGTGTGGCTGAGGAACTGGTGCCGGAAGCAAGGATTTACATTCTTGGACCACTGGGATTTGTTTTGGGGTAGGGATGAATTGTACAAAAGGGACGGGTTGCACCTTAACAGGCGGGGGACCAGCATTCTGGCAGACAGGTTTGCCACTGCAACACGGATGGGTTTAAACTAAGTAGTGGGGGGGAGGGGATGAACTGGAAATATAAGGATGGAGTTAAAGGGAAAGTGAAAATAAGAAAAGTTAAAAAGGACAACAGAATCAATGGAGTAGAAAGCTCAAGAAGAGATCATACAGTATGGCCAAGTGAAATAGGAATTGATATGAAAGGAGAGGGGAGTAACAAATTAAAAGTATTATATATGAATGCACGAAGTATAAGGAATAAAGTAGATGAGCTTGAGGCTCAGTTGGGAATTGGCAAGTACGATGTGGGAATAACTGAGACATGGCTTCAAGCGGACAGGGCCTGGGAAATGAATATTCAAGGATATACATCTTATCGAAAGGACAGACTGACTGGCAGAGGGGGTGGGGTGGCTCTGTTGGTGAGGAATGATATTCAGTCCCTTGCGAGGGGGGACATAGAATCTGGGGATGTAGAGTCAGTATGGATAGAACTGAGAAATTCTAAGGGTAGAAAGACCCTAATGGGAGTTATCTACAGTCCCCCCAAACAGCAGTCTGGATGTAGGGTGTAAGTTGAATGAAGAATTAAAATTGGCATGTCGCAAAGGTAATGATACAGTTGTCATGGGGGATTTCAACATGCAAGTAGACTGGGAGAATCAGAATGGTACTGGACCCCAAGAAAGGGAGTTTGTGGAGTGCCTCCGAGATGGATTCTTAGAACAGCCTGTACTGGAGCCTACCAGGGAGAAGGCAATTCTAGATTTAGTTTTGCGCAATGAACCGGATTTGATCAGGGACCTCGAGGTAAAGGAGCCATTAGGAGGTAGTGACCATAATATGATATGTTTTAACCTACAATTTGAGAAGAAGGGAAAATCGGATGTGTCAGTATTACAGTTGAACAAAGGGAACTATGGAGCTATGAGGGAGGAGCTGGCCAAAGTTCAATGGAACAATACTCTAGCAGGGAAGACAATGGAACAAAAATGGCAGGTATTTCTGGGAATAATGCAGAAGATGCAGGATCGGTTCATTCCAAAGAGGAAGAAAGATCCTAAGGGGAGTAAGGGGCGGCTGTGGCTGATGAGGGAAGTAAAGGGCAGTATAAAAATAAAAGAGAAGTGTAACATAGCAAAGATGAACGGGAAACCGGAGGACTGGGAAGCTTTTAAAGAGCAACAGAATTTAACAAAAAAGGCAATACGCCAAGAAAAAATGAGGTACGAAGGTAAACTAGCCAAGAATATAAAGGAGGATAGTGAAAGCTCCTTTAGGTATGTGAATAGCAAAAAAATAGTTAAGACCAAAATTGGGCCATTGAAGACAGAAACGGGTGAATTTATTATGGGGAACAAGAAAATGGCAGATGAGTTGAACAGGTACTTTGGATCTGTCTTCACTAGAGAAGACACAAACAATCTCCCAGATGTAATAGTGGCCAAAGGAACTAGGGTAAAGGATGAACTGAAGGAAATTTATATTAGGCAAGAAACGGTGTTGGATAGACTGTTGAGCCTGAAAACTGGTAAGTCCCCGAGACCCAGGGTACTTAAAGAGGTGGCTCTAGAAATCGTGGACACATTGGTAATCATTTTCCAATGTTCTATAGATTCAGGAACAGTTCCTACTGATTGGAAGGTGGCTAATGTTGTCCTACTTTTCAAGAAAGGAAGGAGAGAGAAAACAGAATTATAGACCGGTTAGCCTGACGTCAGTGGTGGGAAAGATGCTGGAGTCAATTATAAAAGAGGAAATTACGACACATTTGGATAGCAGTAGAAGGATCAGTCCGAATCAGCATGAATTTATGAAGGGAAAATCATGCTTGACTAATCTTCTGGAGTTTTTTGGGGATGTAACTATGAAAATGGACAAGGGAGAGCCAGTGGATGTAGTGTACCTGGACTTCCAGAAAGCTTTTGATAATGTCCCACATAGGAGATTAGTGGGCAAAATTAGGGCACATGGTATTGGGTGCAGAGTACTGACATGAATTGAAAATTGGCTGGCTGACAGGAAACAGAGTAGCGATTAACGGGTCCCTTTCAGAATGGCAGGCTGTGACCAGTGGGGTAGGTGCAGTGTTGGGACCGCAGCTGTTTACGATATACATTGATTAGATGAAGGGATTAAAAGTAACATTAGCAAATTTGCTGATGACGCAAAGCTGGGTGGCAGTGTGAAATGTCAGGAGGATATTATGAGAATGCAGGGTGACTTGGGACAGGTTGGGTGAATGGGCAAATGAATGGCAGATACAGTTTAATGTGGATAAATGTGAGGTTATCCACTTTGGTGGCAAGAACAGGAAGGCAGATTACTATCTAAATGGAGTCAAGTTAGGAAAAGGGGAAGTACAATGAGATCTAGGTGTTCTTGTACATCAGTCAATGAAAGCAAGCATGCAGGTACAGCAGGCAGTGAAGAAAGCTAATGGCATGCTGGCTTTTATAACGAGGAATTGAGTATAGGAGTAAAGAGGTCCTTCTGCAGCTGTACAGGGCCCTGGTGAGACCCCACCTGGAGTATTGTGTGCAGTTTTGGTCTCCAAATTTGAGGAAGGACATTCTTGCTATTGAGGGAGTGCAGCGTAGGTTCACAAGGTTAATTTCCCAAATGGCGGGACTGTCATATGTTGAAAGATTGGAGCGACTGGGCTTGTATACACTGGAATTTAGAAGGATGAGAGGGGATCTGATTGAAACATATAAGGTTATTAAGGGACTGGACACACTGGAGGCAGGAAGCATGTTCCCGCTGATGGGTGAGTCCAGAACTAGAGGCCACAGTTTAAGAATAAGGGGTAGGCCATTTAGAACAGAGATGCGGAAAAACTTTTTCACCCAGAGAGTGGTGAATATGTGGAATGCTCTGCCCCAGAAGGCAGTGGAGGCCAAGTCTCTGGATGCATTCAAGAGAGAGTTATAGATAGCGGGGTCAAGGGATATGGGGAGAGGGCAGGAACGGGGTACTGATTGTTTATGATCACAGTGAATGGCGGAGCTGGCTAGAAGGGCCAAATGGCCTACTCCTGCACCTACGATTTTTTTTAACCAACAGTTGCCCTGCCCCTCTGCTGATACAATGTGTGGCTTTGAATGTTTTGCTCCCAGTTCTCACTGCTGTCTGTAAGGAATTTGTACTTCCTCCTTGTGACTGCATGGGTTTCCTCCCACAATCCAAAGACATATTGGTTGGTAGGTTAATTGGTCATTGTAAATTGTCTTGTGATTTGACTAGGGTTAATGAGGGGTTGCTGGGTGATGCGGCTTTAAGGGCCAGAAATACCTTAAATTATTATCCCTTTCTAAACTTACTGTCTTTATCTATTCCGGAGACTTGTAATATCTCTTGTATTTTCCTTCTCTTACTTCATACTCACTTTTCTAAATAGTTGAACCCACCACCTGCTACCTTTTTTTTAAAGACACACTTCAAACCATCCCATTGAGGGCTATTTTGTTCTGTCAATTGCCTATCCTTAAATCTAGTTGTATACCAACTGCCCCATCCTCTGCCCTACCACTCTGGTTCCCATTTCCATCAAATTAGTTTTACCCCTTTTACCTGTAGTTTTATCTGTTGGAGAACAGCTCCAGCAAACCCGCCCCTCAAATTTAGATGTACCCCATCCCTTATGTACAAGTCATACTTTCCCCAGAATAATCCCAATGATTTTTTTCTTCTTGCCCCTCTCCTCCAACTAGCCCTCATCACCCCATGTCTTTCCCCTCCCCACCTTCTAAATCTGTCCGTCACTTGAACCAGTTCCCCTCCTCATCCCCTTCCTCTAATTTCACAGTTGATTTTCCTCTCGTCAGGTTATATAATCAGCCAATTTGTCATCTCCCAGCCTCTATCATTATTCCCTTCTCTCTTCACTTGTGTCCTCCTTTCACATGCCAACTCCTACTCCACACTTTCACCTATTTATTCTGGCGATCTCCCCTCTAAATGAGCCCAAATGAAGGGTCTGGACTCAATTGTCACTTTCCCTCCACAGATGATGCCAGACCCACTGAGTTCCTCCAGCATTTTATGTTGTTTCAGCACCTGCTGTTTCTTGTGTCCCATAACATGAAAAAGGGCTGTAGGCTGTATGAATTTAAGAAATTTTCTTTAATAATCAAATTTTTGGAATGTTACACAAGTGGTTCTGCGTCTAAATGTAGGGTGTCATACTTGTTAATGAAATGTGGTGTCCATCAAGTACATTGATTCCTGCTGACCTTATGGAGTGTATATAGCTTCAAACCTTTCATCAATTGATCCCCTTCCTTGCACCATGAATGTTAAGGGTCGCTCTCCCAGAATTCCTTGAATGGTGACACTGGCTTTGTATGTTTTACTGTCCCTGTGGTAACAAAGGAAATAGAAGTTACTTCCTCTGTGTGAAGGGTGAGTGTACTTTGGAAAACAATAGAACCAGTGGTTCAAACAAAATCCCAACCCATCAGCTCAACCAGTCCCTTCCTGGATCTCCATCACTCACCAGCTGATCTTTTCAAAGTAATTTAATTATCCAAGCATATATGTTACCATATACTATCTTGAAATTCATTAACTTGCAGGCATTTAGAGGCATTTATATAATAGAATTTTTCAAGACACCATGCATAAATAGTCGAAGTATAAAGGAAGAAAAACTGAAAACGTGAGTTGAAAAGAATCTTTGAAAGTAAGTACAGGCCATAGAATCAGTTCAAAGTTGTGGTGAGTGAGGTTATCCAAGTCAATTCAGGAGCTTAATGGCGGCAGAGAAATAAGTTCCTGAACCTTTTAAACTCTCCCTGCCAGAGACTTAATAATGCCCATCACAGCTAACTAGTGTTTCTAACCCTTTTCCCTTAAGGAAATGTAACACATGTTTAGGCTTTCTAATGAATCTGCTCTTTCCCTCCTCCACTCAAAACACCAATATAGCCTACCTTCCAAGGGGCAAACACCTGGGATCTGACCAAGACTGCATAAACTCCTCCCCCATCACTTGCACCATTTTTCTATCTGTGCTCTTGATCTTTCATGGATTGCTCACATAAAGCTGTCTACATACACAGGCCCTTTAATACATGATGTGCATACCTTTTAAGCTACACCAAGATCAATCTACTCCCCCTCCCACATAAGCCTTCATTTTTCTTCTAAGTGCCTAATGTTTTCACTTCTACCAACACATCTGGTAATGAGTTCCACGCACCCACCACTCTCTTTAAAAGTGTACCTCTGACATACCCCCCACCCCAAATCACCGTAACCTATCTTCATAAGAGATGCTCTCTAATCCAGGCAGAATCCTTATCAAACCCTTTCTAAAGCTTCCACATCCTCCCTGTAATGAAGCAACAAGACTCACAGTATGGTCTAAACAGGGTTTTCTAGAGCTGCAATATTGCCTCAGTCCTTGAATGCAATCCCCTGACTAATGAAAGCTAACACAATATACACCTTAACTACCCTATCAATTTGTGTTGCAGTTTAGAGGGTTCTATGGAAATAGACCCCAAGATCCCACTGTTCCTCTACACTGCTAGGAATGCTGCTATTAACCTTGTTCTCTGCCTTCCAGAGTGAATCACTTCACTTTTTCAGGTTGAACTTCATCTGCCACTTCAGTTCAACTCTGCATTGTACCAATGTCCCGTTGTAAACTATGACAACTCTACACTACTGTACGGTGTATTGGCCTTCATCAACCATGGAACTGAGTTTAAGAGCCGAGAGGTAATGTTGCAGCTATATAGGACCCTGGTCAGACCCCATTTGGAGTCCTGTGCTCAGTTCTGGTCACCTCACTACAGGAAGGATGTGGAAGCCATAGAAAGGGTGCAGAGGAGATTTACAAAGATGTTGCCTGGATTGGGGAGCATGCCTTATGAGAATAGATTGAGTGAACTTGGCCTTTTCTCCTTGGAGAGGAGGATGAGGGGTGACCTGTAGAGGTGTATAAGATGATGAGAGGCATTGAACGTGTGGATAGTCAGAGGCTTTTTCCCAGGGCTGAAATGGCTGCTACAAGAGGGCACAGGTTTAAGGTGCTGGGGAGTAGGTACAGAGGTGATGTCAGGGGTAAGTTTTTTTTACTTAAAGCGCAGTGAGTGTGTGGAATGGGCTGTCAGCAACAGTGGTGGAGGCGGATACAATAAGGTCTTTTAAGAGACTTTTAGATAGGTACATGGAACTTAGAAAAATAGAGGGCTATGGGTAAGCCTAGTAATTTCTAAGGGACGTGTTTGGCACAACTGTGGGCCAAAGGGCCTGTATTGTGCAGGTTTTGTTTCTATCTCTTCATACCTCACCTCTACCTTGTTCCCCAACCCCTTATCAGCCCCTTCCCAGGACACCTCCCATGTTCTCCATCATTGCCAGCTTTCAATTCCCTGGCCCTCACCTACACGTCTTCACCATGGATGTCCAGTCCTTCCACATTCCTGTCCCCCGTTATGGCTGTGGGGGCTGGGTGAGAGTTGGCAGCAAAGTTGATGGAATTGGCAAGTTCCATATAGATGCAGGCAGTAGCACCAATGTAGCCTCTGATGTAGTGGAGAAAGAGTTGGGGAGTAGTTCCAGGGTACATTTGGAGCAAAGACTGTTTGACAAAGTCAATACAAAAGGCAGGTGTTGGTCTTGGGCTGTGATATATAGAAAGTGGGAGGAAGAAGAGCTGCCTAGGCTAAGCACAAGTTCCACCCGGTGGAGGAGGGTCCTAGACCAAATTGGGTCTATGTTCTAGAAAGAAACAAAACTCTAAGGAGGACGTCCATAATGAAGATAAGGCTTGATGGGGATAGAAAGTGAAGAGAGCTGTCCATGGTGAAACTGAGTAGGTGAAGGAATAGAACATTGTTAAAATGATGGGGAGTGTGGGAGGTGTAGATAGGATGGGACTGGGAAAGGGGAGACAAGGTATGTAGAAATAAGTTCATTTGACAAGCAGGCAGATGCTACACACCTACCAGGGCAGTACATTGTGGGTAGGAGATAGAATTGGGAAGTGTGGGGTTGTAGACCTGTCAGATGGGAATCAATGGAGGAAGATCTGAAGTGGAGAGCTCTGTGATATGGGAACCAGTGGCTAATCAGTGTTGAAGTCACAGTCAAGGGAGAGTTATGGGCAGGTATCCAAAAGCTGCTGTCAACCAAGGTAGAGGTCAGTCAGAACCAGGAATAACACGTAGACATGGGTAAAGACAATGAATTGATCAGAGAATATTGGTTATTTTTTAAACAAATCACTTGAGGGGCATTCAATGCATGGGGTGTGGACACCCCATGTCCATACTAACCCACTTGTGAGCAATCCAACTAGACTCACTCTGTAGCCCTCTATCGAAAGCAAGGAGTCAGAGTAATACATCATGAAAACAGGCCCTTCGGCCCAACTCCTCAACAATGATCAAGTTGCCTACCTGAGACAGTCTCACTTACCTGTGTTTGGCCCATGTCATTCTAAACCTTTCCTATCCATGGACCTGTCATGTACCTTTTAAAAATTGTAGTTGTACCCACCTCCACTCCTGTACCTTCCTCATACATATCAACCACTGCTTTCAATTTCACCTGTACCCATACCTGCCATTTCCGACTCTTGACTTCACAATCTCCCTTGTTATGATCTTGCACTTTGTCTCTCTCTGTAGCTGTTATAATTTATTGTGCATTCTGTTATTGTTTTACCTTGCTCTACCTCAATACACAGTGTAATGACTTGATCTGTGTGAACAATATGAAAGCCAAGCTTTCCCCTTTATCTCAATACATGTGATAATAATAAACCAATTCCAATTTTCAGTGGCCTTTCATTGTTGTCCTGATAGTTCATCATCCCTCCATTTGTCTATCTACACTTCTGTAAATAGTGCCTTGATTGAACTAATAATATATATCCAAGAAAAACAGTGATTCTATTATAGACCAATGGGAATTTCACTGTAAACTTCCCTCCAGTCTAAAACAAATGAGCCTTCCCTACCACTCTCATAAGATAGAAAATCTGCAGATGCTGGAAATCCAAGCAACACAAAATCCTTAAGGAACGCAGCAGGCCAAGCAGCATCTATGGAAAAGAGTACATTTGACGATTCAGGTTGAGACCCTTCAGCAGGACTGGAGAAAAGAAGCTGAGAAGTAGATTTAAAAGATTGGGGGAGGAGAGAGAAACACAGGGTGATAGGGGAAACCTAGAGGGAGGGAATGAAGTAAAGAGCAGGTAAGTTGATTGGTGAATGAGATACAGGCTGGAGAAGGGGGAGTCTGAAAGAAAGAAATGCAGGGAAGAGCACCAGAAGAAGTCAATGGGTGAGCAAGGAGATAAGATGAGAGATGGAAAAGGGGATGGGGATTGGTGAAGGGGGGGGGGGAGGGCATTACCAGAAGTTTGAGAAATCAATGTTTGTGCCATCAAGTTGGAGGCTACCCCAACAGAATACAAGGTGTTGTTCCTCCATCCTAAGTGTAGCCTTGTCATGAAAGTGGAGGAGGCTATGGACAGACATAGCAGATGAGAATGGGAAGTAGAATTAAAATAATTGGAAGTTCACCCATCTGTGGACTACAGAACCTACTGTCTCTAATGCTGGCAGGCCCAGGCATCAATGGCTCTAACGATCCAGAGCAGACTCAAAACCCTGACTCCATTGTCATCAGTGCAGTTTCCAATTACCTCAGATGCGCAACCTCCAACTACGGCCTTCACCTCCAGGCTGTGTCTTTACGCACTGCTGCTGGATCCACTGTCTCCCTATCCCCCACCACCACTCCGCAATCCCATCTCTCTTGGGTCCTTGGAGTTTCCATCTTCTCACCCCACCAGTCCTGAGCACCCCAAATCTCCCTTCCCCTCAGACCCTACCAACCCCTTACCCCCCTCCAATCCCAGCTCCTCTCATCCAAGCTGGGTCTTCACCATTCCTTCTGACCTTTCCCTCGCTGAGGCAGAACATTCTGTCTTCAGTAAGAGCCTCAACTTTATTCCCCTGCACCCACACCTCAGTGAGTTCCACACCCACCATGATGCTGAGCTCTTCTTCTGCCGCCTCTGTCTCCAAGCCTATTTCTCCACCCCACATCAGTGACCCCTTTTTCAGTCTTCAACCCTCCTGCTCTTTCTGGACACCCATTTCCTGGTCTTCTACCTACTCTGGACCTTTTCATTGCCAGCTGCTGACAGGACATCAATCGTCTAGATTTAAACACTCCTCTTTCCCATTTCAGCCTCACTCCTTCCAAATGCTCTGCTCTCCACTCCGTCCATGCCAGTCCTAACCTCACATCAAACCCAAAGATAAGGGAGGTACTATAATAGTTTGGCATACTGACCTCTATCTTGCTGAGGTCCAGCGTTAACTGTCAGACACCTCCTCTTGCTTACATCTTGAACAGGACCCCACTGAGGCACACCAGACCATTTTCTCCCACACCATCACCAAGCTGATTTGACTGTGGTGATCTCCCATCTACTGTCATCAATTTCATAGTTCCTGCACTCCACACCTCCAGTTTCTACCTCCTACTCGAGATCCATAAACTCGCTTGTCCAGGTAGACCCATTGTTTCACTTGTTCTTGCCCCACTGAACTCGTATCTGCATACCTCAACTTTGATCCCCTCCCACCCAGTTCATTCCCTTCCTATTTACATCTGTGACCCTTCACTGGCTCTGGTTCTTTTCAATGATTTTAAGTTCCTTGCCCCCCCCATCATATTTTCACTATGAATGCCCAGTCTCTACCAGGAAGGAAAGCTCTCCGTTTTTTTCTGGACACCAGATCTAACCAATTCCCCTCCACTACCTGGCAGAACTTGTCCTCACTCTAAATAATTTCTTCTTTGGCTCCTCCAACTTCCTTCAAACAAAAGGGGTAGCCATGGGCACTCACACGGGTCCCAGCTATGCCTGCCTGTTTGTTGGCTACGTGGAACAGTCTCTGTTCCAAGCCTACACTGGTGACCATTCCACATTTTTCCTACGCTGCATCGACAACTGCATTGGTGTTGTCCACTTTGCCTTAGACTTCCACCCTGCCCTCAAATTTACCTGGTCCATTTCTGACACTTCCCACCCCTTTCTCAATCTCTCTGTTTCTATCTGATCAAGATAAATGTAGGTCTCTTATAGTCAGAAACAGGTGAATTGATCATAGGGAACAAGGACATGGCAGACCAATTGAATAACTACTTTGGTTCTGTTTTCACTAAGGAGGACATAAATAATCTTCTGGAAATGGTAGGGGACTGAGGGTCTAGTGAGATGGAGGAACTGAGGGAAATACATGTTAGTAGGGAAGTGGTGTTAGGTAAATTGAAGGGATTAAAGGCAGATAAATCCCCAGGGCCAGATGGTCTGGCAAATGATACTTAAAGGGTTGACAGTGGATATGCAATGGCAAGCATTTAAAGATCGCATGGATGAACTACAACAATTGTTCATCCCAGTTTGGCAAAAGAATAAACCAGGGAAGGTAGTGCACCCGTGGCTGACAAGGGAAATTAGGGATAGTATCAAGTCCAAAGAAGAAACATATAAATTAGCAAAGAAAAGCGGCACACCTGAGGACTGGGAGAAATTCAGAGACCAGCAGAGGAAGACAAAGGGCTTAATTAGGAAAGGGAAAAAAGATTACGAGAGAAAGCTGGCAGGGAACATAAAAACTGACTGTAAAAGCTTTTATAGATACGTGAAAAGAAAAAGATTGGTCAAGACAAATGTAGGTCCTTTACAGTCAGAAACAGGTGAATTGATCATAGGGAACAAAGACATGGCAGACCAATTGAATAACTACTTTGGTTCTGTCTTCACTAAGGAGGACATAAATAATCTTTTGGAAATAGTAAGGGACTGAGGGAAATACATGTTAGTAGGGAAGTGGTGTTAGGTAAATTGAAGGGATTAAAGGCAGATAAATCCCCAGGGCCAGATGGTCTGCATCCCAGAGTGCTTAAGGAAGTAGCCCAAGAAATACTGGATGCATTAGTGATAATTTTTCAAAACTCCTTAGATTCTGGATTAGTTCTTGAGGATTGGAGGGTGGCTAATGTAACCCCACTTTTTAAAAAAGGAGGGAGAGAGAAACCAGGGAATTATAGACCGGTGAGTCTGACATCGGTGCTGGGGAAAATGCTAGAGTCAGTTATCAAAGATGTGATAACAGCACGTTTGGAAAGAGGTGAAATCATCGGACAAAGTCAGCATGGATTTGTGAAAGGAAAATCATGTCTGACGAATCTTATAGAATTTTTTGAAGATGTAACTAGTAGAGTGGATAGGGGAGAGCCAGTGGAAGTGGTATATTTAGATTTTCAAAAGGCTTTTGACAAGGTCCCACACAGGAGATTAGTGTGCAAACTTAAAGCACACGGTATTGGGGGTATGGTATTGATGTGGATAGGGAATTGGTTGGCAGACAGGAAGCAAAGAGTGGGAGTAAACGGGACCTTTTCAGAATGGCAGGTAGTGACTAGTGGGGTACCGCAAGGCTCAGTGCTGGGATCCCAGTTGTTTACAATATATATTAATGATTTAGACGAGGGAATTAAATGCAGCATCTCCAAGTTTGTGGATGACACGAAGCTGGGCAGCTGTGTTAGCTGTGAGAAGGATGCTAAGAGGATGCAGGGTGACTTGGATAGGTTAGGTGAGTGGGCAAATTCATGGCAGATGCAATTTAATGTGGATAAATGTGAGGTTATCCACTTTGGTTGCAAGAACAGGAAAACAGATTATTATCTGAACGGTGGCCAATTAGGAAAAGGGGAGGTGCAACGAGACCTGAGTGTCATTGTACACCAGTCATTGAAGGTGGGCATGCAGGTACAGCAGGCGGTGAAAAAGGCAAATGGTATGTTGGCATTCATAGCAAAAGGATTTGAGTACAGGAGCAGGGAGGTTCTTCTGCAGTTGTACAAGGCCTTGGTGAGACTGCACTTAGAATATTGTGTGCAGTTTTGGTCCCCTAATCTGAGGAAAGACATTCTTGCCATAGAGGGAGTACAAAGAAGGTTCACCAGATTGATTCCTGGGATGGCAGGACTTCCTGGGATGACTGGGATGTGGAATTCTCTGCCACAGGAAACAGTTGAGGCCGGTTCATTGGCAATATTTAAGAGGAAGTTAGATATGGCCCTTGTGGCTAAAGGGATCAGTGGGTATGGAGAGAAAGCAGGTACAGGGTTCTGAGTTGGATGATCAGCCATGATCATACTGAATGGCGGTGCAGGCTCGAAGGGCCGAATGGCCTACTCCTGCACTTATTTTCTATGTTTCTATCTCTGGAGACAGCTTATCTACTAATATCTATTACAAACCCACGGCCTTTCACAGCTACCTGGACTATACCTCCTCCCACCCTTGTGTAAATTGTAAAAATGCCATCCCCTTCTCTCAATTCTTCCGTCTCCACTGCATCTGCTCTCAGGATGAGGCTTTTCATATAGGAACTAAGTTGTCCTTCAAAGAGAGGGGCTTCCCTTCCTCCACCATCAATACTGCCCTCAACCACATCTCTTTCATTTCGCACATGTCTGCTCTCACCCCATCCTCCCACCACCCTACAGAGGATAGGGTTCTTCTTGTCCTCAACTACCACCCCAATCAGCCTCCGCATCCAGCACATAATTCTCCGCAACTTCCGCCATCTCCAATGGGATCCCACCACCAAGCACATCTTCCCATCTCCCCAATCTTTATGCAGAAATAGCTCCCTGTGTGACTCCTTTGTCCATTTGTCCCTCCCCACTGAGCTTCTCCTCCTTATGGGCTCTTATTTTTGCAAGCGGAACAAGTGTTATACCTGCCCCAACACCTCCTCCACTGCCAAACAGTCCTTCCAGGGGAGGCGACACTTCACTTGTGTGTCTGTTGGGGTCATATACTATGTCTGGTGTTCCCAGTGTGGACTCTTATATATTGGTGAGACCCCATGTAGATTGGGAGACTGCTTCACCTAGCACCTACATTCCGTCTGCCAGAAAGAGCGGGATCTCCCAGTGGCCACCCATTTTAAACCCACTTCCCATTCCAATATGTCCATCCATGGCTTCCTCCACTGTAGTGATGAGGCCACACTTAGGATGGAAGAACACCTAATATTCTGTCTGGGTAACATCCAACCTGATGTTACGAAAATTGAGTTCTCGAACTTCTGGTAATGCCCCATCCCCCTTCACCATTCCCCATTCCTTTTTCCCTCTCTCATCGTATCTCTTTGCCCGCCCTTAACCTCCCTCTGGTGCTCTTCTCCCCTTTTGGGTGTAGCATTGGCTGATCGGCAGAAAACAGAGTGGGAATAAAGGGATCCTCTTCTGGCTGGCTACCGGTTACCAGTGGAGTTCCACAGGGGTCGGTGTTGGGACCGCTGCTTCTTACGATGTATGTCAATAACTAGGACTATGGTATTAATGGATTTATGGCTAAATTTGCTGATGACACAAAGATAGGTGGAGGAGTGGGTAGTGTTGAGGAAGCAGAGAGCCTGCAGAGAGACTTAGGTAGTTTAAGGGAATGGGCAAAGAAGTGGCAAATGAAATACAATGTTGGAAAGTGTATGGTCATGCACTTTGTTGGAAGAAATAAACGGGCTGACTATTATTTAGATGGGGAGAGAATTCAAAATGCAGAGATGCAAAGGGACTTGGAAGTCCTTGTGCAAAATATTGTATTGCGTGTGGTTTTGGGCTCTTTATTTTAGAAAGGATACACTGACGGAGAGGGTTCAGAGAAGATTCACGAGAAAGATTCCAGGAATGAAAGGATTACCATATGAGGAACATCTGGCAGCTGGGGATTCAAGGTCAAGAGGGCACAACTTCAGGATTGAAGGATGTCCATTTAGAACTGAGATATGGAGAAATTACTTTAGTCAGAGGGTAGTAAATCTGTGGAATTTGTTGCCACGAGCAGGCAGAGATAGATATTTGATTAGCCGGGGCATCAAAGGGTATGGGGTAAAAGCAGTGGAGTGGGGATGACTGGAAGAATTGGATCAGCTCATGATTGAATGACAGAGCAGACTCGATTGGCCGAACGGCTTACTTCTGCACCTATATCTTATGGTGTTTTCTTCCTTCCATGGCCTTCTGTCCTCTTCTATCAGACTCCCCCTTCTCCAGCCCTGTATCGCGTTAACCAATCGACTTCCCAGCTCTTTACTCCATCTTTCCCCCTCCAAGTTTCATATATCACCTTGCATTCCTCTCTCCCCTTCCCCCACCTTTTAAATCTACTCCTCAGCTAGTTTTCTTCAGTCCTGCTGAAGTGTTTTGGCCTGAAATGTCGACTGTACTCTTTTCCGCAGATGCTGCCTGGCCTGCTGAGTTCCTACAGCATTTTGTGTGTGCTGCGTCCCTACCACTCTGTTTTCCAATATAATGCCCCTGCTGCTCCAACCCATGGGCTTTACTGTTACTTTAACATTACATACCACAGAAACTGCATTTCCCTCATCAAACTTTGCAGTTTATTTCACTGTCTTTAACAAATTTATATAATTTACTCCCATCACTCCATTGTCCAGGTGATTCAGGTTTTGGATTCAGTTATTCATCGCAAGCACATTGAAACATAGAATGAGATGCTTCATTTGCCTAACAACCAACACACCCAAGGACGTGCTGGGAACAGCTGTTAAGTGTCGCCAACCGACCACGTACAAAATGTTCAGCGGAACAACAAAACAAAATGACAGCAGCAAAACGAGCCCCTTTTCCACCCACCAGCACACACACACACACACACACACACACACAGGCTTTCAACCCCAGGACAGACTGCCTTCAGACCTCCACTCTGTGGTCTCAGAATTTTTAGACATTGGGCCCCTGACCTCCAGGCTAGCTGACCCAGCGGCTTTGACCTTCAAGGCTCTATCTCTGTAATCACAAAGTACAACCTCAGTGTTCCTACCTCCAGACTTGCCCACCTCTGAACTTTGCCCTTCAGTTTTGCCCTCCGGACTTCACCACACCGCTATTTCCAGAACTTACTCAACTTCAAACAGGCTTATTGCTGTCGGCCCTGCTGATGGAATACGACAGAGTGAACTCCTATTGTGACACTGGCATTGCCTGGATCCCCTGTGTGATGTGTTAACAGCCCAGCAGCCCCACACTCACCTGACAGTAAAGCTGATTTGTAGTGCTGTCCTGCTCGTTGATAATTGGATGGCATGTGCCTCCAGAATCCCACATGTGGGACAAATTTGAAAAACACTCTCATCCTCCTGGCCTTGGCTGGGAGCTGGAGAGAAAAGGCAGGAGTTAACCCCTCCCTCTCTGATAGCTGATACTCCATCCATACTGCCCCAGCCCACTGTTATTTCAGGCGCTTCACCAATTTACCAACACCTTCATATACCATTTAAACTAAATTTCCCTCAGCAAACAATCTGCTGAACCCAAACAGTCCTTCTAGGTGAGACAACACTTCACTTATGAGTCTGTTGGGATAATCTATTGTATCCAGTTTTCCTAGTATAGCCTCGTCTACATCGGTGAGACCTTAAATAGATATGGGAACCACTTCTTCGAGCACCTTCACTCTGTCTGCCACAACCTATTTTATTTCTACTTCCTGATCCCATTCTGAGATGGCAGCTCATGGCCTTCTCTACTGCCATGAATGAAACCACTCTCAGGTTGGAGGAACATCACCTTGTATTCTGTTTGAGTAGCTTCCAATCTGACAGTGTGAACATCAATTTGTCTCAATTCCAGTAATTCCCCCCCATCCCCTCCTTTCTTTTTCCATTCCCCGTTCTGGTTCCCCATTTCCTTCCCTTTCTCCCATGGATTCCTTCCTCTTCACCTTTTCTACTTATCATCTCCCAGCTTCTTACTTCTTCCCCCCTCCCCAACCCACCCACCTTTCCCCTCATCTAGACTCACCTGCAGGCTTGTACTTCTCCGCTCCCCCACCTTCTTTTTCTGTCTTCTTCCCCAATCCTGATGAAGGGTCTTAGCCCAAAACAATGACTAATTTCCCACCATAGATGCTGCCTGACCTGCTGAGTTCTTCCAGCATTTTGTGTATGTGGCTCTGGATGTCCAGCGTCTATAGAATCTTTTGACTCTTAAGTGTTGGTGAATGCTCTTGGATGAGTCCCTCCCACACTAAGCTAAGACTCTTGGATCAAATCAAAGGACCATAAAGTTGGCATTTATAGTGAATTCAGTTGGAATGATATTGCTGTGAGAAATGAACCCAGGAATATTAAGGGCAATTCCTCAGTACATGATACCCAAAGCAAGAAGGATGTCATGCAATAAGTTATAAAATCAAAACTCTTCATCGCCTCAGCAAGAAGCCTGTTGCCTCACCAAGGACTGCCGTCCAGTAACTCTTTGACCTCGATTTGTTGAGCAGGAAAATGTCCTTGGATCTAGTCTGCCCAACTAAACAGGTACCAAAGTCAACATCTTCAGTGGAGACCTCAAAGCTTGGCAGGAAGAAATGTGCATGGAGCGGGATGAGCTGCAGGAAAAAAAAAACCAGGACAGGGCGTCCTCAGTCGCACAAATCACAAAAAGAACTTGAAACAATTCTTCCCCAGAGCAGTCTCAAATCAGAAGGTGAAGTTTAGACTGACCTAGATTTGATCAAATGGCAAGGAACAGCCTCCCAGAATAAGCACGAGCCCTGACATCTAAACTGAAAAATGGTATAATCTGGATGGATTGGTCACTTGGACAATCATTCAAACAGAAGATGCTAATTAAAGGTTAACTATTCAATTCAGTTATGATTTCACGCTAAATATATCAGTGAAACAAGCCCTCAGGAGGCCTCTGTATTAGAAATGAGGCCTTTTTAACTCTGCTAAATCATCAAGTCAATGCTTGCAGTTAGCACAGGAAGGACTTGTAACAGAAGAATACAGGCTTAATTGTACATTTAATCAATCCCTTCTCTCTCCTGTGAATTCACTGGCTCGTTGTCCTACTGAACTCTCCAGTTGAACTTCATTACTCATGTTCTATTCTGTCATCTACCCTAGCCTTGATCACTGGCCACCTCTGCTGTGAACACTTCTACCCTACATGCTCATTCTTCCCCTCCCTTGTACCCCTTCAGCCCCTGCACAGAGCAAGGTGCCACTCTGTGTCTCTAATGACCGTACAGTTATACTTTCAGTTGTCCAGGCTTTGAGCTGGAGATACATTGGCCTAGACAGGACATCAGAACATGGGCACCTGCAAAATACTTAATCTGTTCAGTTGGTAAGTTGGTTTAGTATTGGTTTACTTTTTGAAGAATGAGGGGAAAATTTCATTAAAATCATTGAAAGGCCTGGATGGAGCCGGCATGGAGAGGATGTTTCCTGTACTGGAGGAGTCTAGGAACAGAGGGTACAGCTTCAGAAATCAAGCCATGATGGAATGGCAGAGCAGACTAAAAAGGCCAAACAGCCTAATTCTGCTCCTATGTCTTATGTCGATACTGAGGGAGATTCTCACTGAACCAGCATCTTGGTACAATGGCTTCAAATTCATTTATTTATCATCAGTACATTGAAACTTAGAGTGAAATGCATCATTTTCATTAACAGCCAACACAAGCCAAAGATATGCTGGGATTGCTACATAGCATGCTCACAATCTTCAGCAGAACAACACAAGCAGCAACAACAATATCAAAACAGGTCCCTTTCCCATCCTTCCCACTCAAACACACACTCACACACAGCCAGGCCTCCAACCCCAGGAGAGATCATCTTCAAGCCTCTCACTCCCAGTCCTTGGCCCCAGACTCTCAGCAGAAGCCTCAACAGGAAGGTTGAGAATAACATTCAGTGAATCTCTTACCTGCGTACTCTTGTTGTTGTACTCGATCACTAGGTCCTGTTCAAACACCAGTTTTGGTTCCTTCTCTGTGCACATAATCTCCCGGAAACTCAGCAACTCCCAGGAAGAGCAGAATGCTACAGTGACCTACAAACCAAGAACCTTTAACTGAGTGTACTACAGATCAGGGAGGAGGCTATCTATAATCCACACCAGGACTACCAGACTCAAAAATAGTTACTTTCCCCACACTAAGGTTGATCAACACCTGCACCCACGAACATACCTCTCCACACCCCCAACCACCACTACTTTATCATTTCCTGTCAGTCACCTTATGTACAGACACTCCTGTGCCTAGTGACACTTTATGGAAATACAGTCTATGTATATAAGCTATCTTATGTATTTATTGTTTTATCATCATTACTATTATTATCATTTTGTGCTGCATCGGATCTGAAGTAACAATTATTTTGTCCTCCTTTACACTTGTGTATAGGAAATGACATTAAACAATCTTTTTTCTTGAATCCTGAATCCAAATATCTTTTTTTAATGTTGTTAATTTACTGCCTCAACAACTTTCTCTGGCATCTCGTTCCATTTACTGACCACCCTCTGCTTCTGATTAAATCTCTCCCCTCTTATCTCAAATCCATGCCCCCAAGTTCTTGACTCCCCAACCCCGGGAAAATGTCTATGTGTATTGACCCTATCTACAGTCTCATAACTGTCTATACCTCTGTAAGAACTCCCCTCATTCTCCTCCACCACCCTGCTCATCCTCTGTGGTGTCTGTGCACAACTATATATCAATTAAATAAAAGCACACACAATGAAGATGTCTTTAAATTGTGTATTCACACTGCAGCAAGAGAGGAAGATAACAATCTGCATGTGTAGACAGACAACAGATCAATATGTAATGCTAAAGGGGGCTGTTATTGGTCTAAAAGAAATAGATCCATACATTACACTTCCTCCCCCTTTAGGTTAATGCAACACAAAACTGTATATGTACAAAACATTCAATTTCCCTTTCATAAACTCATATTCCAAATAAACATGCTTTCATAATAAAAGTCCATAACTAACTTCACAGTTCTAAAGATTCAGTCTTTTGGGCGGTGCTCTGTTTCTTTCAAGATAGCACCTCAGGACCTGTGGAGCAGCATCAGGTTTGGTAGATAAAATTCTCCTCACACCTCTGGAGGGGCATTGGGTTTGGCGGGTATCTTGTCTAAGACAATGTATTTGGTGTCATGATGATCATGTCATGATGACATGATCATCACTGAAAAGTAAGTTCGGTGGCTGTAATGTGTCCATCTCTTTGGATGCAGTCGACTCAGGTGTGTTTCTCAGTTGAGCAGGCTGTATTTGTCTACATGTCTGATCTCCAACATCCGCTGTGCACATCAGTGGTCCAGGTCTTGTAGCTATCCTACCGTGTGTCCATTTGTCTTCTCGGTAATTGCGTGCTAGGACTTCCTGTCAAATCTTGAAGCTCCTTGTTGCTTCACTTGGCAACTGGCTGAACTGTTTATTTTGCACTTCCCTCCATAGATCTGGTTTCAGGAGGTCCAGGTGAGATCTCAGGTTCCTGTTCATGAACAGAATTGCAGGTTTTTGATTTGTCTTCACACAAAAAGAGTTCTAATACACAAAAAGGAAGTTGTCCACATTGTGCTGAGAGAAATGTCCTCCTTGTCCATTGCTTTAATGGACTTCTAGAAGGTTTGGCTAAACCTTTCAGCTAACCCTTTCATTGCTGGGTGGTGAGATGACTTGAAATGTCTGATGCCATTTTCCTTCATGAGCAGTCAGAATTCTTCTGACGTGTATTGTGGCTCATTGTCACTCAATTTGTTCTGGTAAGCCATTTCTGGTAAAGACAGTCCTCAGACCAGAGACAGT
This sequence comes from Hypanus sabinus, assembly GCF_030144855.1. Lineage (NCBI taxonomy): Eukaryota > Metazoa > Chordata > Chondrichthyes > Myliobatiformes > Dasyatidae > Hypanus > Hypanus sabinus. The sequence continues at coordinate 12,141,431 of NC_082711.1, read as the reverse complement.
CTGCTGAGGTAGTTGACTTCATTGGTATAGCCTCCAGCCACTTTGAATGAGTACCCACAGCAATCAGGAACATGGCATCCGTGAATGGCCCAGCAAAGTCAATATGTACTCTTTGTCATGGTGACGATGGCCATTCCCATGGGTGTAACAGTGTCTGTGGGGGTGCATTTTGAACTTTTTTGCATCCTGAACAGCTTTTGGTTAAGTCTTCGATCTGTTCTATCCAGTCCTGGCCACCACACATAGCTCCAGGCCAGATGCTTCATCTTGACTGTACCCAGGTGTTCTTGCAGATTCTCTAATACTCTGGTGCACAGTATAGAGGGAACCACAACACGAGATCCACACGTCAACGTTCTTTGACATACCAACAGTTGGTCTCATCTCACTGAGATCTTTAGATGTGAGCTAGCCATCCTTGCGTGGTGATTTTGACAATGCCGGGTCATTCCTTGTTTCTCTTCATATTTCAGAATTTGTTACCGGCAACTGGTCCACCAATATGGTGTAGAGCACTTCTGCTAGGTCACATGATGAAGACTTTTCTTCTTCAGTTGCCAATAGTGGATGACAAAACAAGCCATCAGAAGAACAATGCCCAAGAAGAATAACTTGGGCTGCCTTAATGACTATCGCCCGGTAACACTCACATCGACAGTGATGAAATGCTTTGAGAGGTTGGTCATGACTAGACTGAACTCCTGCCTCAGCAAGGACCTGGACCCATTGCAATTTGCCTATTGCCACAATAGGTCAACGGCAGATGCAATCTCAATGGCTCTTGACATGGCTTTAGACCACCTGGACAACACAAAAACCTATTGTCAGGATGCTGTTCATTGACTTTAGCTCAGCATTTAATACCATCATTCCCACAATTCTGATTGAGAAGTTGCAGAACCTGGTACCTCCCTCTGCAATTGGATCCTCGACTTCCTAATGGAAGACCACAATCTGTGCAGATTGGTGATAATATATCCTCCTCACTGATGATCCACACTGGTGCACCTCAGGGGTGTGTGCTTAGCCCACTGCTCTACTCACTGTGTGGCTAGGCATAGCTTAAATATCATCTATAAATTTGCTGATGATACAACCATTGTTGGTAGAATCTCAGGTGATGACGAGAGGAGTGAGATATGCCAACTAGTGGAGTGGTTCCACAGCAACAACCTGGCACTTAACGTCAGTAAGACAAAAGGGCTGATTGTGAACTTCAGGAAGGGTAAGACGAAGGAACACATACCAGTCCTCATAGAGGGATCAAAACTGGAGAGAGTGAGCAGCTTCAAGTTCCTGGGTGCCAAGGTCTCTGAGGACCTAACCCGGTCCCAGCATATCGATGTAGTTATAAAGAAGGCAAGAAAGCAGCTGTACTTTATTAGGAGTTTGAAGAGATTTGGTATGTCAACAAATACACTCAAAAACTTATATAGATGTACCGTGGAGAGCATTCTGACAGGCTGCATCACTGTCTGGTATGGAGGGGCTACTGCACAGGACCAAAAGAAGATGCAGAAGGTTGTAAATCTAGTCAGCTCCATCTTGGGTACTAGCCTACAAAGTACCCAGGGCATTTTCAGAGCGCGGTGTCTCAGGAAGGCAGCATCCATTATTAAGGACCTCCAACACCCAGGGCATGCCCTTTTCTCACTGTTACCATCAGGTAGGAGGTACAGAAGCCTGAAAACACACAGTGATTCAGGAACAGCTTCTTCCCCTCTCCCATCTGATTTCTAAATGGACTTTGAATCTTTGGATACCACCTCACTTTTTAAAAAAATACAGTATTTCTGTTTTTGCATGTTTTTTAAAATCTATTCAATATACATAATTGATTTACTTGTTTATTTATTATTATTGTTTTCTCTGCTAGATTATGTGTTGCATTGAACTGCTGCTGCTAAGTTAACAAATTTTACGTCACATGCTGGTGATAAAAAACCTGATTCTGATTACCGTTGCTGTGTTGTTTGGTACCCTTGAACTCCACTTTATAAGAGTGGGTTCCTAGTAATAGTGCCCAACATTGTAACCGGGTAGCAGTCATCACTGGACTTCCCTTCCTGGGATTGAAAATGGACACAGAGGCTGGTGATCAGTCACTAGCATAAACTTCTGTCTGCAGACGTAGCGGTGGAACTTCTTTATACCTCATACTAGACGAAGTGCCTATTGGTTGATCCGACATTCTGTGCTTGTCAGTGATCTTGAAGCAAATGCAATTGGGTGTTCAGATCTATTTTTCATAATGTGTGACAAAACAGCTCCAATGCTATAAGGGGATACATCACACGCCAGTCTGATGGTCATAATGGGTGAGCAGTTCATCGGAAGTTATTAGTCTCTGTTTCTTTGAATACTCTGTCACATCTTTCTGACCATTCCCACTTTGCTCCTGTCTGTAACAGTGCGTTCAATGGATGCGGCACTGTAGCAATGCTTGGGAGAAACCAGTGGTAGTAGTTTACTAGGCCCAATTATGACCTGTATTGTGACACATCTTCCGGTTTGGATGCCTGTAAAACGGCTTCAGTCTTCTCTTGTGACTTACATAATGTCCACAATATGAGATCTCATTCCTGAAAAACCCTTGTTTCTCTCTCTTTGCGTGTAGACCATACTCACTCAGCCTGGTAAGCACTTTACCAAGCTTCCGGAGGTGCTCGTCATCATTTTTGCCAGTCACAATGATGTCATTGGGTAACACTGTGTTCCCTGGATATCTTGGAGCACTTGGCTCATTGCTCTTTGCCAAATTGCTGGAGCTGATGTGACGGCAAAGACGAGGTGATTATACTGGAACAGTCCCTTCTGAATGTTGATTGTGAGGAATTTCCTGCTTCTCTCCCGAATCTCTATTTATAGATAAGCTTGTGACAGGTCAATCTTTGAAAACCTGTCAAAGATATAAAAATGTCTTCTATTTGTGGCAGGGGATACTGTACAGTACGCAGGACTGGGTCAATGCTCACCTTGAAATCCCCTCATATGCGAATGGCTCTGGCCTTCCCTTTCTTGATCATCTGGACAATGGGTGTGACCCAATCGCTCCACTTAACCTTAGAGAGAATTCACTATGCCCCTAAGCTAGGATGTAGTGCATTAGGCACTGGACATGCTTCATGGAATCCTGGTGTTGCTGTTTCATCCAGTTCAATTCTGGCCTTCATGCCTTTGAGTTTACCAATCCCCTTCTCAAACACCTCATTAGCAGAGACTGTGCCAGTCTCTGGTTAGTGCTACCATTTAGACTGCCATTGTCTGTTGATGTTGCAGTGCGAGCCTTGATTGAGTGCCAGTCTAGTTGGATTTTTCTCAACCATTTGCATCTGAAAAGTGCTGGCCTTTTCAATACACAAAGCTCTAACTGTTGTGTTTGGCCTCCATAGGTCACCTTCACTTTGCCTTTGGGAGACACTTTTTTTGCCTGTGAGGTCTTCTCTAATGGTATCTTAGAAAACAGTCTGTTGTAGTCAGCCCCTGGAATCATGGACAAAACTGAGAGGAGGCTATCTATCATCCACACTCCAGCTCCATTTTCAGTTTTACACTAGACACATCTATTGAGATCCATATTATATTGTGATCTGCTTTCAGTAAGACTATGCTGTTTTATAAAAGTTTGCTTTACGCCACCTCGCTTTTACGAAAGACCTACATCAGTACCCGTTTTCACTAACCAAAAGAAATCCAAAGAGGATTTTTGCTTTTACGAAAAAAAAATGCAGCTGCTTTAAGCTTGTATTAAAGCATTGTATTAACCCTGAGAAAGACGACCATGACTGTGAAGCCTTCTGTGGGCAGATGTGTGCGCATGTGTGTATGTGCCAATTTTTTTCTACAAACCGGTTTTGGCTAAACCTTCCCGATTCTGGTAAGTGAAACTACACTATACATACATTATTTCTACTTTATATAGGCCGTGTATTTATCATATCATTCCTGCTTTTACTACACGTTTGTGTTATTTTAGGTTTTATGTATTATTTGGTATGATTTGGTAGGTTATTTTTTGGATCTGGGAACACACAAAAATATTTCCCATATAAATTAATGGTAATTGCTTCTTCGCTTTACGCCATTTCAGCTTACGAAAGGTTTCATAGGACCACTGTACTTTCGGATAGCGGGGGAAACCTGTATTCAAAATGTAGCCTTACTAATGTCTACTTTGCAACATGTCATCCCAACTTCTCTACTCAGTACTGACTGATGAAGGCCAGTTTTCCAAAATCCTTCTCAATTTGAAATGCAACCACTGCCTAATGAAAGAAGCTAACACAGGCTCAGGCCATCCAAAGCACTTTGCAGCGGGGTCCTAGGCTGGAGCCCTGCACCACTATGGCTTTGAGGTTCACTGCCACACTGAACGATGTTTTCAGTCCCTCACAGTGTACGTACTCCAGGAGATAAAGCACTGAGACACTACAAATTCACAGTAATAAGTAAAATAGACCACCCAGGCTTCTTCATCTGCTGTGTGCTGACCACCCATTTACACTGTTCTGCACCACCCCCAGCTTTAAAATTCTCCCCACATTCTCATCTGCCCCGTCAGATTCTCCCACTCTAGGGGCCATTCACAGCAGCCAATTGATTCACTTGTCTTTGGGATGAGGGAGGAAACCAGAGAATGGGGGGGGGGGGGCATGGAGGAGACTGACCATGTGATCACAGGGAGAATGCGCAAATTCCCGCCTGGTTAGGATTGAACCTGGTCTCCACAGTGACTCTATCCACCCTGCCACCTTACCAACTTCTGTATATGTTTAAAACGTCCATTTCTAATAACTGTAAAACCTGCTCTAACATTGTCTTCCCTTCAGTAAGTTATCTGAAGAGAGGAGACAGTGGTCCATTTTAAACAGGGGTAGCACAGTTAGTGTAATACTAATACACTACCAGGATCCGGTTCAGTTCTTGCCATGTGGATTTCCTCCAGGTGCTCTGGTTTCCTCCCATTTTCCAAAGACTTATGGGTTTCGGGTTAGTAAGCTGTGGGCATGCTCTGTTGGTACCATGTGCGGGCTGCCCCCAGCACATCTTCAGTGATGCAAAGCAGAAGTGTTTCCATCCGTTGGTATCACCGTCACAGGGAAACCAAACCAAAGCGTGTCTGCAATGCCGAGCCCGGCTTAGAGGGGCATTTGTACCTGGTGCTTGCTTCCCATTTCAAAGGGAGCGCATTGCACATACGGGACTTACATGCATGTGCTGCCGTGGGTGTAACACCAGAAGCTTTGTGTTCTCCTCCCGGTCACTGCTTGAAGATTTTAGGGTATTTTTGGGGTCCACGTCCAAGACACAGAAGGGTCTTTGCAACAAAAAGTGGAAGCACAGAGGGGTCTCCATGGGGTTTGTCAGCTTCAAGCCGCGTGTCCTCAGGACTTCTCGCTGTATCTGGGTAACAATTTACATTGTTAGTGTGTGCTTCACAGTGACCCCTACAGGACAATACAAGCACAGTGCCAGGTTTGATAGTGACTGCCACTACTAGGGGACTGAGATTACATGGGGTTTGAGATTGCAGGTATCAAAGGCTAAGGACCAGCAGAAAAAATGGGAACACATCTTTACAGAACACAATGTTAGCATGAGGATGTTCTCAGGACTTGAGAACTTGAGTTATAGGGAATGGTTAAATACATTAGGACTTTATTCCCTGGAGCATAGGAAAATGAGGGGAGATTTGATAGAGCTATATAAACTTATGAGGGATATAGATAGGGTGAAGAAAACCAGGCTTTTTCTGCCTAAGTTGGGTGAGGCCAGAAGTGTGAGATCATGGGTTGGAATGAAAGACGAAATACTTAACAGGACCTGAAGAGAATTTCCCTCAGAGAGTGGTGAGAGTGTGAAACGAACTGCCAGCGGAAGTGGTGGATGAAGGGTTTGATTTCAATATTTAAGTTTAGATAGGTACACAGATGGTCTTTTATGTACCAATAGGCCATTCTGTGACTGCATGAACCAATGGTAGATCAACTTCTGCTGAGACCCTAGTTACTTGGGCAAGGTGCACGAGGAGCTCTTCCAACAGGAGATGTGTACACCAGAAAAGACCAGGGTCTTTCGGAAAGGTAGAAAGAAAAGGAGGAAGAACATCAAGAAGTATTTCTTGGCAAATGGTCGGAGTCTGGGGGACACGAGAGAAGTGAGGTATAGCTGGAGGCTAGAAACATGGACGAAGCTTTTAAACCTGAGCAAGAATGCAATGATAGATCAGCAGGCTTGGATCAGGAGGAGAACACAGGACAGAGTGCATTAGCAGCAGAGCCTGAATATATGAATATGGTCATAGAGGCCAATACATTTGGGACCTTTACATAGGAACATAGAAACCTTACAGTACAATACAGGCCCTTCGGCCCACACAGCTGTGTTAAACTACTTAAACTTACCCATAGCCCTCTATTTTTCGAAGCTCCATGTATCCATCCAGGAGTCTCTTAAAAGACCCTATCATTTCTGTCTCTACCACTGTCTCTGGCAGCCCATTCCACATGCTCACCTCTCTGCATAAAAAACCTACTCCTGACATCTCCTCTGTACCTATTTCCAAGCACCTTACAACTGTGCCTTCTTGTGCTAGCCATTTCAGCCCTGGGAAAAATCCTCTGACTATCCACACAATCAACGCCTCTCATCATCTTGTACACCTCTATCAGATCACCTTTTATCCTCCGTCGCTCCAAGGAGAAAAGGCCAAGTTCACTCAACCTATTCTCATAAGGCATGCTCCCCAATCCAGGAAGCATCCTTGTAAATCTGCTCTGCACCTTTTCTATGGCTTCCAAGTCCTTTCCTGTAGTGAGGTGACCAGAATTGAGCATAGTATTCCAAGTGGGGTCTGACTAGGGTCCTATATAGCTGCATCGTTACCTCTTGGTTCTTAAACTCAATCCCACGATTAATGAAGGCCAATGCACCATATGCCTTCTTAACCACAGAATCAACCTGTGTAGCAACTTTGAGTGTCCTATGGACTCGGACCCCAAGATCCTTCTGATCCTCCACACTGACAAGAGTCTTGCTATTAATGCTATGTTCTGCTATCATATTTGACCTACCAAAATGAACCACTTCACACTTATTTGGGTTGAACTCCATCTGCCACTTCTCAGTCCAGTTTTGCACCCTATCAATGTCCTGCTGTAACCTCTGAACAGCCCTCCACACTATCCACAACACCCCCAACCTTTGTCACCAGCAAATTTACTAACCCATCCCTCCACTTCCTCATCCAGGTCATTTATAAAAATCACAAAGAGTAGGGGTCCCAGAACAGATCGCTTACGCACACACTGGTCACCAGCCTCCATGCAGAATATGACCCATCTACAACCACTCTTTGCCTTTCATGGGCAAGCTAGTTCTGGATCCACAAAGCAATGTCTCCTTGGATCCCATGCCTCCTTATTTTCTCAATAAGCCTTGCATGGGGTACCTTACCAAATTCCTTGCTGAAATCCATATACACTACATCAATGGCTCTACCTTCATCAATGTGTTTAGCCACATCCTCAAAAAATTCAATCAGGCTCGTAAGATATGACCTGCCCTTGACAAAGTCATCCTGACTGTTCCTAATCATATTATGCGTCTCCAAATGTTCATAAATCCTGCCTCTCAGGATCTTCTCCATCAACTTACCAACCACTGAGGTAAGACTCACTGGTCTATAATTTCCTGGGCTATCTCTACTCCCTTTCTTGAACAAGGGAACAACATCCGCAACCCTAACAGACATTTAGATGAATATGAGGAAAATGGAAGGATATGGACTTGGTAAAAGCAGAAGGGATCAGTTTAGTCAGCCATTTGATCACTAATTTAATGTTGTGGGCCGGAAGGCCTGTTACTCGGCTGTACTGCTCTATGTTCTGTAAAAAGGAAGGAACACAAGCTCTGCTGTAGTTGAGTTAACTGCATTGGGACCTGAGCTAAGGTGAGGACGTGAACCAAGGTCTTATGCATGATCAAATTCTGCAGGTGCTGGAAATCCAGAGCAACACAGACAAAATGTTGGAGGAACTCAGCAGGTCAGGCAGCATCTGTATAAGGGAACAAGCAGACATTTTGATCTGAGATTTTTTATTAGGATTGGAAAAGAAACCAGAATAAGAAGCTGGGAGGTGAGGAAAGAGTAGAAGCTGGCAGGTGACAGGTGAGGGGAAGAAGTGAGAAGATGGAAGGGGTGAAGGATTGAAGAATGAGGAATCTGATAGCAGAGGAGATGGTTGCCTTACTCGTAATCGATTGCTTGTGGCTGACTGGGAAGTGCATGAGGAACTTTGGATGATAACCCAACTGACCTTAGCTGTGATTTGAAGGTTAAAATGGTCAATGTTACGTCAGGTTGAGTTTATTGTCATATGAACAAGGATGGTGAAGTAGAGTTACAATAGAAAAATGGCTTGCAGCAGTGTCTCAGGCATATAGGTTCTAGTACATAAAACAGTGAAGAAATAAAAAGCTAATAAAGCAAGACAAATAGTGCAAATTAAAGTGTAATTAGAAACAAGTCCTTGGTAGCGTAAGAGCTGGTCCATAGTTTTCCATTCTTGAAGTAGAGTTAGAGCTGGGGTGGTCAGTCCAAGAACCTGATGGTTGAAGGGAAGTAGCTGTTCTTGAACTCGGCGGTGTGGGACTTCAGTCTTCTGTACCTCCTGCTTGTGGTAAGCCATGTATACCTGTCCAGACAAGCCCCTCTGATGACTGCTTCTGTGGCTCCTTCCACAGACTCCTGTATAAAGGTGATTGGGAGACTGCTCCTCCCTCAGTCTTCAACATGGTCATGCCTGTTTTTGCTGTTAATAAAAGCCTTATCCACTCTGCTTCTAGTCTCCTAGAGTTATTGATAGCGCATCACTGCCCGATGGTAGCTGAGAGAAGACGGTATGGTGAAGATGGTGGAGATTGTTGATGATAAATAAAAGTAGCAGAAGTTCTCTGTCCTACCATGGAACGGGAGCTCAACAAGGAATGAATGCCTCTGACTCATGGGAGAGGAGAATATTTAGACCCAGGTTTAATTTTCACTATTGTCTGTAAGCAGACTGTATGTTCTTTCTGTACTTGCCCGAGTTTCCTCCAGGTGCTCCTATTCCAAAGACGTATGGGTTAACAGGTTAATTGGTCACATGAGTGTAATTGGACAGCATGGCCTCAATTGGGCCAGAAGAGCCTGTTACTGTGCTGTATAAAATAGATAAAATAAAAGGAAGCCTGACCCAAAATCTTAAATTATTGTTGGACATCTCCTCACCTTTCCATTCAGACCATCAGGAATCAAATCACTTGCTGCCGCATAAAACATAAGGTTATCGTCATCATCGTCATCAATCTCCACTGTTAGCCTGGGCAGAAAATGTTCATGAGCACAAGAAATGTCCTTGAGTGTTCTGCAATAATTTCTCAGTTCATTGAACATAAAGTAATACAGCACAGGAATTAGTCCTTTAGCCCACGATGTCTGCGTCAAACACAGTGTTGAATTAAACTAAATCATTTCTGCCTTTGATATACAAGTCCTTTCATTTCCAGCATGTCGGTGGGTCTATTTAACAGCCTCTGTTGAATGTCACTGTTATATTTGCGTCCATTACCACCCCTCACCCACAACTCTGTTAAAAAAAAACTTGCCCCACCATCTCCTTTAAAATGTTACTCTGAATTCTTCCAACATTTTGTGCTTGTTGCTCCTTCTTACCTAAATGCATGTCTTCTGATATTTGACATTTCTGTCATGGGAAAAAGACCATCTATTCTTCTCATAATGTTTTCTATCTGTCAGGTTCTATAATTCTATCAAGTCAACCCACTCTTCCTGTCTGTCAGTATTTCTTAGCTTTCGGGTACTCCTCCGCCCCAAATACAATTTCTTGCTGTACCCCTAGTGATAAAGGGACCCTTTTCTTTATAACATCTGCAGAGTTTATTCTCCAACATTAAGTCATGGTGTCACAGCACAACACAGAAACAGGCCCTTTGGCCCATCTAGTCCGTGCCAAACTGTTATTCCCACACCTGGACCATAGCCCTCCATACCCCTCCCATCCATATACCTATTCAAACTTCTCTTAAAGGTTGCAATCAAACCCACATCCACCACTTCTGCTAGCAGTCAAAGACAAATTTCAGCACATTGATCATACGAAGTCGGCTAACCATTGAGAGGAAGGGATTTAGTGAATGTCAGACATGATTTCACTGGAAAAATGCAGATACTGAAGTGGGGAGAGACATAGAACATAGAAATCTACAGCACATTACAGGCCCTTCGGCCCACAATATTGTGCCGACCCACGTAACCTACTCTAGAAACTGCCTAGAATTTCCCTAGCGCATAGTCCTCTACTTTTCTAAGCTCCATGTACTTATCTAAGAGTCTCTTAAAAGACATTATTGCATTGCCTCCATCACTGTCGTGAGCAGTGCATTCCACGCACACACCATTCTCTGTGTGAAAATCGTACCCCTGACATCTCCTCTGTACCTATTTCCAAGCACCTTAAAACTATGCCATTTCAGCCCTGGGAAAAAGCCTCTGCTTATCCACACAATCAATGCCTCTCATCATCTTATACAACTATATCTGGTCACCTCTCCTTCTCTGTCACTCCAAGGAGAAAAGACCAAGTTCACTCAACCCATTCTCATAAGTCACACTCTGCAATCCTTGTAAATTTCTTCTGCACTCTCTCTATATAGTATCCACATCCATCCTGTAGTAAGGTGTCCAGAACTGAACACAGTACTCCAAGTGGGGTCTGACCATGGTCTTATGTAGCTGTAACATTACCTCACAGCTCTTGAACTCAATCCCATGGTTGATGAAGGCCAACACACCATACACCTTCTTAACAACACTGTTAACCTGCGTAGCAGCTTTGAGTGTCCTGTGGACATGGACCCCAAGATCTCTCTGATCCTCCACACTGCCAACAGTCATACCATTAATATTATATTCTGCTAAAGTTAATAGGGGAAAGGTTCCATGTGGACTACAAAGATCCTTAGCCTGATTGAATTTATTGATCTCAAAAGGGCATGGAGGTAGAAAATGCACTTCAGTTTTACCTAGAACATTGAATGGTACTATAGATTACACATCTTTTAGCCTGTTCCAAGATCAACCTAACCATTCCCTTCTGGATACACATCCACTTTTCTATCATCCGTGTGCCTATCTAAGGGTTGCTTAAACGTCCCTAATGTATCTGTCTCTAACACCAGCCCTGGCAGAGTGTTCACTCTGAACAGAAAAACATAAAAAACAGGAGCAGGAGTCGGCCATCTGGCCCATCAAGTCTGCTCCACCATTCAGTAAGATCATGGCTGATCTGGCCATGGACTCATCTCCACCTACCTGCCTTTTCCCCATAACCCTTAATTCTCCTACTATGCAAAAATCTATCCAACCTTGTCTTAAATATATTTACTGAGGTAGCCTCCACTGCTTCATTGGGCAGAGAATTCCACAGATTCACCTCCCTCTGGGAAAAAGCAGTTCCAACCTAAATCTAACCCCTTGAATCTTGAGGCTATGTCCCCTAGTTCTAGCCTCACTTACCAGTGGAAACAACTTTCCAGCCTCTATCTTATCTATCCCTTTCAGAATTTTATACGTTTCTATAAGATCTCCTGTCATTTTTCTGAATTCCAGCAGGTACCGTCCCAGATGATTCAATCTCTCCTCATCTAACCCCCTCATCTCTGGAATTAACCTGGTGAATCTCCTCTGCACCTCCTCCAGAGCCAGAATATCCTTCCTCAGGTAAGGAGACCAGAACTGCATGCAGTACTCCAGGTGTGGCTTCACCAGTACCCTGTATAGTTGCAGCATAACCTCCCTGCTCTTGAATTCAATCCCTCTAACAATGAAGGCCAACATTCCATTTGCCTTCTTGATAGCCTGTTGCACCTGCAAACCAGCCTTTTGTGATTCATATTCAAGCTCTCCCAAGACCCTCTGCACAGCAGCATGCTGCAATATTTTACCATTTAAATAATCATCTCCCCTTTCATTTTTCCTTCCAAAGTGGATGACCTCACATTTACCAACATTGTACTCCATCTGCCAGACCCCTGTCCACTCACTTAACCTATCTATATCTCTCTGCAGATTCTCCGTATCTTCTGCACAATTTGCATTTCCACTCAATTTAGTACCATCAGCAAACTTATATACACTGCACTCGGTCCCCTCTTCCAGATCGTTAACGTATATTGTGAACAATTGCAGGGCCAACACCGATCCCTGTAATTACCAACCAGAGTAACACCCATGTATCCCAACTGTCTGCTTTCTATTAGTTAACCAATCCTCTATCTATGATAATACATCACCTCCAACTTCTATGCATCCTTATGGATAAGTCTTTTATGCGGCACTCTATCGAATGCCTTCTGGAAATCCACCTGTTCCCCTCTATCCACTGCACTTGTTATATCCTCAAAGAACCCCAGTAAGTTTGTCAAACAGGATCTGCCTTTGCAGAATCCATGCCTCATCTGCCTGATGGATCTCCGAGTAAAAAAAAACCTACCTCTGACATCCCCACTATACTTTCCTCCAAAAACCTTAAAATTATGCCCCCTTGTATTAGGCATTTTATTGTTTTAGTTTGGCATAAGATAGTGTTATAGTTTGCAATTGTTTTCTGTGTCCTTGAGGGGAAAGTAAAAGATTTGGCAGGATTCCTGCTCTTTACCATTAACCTGTGATCTCAGCTGTGTGAGAAATGGGACAAGAAATGAGCTCTGGTGTGAAACAGTCAGTATCAGCCATGATGCCAATCTAAATTAATCCCTTCTGCCTACACATGGCATGCATTGCACCATTCCCTGCCTGTTCATGTGCCCATTGGTGTAGATATGGTGGGCCGGAGGGCCTGTTCCTGTGCTGTAGTCTGCTCTTGTATCTTCCTTCATCACTTCCTCTGGCAGCACATTCCACCAACTAATACTCTGTGTTGGAAAAAAACTTGCTACGTAAATCTTTACACTTCCCCCTTTTAACTTAAACTACACCCTCTTGTATTTGGGGAAAAGACTCCACATTCAGTGGTGCTTCCTGTACCTTATAAGTGGCCAATAAGTGTATGTTCGGGGTCTTCTGCTGCTGTAGCCCATCTACTTCAAGGTTCAACATGCTGTGCTCTTCTGCACACCACTGTTGTGACACATGGTTATTGAGTTATTGTCACCTTCCTGTCAGCTTGAAGCAATCCAGCCATTCTCCTCTGACATCTCTCATTAACAAGACATCTTCATCCACAGAAGTGCTGCTCATTGGATGTTTTTTGTTCTCAAACCATTCTCTATAAACTCTAGAGACTGTTATGTGTGAAAATCCCAGGAGATCAGCAGTTTCTGAGATACTCAAACCACCCCATCTGGCACCAACAATCATTCCACGATCAGAGTCACTTAGATCACATTTCTTCCCTATCCTGATGTTTGGTCTCAACAACAACTGAACCTCTTGACCATGTCTGCATGTTTTTATGCATTGAGTTGCTGCCACATGATTGTCTGATTAGATATTTACATTAAGGAGCAGGTGTACAGATATGCTAATGAAGTGGTCACTGAGTTTATGTATCCATTCTACGCACCTCATTAATTTATAAACTTCTATCAGAATGCCCCTCAGACTCCAACTCTCCAAGCCTGTACAAACTCTCCTAGTTATTACTTCTAATCCTTCTCATCCTAAATGATTAATAGAAGACTCCTACTACTTCACAGATACCTCTGGAGAGGAAAAAGTAATGAATGACAGATTGAGGAAGATAGATCATAAGATGAGACCATAAGGTACAGAAGCAGAACTAGGCCATGCAGCCCATCGAGTCAGTTCTCCCATTCAATTGCGGCTGATATTTTTTTCAACTCCATTCTGCCTTTTTCCAAACCTCTCTCATACCTTTTAACCCCTTAACCAAATACCTATCAATCTCTGCTTTTTAAACACCCAATTATTTGGCCTCCACAGCCCTCTTGGCAATGAATTCCATAGGTTCTTCACCCTCTGGCTGAGGAAATTCTTCCTCATCTCAATTTTCAAGGAATGTGTCTTCATTCTGAGGCCGTACTCGTGGATTTTAGTCTCTCTTACTCGAAGGGCCAAATGGCCTAATTGTATTCCTGTGTCTTATGGAAACACCCTGTCTACTCTCTCCAGACCTGTAGCATTCAGTAAATGGATGAAATCTTTCTCTGGGCTTTTCTGAAACATTTCCTGAGAAACAATGTCACCTGTCCCCTGAATGGTACCTAGGGACCCCACCCCCCCAAAAGGAAAGAAAGCTGGGAAACGTTGTACTCACATAGCATCTTTAACAGTTGCAGCAAAGTCTATCCGTAAAGGCTCTGTCCCATATCCTTGGTCTCGTTTTACCTTCCCAGGTACGCCAAATGCCACCTGTAAAAATGCCAGCAAGTCAGATTCAAGTTTTTTTATTATATATACATGAAAACATACAGCCCGGTGCAAAAGCCTTAGGCACATTTATATAGCTAAGGTGCCCAAGACTTTTGCACAGTACTGCATTTGTCAACGTGGAGACGTGGATTGGAAAGCAAGTTTGTAAACCTGGTGGGAGCAAATGATATTGGGAATGGTGAGGTAGAGCACCACTAGAGGGGTATGGGACAGGTGGCAGAGGAGTGCCAGGGTGGAGGTTGGCATGGGTGCAGACACACCCAGTCCTGAGACACTAGGCAAGGTCATTTGCTTCCAAACTGCTGGTTTATTGATCATTACAAAACGTCTCTCTGGTGCTTCCCACTCTCCACCACCACACTCTTTTCACAATCATGATTGTCCTTTTCCACTCTCAGTCTACAGAAGAGACTCATTTTACAATCAGGTTTATCGTCACTCACGTATATCATAGAGAATCATAGAGAAGTACAGCACAGAAACAGGCCTTTTGGCCCATCTTGTCCATGCCAAAATCATTTAAACTGCCTACTCCCAACTAGCCACCAGGACCATAGCCCTCCATACCCCTATCCATGCACCTATCCAAGCTCCTCTTAAACATGGAAATCGAGCTTGCGTGCACCACTTGTACAGGCTGCTCATTCTACACTCTCATGACCCTCTGAGTGAAGAAGTTTCCCCTCATGTTCCCCTTAAACTTATCACCTTTCACCCTTAACCCATGATCTCTGGTTGTAGTCTCACCTAACCTCAGTGGAAAAAGCCTTTGCATGTACCTTATTTATACCACAAATAATTTTGTGGACCATTATCAAATCCCCTTTCAGTCTTCTGCTTTCTAAAGAATACAGTCCTAATCTATTTAATCTTATAACTCAGGTTCTTCAGACTCAGCAACATCCTTGCAAATTTTCTCTGTAATCTTTCAACCTTGTTTACATCTTCCTGGAGGTAGGTGACTAAAACTGCACACAATACTCAAAATTAGACCTCACCAATGTCTTATACAAATTCAATATAACATCCCATCTCTGGCACTCAATGCATAGATTTATAAAAGCCAATATGCCAAAAGCTTTATTTGTGACCATATCTACCTGTGATGCTACTTTCAACGAACTATGGACCTTATTCCTTTGTTCTACCACACTTCTCAGTGCTCTACCATTCACTGTGGTTGGTCTACCAAAGTGCAAAACCCTGCACTTATCTGCATTAAATTCCACCTGCCATTTTTCCTACTGACGCAGAACTTCTCGCCTTCCTCATTGCCCACTACACCCCCAGTCTTGGTGTCTTTCACAAATTTGCTGATCCAGTTAACGACATTATCAACTAGATTTCTATTATAGGTGACAAACAACAAAGGACCCAGCACCAATACCTGTGGCACACCACTAGTCACGGGCCTCCAGTCATAGAGACAACCCTCTACTACCACACCTTGGCTTCTCCCACAAAGCTAATATCTAATCCAATTTATTACCTTATCCTGAATGCTGAGCAACTGAACATTCTTGACCAACTTCCCATATGGGACCTTGTCAAATGCCTTACTAAAGTCCATGTAGACAATACATATCCATGAAAACAATGCCTTGCCTTCATCCACTTTCCTGATAACATCCTCAAAAAACTCGGTAAGATAGATTAGATGTGACTACCATGCACAAAGCCATACTGTTTCATTAATCAGTCCACGTCCATCCAAATACTCATCTATCCAGACCCTTAGAATACCTTCCAATAACTTTCCCACCACTGATGTCAGACTCACCAGTCTATGAATTCCTGCTTTATGTTTAGAGCCTTTTTTAAACAGCAGAGCAACTTTGGCTATCCTCCAATCCTCTAATCCTCTGGTGCCTCTTCTGTTATTAATGATTTTAAAAATATCTCAGCTAGGGTCCCGGCAACTTCTGCATTTGCCTCCCGTAGGGTCTGGGGGAACACCTGGTCAGGCCCTGGGGATTTATCCACCGTGATTTGCCTCAGGACAGCAAACACTTCCTCCTCTGTAATCTGTACAGGACCCATGAAGTTGATGCCACTTTGCCTCACTTCTATAGACTCTGTGTCTGTCTCCTGAGTAAGTACAGATTAGACCATAAGACAAAGGAGCAGAAATTGGCCATTTGGCCCATTGAGTCTGCTCTGCCACTTTATCATGAGCTGATCCATTCTCCCATTTAGTCCCACTCCTCCGCCTTCTCACCATAAGCTTTGATGTCCTGGCTACTCAGATACCTATCAATCTCTGCCTGAAGAATTCATTTGAGATCTCCCCCATCTATTTTGGCTCTACCCATGAATTACCATTCTAGTCTTCCAGAGGACCAATTTGCCTCTTGCAATCATTTTGCACTTAACATTTCTGTAGAATCCCTCAGGATTCTCCTTCACCTTGTCTGCTGGGGCAAACTCATGCCTTCTTTTAGCGTTCCCGATTTCTTTCTTAAGTGTTCTTTTGCATCTTTGTACTCTCCACAAGCCACCTGTTAAACTGTATAATCTTCCTGGTTCTAGCCTCACTAGCACATGGCACGGGTAGTAATCCTGAGATGACAACCCTTTAACTTAGCACCTAACTCCCTGAATTACCTGTGCAAAACCTCATCACCTGTCCTACCCATGGACCGCAACCTCTGGCTGTTTACCTGAGATATCCTGGATCCCAGCTCCTGGGAATCTCATTCTTGCCCACAGAACCTCCTATCCATTCTTCTAACTAACAAATCCCCTATTACACCTCTTCTCCCTCTTTCCCTTCTGAGTCACAGAGCCAGACTCAGTGGCAGAGATTTTCTTCAGTCAGGTCATTCATCCCAACAGTATCCAAAGAGATATACCTATTGTTCAGGGAGATGGACACAGGAGTACTCTACACTGGCTGTTTAACCCGTAACTGACTGTCACCCAGTCTCTCTATATGCCCTGTCTACCACACCCTCAGCCTCTTGAATGATCAGCAGTTCATCCATTTCCAGCTCCAAGTCCTTAACACAAATTGTTAGAAGCTGCAGCTGGACACATTTCTCACAGGTGTAGTCATCAGGGACCAAGGAGGTCTCTCTGCCTTCCTACATCCCGTAAGAGGAGCGTTCAGAATCAGAATCAGGTTTATTATCACCGGCATGTGCTGTTTTGGGTACTACCCTACATATCCAGGACATCTTCAAGGAGCGGTATCTCAGAAAGGCAGCATCCATTACTAAGGACCTCCAGCACCCAGGGCATGACCTTTTCTCACTGTTACCATCAGGAAGGAGATACAGAAACCTGAAGGCACACACTCAGTGATTCAGGAACAGCTTCTTCCCCTCTTTCATCTGATTCCTACATGGACATTGAACCCATGAACACTACCTCACTCTTTAATATATTATTTCTGTTTTTGCATGATTTTTTTGAATTGAATTTATATTATTTCTTACATACTTCACATATATGAGTAAAAATCTTTATGTTATGTCTCCATTTAAATGTGCAATGTGCAATTTACTGTAATTTGTAATAAACAGCATGTACAACAGGATAGTCAATACAGCATAGAAATATAATTTTATCAGCGTGAACTAATCAGTCTGATGGCCTGGTGGAAGAAGCTGGCCAGGAGCTGGTGCCAGTACTGTTTCCTGGATGGTAGCAGCTGGAACAGTTTGTAGTTGGGGTGACTCGGGTCTCCAATGACCCTTCGGACCCTTTTCACACACCAGTCTCTGTAAATGTACTGAATAGCGCGAAGTTCACAACTACAGATGCGCTGGGCTGTCCGCACCACTCTCTGCAGAGTCCAGCGATTGAGGGAAGTACAGTTCCCGTACCAGGCAGTGATACAGCCAGTCAAGATGCTCTCAATTGTGCCCCTGTAGAAATTCCTTAGGATGCAGGGACTCATGCCAAGCTTCTTCAACCCTCTGAGGTGAAAGAGACGCTGTTGTGCTTTTCTCACCACACAGCCGGTATGCATAGACCACGTGAGATCCTCGGTGATGTGGATGCCGAGGAACTTAAAGCTGTTCACATTCTCAATCTCGGATCCATTGATGTCAATAGGGGTGAGCCCGTCTCCATTCCTCCTGTAGTCCACAACCAGCTCCTTTGTTTTTTTGACATTGAGGGAGAGGTTGTTCTCTTGACACCACTGGGTGAAGCAGGGTGAAGGCCAAGGCCTCTGAGCTTCTTGTCAAGCCTGGATGAAATTATGGTGTTGAACGCTGAACTGTAGTCCAAGAACAGCATTCTCACATAAGCATCCTTTCACTCCAGATGTGGACGGTGTGTAGAGCTGTGGCTCTTACATCATCTGTTAATCGGTTGTGTCAGTAGGTGAATTGTAGGGGGTCCAGTGTGGGTGATAAATTACTGCAGATGTAATCCTTGACCAGCCTATCAAAGCATTTTCTTATTATTGAGGTGAGTGCAACAGGACGCCAGTCATTCGGGCATGTTACCTTGGTCTTTTTAGGTACAGGGACAATGGTGAATGTTTTGAAACAGGTGGGCACTTTACACAGGGAGAGGGAGAGATTAAAAATATCTGTGCCAGTTGTGTCCCACAAATCCTGAGTACCCGCCCTGGGATGCTTGTGGTCCCGCAGCCTTTCAGCTGTCCGCTGGCTGGAAACACCTGCGTACTTCAGTTTCAGGGATGACCAAGGTGCAGATTGCTTTGGCAGCTCTTCCTCCAGGGCTCAGTGTTGGCGACATTGAACCAAGCATAAAATAGATTTAGCTCATCTGGGAAAGAGGCAGTGACGTTGACAGTGCCGCTACGTTTAGTTTTGAAGTTTATGATGGTGTGGAGACTTTGCCATAAGCTATGTGTGTTGTTGCTGGAGAGTTGTGTCTGGGTCTTGTCTCTGTATTGTCATTTTGCGCAGATTGTAGCTGCATTTCCTGAGTTCCTCTTGGTAAGCTCTGTCTCTTGCTTGCATGGAACTGTTGATCTAGGGTTTCTGGTTTGAATGGCCTCCAGCCAATCTTTGGAGGACAGTGTCCTTGATGCACTTCCAGATGAAGCTCATGACCCCTTCCGTGAACACAGAGACATCCTCATCACGAAAGATATTCCAGTTGACCTCGACAAAGCAGTCCTGTAGCATGGAAACCAGTTGGTCGGACCAACAGTGGACGGTTTTAACTATGGCCGCCTCTTGTTTCAGCTTCTGTCTGTACATAGGCAGAAGCAAGATGGAGGAGTGACCCGACTTCCCAAACGGCCAACAGAGGAGTGCTTTGTAAGCACAGCAGAACGGAGAGTAGTAGCGGTTGAGTATTCTACCCCCCTGTGTGCTCACCTGGATTGTTGCCAAAACTTCGGAGAGACTTCAAACAGCAATGGTGTATTAAAGTCTCCAGCAATGATGAAGGTGTACCGTCTCGGTCAGTATCAGGCTGCAGCTGTGATAATAACAGCCGTGAACTCCCTGGGCAGCCAGAAAGACCTACACAGCATCACAAGGCACTCCAGATCAGGGGAACAAAGGGATTTGAGGACATGCACATTTCAAGGGTTGCACCAAGCACATTGACCAATTGAAAGCATACCCCTCCTCCTTTACCCACCTCAGAGAGTTTATTAGACCTGTCTGCCCGGAACAGAGAGAACCCAGAGGGCTCGATGGCGTGATCCGGCACCTCTTCCATCAGTCAGGTCTCCATGAAGCACAAAACATTACATTCCTTTGTTTCCCGCTGATAGGAGATTCTGGCTCTCGGTTCCCACAGCTTATTGTCCAGGGACCGAATGTTAGCCAGGAGTATGCTAGGGATTGGCGGCCGATCAGGATGCCGTCTCACCCTCACCAGGACACAAGCCCTTATCCCTCGCCTCCAGTGCTGAGATAGCGACGGTGCAGTAAATGAGCCTCCCATGGATCAATGGATTAATTAAATCTATTAAATCATGGATTTAATGGTGCATACTTCCCTGAAGGTGGAATCTCATGTGGATAGGGTGGTGAAGAAAGCTTTTGGTATGCTGGCCGTTGTAAATCAGAGCATTGAGTATAGGGGTTGGGATGTAATGTTAAAGTTGTACAAGGCATTGGTGAGGCCAAATTTGGAGTATTGTGTATAGTTCTGGTTGCCAAATTATAGGAAAGATGTCAACAAAATGGAGAGAGTACAGAGGAGATTTACTAAAATGTTACCTGGGTTTCAGCACCTAAGATACAGAGAAAGGTTGAACAAGTTAGGTCTTTATTCTTTGGAACATAGAAGGTTGAGGGGGGACTTGATAGAGGTATTTAAAATTATGAGGGGGATAGATAGAGTTGACGTGCATAGGCTTTTTCCATTGAGAGTAGGGGAGATTCAAACAAGAGGACATGGGTTGAGAGTTAAGGGGTAAAAGTTTAAGGGTAACACAAGGGGGAATTTCCTTACTCAGAGACTGGTAGCTGTGTGGAACGAGCTTCCAGCAGAAGTGGTAGAGGCAGGTAGGAATGGAAGGTTATGGGCTGAGTTCAGGTCGGTGGGACTAGGTGGAAGTAGGTGTTCGGCACAGACCAGAAGGGCCAAGATGGCCTGTTTCCGTGCTGTAATTGTTAAATGGTTATATATGGATCATGCAAGCACGGGTTCCCAGTGTAGAAAAGGCGGCACATTGTGGGTAAGTGCCTTCTCCCCACCATTCAGCAGAGTCAGTCTATCATTTTGATGTGACTATCACAGCTTCTTGAACAAGAAATGCAAAGGAAATTTGCAGAAATTAGCAATACACTGTAAAGTTGCTATGGAGTTCGCAACACGGCCACCATACTCAGTGACATCTTGGGCCAGAATCTATTCAATACACATATGCTGTGATTGATTAATTGATTGGTGTGTGTGTGTGTGTGTGTGTGTGTGTGTGTGTGTGTGTGTGTATATATATATATATATATATATATATAGAGAGAGAGAGCTTGGATACATACATGGAATTATGATGTAGTGGCCAAAGGCAGGAATGGATTCTCAATATTCCTAGATTTCAGTGCTTTAAAAGGGATAGAGGAGGGTGAAAGGGGAGGAGGGGTGGCATTACTGGTCAGGGATACTATTACAGCTGCAGAAAGGGTGGATAATGTAGCAGGATCCTCTTATGAGTCAGTATGGGTAGAAGTCAGGAACAGGAAGGGAGCAGTTACTCTACTGGGGGTATTCTATAGGCCCCCTGGTAGCAGCAGAGATACCGAGGAGCAGATTGGGAGGCAGATTTTGGAAAGGTGCAAAAATAACAGGGTTGTTATCATGGGTGACTTTAACTTCCCTAATATTGATTGGCACTTGTTTAGTTCCAAGGGTTTAGATGGGGCAGAGTTTGTTAAGTGTGTCCAGGATGGATTCCTGTCACAGTATGTTGACAGGCCGACTAGGGGGAATGCCATACTAGATCTAGAATTAGGCAACGAACCAGGTCAGGTCACAGATCTCTCAGCGGGTGAGCATCTGGGGGACAGTGATCACCGCTCCCTGGCCTTTAGCATTATCATGGAAAAGGATAGAATCAGAGAGGACAGGAAAATTTTTAATTGGGGAAGGGCAAATTATGAGGCTATAAGGCTAGAACTTGCTAGTGTGAATTGGGATGATGTTTTTGCAGGGAAATGTACAATGGACATGTGGTCAATGTTTAAAGATCTTTTGCAGAATGTTAGGGATAAATTTGTCCCGGTGAGGAAGATAAAGAATGGTAGGGTGAAGGAACCATGGGTGACAAGTGAAGTGGAAAATCTAGTCAGGTGGAAGAAGGCAGCATACATGAGGTTTAGGAAGCAAGGATCAGATGGGTCTATTGAGGAATATAGGGTAGCAAGAAAGGAGCTTAAGAGGGGGCTGAGAAAAGCAAGAAGGGGGCATGAGAAGGCCTAGGCGAGTAGGGGAAAGGAAAACCCCAAGGCATTCTTCAATTATGTGAAGAACAAAAGGATGACAGGAGTAAAGGTAGGACCGATTAGAGATAAAAGTGGGAAGATGTGCCTGGAGGCTGTGGAAGTGAGCGAGGTCCTCAATGAATACTTCTCTTCGGTATTCACCAATGAGAGGGAACTTGATGACGGTGAGGACAATATGAGTGAGGTTGATGTTCTGGAGCACGTTGATATTCAGGGAGAGGAGGTGTTGGAGTTGTTAAAATACATTAGGACAGATAAGTCCCCAGGGCCTGATGGAATATTCCCCAGGCTGCTCCATGAGGCAAGGGAAGAGATTGCTGAGCCTCTGGCTAGGATCTTTATGTCCTCGTTGTCCACAGGAATGGTACCAGAGGATTGGAGGGAGGCGAATGTTGTCCCTTTGTTCAAAAAAGGTTGTAGGGATAGGCCAGGTAATTATAGACCAGTGAGCCTTACGTCTGTGGTGGGAAAGCTGTTGGAAAAGATTCTTAGGGATAGGATCTACGGGCATTTAGAGAATCATGGTCTGATCAGGGACAGTCAGCATGGTTTTGTGAAGGGTAGATCGTGTCTAACAAGCTTGCTCGAGTTCTTTAAGGAGGTGACCAGGCATATAGATGAGGGTAGTGCAGTGGATGTGATCTACATGGATTTTAGTAAGACATTTGACAAGGTTCCACATGGTAGGCTTATTCAGGAAGTCAGAAGGCATGGGATCCAGGGAAGTTTGGCCAGGTGGATTCAGAATTGGCTTGCCTGCAGAAGACAGAGGGTCGTGGTGGAGGGAGTACATTCATACTGGAGGGTTGTGACTAGTGGTGAAACCACAAGGATCTGTTCTGGGACCTCTACTTTTTGTGATTTTTATTAATGACCTGGATGTGGGGGTAGAAGGGTGGGTTGGCAAGTTTGCAGATGACGCAAAGGTTGGTGGTGGTGTGGATAGACATTGATAAGATGCAGAAGTGGGCTGAGCAGTGGCAGATGGAGTTCAACCCGGAGAAGTGTGAGGTTGTACACTTTGGAAGGACAAACTCCAAGGCTGAGTACAAAGTAAATGGCAGGATACTTGGAAGAGTGGAGGAGCAGAGGGATCTGGGGGTACATGTCCACAGATCCCTGAAAGTTGCCTCACAGGTAGATAGGGTAGTTATGAAAGCTTATGGGGTGTTAGTTTTCATAAGTCGAGGGATAGAGTTTAAGAGTCGCGAGGTAATGATGCAGATCTATAAAACTCTGGTTAGGCCACACTTGGAGTACTGTGTCCAGTTCTGGTTGCCTCACTATAGGAAGGATGTGGAAGCATTGGAAAGGGTACAGAGGAGATTTACCAGGATGCTGCCTGGTTTAGAGAGTATGGATTATGATCAGAGATTAAGGGAGCTAGGGCTTTACTCTCTGGAGAGGAGGAGGATGAGAGGAGACATGATAGAGGTGTACAAGATATTAAGAGGAATAGATAGAGTGGACAGCCAGTGCCTCTTCCCCAGGGCACCACTGTTCAGTACAAGAGGACATGGCTTTAACGTAAGGGGAGGGAAGTTCAAGGGGAGTATTAGAGGAAGGTTTTTCACTCAGAGTGGTTGGTGCGTGGAATGCACTGCCTGAGTCAGTGGTGGAGGCAGACACACTAATGAAACTTAAGAGACTACTAGACAGGTATACGGAGGAATTTAAGGTGGGGGGTTATATGTGAGGCAGGGTTTGAGGGTCAGCACAATATTGTGGGCTGAAGGGCCTGTAATGTGCTGTACTATTCTATGTTATGCTTTTTTCTACATAATGTATTGCATTGAACTGCTGCTGCTAAGTTGACAAATTTCACGACACATGCCGGTGATAATAAACCTGATTCTGATTGGGATTCTGAGCCTGACTGCTTGAATTCCTTTGGATACTCCGGTTTCCTCCCACATGCTAAAGATGTATAATTGGAGCTAGTGAGTTGTGGGCATGTTGTGTTGTAGGAAGCATGGTGACTCTCTCCCCTCTCCCCCTCACTAAAACCAACCAAACAACACAAGGTTTCTGACTCCACTACCTCAGCAGCTTTTCATTCCATTTATCTACCACCCACTGTGTAAAAAAGTGGCCCATCAGATTCTTATTGAAGCTTTCAGAAAGATTTAAAGAGATGAGCTTTATTTGTCAAAGTACATCAAAACGTACAGTGAAATGCTTGAGTCAATGGCCAACACAGTCCTAATATGTGCAAGTGGTTTTATTTAGAGATATAGTGCAGAATAGGCCCTTCTGGACCAGCCAGTCACACTGCCCAGCAACCCCTCAATTAATCACAGGACAAATTACAATGAGCAATTAACCTACTAATCGGTACACCTTTGGACTGTGGGAGGAAACAGGAGCACCTGGAGAATTCCAAATTCCAACGCATCGCGCTAACCGCCACCCTACCGTGTCAACATGATTCCAACAATATAGCATGCCCACAGCTCACTGACCCTAACCGTACACCTTTGGAAAGCCACGTACAAGGTCATGGGGAGAACGTACAAACTCCTTTCAGACAGTGGCAGGAACTGAACCCCGATGAGTGGCACGGTAAAGCATTATGTTAACTGCTAAACTACCATGCTGTCCCTAATCTTAGAACTAAATCCTCAAGTTTTCAATTCCACAACCCTTAGGAGGAAGACAGCTCACGCTATCTATGCCCCTCATGATTTTATACACCTCTCAGTCTCCAACGCTCTAAGGAGTGAGTACCCAGCCTGTGTAATCTTTCCTATAACTCTGTCTTTTGAGTCCTGGTAACATCCTAGTGACTTATTTTTGCACTCTTTCCAGTTGATTCACATCATAGGGTGACCAAAACAGAAGACAATGCTCCAAGTGTGGCCTCACCAACATTTTGTACAACCCAGTTTCTATACTCATTGGTCTGATTGATGAAGGTCAGCATGCCAAAAGACACTGCCTTGTCCACTTGTGACTCCACTTTAAGGAAACTATTTACTACAACAGAACCCAGTTCCCTTCCACTCAATGTAAAAATCCCACCTTGATATGTCCTTCCAAAATGTAATGCTTCACACTTACCTGAATTAAACTCCATTTGTCCTCCCTCACACATCTACCCAACTGATGAAGATCTATCTCAGTGTAAAGATATTTTAACATTAGGCTCTATGTTTTAATAGAAATGGTACGTCACCTTGTCATCCAGACTAAGATACCCAAACGCAAAGCCCTTGCACTCTACGTTTCTTGCTTTTCCGTTCAGAGCAAGTGGAGTAAAGGAGACGTTGATGGTGGCACAGCCACAAGCAGGGACCACCTGGGAAGCAAAGCAAACAGTTAAAACCAGTGGATGTGGCCATATTCTACACACCAGCCAACCCAGGAATCATGGCTCTGCTTCTCCTCTTTTAGTAAACGTCCGATATCTTTTCCAGAATAGTTGAGAAGTATTTAACTGACAGTTGTCCTCCCAATAACCAGATTTAGTACTCTAATTATTTCTTTTGTCATTCAAGCCTTTTGGTTACTCTCCAAATAACTCTTACAAATTTTATAAACTAACTAACAATTCCACTCTGGTTGCTTCCCTGCACTTCTAAACTGATCAGTAGTTTATATTTAATAATAGACCTCCAATTTTAGCATAACCTGGTCCGGGAGAAGGACAGCTAATGCAGCAAATTCATAGTCATAGAGCACCGCAGCACAGAAGCAGACTGAACATATAGAGTAAAAGAAAACTACAGCACAGAAACAGGCCCTTTGGTCCATCTAGTCCATGCCAAAATGTTATTCTGCCTAATCCCACTGATCCACACCTGAACCATAGCCCTCCATACCACACCACCCCCCATACATGTACTGTACATCCAAACTTCTTTTAAATGTTGCAATCAAACCTGCATCCACCACTTCCACTGGCAGTTTGCTCCAGTCTCACCACCCTCTGCGTGAAGTTCCTCATCAGGTTCTTCTTAAATATTTCACTTTTCATCCTAAACCTATAATCTCCAGTTCTACCCTCACTCACCTTGAGGGGAGAAAGTCTGCATGCAGTTACCCTATCTATAGCCCTCATAATATTGTAAACAAAATCTGTGGGTCAGATGTCTATTTTGCCCCACCCTGGACATGCTGTTAAACCCTTGCTGCAATTCTGATCAGCAACTTAAGACTGGGATTCTGCCACAATAATATGGATTATAATTATTCACCTTTACAAGGATGTTGCCAGTACTGAAGGATCTGAGTTATAAGGAAAGATTGAATAGGTTAGAACTTTAATCACTAGAACACAGAACACAGGAGGAGATTTGATAGAGATATACATAATTATGAGGTGTATAGTTAGGGTAAATGCAGCAGGCTTTTCCCACTGAGGTTGGCTGAGACTACAACTAGAGTCATGGGTTAAGGATGAAAGGTGAAATGTTTAAGAGGAACATGAGGAAAAACTTTTTCCACTCAGAGGGTGGTGAGTGTGTGGAAAAAGCTACCAGCGCAAGTGGTGAATACAATTTCAATGGCAACACTTAAAACAAGTTTGGACAGCTACATGGATGGGCGGAATACAGAGGGCTATGGTCTGGATGCAGGTCATTGGGACTAGGCAGTTTAAATGGTTTGGCATGGACTAGATGGGCCAAATGGCCTGTTTCTGAGCTGAAGTTTTCTATGACTCTATATTTTCCTCCAGTCTTGAATAGAAAAGGTATGCTTCCTTCTACTTCAAAAACCTAATCAGTACATCAACAAGCATTAAAATCTGTTATGCCCAGGTCCTTGGCCGAATCCTGTCCAATTTCTTTTGTCAGTTAGAATAAATGCTTCTGGCTTGGAACATAGCTAAAGAATTTCAGAACGGGCATGAACTACAGAACTCTACCATGGACAGCCCCAAGCCCGACTGAGCATGGGATGAGCAACCCCTTCCCAATGGCAACAGAAGCTCCATAGACCTCATCTCTGGGAAAGGACAGATCTTCGCTTGGAAGATAAATTAAGTCATGCTGTTAAAACCTACTAGTCCATTGAAGCTACAGGGCTGATCTCCCTTCTATCATTCAGGACCACCAGCAGACTAGTTTAGGACTGAGGACTTTGACAAGCTGCAGTCAGCGGCCTATGTCTCTGTGGGATTAATGAACTAACTAACGATGAGGTCAGACAAGCAGGGAGTGTTTTCTCTAGAGTATCAGAGGCTGAGGGAAGACATGATAGAAGCTTATATTATGAAAGGCTGTTGTGGGTGTTGATCTCCTGGAGATCAGCTGTGTCTGAGATGCTCAAACCAGCCCTCTGCCAACCATCATTCCACGGTCAAAGTCACTTCAATAACATCTCTTTCCCATTCTGATGTTTGGTCTGAACAACTGAACCTCTTGACCATGTCTGCATGCTTTTATGCGCGGAGTTGCTGTCACATGATTGACTGATTAGTTATTTGCAGTAACGAGCAGATGTACAGATGTACCTAATAAAGTGGCCACTGAGTGCAAGTAGAGTAGACAATCATTTTCCCAGTGTAGAAATATTAAAGAACATGCATTTAAGGCAAAAGGGGGAAATATTAAATGTTATTACCGCTTTTGTTGACACAGTGTTAGCTTCCTGGAACAGCCTGCCAAGAGCCCTGGTGGAAGGCAAGACAGCAGAGTTGTTTAAGAGGCTTTTGGATAGATACGTGAATGTGCAGGGAATGGAGAGAGATGGAACATGTATAGGATGCAGGGACTTAGTTTAACAAATACAAAATATTGCTGAAGCTTAGCAGGTCAGGCAACATCCACAGAGAGGAATAAACAGTTGATATTGGGCTGAGTTCATTCATCAGTACAGTGATGTCAACTATTTACTCCCCTCCATAACTGCTGCCTGATGAGCTGAGTTCCTCCAACATTTTGTATGTGTTATACTTGATGTGGATTGGGAGTCTGCTTCGCCGAGCGCCTACTCACCATCAGCCAGAGAAAGCAGGATCTCCTGATGGCAACCATTTTAATTCTACTTCCCATTCCCATTCCCATGGCTATGATGTGGCCTCTATTGCTGCAATGAGGCCACACTCAGGTTGGACGTGCAACACCTTATATATATTCTATCTAGGTAGCCTCCAACCTGATGGTAGGAACATGGACTTCTCGAACTTTGGTAATTGTTCATCATTCCCTCATTCCTGTTTCCCTCTCTCACCTTATCTCCTTATCTGCCCATCACCTCCCTCTGGTGCTCCTCCCCCTTTTCTTTCTTCCATGGTTTTTTGTTCTGTCCTGCCAGATTCCCCCTTCTCCAGCCCTTTATCTCTTATCAATCAGCTTCCCAGCTCTTTACTTCATGCCTCCCCATCTCACAGTTTCACTTATCACCTACACTTTGTACTCCTTCCTCCCCTCTCCCCACCTTGTTGCTCTGACCTCATCTTTTTTCCAATCCCAAAGAAGGGTCTCAGCCCAAAACATTGACTGGTTACTCTTTTCCACAGATGTTGACTAGCCTGTGGAATTCCTCCAGCATCTTGTGTGTGTTGCTTTGGATTTCCAGCATCCGCAGTTATTCTCATTTTTGTATTTGTTCCTCTGGATTTCCATCATCTTCACAATCTCTCATGTTTGTGATTTTGTTTAATTTGGCATCGTGTTTGGTGCAGATAACATGGACTGAAGGGCCTGTTCCTGTGCTGTACTATATTCTATGTAACCATTTCCTTCCGACAAACACCTTAACTAATCATTTCCATTCCTTCTCCAGCACATTCTTGTTCTTACTTCCAGTCTAATCTGCCTCTATGATTAAGGCTGTGATGAAGGAGAGGTAGGCGATGGTGATGTGGGGGGGGAGGCGACAGGGAGAAAATCAAGAGCCCAATATTGACAATTTGACAGCGATGCTTCACTACCAGATGAACTGAATGCTTTCTATGCCTGCTTTGAAAAGGAGAATATAACTATAGCTGTGAAGATCTCTGCTGCAACTGATGACCCTGTGATGTCTGTCTCAGAGGCTGATGTTAGGCTGTGTTTAAAGAGGGTGAAGCCTTGCATGCAGAAGGCCCTGGTGGAGTACCTGGTAAGGCTCTGAAAACCTGTGCTAACCAACTGATGGGAGTATTTCAACCTCTCACTGCTACGAGCGGAAATTCCCACTTGCTTCAAAGAGGCAGCAATTATACCAACTCCTAAGAAAAATAATGTGAGCTGCCTTAATGTATGTCACCCAGTAGCACTCACATTTACAGTGATGAAAAGCTTTGAGAGATTGGTTATGACTAGACTGAACTCCTGCCTCAGCAAGGACCTGGACCCACTGCAATTTGCCAATCTCCACAATAGGTCAACGGCAGTTGCAATCTCAGTGGCCCTTTACACAGCCTTAGACCACCTGGAGAACACAAACACCTATGTCAGGATGTTGTTCATCGACTACAGCTCAGCATTTAATACCATCAGTCCCACAATCCTGATTAAAAAGTTGCAGAACCTGGGCCTCTGGACCTCCCTCTGCAATTGGTTCATCAACTTCCTAACCAGAAGACCACAATCTGTGGGGATTTGTGATAACATATCCTCCTCGCTGATGATCAATACTGGTGCATTACTCTCTTTATACCCATGACTGTGTGGCTAGGCATAACTCAAATACCATCTATAAATTTGCTGATGATACAACTATTGTTGGTAGAATCTCAGATTGAGATGCGGGAATGTACCGGAGTGAGATATACCAACTAGTGGAATGGTGTCTCAGCAACAACCGGGCACTCAACGTCAGAAAGACAAAAGAGTTGATTGTGTACTTTAGGAAGGGTAAGACAAAGGAACACATACCAATCCTCATAGAGGGATCAGAAGTGGAGAGAGTGGGCAGTTTCAAGTTCCTGCGTATCAAGGTCTCTGAGGACCTAACCTGGTCCCAACATGTCGATGCAGTTGTAAAGAAGGCAAGACAGTGACTGTACTTCATTAGGAGTTTGAAGAGATTTGGTATGTCAACAAATACACTCAAAAACTTCTATAGTTGTACCATGTTGAGCATTCTGACAGGCTGCATCACTGTCTGGTATGGGGGTGGGGGGGGGGGCTACTGCACAGGACTGACAGAAGCTGCAGAAGGTTGTAAATTTAGTCAGCTCCATCTTGGGTACTAGCCTACAAAGTACCCAGGACATCTTTAGGGAGTGGTGTATCAGAAAGGCAGCGTCTATTATTAAGGACCTCCCGCACCCAGGGCATGCCCTTTTCTCAGTGCTACCATCAGGTGGGAGGTACAGAATCCTGAAGGCCCACACTCAGTGATTCAGGAACAGCTTCTTTGCCTCTGTCATCCAATTCCTAAATGGACATTGAACCTGTGAATACTAGCTCACTTTTTAAATATATATTATTTGTTTTTTAATCAAGATTTTTAATCTATTCAATATACATATACTGTAATTGATTTACTTATTTATAATAATGATTATTATTATTATTTTCTTGTATTATGTATTGCATTGAACTGCTGCTAAGTTAATAAATCTCACAACACACAACAGTGATTCTGATTGATATTTTTCACTGGCACAGTCATCACCCCACCATCCAGCCATGCTCTCTTTTTGCTCCTGGTACAGGAACCTCAGGACCTAAACCAGGTTCAGGGACAGTTTAATACCCTTCAACCATAAGCTCTTGAACCAGAGGGGATAATGTCACTCAAATAATTTCACTTGCCCCATCACTGAACTGTTCCCGCAACCAATGGACTCATTTTCAAGGTCTCTTCATCTCACGTACTCGTTATTTATTGCTTATTTATCATTATTTTTTGTTACTTTTGTACTTGCACAATTTTTTGTCCTTTGAATATTGGCTGTTTATCTTGTGTGTATTTTTTCATTGATTCTATTGTGTTTCTTTGTACTTACTGTGAATGTCCACAAGTAAATGATTCTCAGTGTAGTATATGGTGACATACATAATATAAACTTGTATAATAAATTTACTTTGAGCTTCCTCAGATTACATTGCATCTTCAATGGAATCCATCGCTCCTGGTACTAGAAGCCACTCACCATCTGCCTGGGAGTCACATAATATGGATAATCTGCTGCAAGGCCCTCATGAACTCGCAGCACCACAGAAATGAGATCATCAGTTCGCATTGCATTTTCTTCATCCACAGGCTCCTCCTCCTCTTCCTTGTCCTAAAATTAATGCAGACATATTTAAAACAAAAAGACCAATGTTTTTTCCACCATCAGTGCCAGTCCTGACTCAAATGCAAGCGTAGAGAAATGAGCTGTTTTAGTGAAATTTCCTCTACTGAACTGCGATAATGCAGCCTAATCTGACATCCAATATTAGGACAAATCCAAGAAGTTTGAAACTAAACTACATTGCAAACATTGGTGGAGTTGTGGACGGTGAAGGTGGTCATTAAAGGATACAGCAGGAGATAATGGGTCAAGAAATGGTACATGCAGTTTAATACGGACAAGTGTGGGTTGCCACACTTCATGAGGTCAAATGTAAGAAAGTATACAGTTAACAGCAGGAAGCTTAAAGGTATGGCATGTAACAGGAGGATTAGAAATTCGGACAGGAATCCCAAGATGTAGTTCATCAGTGGTAAAGGCTGCTGGAACTGAAAACAAAGGGCACAAAGACTCAGGCAGGAGGATCTTGGGATTGCTTTGGTTGATATATTTTAGTAGAACTGAGATGATAACATTTGTAAAGAGTGTAAGTATCACACATTGTCTGAATTCATGAGCAATAGCCCCATCTTTCTGCATTTACCACCACCTACATTTTCCCCAAATGAGTACTCTGTGGTTGACGAGTTTCACCCCTCTCCCTCAGCCCCATCTGCATTCCAGCTTCTCATGGTTTCTTTTGGTTCTCCCCATCCTTAACTGCTTCTGCAAATTAAAGTAAGCTTCTTTTCTAACTTTGCCTAGCTTTGATGAATGTTGTCTATCTGATTTACTAACCCGGTCCCTTTTCCACACAAGAAAACAGAAATGGTCTCGTGGTCCCAGAACACATTCTACACAATCAGGAAAGCTCACCAATACCTCTACTTTCTGAGGTGGCTGAAGAGAGATGAACTACACACATCCATATTCACATCATTCTACAGATGTGCAGTAGGGAATATCCTAACAAGCTGCATAGTACGGAAACTTCAATGCAGCAGGTAGGGAGGATCTACAAACGTACAATGGGGAGTCAAAACAGACCAATGCATCACCAGCATAACCACCACCATGGACATATATACAGAAAGATGCTGGAGAAGGGCCAGTAACAACATGAAGGATATCACCCTCCCTGCTCATGGACTGATTGTCCCACTCCCATCCACCCCAGGACCATCAGACTCAAAAACATTTAATTTCCTCAAGCAGTAAGGCTGATCAACACCTGCACCCACTAACCCAACCCTCCACATCCCCAACCTATTTATCTTTTCTTATCAATCACACTAGAGTTACTTCATAGTTATACATACACAATCAATGTATATAAGCTAGCTTATGTATTTATATTTATTGCATTTAAAAATATATTATTGCGTTCTTTATCTTATTGTGGTACTTTTGTGCTGCATACGATCTGGAGTAACAATTATTTTGTTCTCCATAAGACATAGGAGCAGGATTAGGTACCTTGGCCCATCAAGTCTGCTCCGCCATTCAATCATGGCTGATTTATTATCCCCTTCACTCCCATTCTGCTGCTTTCTCCCCGTTATTTTTGATGCACTGACTAATCAAGAATCTATCACTGATTTAAATAAACCCAAGGGCTTAGCCTCCATAGATGTCCGTGGAACTGAATTCCACAGATTCATCACCCTCTGGCTAAAGAAATTCCTCCATCTCTCTTCTACAGGGATATCCTTGTATGTTGAGGCTGTGCCCTCTGGTCCTAGAATCCACCATGATAGGAAACATCCTCATCAACTCTATCGAAGCCTTTCAATAGGCTTCAATGAGATTCCCCCCCGCCCCCCAATTCTTTTAAACTCCAATGAGTACATACACAGAGCCATCAAACACTCCTCATACATTAACCCTTTCATTCCCTGCATTTTTTTTTGCAAAACTTATTAAATCTGTGACCCCCTAAGTATCGTCCCATCAGACTCTGAATTCCCTGTATTCCAAATCAAATAAGTGTGAGGTGTGACATTTTAGGAACATTATGGCCCAGGGGAGTATTACAGGACAGAGGGATCTGGGAGTAGAGTACATAAAGTGGCATTGCAGACAGATGAAGTGGTGACCCACACAAAATGCTGGTGGAACACAGCAGGCCAGACAGCATCTATGGAGGGGAATAAACAACTTGTTTATTTTGTGCCTAGACCCTTCATCAGGACTGGAAAGGAAGGGAGAACAAACCAGAATAAGATGGTTGGGGAGGGGGGAAGAAGTACAAGCTGAAAGGTGATAAGTGAAGCCAGGTGGGGGAAGGTAGGGGTGATAGGTTGACAAGGTAAAAGGCTAAAGATGGAAAAATCTTATAGGAGAACAGTGGAACAGTGAAGAGGAGGAGGAAGGGGGCACTAGAAGGAGGTGACAGGCAGGTGAGGAGAAGAGAAGGGATGAGAGGGGAGCCAGAATGGGGCTTTAGGCCTATGCTGGCCTTCATCTGTCAGGGCACTGCGTAAAGAAGTTGGGATGTTATGTTGCAGTTGTGCAAGATGTTGATGAAGTTGTATTTTGATCAGTTTTGCTCACCCTGCATGTTAAAGATGCCATTAATGTGGAAAAGGGGCAGAAATTTACAAGGATGCTGCTGGAATCTGAGTTTCCAAGTTATGGATAGAAGTTGAACAGGTTGGGACTTTATTCAATTGGGCAGAGGAGAACGGAGGGTGACCTTAGAGAGAAGTACAAAACTCTGAAGGGCAGAGAAAGAGTGAATGCACACAGTCTTTTTCTCAGGATTGGGGAATCAGAAACTGGAGGGCAAGAGTTTAATGTGCGAGGGGAGAAGGTTAATAGAAACCTGAGGGGCAATTTTTTTCCACTCAAAGAGTGGTCAGTATGTGGAACGAGTTGTCAGAGAAAGTGGAAGAGGCAGATACATTAACGACATTTAAAAGGCATTTGGACAGGCACTTGGATAGGAAAGGCAGAACAGGGGTTCCCAATCTTTTTTTATGCCAAGGACCAATACCATTTAGCAAGGGGTCTGTGGATCCCAGGTTGGGAGCCCCTCATTTAGAAGGACATAGGCAAAGCACAAGTAAACGAGACTAGGTTTGATGGAGAAACTTGACCAGCACAGACCTGTTGGACTGAAGGGCCTGTATGACTCTATTCCATCCAGACCTGTTACATTTGAAACCCATTTAGTTACTGTGTAAACTCTGCCTTGAACTTCACATCCACAGACTTGCTATGTTCACTAGACCTTTACTGGAAGATACCAATTGGCTGTCACACAGAATTTAAATTTTTATCCTTGTTTTCAAATTCTCTCACACCTCTGTAACCAGGTCCAGCCCACAACCAAGATATTTGCATCTCATTTCAGGAATACATAATTATCCCCGATTTCTATCACACCTGCAAATCCTTGTGCTCTGATCTCTAGAATTCACTCCCTACAACTCTTCTCCACTGCCATTACTTCTCACACTCCCCTCCTTTAACCGTACAACTCCTCCAAGCAACCTTTCTTCATACAACATCCTAACATGATTGGGCATCAACTTTTATTGAACAAATCCCTTAAATATAATAAAGTTCTATTAACTCTAGCTGTTGCTGTGTGGCAGCACAGTAGTGTGGTGGTTTGTGCAAAGCATTGCATCTCCGGCACTCACCAATCAGGATTCAATTCCTGTCACTGCCTGAAAGGGGCCTGCCCATTCTTCCTGTGACCATGTAGGCAACCCCACACACACACATTCCAAAGACGTACAGGCTAGGACAAGTAAGTTGTGGGCATGCCTCCTTTCAATTATGTACTGGAAATTACATTAACCAATCTTGAATATGAGCAAGGGGCGCTGACTCCAAATGTTGACTGTATTTTCTAACTACAGATGATGCCTGACTGGTTGAGTTTTCCAGCATGTCTGATCCTGCTTCAGACTCCAGCACTTACACGGATGTTGCCAGGATTTGATGATCTGAGTTATAGGGAGTAAGACTTTATTCAGAGTGCAGAAACAAGAGGGGAGGTATGTAAAATCATGAGCAGTGCAGATAGGGCAGACACACACAAAATGAACTCAATGGGTCAGGCTGCATCTATGGAAAGGAATAAACAGTCGAAGTTTTGGGTCAAGGCCCTTCATCGGAACTGGAAAATCCTTCATCTTCGTACAGGATTCTTTAAAGATTAACTTACAGGTTGAGTCAATGATGAGTAAGGCAAATAGAATGATTTCATTCATTTCAAGAGGACTAGAATATAAAAGCAGGAATGTAATGCTGAGGCTTTATATGGCATTGGACAGATTGCACTTGGACTATCGTGAACAGTTTGAGCCCTTATCTAAGAAAGAATGTGCTGGCATTGGAGAGGGTCCAGAGAAGGTTCCCGAGAATGATCCCAGGAGTAAAAGAACACACACAAAATGCTGGTGGAATGTAGCAGGCCAGGCAGCATCTATAGGGAGAAGCGTTGTTGACGTTTCGGGCCTAGACCCTTCGTCAGAACAGTAGGACAGTCCTGATGAAGGGTCTCGGCCCAAAACGTCGACAGTGCTTCTCCCTATAGATGCTGCCTGGCCTGCTGCGTTCCACCAGCATTTTGTGTGTGTTGCTTGAATTTCCAGCATCTGCAGATTTCCTCATGTTTGCCAGGAATAAAAGAGGAGTGTTTGATGAGTCTGGGCCTGTACTCACTGGAATTTAGAAGAATGCGGGGGGAATCTCATTGAAACCTATTGCATATTGAAAGGCCCAGATAGAATGGATGGGGAGAGGATATTTCCTATAGTAGGGGAGTCTAGGGCTAGAGTGCAGAGCCTCCTTTAGCAAGGAGATGAGAAGGAATTTCTTTAGCCTGAGGTGGTAAATCTGTGAACACTTTGCCACAGACAGCTGTAGAGGCCAAGTCATAAGGTATATTCAATGCAGAGGAGATAGGTTCTTGATTAGTAAGGATGTTGAAGATACAGCCAGAAATATCGGATAGAATTAAACAAGAATGGGAAAAAGAACTTCGATGTAATATATCAACAGATAAATGGGAAAAAATTTTACAAATGGTTAATTACTCTTCTATTTGTGCTAAACATGTTTTAATACAATTTAAAATTGTACATAGAGCTTATATGTCTAAAGATAAGCTTGCCCGATTTTATTCGCATATCAACCCTCAATGTGACAGATGTCACTTAGAAGTGGCTTCATTGACTCACATGTTTTGGACATGTCCCACTTTACATAACTATTGGAAGGACATTTTTGATGTCATTTCCTCAGTATGGAATATCGATTTACAACCCCATTTTATTACTGCAATTTTCGGTATACCAAATGAAGATGGCAATCAGCTTTCCCCTTCAATTAGACAAATGATTGCCTTCGTAACATTAATTGCCAGAAGGTCTATATTACAAAACTGGAAAGAAGTAAATCCTCCTACTACATTTCAGTGGTTCTCCCAAACTATTTCTTGTCTGAGTTTGGAAAAAATTAGAAGCACTATCTTTGATTCTTCAATTAAATTTGAAGAAACCTGGGGACCATTTATTCGACACTTTCATATGAATTAATTTGGCCTATTTCAGATCCTTTTCTCTACTTATCCTTGTTCAGGTATGGAGTTCCGGAGTTCTTTTCTTGACACCTTTATATATTTATAAAGTGCTATTATTGCCCATGTTAGTTTAGTTTAGTATTTTTTTCAATATATATTTTTTCTCATATATAATTTCAATTTTTTTTTCTTTTTTGATGATTATTTTTGTTTTTTTTTCATATATATCTATATAGACTTGATTGATTTATGTACCTTTTGTTGATTGATGTTTAATAGGATATTATTATCCTATTACTAATGTAATCTCAAGTTTATTGAATTTGTAATCTATTCATTATTATGTGTTGTTTTTTTATATGAAATTTAATAAAAAGATTGAAAAAGAAAAAAAAAAAGAAAAAAGAGATTAGTAAGGATGTCAAGGGTTATGGGGAGAAGGCAGGAGAATGCAGTTGAGAGGGATAATAAGTCAGTCATGATTGGATGGCAAACAAGGCCAAATGGCCCATTTCTGTTCCTGTGCCTTATGGTTAAATATACACCAGGCTCAAGGGCATAAGGCACAAGACCACAAGATTCTGCCCATCGAGTCCACTCCACCATTCCATCATGGCTGATCCACGATCCCACTTAACTCTATACACCTGCCTTCTTGCCATATGCTTAAATGTCCTGACCAATCAGGAAACTATCAACTTCTGTCTTAAATATGCCCACGGTCTTGGCCTCCACCACAGTCTGTGGCAGAGCATTCCACGGATTTACTACCCTCTGGCTAAAAAAATTCCTCCTACTTCTGTTCTAAAAGGTCGCCCTCCCCCCCCCCCCCCCCCCGTCTTGAGGCTGTGCCCAATAGTTCTGGATACCCCCATCAGAGGAAATACACTCTCCACCTTCACCCTGTCTAGTCCTTTCAACATTTGGTAGGTTTCAATGAGATCCCCCTGCAGTCTTCTAAATTCCAGTGAATTCAGGCCCAAAGCTGCCAAATGCTCCTCGTATGTTAACCCCTTTGTTCTGTGGAAACCTCCTCTGGACTCTCTCCAATGACAACACATCCTTTGAGATATGGAGCCCAAAACTGTTGACAATACTCAAAGTGCAGCCTGACTAATGTCTTGTAAAGGCTCAGCATTATCTCCTTGCTTTTATATTCTATTCCCCTTGAAATAAATGCCAACATTGCATTTGCCTTCTTCACCACAGACTCAACCTGTAAATTAACCTTCTGGGAGTCTTGCACGAGGACTCCCAAGTCCCTCTGCACCTCTGATGTTTGAACCTTCTCCCCATTTAGATAATAGTCCGCACTGTTGTTCCTTTTACCAAAATGCATTATCATACATTTCCCAACACTGCATTCCATCTGCTGCTTGTTTGCCCATTCTTCCAATTTGTCTAAGTCCTGCTGTAACCACATTACTTCCTGAGCACTACCTACCCCTCCACCTATCTTCGTATCATCCACAGACTTTGCCATAAAGTCATCAATTCCATTATCCAAATCATTGACAAACAATGTGAAAAGTAACAGTCCCGATACTGACCCCTGAGGAACACCACTCGTCACTGGCAGCCAACCAGAAAAGTCCCCTTTTATTCCCACTCACTCCCTTCTGTCTGTCAGTCATTCCTCTATACATACAAGTATCTTTCCTGTAATGCCATATGATTTTATCTTGTTGAGCACTCACATATAACACCTTATCAAATGCCTTCTGAAAATCCAAGTAAATGACATCTGCTGCCTCTCCTTTGTCCACCCTGCTTGTTACTTCCTCGAAGAACTCGTAACAGATTGGTCAGGCAAGATTTCCCTTTAAAGAAACCATGCTGACTTTGACTTATTTTATCATTAGTCTCCAAGTACCCCAAAACCTCATCCTTAATAATAGACTCCAACATTCCCCAACCATTGAGCTTAGACTAACTGGCCTCAAATTTCCTTTCTTTTGCCTTCCTCCTTTCTTAAAGAGTGGAGTGACATTTGCAATCTTCCAGTCCTCTGGGACCATGCCAGAATCAAGTGATGCTTGAAAGATCATGACCAATACATCCACTATCTCTTCAGCAACCTCTCTCAGGACTCTGGGATGTAGTCCATCCGGTCCAGGTGACTTATTCACCTTAAGACTTTTGAGTTTGCCTAGCACTTTTTCCTTGGTAAGAGCAATGGCACTCACTCCTGTTCCCTGACACTCACAGACTTCTGGCACACTGCTAGTATCTTCCAAGGTGAAATCTGATGCAAAGTACCCATAAGTTGGTATACCATTTCTTTGTCCTTCATTACTACCTCACCAGCTTCATTTTCCAGTGGTCCAATATCAAGTCTCACCTCCCTTTTCTCTTTATAAAAAAAATTTTAGTATCCAGCTTTATATTATTGGCTTGTTTGCCCTCTTATTTCATCTTTTCCCATCTTATAGCTTTTTCAGTTACCTTTTGTTGGATTTTAGAAGCTTCCCAATTATCCGACTTCCCACTCACTTCTGCTACATTATATGCCCTTTCCTTGGCTTTTATGCAGTCATTAACTTCCCTCATCAGCCATGGTTGCCTACCCTTGCATTTGAGAACAACTACGTCTGTGGGACATATCTATCCTGCACCTAGTTAACTATCCCCAGAAACGTCACCTTTCTCTGCTCTGCCAGTATCCCCACCAGTATCCTCCCTCAACCATCTGGGCAGCTCCTTTCTCATGCCTCTGTAATTCCCTTTATTCCATTGTGATATGATGCATATGACTCATGCTTCTCCCTCTCAAACTGCAGTATGAATTCAATCATGCGATGATCACTAAGGGTTCCTTTATATTAAGCTCCCTAACAAAACACAATCTAAGATTGCCTTTCCCCAAGTAGGCTCAAGCACAAGCTGCTCTATAAAGCCATCTCATAGGCATTCAACAAATTCCCTCTCTTGCAATCCGACAGCAACTTGATTTTCCCAATCCCCTTGCATATTGAGGTCCCCCATTACAATTATGACATTACCCTTATTACATGCCTTTTCCAGCTTCCTTTGCAATCTCACTCCACGTCTTGGCTATTATTTAGAGGTCTATATACGATTCCCATAATGGTTTTTCCCCCTTTCAGTTTCTTATCTACACTCACAAAGATACAAAGTTCTCTGACCATATGTCACCTCTTTCTAAAGATGTAATTCCATCTCTTACCAACAGAGGCCACACCACTCACCACTATGCCTTCCTGCCTGTCCTTTTGATACGAAGTATATCCTTTGATGTTAAGCTCCCAACTATGGCCTTCTTTCAGCCACGACTCAGTGATGCCCACAATGTCGTACCAAACAACCTCTAACTGTGCCACGAGTTCATCCACCTTATTCCACATGCTACACACATTTAAATACAGCACCTTCGGTCCTGCATTCTTCACCCTTTTGAATTTTCCCTCTGTGTTACAGTTTAACTCTTTGCTGTCTGCATTTTCCCCCGATCTTTAGGTACAAACCATCTTCTATCCTGCTATTATAAGAATATTGAGTGATCGCCTTGAGTAATAAGGTGGACTCTTAACCTCACAATCTTCCTTGTTATTGGCCTGCACCCTGTTGTTAACCTGTACTGCTCTTACTCTGTGTTATAACACATCAATTTCCACTCTGTTATCGTTTTCCCCTGTATTACCTCAATGCATTGATGTGATGAAATGATCTGTATGGCTGGCATGTAAAACTAAGTTTTTACTGTATCTTAGTACGTGTGACAATAGTAAACCAATTTATCAATATGTTAATTTACGAACATTAAGTCATGTGGCTCCAATCCCTACTAAACCAAGTTTCCACTCACTGATCCTGTTGTCATCGCTGAATAATTGGATTCTGACAATGTCACACTTGTTCCTCTATCATACTTTATTTTACCTGTGCACAAGTACAGCATGGCCCCCGTCACTCACACTGTTCTAAATTTTGTTGAGAAATGCCATTTTTATAAAGAAATTGACTAATTGTATACAAATACTGATCCAATAAACACTTTGTGCATTTCTGAATCTCATCATTTGCTTATTTAATTACCAATCATAATACATACTTAAGGTGTTATTAACTAATTAAATCTATGTGTTAAAGACCAATAAAATGTCAGAATTAGTAAACTAACAGTCCAATAGTAATTTTTGCCATGCTTGTTGACCTCAGTTCCCAGGCTTCAACAGAAACGCTGGACAAGAGTTAGGCTTTCAAGGGCCACATTCAATCTGGGTGACTGCATTGTGTCTCTCAGTTTGTCACCTTGACTGTTGCCTTAGTGATCTTTCACACTTAAAGAGGCTGTACAAAATGTCTCTGCTTTGTTCTGTTAGTACATCATTTTAACCCTTACTTTGTTGCACTCTCCACATAGTGATTAACCCCAATCCACTCCGTGAATCTTACATATTGTGTCTGGAGGCCCAAGGAGCTGCTTTCTGCACTGTTGGGTATTAAATCCCAGTTCCTGGAGGGAGCACTCTCGCTGGTCAGGGCACTGGTGCTGACGATCTCATTTCCACTCTCATCCTTCAGTGGGAATTCCTGTCCGTATGTTATCAACAAGTCCACCAGCTGCAAGTCCATCGACTCTACGTTGTACGTCTCCCAGTCTAGCCTGATGTCTAGGATTTTAAATTCATTTTTAATTAAAATGATATTAAGTTAATCAATTTCTTGAAACAGTGCACAAGTTACCTCTTAGTGAATAAAGGATTGATTTTGCCATTGGTCAGGAGGTACTGGAGCCTCAGGACCCACACCACTGGGTACAGGAACAGTTATTACCCCTCAGTTATCAGGTTCTTGAAGCAGATGGGATAATTCTACTAACCACAACTCTGAACTGATACCACAACCTATGGACTCACTTTCAAGGACTCTTTATCTCATGCTCTTGATAGCTATTGCTTATTTAGTTATTATTATTATTATTATTTTTTCTTTTTGTATTTGCATAGTTTGTTGTCTTTTGCACATTAGTTATTTATCTTTGTGTGCAGCTTTTTAATGATTCTGTTGTGTCTCTTTGTATTTACTATGAATTCCCATGTGA
This sequence comes from Hypanus sabinus, assembly GCF_030144855.1. Lineage (NCBI taxonomy): Eukaryota > Metazoa > Chordata > Chondrichthyes > Myliobatiformes > Dasyatidae > Hypanus > Hypanus sabinus. The sequence continues at coordinate 12,099,335 of NC_082711.1, read as the reverse complement.
CATTAATCTCAGGATAGTACATGGTGACATATGTACTTTGATAGTAAATATTTTTGAAGTAGATGTCATCAGATACCTAAGCACCAAGAACGTATAGGCTAGTAGGCTAATTGTGAATCTGGAGGGGTTGTTGAAAATACAGGAAGAATAAAATGTGTTAAGGTAGGATTCGTGTAAATGGGTGCTTGATGGTTAATACAGTCAGTGGACCAATAGGCCTATTTCTGTACTGTATTCACCACTCTGGGCATTTTCTATTAATATATAAATTCTTGGAATATTCTGTTCAGTTCTGGTTGCCTCGACAAGAACGACGTGGAAGTGTTAAAGAGGGTAGAGGAGAAGTTTTAGAGAGGGTACAGGTAGATGATGCCTGGATTAGAGAGGTTGTCTTACTTATATTATTTATGTATTTTTATTTGTTTTTATACATATAACATAGTAACAGGCTCTTCCAGCCCAATGTGCTCACACCATCCAGTTACACCCAATTATCCTACTAACCCAGATAGCTTTGGAACATGGGAGGAAACATTTAGGGATGAGATTACAGAATACCTGGAGGCACATAACAAGATAGGCCAAAGCAAGCATGGTTTCCTGAAAGGAAAATCCTATCTGACTAACCTACTGCAATTTTTTGAGAAAATTACAAGCAGGGTAGACAAAGGAGATGTAGTAGATATAGTGTACTTGGATTTTCAGAAGGCCTTTGACAAGATGCCACACATGAGGCTGCTTAGCAAGATAAGAGCCCATGGAATTACAGGGAAGTTACTAGCATTGATGGAGCATTGGCTGATCGGCAGAAAACAGAGTGTGTGAATAAAGGGATCCTATTCTGGCTGGCTGCTGGTTACCAGTGGAGTTTCACAGGGACTGGTGTTGAGTCAGCTGCTTTTTACTATGTATGTCAATGATTTGGACTATGGTATTAATGGATTTCTGGGTAAATTTGCCAATGATGGAGGAGTGGGTAGTGTTGAGGAAGCAGAGAGACTTAGATAGTTTAAGAGAATGGGCAAAGAAGTGGCAAATGAAATACAAAGATGGAAAGTGTATGGTCATGCACTTTGGTGGAAGAAATAAACTAGCTGACTGTTATTTAGATGGGGAGAGAATTCAAAATGCAGAGATGCAAAGGGACTTGGGAGTCCTTGTGCAGGATACCCTAAAGGTCAACCTCCATATTGAGTCGGTGGTGAAGAAGGCGAGTGCAATGTTGGCATTCATTTCTAGAGGTAGAGAATATAAGAACAGGGATGTGATGTTGAGGCTCTATAAGGCAGTCGTGAGACCACGTATGGAGTACTGTGTGCAGTTTTGGGCTCCTTATTTTAGAAAGGATATACTGACATTGGAGAGGGTTCAGAGAAGATTCACGAGAATAATTCCAGGAATGAGAGGGTTACCGTATGAGGAACATCTGGCAGCTCTTGGGCTGTATTCCCTGGAGTTCAGGAGAATGAGGGGAGATCTCATAGAAACATTCCAAATGTTAAAAGGCCTGAACAGATTAGATATGGCAAAGTTATTTCCCATAGTAAGGGAATCTAGAACAAGAGGGCATGACTTCAGGATAGAAGGATGTACACTTAGAACAGAGATGCGGAGAAATTACTTTAGTCAGAGGGTGGCAAATTTGTGGAATTTGTTGCCACGAACAGCTGTGGAGGCCAAGTCATTGGGTGCATTTAAGGCAGAGATAGATAGATTCTTGATTAGCCAGGGCAAAGGGTATGGGGAGAAAGCAGGAGAGTGGGGATGACTGGAAGAATTGGATCAGCCCATGATTGAATGGTGGAGCAGACTCGATGATGACTCGATGAGCCAAATGGCCCACTTCTGCTCCTCTATCTTATGGAAACTGGAGCACCTAAAGACACCCACATGGTCACAGGGAATATGAGGAAAGGTTGAGCAAGCTAGGGCTTTTCTCTTTGGAGCAAAGGAGGAGAGAGGTGACTTGATAGGTGTGTACAAGATAATAGCAGGCATTGATCAAGTGGATAACCAGCTCCTTTATTCCAGGGCAAAAATGGCTAATATGAGAGAGCACGATTTTTAGGTGATTGAAGGAAAGTTTGGGGGGGATATCAGATGTAGGTTTTTGTATGGGTGTGTGGAATTCACCAGAATGTACTGATGGTGGAGACAGATGCATTTGCGGCATTTAAGAAACTCTTAAATAGCATATTGTTTATAAAAAAAAAATGGAAGGCTACGCAGGAGGGAAGGGTTAGATTGATCTTAGTGTAGGTAACTGGTCAGCTCAACATCATAGGCTGAAGGCTCATAGGCTGTGATGTAATGTTCTATGGAACTTAGTCAGCTCCATCGGGGGCAGTAGCTCCTGTAGAATCCAGGACATCTTCAAGGCACAGTGGCTCAGAAAGGCAGCATCCATCATTAAGGAACCCCAATACCCAGGTCATGCCATGTTCTCATAGACTACCATCAGGAAGGAGGTAAAGAAGCCTAAAGGTATACTCAACGATTCAGGAACAGTTTCTTGTCCTTCACCACCTGATTTCTGAATGGACATTGAACCCATGAACATTATCTCACTGCTTTTTTTATTTCCATTATTTGCACTGCTTATTTAACAATTTTATATAATAATAATAATTATTATTTTTATGTACTTTTAAGTACTTTATTGATCCCAAGTGGGAAATAGTTATAGCAGCAATATTTAAAAATACACTTAGTAATAATAATATTAACAATAAAGTACAGAGTAATATACACAATAATAATTTACCAATTTGCAATAATAATGTACAAAATAATAAAACAGTCTATTGTACTATGATGTGTGTTCTCCTGTTGCACAGAGATGAACTGTTGTATATGCTTATTGCATTTGGTAGGAAACTTTCTGTAACAATTCTTGTGATCATGGAGCTGAATAAGCCTGTTCCAAAGGAGTGTCCACTCTGGGGCAGCTCACTCATCTTTGCTCCACACCAGACACTCAACTCTTACCTGTGGCTCCAAGTACCCATTTGCATATGAGAGCAGCCACACAACTGTACACTGCTTTGACAGGTGGGCTGAACCAGATGAGGATAGTTGGCTGGCCTCATACCCTGGTGAGATTGGGACATGCTTATCCTAACATGCAAAATCAGCTCCAGCAGACAGGGCAGTTGAGATCTACAGTGAGATCCAACAGCTAGCAAGGTAGCTTTGCAACACTCCATGGAGAGCGAAGAACCTGACAAAACACAGAAGTAGTCATGGTCGTCTACTGGAGCCAAGGAAGATCCCAGCTGTGACGACTACTCATACCACTGGACCTGGACCTGCGAGGTCAAGAGAGTCAAACTGCCACAGTGCAATGGCTTTTCCACTTTAAAAACTCTCGTGCTCACGTTGCCTGTCATTATCAGATGTGACTGACAGCCACCACTACCTGACTGCGTTGCTTATGATCTGTATGAACAGCGTTCAAGACAAGCTTTTCACTGTACCTCAGGACATGTAACAATAATAAACCAATACCAATTCCAAAATGGAGGCATCTAAAATGATGAGAAGCATAGACAAGGTGGATTGTCACAGTCTTTTTCCAAGGGTAGAAAGTCTAAAACAGATTTAGCATGAGAGGGGAAAGATTTAAAGGGGATCTGTGGGACAAGTTTCCCACATAGAGGGTAGTGGGTGCATAGGACTGGTGGAGGTGAGTGCAGTTACAACATTTAAAAATCATTTACACAGATATGTGGATAGGAAAAGGTTTAGAACAGAGGTTCCCAACCTGGAGTCCATGATCTCTCGGTTAATAGAAGTTCATGGCATGAAAAGGGTTGGGAACCCTTGGGTTAGAAGGATATGGGCCAAATGGGGGCATATGTGACTACACACAATTTAATTAGCATGGGTGACTAGGACCAAAGGGCCTGCTTCCCTGTTGCATAACTCTACAGCTCTACGGCTCTGTGAATACAGGATAACTTGCAGAAGATCAAAAGCATTTGAAATTGAGCTCTAATATTTAGGTCAGTCTCTATGGGTGGAGCGAGGGAGGGCAGGAAAGGATTGTGTTGCTGTTAGGTCATTCACTCATGTTTCATGGTCTTATTTCAGATTCACATTTTGATTTATTTACAACGTGTATACGAAAACATTCAGAGAAATGTGTCATTTGCGATAACAACCGACACACCCAGGGATGTATTGAAGGAAGCCTGCAAATTCATTCCAGTGCCAACATAACAAGCCGACAATGTTCAGCAGAACAACACAAACAACAAAATCAAGACAAGACAACAACAGTGACACAATCCTTTCCCACCCACCCATTTCCACACAGAGACTGTCCTCCAACCCATTTGGATGACCTGGAGGACAAATGTAATGACCTGTTATGAGACGTACCGCAGGGACCTGCATTGATAAGCCGCAGGGAACGGGACACTGTGTCACCTCCAGAAATGTGGGTTCCAAACCTGCAAAACCAAGTGATACATTAAGGCCTTCCTGTTCCTGGGTCATATTGTCAATGAGTTAAAGTAAAGCTCTGATTGGGTGTTCTCCGACGATTCAGCATCTGACTGACAAGGTGACGTTTGTGCTTTCCCGCACGGGGTCCTGCTTCCTACACTCCCCACTCACTCACTGAAACCTCAGTTTCTACACTGGCCGGAACCCTGGTTCCCACATTCCCTTTTAGCTCACCATCTGCAGCCTTTCTACCTCACACCACCCAGCTTCTGACATCAATCCCAATCTCCTCCCTCTCAACCCCAACCTGTATCCAGCACTTGTTCCACCCCTTCACTCGAGTACCGAAAACATCAACTGTCCATTTCCTACCATAGGTGCTGCCTGACCCACTGAGTTCCTCCAGTTTTAGATTATCAATGTCAACGTACATGTTGGAGGGAGGAATCCCTGCACCTGCAGTCCAGAGTCTATGTCTTCATCCCCATCATTAGTGAAATGCTATTATGTGCCTCTCTGACATTTTCTCTCTAAATGAGCCAGAAGTGGGTAAGAAATCAAATAACAATCATAAGGTATAGGATCCTTGTACCTGACCATGGGGCCTTGCTTCTGGTTATCCTTCTGTGGGCCTAAAACCTTGAAGTAAATTGGAACGCCTTTAACGGACAACTGTATGGGAATCTTTGTAGGGTCAAGCTCTGCAACCTAAGGGAACAATGTTACACTTGTAAAAGACACAAAAAACAGAATATTGAACAAGCTTACAGAACGTTTCTACAGTCTATAGGATTGCAACATGGTCTGTAGATTTAAAGATTAGCTTTATTTATCACATGTACATTGAAACATTGAACCATACAGTCAAATGCATTGTTTGCATCAACGAGCAGCAAATTCCGAGGATATGCTGAGGACAGCCTACAAGTGTCGCCATGCTTCCGGTGCCAACATACCATAACTTTCCAACCCTGACACACGTCTTTGGAATGTGGGAGGAAGCCGGCACTCCCAGAGGAAATATAGGTGGTCAAGGGGAAAACGAACAAAGTCTTCACAGACAGATCAGCAGGACCCCTATTGCTGGCACTGTGAGTTGTTGCACTAACTGCCACACTACCACGGTACCATGCTACCGCGCTGCCCCTACATGTTGTGTAGCCACAACTGAAATCACTCATAATCATACACTGAAAGTGGATCACTTCACACCTACAGCTCTGGAGCTGCCCATACTGAACAGGACGGTTCCAGGTTTGAATGCTGGACTCCTCCAGCAGTCCAGATGCCTTGCCCCTAACCATGAGACATAGGAGCAGAATTAGGCCATTCAGCCCATCGAGTCTGCTCTACAATACCATCACAGCTAATTTATTAACCCTCTCAACTCCATTCACCTGCCTTCTCCCTGTAATCCTGAACACCCTTACTAATCAAGAACCTATCAACCTCTGCCTTAAATACAGGCAGTCCCCGAGTTACAAATGTCCGACTTACAGACAACTCGCATTTACAAACTGAGGAAGGAGAATGCCGTCCGCCATTTTTAAGTCGGATCACGACGCCTTCCACCATTTTAAATTGGATCGCGACACCATCCGCCATCTTAAATCTTTGCCATTGACACTGTTGAGTGTTTAACTTCGTATCTGGCTTAAATTTTTCTTAGTAAGATTCACCCTGACCCCTGCCACACTCCCCCTCACCGTTCCAGTCGGCTGGTGGTGCAGTAAGATCAGCGTTGAGCTGGAAAACGGAGGTTTCCGAGTTCGATCCAGTGACAGACCGCTCCCGTGTTGGGTTGATGTCGATCCAGTGACTCTTGTACCATCTGTGCCAGGTTGATGTCGAGCTTGCAACTCAACCTCGTAAAAAAAACACTGCCACCTCCAGTTTAAATTCTCACGCGGAATATTGTGGAGGATCAAACATCCAAACCCAGCACAGCTCCCACTTGTCCCATTTAGTCAGTGCGGTGGTCCTTAGGACCCAGCGGACCTCGAGAGCCGGCGGAGCTCGGGGCCCGCCGCCCACAGTGTTTCTGTTCCATTGACCGGAAGCGATCTCGATCGAAAATCAAGCAGAAGTAATAAAGCATTTGGAAAGTCGCCATTGGTCACTGGAAAAGCTTTAGGCTACAGTCGGTCAACGATCGGAACAATTTTAAAGGATAACGGATAAAGTGAGAATAATGGAGCATGTAAAAGGCTCTGCCCCGATGAAAGCTACAATTATTACTAAACAACGCAGTGATTTAATGATTGGAATACATACATTTCTTAAGTGTTTTATATGCATAGAAAGGTAAAATATGTACTATATACTAAGACCAACGTTTGACTGACGCTAAATAACACCGGATGTAGTTGTTACGTACAAATCCGACTTAAAGACGGACTCAGGAACGGAACTCGTATGTAACCTGGGCACTACCTGTATACCCAATGACTTGGCCTCCACAGATTCACCACCCTCTGGCTAAAAAAAATCCCCCTCATCTCTGTTCTAAATGGACCTCCCTTTCTTCTGAGGCTCTGCACTCTGACCTTGGACTCCCCACATGTGACAATCACAGCTAGAAAATAAGGGCTTAGTTTCAAGTATAGCCATGATTACCTTCACAGTTAAATAGAAACGTAGGTGGAGACACAAGAAGTGGGTGAGATGAGCTTTTTTTGAAGTACTTATACTAGCATGGGCAAGTTGGGCTGACTACTCCACTTCCAACTACTAAACAGATGTCTTATATTCAAAAGGAGAGCTCTTGATCTCAATCTCCATTGTTATGGTCTTTGCGCTTTTCTTTCCCAACCGGCACTGCACTTTCTCTTAGCTGCAATACAATTCTCCATTCTGCTTTTCTTTGTACTACCTTCATGTACTTACTTTTTAAATTTTTTTTTTATTGAATTTTCAAATAGGTTACAGAAAGAAAATTATCAACCCTTCCCCCCTCCCCTTAACCCCTCCCCCCAACATATCCCTATATAAAAAAAAGAAGAAAAAAAGAAAGAATGTCTAGATTTCAGAAGATCCCCACATGCTCCATGGAGTTCATAATAACTTTAATATGTATATTTATTTCTTTCCCCAGATAACCAATAATTTTATCTTCTGAGCACCTATATATTTAATCCTATTTTTTGTAAATAAGGATGCCAAATTTTCAGAAATATTTCATATTTATCTCTTAAATTATAAGTAATTTTTTCAAGTGGAATGCAGCTAAAAATTTCATTCTTCCAACGATCTATACTTAAGTATGAATCCGATTTCCAAGTAACTGCAATAGCCTTTTTGGCTATTGCCATTGCAATTTTTATGAATTCTTTCTGATATTTATTCAATTTGGATCTTGATTTTATCCCTTCAATATCGCCTAGTAAAGATAATATTGGGTTGTGTGGAAGCTGTATTCTAATAATTTGTTCCAATAAAACTCTTAAATTTGTCCATAAAGGTTGAATTTTAGAACAAGACCAAGTAGAGTTCGTGTACTTACTTATGGCATGATGTGCCTGGACGGTATGCAAACAAAAGTTTTTACATAAAACAAAAGTTTCGGTACAGGTGTCAATAAGAAACTGATAATAAAGAAGTGAAATACTAACTCTACAAATGAGCCAGTCATTGTAATCTCCCCACATGTTGGCGTAGGCGGTAATTTCGATGACCTGCTGCTGGTACGGTTCCAGGATTCCTGTTGAGGGCTGCAGGACGAATGCTGCACCTTTCCTGTGGCACAGAACTGCATCTGCAAATTCTGTCAGCAGGAGGAAGAAATGTTAAGCACCATGCTAATATCACATTGCAATTGTTTCCAAAGCAATGATTCACTTCAGAATGTATGTGTGTGATTCTATTGCTAAATGGAGGTGATGTTTTCATCCCTCTTGAGAATCAGAATTGGTTTGTTATCGCAGTAGATTTCTCAGCTCTTTTTAAAAGGAGAATAGTGTTTTGTCTCATCTGAAAGGTGCCACAGTATCTTACATTGATGTACAAAGAACTTAAATGGTACAGCACAAGAATTTTGTCTGTGCTGAACACAATGCCAAATTTACCCAATTACTTCTGCCTACACATGATCCATATCCCTCAATTCCGTATGTATTCCGGTGTCTATCCAAAGTCTGTTCAAATCCATGATTCTATTTAACCATATAACAATTACAGCATGGAAACAGGCCATCTCGGCCCTTCTAGTCCGTGCTGACGCTTACACTCACCTAGTCCCACTGGCCCACACTCAGTCCATAACCCTTCATTCCTTTCCTGTCCATATACCTATCCAATTTTACTTTAAATGACAATACTGAACCTGCCTCTACCACTTCTACTGGAAGATTGTTCCACACAGCTACCACTCTCTGAGTAAAGAAGATCCCCCCTCATGTTACACCTAAACTTTTGCCCTCTAATGCTCAACTCATGTCCTCTTGTTTGAATCTCCCCTACTCTCAATGAAAAAGCCTATCCACGTCAACTCTATCTATACCCCTCATAATTTTAAATACCTCTATCAAGTCCCCCCTCAACCTTCTATGCTCCAAAGAATAAAGACCTAACTTGTTCAACCTTTCTCTGTAACTTAGGTGCTGAAACCCAGGTAACATTCTAGTAAATCTCCTCTGTACTCTCTCTATTTTGTTGACATCTTTCCTATAATTTGGTGACCAGGACTGTACACAATACTCCAAATTCGGCCTTACCAATGCCTTGTACAATATTAACATTACATCCCAACTCCTACACTCAATGCTCTGATTTATAAAGGCCAGCATACCAAAAGCTTTCTTCATCACCCTATCCACATGAGATTCCACCTTCAGGGAACTATGCACCATTATTCCTAGATCACTCTGTTCTACTGCATTCTTCAATGCCCTGCCATTTACCATGTATGTCCTATTTGGATTATTCCTACCAAAATGTAGCACCTCACACTTATCAGCATTAAACTCCATCTGCCATCGTTCAGCCCACTCTTGTAACTGGCCTAAATCTCTCTGCAAGCTTTGAAAACCTACTTCATTATCCACAACGCCACCTATCTTAGTATCATCTGCATACTTACTAATCCAATTTACCACCCCATCATCCAGATCATTAATGTATATGACAAACAACATTGGACCCAGTACAGATCCCTAAGGTATACCACTAGTCACCGGCCTCCAACCTGACAGTTACCCACCACTATTCTCTGGCATCTCCCATCCATCCACTGTTGAATCCATTGTACTACTTCAATATTAAAATCTAATGATTGAACCTTCCTAACTAACCTTCCGTGTGGAATCTTGTCAAAGGCCTTACTGAAGTCCTACTGTTTGTTTTCATTACCACCCCTGGCACCTCATTCCAGGCACCTACCACTCTCGGGGTGAAAAATTACCCTCCATAACCCATTTAAATTTTCTCCTTCTCACTTACATCCTCCTGTATTCAACATTTCTACCATGGGAAAAGATACCAGCTACTTACTGCAAAGGAAAAAGTTATGTGCTCAGGGTATTCATGTGTCACTGCATCACATTGAGACTGATGTTCTTTCTGAAGAAGTTATATTTCATTGGGAATGATCTCCTTTCTGGAGAAAGTTGAATCACATTGGCAATAATCTCCTTTCCTGAGAAGGAAGTATTACTTTTGAACTGATCTAGTTTCTGGAGGAGTTTAGTAGGTTGTGGGCTTGAACTCCATCAAAAGGATTGAGAGATATAAATTAGGCTGGCGCCTGTACAGACCTGGGTGATTTGTGTATTAGAAGTGTGTGTAATTAGAAACCACTGTAGTTCCACCTGTATGTTCAGATGAATTTTAATGGCTCCATGGCAGTGAAATACCTCAGAGCATGATCTAAGAAACTACCAATACAATTAATTTGTCATACTCAGGGGTAATTGATTTCACAAGACTCCAGGTAATGTTGCAGCTCTATTAAACCCTGGTTAGACAACACCTGGCGTATTATGTTCGGTTCCAAGTACATCGAACTATACAGGCCCTTCAGCCAACAATGTTGTGCCAAAACCTTAACATGTCTGAAGATAAATCTAACCCTTCCCACCCACATAGGCATCATTTTTTCTTTTTCTTTCATTAATGTGCCTACCTAAGAGTCTGTTAAATGTTCCTAATGTATCTGCCTCAACTACCCACATACATACCACTCTCTGTCACCTCATTATAGGAAGGATATGAAAGCTTGAGTGAGAGTGCAGAGGAAATTTTCCAGGATGCTGCCTGGATTGAGGACAGGTTGGGCGAGCTAGGGCTTTTCTCTTTGGAGCGAAGGAGGATGAGAGACAACTTGAAACGGGTGTATACGACAATAAGAGGCATAGATTGAGTGGACAGCCGGCAACCTCATCTTAGGGCAGAAATGGTGAATATGAGGGCCATAGTTTTAAGATGATTGTAAGAAAGTATAGGTGAGATGTCAGAGGTAAGTTTTTTTCTTACAGAGAGTAGTAGGCGTGTGGAATGCGCTGCCAGAGATGGTGGCAGAGGTAGATACATTAGGGAGATTTAACAGAATCGTAGATAGGCTCATGGGTATACATGGGACCTTCCTAGTGCAAGAGGTTTAGATAGGGCAGAATTTGTTAAGCGTTATCAGGAAGGTCACTTAAATCAATACATAGAAGGTCTGACGGGGGGGGGGGGGGGCACACTGGACCTGGTATTGGATAAGAAGCCTAACCAGTGACTTATCTTTCAGTAGGTGAGCAGATAGGGAACAGTGACCACAACTCCTTAACTTTCAGATAGTAATAGATAAGGATAGGTATAGTCCTTGCATGAGGGTTTTAAATTAGAGCAGGGCAAATTATGAGGGCATTAGGCAAGAACTAAGCAGAGTTCATTGGGAATGCCTTTTTACTGGCAAGTCCATATCAGACATATGGAGGATGTTTAAATATCAAAAATTAAAGTTCCTTTTAGAAGGAAGGACAAGGATGGAAAGATAAGAGAACCTTGGATGTCCAGAGAGGTGATGAATTTAGTCAAGAAGAAAAAGGAAAAGTACATTATGTAAATCTTTGGAAGTTAGGATCAAAAGGAGTATATGAGGATTATATAGCAGCCAGAAAAGAACCAAAGGAGAGAATTAGGAAAGCCAGGAGAGGGCATGAAAAATCCTTGGCAGCTAGGATTAAGGTGAATCCCAAGCCATTCTAAACATAAATGTAGATCAAGAGGATTACTCTGGAGAGAGTAGGGGGACATTTATTTGGAGGAAGAGAATGTGAGTGAGGTACCTTACTTCAGTATTTACCAAGAAGACATGGAGGTCCAAGAAGTACTACAGTTACTACCCCTCAACCATTAGGCTCTTGAACAAAAGCCTATTTCTAGTGTTCCCATAACTGATGGTCTCACTCCAAGGACTTTTTTTGTTATTTCATACTCATTATTTATTGCTATTTATTTATATTTGTTTTCACACAGTTTGTTGTCCATTGTCCTGTTTACAGTTACTGTTCTACACTACACTTCTACAGGTATATTAAAAGCAAAAGGGATAAAATTGGTCCTCTTGAAGATTAGAGTGGTTGGCTATGTATGGAACCAAAAGAAATGGGGGAGATCTTAAATGGCTTTTTGTGAATGTATTTACTAAGGAAACTGGCATGGAGTCAATGGAAATAAGGCAAACAAGTAGTGAGGTCATGGAACCTATACAGATTGATGAAGAGGAGGTGCTTGCTACCTTGAGGCAAATCAGACTAGATAAATCCCCAGGACCTGACAGGGTATTCCCTTGGACCTTGAAGGAGACTAGTGTTGAAATTGCAGGGGCCCTGGCAGATATATTTAAAATGTCGGTATCTATGGGTGAGGTGCCGGAGTATTGGAGGATAGCTCATGATGTTCCGTTGTTTAAAAAAGGCTCTAAAAGTAATCCAGGAAATTATAGGCTGGTAAATTTGATTTTGGTAGTAGGTAAATTATTGGAAGGAGTACTAAGAGATAGGATCTACAAGTATTTAGATAGACAGGGACTTATTAGGGAGAGTCAACACGGCTTTGTGAGTAGTAGGTCATGTTTAACAAACCTATTAGAGTTTTTTGAGGAGGTTACAAGGAAAGTGGATGAAGGGAAGGCAGTGGATGTTATCTACATGGACTTCAGTAAGGCCTTTGACAAGGTCCCGCATGGGAGATTAGTTAGAAAGATTCAGTCACTAGGTATACATGGTGAGGTAGTAAATTGGATTAGACATTGGCTCAATGGGAGAAGTCAGAGAGTGGTAGTGGAGGATTGCTTCTTTGAGTGGAGGCCTGTGACTAGTGGTGTACCACAGGGATCAGTGCTGGGTTCATTGTTATTTGTCATCTATATCAATGATCTGGATGATAATGTAGTAAATTGGATCAAATTTGCTGATGATACAAAGATTGGAGGTGTAGTGGACAGTGAGGAAGGTTTTCAAAGCTTGTAGAGGGATTTGGACCAGCTGGAAAAATGGGCTGAAAAATGGCAGATGGAGTTTAATACAGACAAGTGTGAGGTATTGCACTTTGGAAGGAAAAACCAAGGTAGAACGTACAAGGTAAATGGTAGGACACCGAGGAGTGCAGTAGAACAGAGGGATCTGGGAGTACAGATACATAATTCCCTAAAAGTGGCGTCACAGGTAGATAGGGTAGTAAAGAGAGCTTTTGGTACATTGGCCCTTATAAATCAAAGTATTGAGTATAAGAGTTGGAATGTTATGGTGAGGTTGTATAAGGCATTGGTGAGGCCGAAGTTGGAGTATTGTGTGCAGTTTTGGTCACCGAATTACAGGAAGGATATTAATAAGTTGAAAGAGTGCAGGGAAGGTTTACAAGGATGTTGCTGGGACTTGAGAAACTGAGTTACAGAGAAAGGTTGAATAGGTTAGGTCTTTATTTCCTGGAGTGTAGAAGAATGAGGGGAGATGTGATAGAGATATATAAAATTATGATGGGTACAGATAGAGTGAATGCAAGCTGGCTTTTTCCACTGAGGCTAGGGGAGAAAAAAAACCTGAGGACATGGATTACGGGTGAAGGGGGAAAAGCTTAAAGGGAACATTAGGGGGGCTTCTTCACACAGAGAGTGGTGGGAGTGTGGAATGAGTTGCCAGTTGAAGTGGTAAACGCAGGCTCACTTTGAACATTTAAGAAAAACCTGGACAGGTACATGGATAGGTGTATGGAGGGATATGATCCAGGTGCAGGTCAGTGGGGCTAGGTAGAAAAATGGTTTGGCACAGCCAAGAAGGGCCAAAAGGCCCGTTTCTATGCTGTAATGTTCTATGGCTCTATGGTTCTACATTTGCTAAGCAGGCCCACAGGAAAAGAATCTCAGGATTGTATGTGGTGACATGTAGGTACTCTGATAATAAATTTTACTTTGAACTTTACATTAGAGGCTTTTAAGAGACATTTAGCTTGGCACGAGAATGTGAGGAAGATGGAGGGATATGGACATTGTGTAGGTAGGAGGGGATTAGTTTTTGGAGGGGTTTGATTTAATTTTTAGCTGGTTTGTCACAACATTGTGGGCTGAAAGGCCTGTCCCTGTACTCTACTCTTCTATGTTCTATGGATGATGGGAAAATGGAAGTCTATATAGGAGGGAAGGATTAGGTTGATCTTAGGGTGGGTTAAAGAGTCATGTCAATGTCGTGGTTTGAAGGACCTGTGCTACGGTGTAATGCTCTACGTTCAACGTACTTGCTATGAGGATGTAACGTCTTCTATTCTTACCACGCTGCAGCTGGTCCTGTGACTTGCTTGGACCTTCTGTAAGGCTCACTGTTCTCTTCAGGAGAGGTGTTCTTGAGCTTTAGTATTAGCAAAGGACACAGAGTTATTCATTCACAACAAACAGAATATACAATTCAGAATCATGGAAATACGGAAATAGCTTGTTCACCTGTTCTAAAACCTTTGTTTGATAACTGATTCTGTGAAGCACTTATTGTGCTTTAAGCATGTTGTAACTGTAATTTGCTAATTGAATATGGGGAATATCATGAGATGAACAAACAGTAATATTGAACAGAGTAATTGCTAAGGAAACCCTCCTACCTTGATGCATCACACCTGCTCTGCCTGATGCCACAAGTAACTGCAGGGTTGTGCATGCAGTGCAGTGCAGTCCTTCACAGAAACCAGCCTTCCCACTAGTCCCCCGTCTACAATTCCCACTGCCTCGGTAAAGCTGCCAAGATAATCAAAGGCCCCTCCCACACCAGACATTGCTCTCCCCTTTCCCATCAGGTGAAGATGAGCAGGTTTGAGGGCACAAACCACCAGACTGAGAGGTAGCTTGTACCCTGCTGAGAGCAGATCCCTTACAGATGAACTCCATCCATCTTGTTGAGGCCCTTGCACAGCATCTGCTTTTTTAACTGCAGCACTTTACTCTGCATATTGTTTTCCTTGATGTACTGTACAAATGTATGGAATGATCTGTCTGGATGGTACACAAAAGCTTTTCACTGTACACACGTAATAGTAATAAACCAAACCCAGCCAAATTGATCAATAAATATATTTAGATAATAGAAGAATGCTCCTGGGTAATTGATTACAGGTTATCCCTTCAACTAGTTATCAGAAAATATTACTGGGTAATGGGAATCTCATTAAAGTCATAGAGCTATACCATATGGATGCAGGACCTTCGGCCCGCCCAGGTAGTCTCGGTTTCCTGCATTTGTCCTATATCCCTCCAAGCACTGCTGGAGTAACACTTGCCAGTTGCCCCCTGCACACATGCAGACAGCGTTGGTTGTTGATGCATTTCACTGTTTGTTTCCATGTTTCAATGTGCATGTTTAAAGTATATATATGTCACCATAAATGTGATAAGTTAATCTTTATCTTAAATGATACTATTGTACCTGTCTCAACCACTTCCTCTGATAGCTCATTCCATATACTCACCTCTGCGTAAAATGAGCTGCCCCTTGGGGCACTTTTAAATCTTTTCCCTCTCATCCTAAACTTAAGCCCCTTGCTTTTGGATTCTCCTACCCTAGGGAGAAGACAGTAACCATCCATCCCTGTCTGTGTTTCTCATAATTTTAAACACTTCATAAAGTCACCTAGCCTGGCCACCTCTCCATATAACTCACAGTAGTGCAACACTTCACAGTGCCAGTGGTCAGGGTTCAATCCTGCCGCCGTCTGTAAGGAGTCTGTATGTTCTCCCCATGACCACATGCATTTGAGGTTTCCTCCTACATTTCAAACACATACAGGTTAGTAAATTGTGGACATCTTACATTGGCGTGAGAAATATGGTGGCATTTGTGGGTGTCTCTCTACACACCTCTTGGACTGTATTGGTCGTTGCTTCAAACAATGCATTTCACAGTACGACTCAATGTTTTGATGTACCGTACATGTGACAAAGAACATTCATTAATCACTTTATTTCATCTTTATCTCTGACCGTCTAATACTGGCAACATCCTTGTAAAGCCTCCCTGCACTCTTTCTAGTTTGCCTATTTGTTCCCGACATTAGAGCAAACAAAACTCTACAAAGTACCAATGATTTGTACACCTACAACCATTTACACTCATTAACATTGAATGGTACTGTTGGTCGCAGGGATTATCATTAGGGATTAAGAGATTATTTGGTATCATGAATTATAATTTAGTGATCATTAGCCTAACATCCAGCATGTCTTTGTGTTGAGGGAGGAAACGGGAGCATCAGGGGCAAAGCCACAGGGTAGCAAGGGGAACGTGAAAACTTGATACAGCCAGCTGAGAGTCAACAGAGCTTCCTGCAGCTCCTCTAAACAGCCCAATTTTATGAATGTCAATATGACTTCATGCACATGACCAGTTCCCTGAGATGGTGGTGAGGCTCTTATCTAAACCGCCAAAGTCCGTATAGTTGGTGATGCTTCTTGTTTCAAATGCAGGTAGATTGGGAAAATCAAGTTGGTGCTGAATTACAGGAGTGCGGATTTCTAGAGTGCCTAAGAGATGGCATTTTAGAGAAGCTCGTGGTTGAGCCTACTAGGGGATCAGCTATTCTGGATTGGGTGTTGTGCAATGAACCAGAATTGATTAGAGAGCTTAAGGTAAAAGAATCTTCAGGGACAAGTGATGATAATATGATTGAATTTACCCTGGAAATTTGAGAAGGAGAAGCTAAAGTCAGATATATCAGTACAGTGGAGTAAAGGGAATTCCAGAGGCATGAGAGAGGAGTTGACCAGAATTGATTAGAAAAGAACACTGGCAGGGATGATGGCAGAGTAGCAATGGCTGGAATTTCTGGAAGCAATTCAGAAGGCACAGGATATATACATCCCAAAAAGAAAGAAGGAAGAAGTATTCTAAAGGAAAGATGATACAACCATGGCTAACAGGAAGTCAAAACCAACTTTAAAGCCAAAGAGAGGGCATATAATAGAGCAAAAATTAGTGGGCAGTTAGAGGATTGGGAAGCTTTTAAAAACCAACAGAAGGGAACTAAAAAGTCATTAAGAAGGTAAAGATGAAATATGAAAATAAGATAGCCAATAATATTAAAGAGGATACTAAAAGTTTCTTCAGATATAATGAAGTGTAAAAGACAGGCAAGAATGGGCATTAGACCGCTGGAAAATGATGCTGGAGAGGTAATAATGGGGGGCAAGGAAACGTCAAATGAACTGAATAAGTATTTTGCATCAGTCTTCATCGTGGAAGACACTAGCAGAATGGTAGAAGCTCCAGGTGTCAGGGGTCATGAGGTATATGAAGTTACCATTACTAGAGAGAAGGTTTTTGGGACACGGAAAGGTCTGAAGATAGATAAAGCACATGGACCCCGCGGTTCTGAAAAAGGTGGCCGAAAAGATCATGGAGGAATTAGTAATGATCTGGAAGTCTGGAAAATTGCAAATGTCACACCACTCTACAAGAGCAGAAAGAGGAAGAAGAAAGGAAACTATAGGCCAGTTAGTCTGACCTCAGTGGTTGGGAAGATGTTGGACTTGATTATTAAGGATGAGGTTTAAGGGGACTCGAAGGCACATGATAAAATATGCTGTAAGTGATGATAATTTTTGAAGAAATAAGCAGCAGGATAAACAAAGGAGGATCGGTTGATGTTGGTACTTGGATTTTCAGAAGGCTTTGACAAGGTGCCACACATGAGGCTGCTTAACAAGTTATGAGCCCATGGAATTACAGGAAAGATTCTAGCATGGGTAAAACAGTGACTGATTGGCTGGAGGCAAAGAGTGGAAATAAATGGGACCTTTTCTGGTTAGCAGCCAGTGACTAGTGTGTTGGGACTGATTATTTTTACGTTATATATCAATGATTTGAATGATGGAATTGATGGCTTTGTTGCAAAGTTTGCAGACAATATGAAGATAGGTGGAAGGGCAGGTAGTTTTGAGCTAGTAGAGAGGCTACAGAAGGACCAAAATAGATTAGGAGAATGGGCAAAGATGGAATACGGTGTCAGGAAGTGTACGGTCATGCACTTCGGTAGAAAAAAATGAAAGGGTTGACTATTTTCTAAATAGAGAGAAAATACAAAAAACTAAGGTGCAAAGGAGCATGGGAGTCCCAGTGCAGGATTCCCAAAAGGTTAATTTGCAAGTTGAGTCTGTGGCGAGGAAGGCAAATGCAATGATAGCATTCATTTCAGGAGGATTAGAATATAGAATCAAGGATGTAATGTTGAGACTTTATAAAGCACTGGTGAGGCCTCACTTGGAGTACTGTGAGCAGTTTTGGGCCCCTTATCTTAGAAAGGATGTGCTGAAAGTGGAGATGGTTCAAAGGAGGTTTACAAAAATGATTCCAGATTTGAATGATGTCATATGAAGAGTGTTTGATGGCTCTGGGCCTCTATTCATTGGAATTCAGATGAGTGAAGGGTGACCTCATTGAAACCAACGAATGGTGAAAGGCCTTGATAGAGTGGATGTGGAGAGGATTTTTCCTATGGTGGGAGAGTTTAAGACCAGAGGACAGAGCCTCAGAATGGAGGGGTGTCTTTTTAGAACCGAGATAAGGAGGAATTTTTTTTTAGCTAGAGTGTGATGAATCTGTGGAAATCATTGCCACAGGCAGCTGTGGAGGCCAACTCTTTTTGTATATGTAAGGCAGAGATTGATAGATCCTTGACTGACCAGGGCATGACGGAATATGGGGAGAAGGCAGGAGATTGGTGCTGAGAAAAAAATTGGGTCAGTCATGATGAAGTGGTGGAGCAGACTTGATAGGCTAAATGGCCTAATTCTGTTCCTATATCTTATGGTCTCATCATCTTGCTAGGCCAAATGGTCTGTGTTTTGTTTCCTTCTGTTCAATTCTTTGTCATTCACTGGGCTTTTTGGTGAAGAGAATGGGATTAATGAGCTACTCAGACCCAAACTTCTGTAACAGTACCACTTACTGACTGGACGGAGATCCACGGGGTGACCTGCTGATGGGAGGAGGAAAGGGTGAGCAGCTGCTGAAGTACTCCACCTCCAGGCTGAACGGTCCTGCAATGGCAGTGTTGTTGGTAATTAGTAGCTTTCTCTTCATAGTGTTGTGCACCATCATTTCACTGAAGTCCAGAACCAGCAAGTCACTGTGTAGAGAAGATCAGATCAGATTAACTGATTCACCCAGGTGCAATGAAATTCCTTGTTCATTAAAGCTCACAGAGGAAACAGTATACACAAAGTAATAAGTACAATGACAAGCACTAATGGTGCAAATATTGCAGTCTGAAGTGGTGTAAACTGAAAGGCTAAAGTAATGCATTAACCAACAGCATGGTAGCATATGGTTAGCGTAACACTTTACAGTGCCAGCGATTAGCGATCAGGGTTCAAATCTCAATTCAGATTCAGATTCACTTACCTACAGTGAATAAGTGAACCAACACAACATAAGGACATGCTGAGAGCAGCCCACAAGCATTTCGGAGCCAATGTTGCATGTCCTCCATGTTCAGCAGAAGAGCAGGAACAGAACAATAACAACAACAGGAAGACAAGTCATTTTCCTTCCTCCCTTCCACACACACAGACAGTCTCCAACCCTAGGACAGGCCACCTCCGGGCCTCCTGCCTCCATTGGACTCGCAAACATCAGGCCAGGCCTCCAAATTCCCCAAATGGATTTGAACCCTGGGCTTCAGTCTTGCATGTTTTGTCCATGACCTTGCGTGCTTCATACGGGTGCTCCAGTTTCCTAACATGCTACATAATAAGCACACGTGTATCTTTTCTTTCTCATGTATTTTACCAACTTCGTATCTATGCTTTCACATAAGTAGTTTAGAAGAGCTACTTCCTACAAAGTGAAACCCAATAGCATGAATGGCAACGATGCTTCACTACCAGATGAACTCAACGCCTTCTGTGTATGATTTGAAAGGGAGAACACAACTACAGCTGTGAAGATCCCTGCTGCACCTAATAACCATGTGATCTCTGTCTCAGAGGCTGTCTTTAAAGAGAGTGAATCCTCACAAGGCAGAAGGTCCCGATAGAGTACCTGGTAAGGCTCTGAAAACCTGAGCCAACCAACTGGCAGGAGTATTCAAGGACATTTTCAACCTCTCACTGCCAAGGGCAGAAGTTCACACTTGCTTCAAAAAGGCATCAATTATACCAGTGCCTAAGAAGAATAATGTGGGCTACCTTAATGACTATCACCCAGTAGCACTCACATCAACAGTGATGAAATGCTTTGCGAGGTTGGTCATGACTAGACTGAACTCCTGCCTCAGCAAGGACCTGGACCCATCGCAATTTGTCTATCACCACAATAGGTCAACGGCAGGCACAATCTCCATGGTTCTTCACACGGCTTTAGACCACCTGGACAACACAAACACCTATGTCAGGATGCTGTTCAACAACTATAGCTCAGCATTTAATACCATCATTCCCACAGACCTGATTGAGAAGTTGCAGAATCTGGGCCTCTGTACCTCCCCCTGTAATTGGATCCTCGACTTCCTAACCAGAAGACTACAATCTGTGTGGATTGGTGATAACATATCCTCTATGCTGACAATCAACACTGACACATCTCAGGGGTGTGTGCTTAGCCCACTGCCCTGCTCTCTGCATACACATGACTGTATTTGAGCTATGCCATCTACAAATTAGCTGACGATACAACCCATTGTTAGTAGAATCTCAGGTGTTGACGACGGGGCATACAGGAATGAGATATGCCAACTAGTGGAGTGGTGCCGCATCAACAACCAGGCATTCAGCGTCAGTAAAACAAAAGAGCTGATTGTGGACTTCAGGAAGGGTAAGATGAAGAACACATACCAATCCTCACAGAGGGATCAAAAGTGGAGAGAGTGAGAGGGATCAGAAGTGGAGAGAGTGAGAGGGATCAGAAGTGGAGAGAGTGAGCAGCTTCAAGTTCCTGAGGGTCAAGATCTTTGAGGATCTAACCTGGTCCCAACATATTGATGCAGTCATAAAGAAGGCAAGACAGCGGCTATACTTCATTAGGAGTTTGAAGCAATTTGGCATGTCAACAAATACACTCAAAAACTTCTGTAGTTGTACCATGGAGAGCATTCTGACGGGCTGCATCACTGTCTGGGATTCTGACAGGACCAAAACAAGATGCGGAAGGTTGAAAATCTAGTCAGCTCCATCTTGGGTACTAGCCTACGAAGTACCCAGGACATCTTCAGGGAGCGGTGTCTCAGAAAGGCAGTGTCCATTATTAAGGACCTCCAGCATCCAGGACATGACCTTTTCTCACTGTTACCATCAGGTGGGAGGTACAGAAGCCTGAAGGCCCACACTCAGCGATTCAGGAACAGCTTCTTCCCCTCTGCCATCCGATTCCTAAATGGACTTTGAAGCATTGGACACTACCTCACTTTTTTTAATATACAGTATTTCTGTTTTTGCGCTTTTTAATAATCTATTCAATATACATAATTGATTTACTTGTTCATTTATTATTATATTTTTTATTATTACTATTTTTCTCTCTCTGCTAGATTACATATTACATTGAACTGCTGCTGCTAAGTAAACAAATTTCATGTCACATACCTGATTCTGCTTATTTAGAGGTTTCAAGAATGATAAGATTGTGGAAAGATAAACTTTGCAGTTTGTGACGGAAGAAAAACTCCCCTGTGGATGGTCACAAACCCGGAGTGGCTTTGGTCACGGGGCTACCAACTTCATCTCGCAAAAACCCAATGCTACAAAACTGCCAACAGAAGCTCCAAAGACCTCAACCTTGGGAGAGGGATACACCTCGAAGATGGGTGATACCTGCAGACCATTTGAAAGACTGGATTCCGGTGAGCTGCTGTCGGTGGCCTATGTCCCAGCAGGAGTGATGGGTTCAAGAAGCAGACAGAAGGAAAAGAAGAGTTGAACTTTCAGAATAATTTGTCTTAATTAAAAAGGAATTGAACTCAGGTTCCATGAGTGAGTGCTACTAATACTTCTATGGGAACAATAATTCACGATGGGTCAGGATTTACCTCTCCTCACGATCATCAGTAGGCATGCTGTAAGTTATATTCAAACCTTTTGGTTTAGCATATAATTCCAGCAAAAGTGGTTCCTTCATTTCCTCCACTGTGCACAAGACTGTAGCTCCATTTAGTTCATCCTGAGAGGCAGAGACACAAAGACAATTGGCTGTAGAAGATGCGCCCTACAAAAACCTACAATAACAGTTATAATCCTAATTCTTTCCAGCTGCACAAATGGTGTAAAATGATGTTGATGGGTAACCTGTCATTGGGAGCTTTTATTCTCTATGACCCTCTGGAAAAGAGAGTACAGAGAAGATTTACTAGAATGATAACCTGGGTTTCAGCACCTAAGTTACAGGGAAAGGATGAACAAGTTAGGTCTTTATTCTTTGGAGCATAGAAGGTTGAGGGGGGACTAGATAGAGGTATTTAAAATTATGAGGAGGATAGAGGTGACGTGGATAGGCTTTTTTCCATTGAGAGTAGAGGAGATTCAAACAAGAGGGCATGATTTGAGAGTTAGGGGGCAAAAGTTTAAGGGTAACATGAGGGGGGATTTCTTTACTCACAGAGTGGTAGCTGTGTGGAATGAGCTTCCAGTAGAAGTGGTAGAGGAAGGTTCAGTATTGTCATTTGAAGTAAAATTGGATAGGTATATGGACAGGAAAGGAATGAAGGGTTATGGGCTGAGTGAAGGCCAGTGGGACTAGGTGAGTGTAAGCGTCAGCACAGACTAGAAGGACCGAGATATGGTTAAATAGAATCATGGATTTGAACAGACTTTGGATAGACACCGGAATACATACGGAATTGAGGGATATGGATCATGTGTAGGCAGAAGTAATTAGGTTAATTTGGCATTGTGTTCAGCACAGACAAAATTCTTGTGCTGTACCATTTATGTTCTTTGTACATCAATGTAAGATACTGTGGCACCTTTCAGATGAGACAAAACACTATTCTCCTTTTAAAAAGAGCTGAGAAATCTGCTGCGATAACAAACCAATTCTGATTCTCAAGAGGGATGAAAACATCACCTCCATTTAGCAAATTGGTTAGTGCTGTAAATGTTACATGGTTATATGGTTAAAAGAGACTAATCTTCCAACAAGTCAGGCAGCATCTATGGAGGGGAACAAACAGTCAACATTTCAGGCTGAGACCCCTCATCAGGACAGGGAAGGAAGGGGATAGAAGCCAGAATAGGAAGGTAGGTGAGAGGGGAAGGACTACAAGCTGGCAGGCGATAGGTGAGACCAGCTGAGGGGGAAGTTGGGCTGGTTGGGGAGGGGTAATGAGGAATGGGAGATTATAGGTGGAAGAGCTAAAGGGCTGAATTCGAAGGAATCTGACAGGAGAGGGAAATTTCTCCCCTCTTCCGCCTTCCCTTTTTATCCAATCCCCGTTCTGGTCTCCTTCCCTTTCTCCCATGTCTTGCTATAGTCTCCTGTCACGTCCCAATTTCTCACTTCATCACCCCTCTCCCACCCACTTCCTTCTTTCTTCTTAGATATCACCTGCCAGTTTTCACACCTTTCTGGTACTGATGAAGAGTCGGGGCTCGAAATGTTGACTATTTATTCCTCTCCATAGATGCTGCCTGACCTGCCGAGTTCCTTCAGCAATTGTGTATTGTACTCCAAGTTCATTCTATGGTGTTTCTTGTTTCATGGATGTCTATGAAGAATATGAATTTCAGCTTGTATACTGTATACGTTCTTGGATATTAAATGAATCTTTGAAACTTTAAAGTTACCTTCCAATGTTTCAAAACTTGTTGGACAGAAATGGCAACATACAGTTTAATTTCTCGATAAAATGCCTAAATACACAAGTATGAGTGGTTTGTGACGTCAAGGGAAACTGGAGCCATCTGTGTTCCTATTCCACTTGTCTTTATAGGTGGTGTAGTTTGTGGGTATGGGTGATGTCAATTAGCCAACAGCACTAACATTTTTAATAACCTTTTCTCATTAATTATTTCAAGATAGTATTATTGTCTGGAAGGAAATTTCATGACCATTTCTTGAACTTGAGTAGTCCTCTGAAACTTGATCACATTCAATGCAAATCCTATAGTTCAATTTTGCCAGTTGAAAACATTGAATAGAACAGGCCCTTCAGCCCATAATGCCTGTGCCAACTATGATGCCAAATTAAACTCATCCCATCTCTTTAAAGAACTTGAAAGAGTGCAGAAAAGATTTACAAGGATGTTGCCAGGAATTGAGAACCTGAGTAAAGGTTGAATAGGTTAGGTAGGACTTTATTCCCTTGAGCACAGGAGAATGAGGAGAGATGTTATACAGGCAACACACACAAAATGCTGGAGGAACTCAGCAGGCAGCATCTATGGAAACGAGATCAGTCGATGTTTTGGGCCGAGACATAGAAACATAGAAAATAGGTGCAGGAGTAGGCCATTTGGCCCTTCGAGCCTGCACCGCCATTCAGTACAATCATGGCTGATCATCCAACTCAGAACCCTGTACCTGCTTTCTCTCCATACCCCCTGATCCCTTTAGCCACAAGGGCCATATCTAACTTCCTCTTAAATATAGCCAATGAACCGACCTCAACTGTTTCCTGTGGCAGAGAATTCCATAGATTCACCACTCTCTGTGTGAAGAAGTTTCTCCTCATCTCGGTCCTAAAAGGCTTCCCCTTTATCCTTACACTGTGACCCCTTGTTCTGGACTTCCCCAACATCAGAAACAATCTTCCTGCATCTAGCCTGTCCAATCCCTTTAGAATTTCATACGTTTCAATAAGATCCCCCCTCAATCTTCTAAATTCCAGTGAGCATAAGCCTAGTCGATCCAGTCTTTCTTCATATGAAAGTCCTGCCATCCCAGGAATCAATCTGGTGAACCTTCTCTGTACTCCCTCTATGGCAAAAATGTCTTTCCTCAGATTAGGGGACAAAAACTGCACACAATATTCTAGGTGCAGTCTCATCAAGGTCTTGTACAACTGCAGTAGAACCTCCCTGCTCCTGTATTCAAAACCTTTTGCTATGAATGCCAACATACCATTTGCCTTTTTCACTGCCTGCTGTACCTGCATGCCCACCTTCAATGACTGGTGTACAATGACACCCAGGTCTCGTTGCATCTCCCCTTTTCCTAAACGGCCACTGTTTCAGATAATAATCTGTTTTCCTGTTCTTGCAACCAAAGTGAATAACCTCACATTTATCCACATTAAATTGCATCTGCCGTGAATTTGCCCACTCACCTAACCTATCCAAGACCCTTCATCAGGACTGCCACTTCATACAGGTATACCATTTTGTCAAGCACCTTTGCTCCAACCACAAAAAGCAAGATTCCCCAGTGGCCAACCATTTTAATTCCAATCCCCATTTCCATTTTTGGTTTAAAATGGCACTACTGAAGTTGGGCAACCGATTACTGGTAGGTCAAAAGGTAAGCAATACAACTAAAAGCATTATTAATAAAACCTTTTCTGAAGTAAATTATGGTAAATTATCACCACAACCAATGAAGAGGCAAGTGAAGGTAAAGCTGATGAGGGATGAGCCGTGCTGGTGTGTTGCAGAGTTAGAGTGTAACACATTCGAGTCGGTATCTGAGTCTGAGTTGGAGATGGAATTTGTAAGGAGTCTCAGTGCCCATCCACCAAAACGGGCAGTGAGGTTGGATTGCTGTAAGCAATGAGCTGATTTGGACATGTCAAGAATGGTCTTAGGCTGTGCAGCGAGGTCCAGACCCAGAGCATACCACTGTGGCAGGGTTCAGGTCCCTGTGCATGGCACAATCCAGTGTTTGGACGATTTAAGTGCCAGCCCAGAAAGACTGAACAGGCAGGTGTCAGGATTGGAGATGAGGGTCAGGCTGACTCACCTATCACCTTCCAGCTTGTACTCTTCCCCCTCCCCCCACCTTCTTATTATGGTTTCTTCCCCCTTTCCTTTTGGCACAATGATGGGTCTCAGCTCAAAACATCGACTGCATCCAAGGATGCTGCCTGACCTGCGGAGTTCCTCTGGTATTTTGTGTGTGCTGCTCTGGATTTTAGCATCTGCGGAATCTCTTGTGGAAAAAGGAGGATGACTGTTTACTTTCGCCCTAGTGGAGGTGGAGAAATACCCTGAACAATTCAATCCTTTCTAAATTGTTTGTCTTCTGCTAATGCAACTATATCTTTAAACCTACAGTTTTATGTTGTGAGATTATCTATGTTGACATGATGATCTATATTCTGATTATTCATTGTAACTGCTACTTGTTTTTCTGAATATAAACTTTGCTCTTTGCTTAACATTTGCAGAATGTTGTCTCATTAGGATTAATCTGAAACAGAACTGCATTTGCCATGGTTCACAAAAGATTAAAACTAAGCATTGTCAGTAACCTGTAGCAGAGACTATGACCTACAAGTTTTTGAAGGGTGGAGCTGACCTGGTCAAGAATACCTTGCAATAATAATGTCACTGTTTGCCTATAGAGAACTGACTTCCCTCCAGGATTTAACACATATAAGGGTTTTGACAAATAGTTTACTTGTGTTACATATATGTTGTTTATTTGACACTGTTAAAATAAGTATTATTTATGTTAAATAAAATTTATATTACCTCAGGCTTGTCCTTGTAATGTACCATGAGGCTGCTGCAAAAAGTTAATTTTCATGAGGAGCATTTGATGGCTCTGGGCCTGTACTCACTGGAATTCTGAAGAAGAAGCGGGATCTCGTTGAAACCTATTGAATACTGAAATGCCTTGATAGGGTGAATGTGGAAAGGATGTTTCATAAGGTGGGACAGTCCAAGACCTGAGGGCTTAGCCTCAGAATAGAACCAAGGTGAGGAGGAATTTCTTTAGCCAGAGAGTGGTGAATCTGTGGAACTCATTGTCACAGGCAGCTATGGAGACCAAGTCATTGGGTATATTTAAGGAAGAGGTTGATAGATTCTGGATTAGTCAGGGCATGAAGGGATACGGGGAGAAGGCAGGAGATTGGGGCTGAGAGAGAAATGGATTGGTCACGATGAAATGGCGGAGCAGGCTTGATGGGCGAAATGGCCTAATTCTGCTCCTGTATCTTATGGTCTTACGTCATTTCTACCCTGTGCATGTGTGCATATAGCAACAATAAACTTAAAAATTGAGATGCTGACATGACTCAATCAGAAAGCACAGGTTTAAGGTGAAGAAACCAAAAAAAAGTTAAATTTGCTGTGACCTCAACTATATTGTCTAAAAGGGTAGTGGTAGTACTGTACTCCCTGTAGTGGGTCACTGGGTTGGATGTCAGGTGGTGGTTCTTTACAGAGTGGTGGGTGCATGGGTTGTGCTGCCTAGAGGCAGATACATTAATGGACATTTAAGAGACTCCTAGGTAGGCACATAGATGAGAGAAAAATGGAGGGTTACATGGGAGGGAAAGGTTAGATTGATATTAGAGTGGGTTAAATGTTGGCACAACATTGTGGGCAGAAGGCACTGTACTGTTCTATAAGGTTCTATGTTCTATTAGTTGCTTGAGCTTCTTCATCAGGTGAAAACGGAGGTGTACGGCACAGAACCCAACAACTTGAAGTCCATGGACTTAGTCACCACACAAAAAAAATGCTGATAAGAAAGATTGTTTACAGTCCTCAAGTAATGGAAACCTAATTCTGCCCCTACTGTTATGTCTTATGGAAACCTGCATTGCATCTACATCAGATTGAACGATCATGAGATCTTGAACTGTTTGCATCACCTTGTTCATACGAATAGCCACGAGAGGGATATCTCTCCATTGAGGTGGTATGATCCTGAAGTCCCTAAATCCAGGGCAACCTGAAATTATTAACTTGGGTAGGGTTTTCTAAACAGTTTATGAAGATAAAGGAAGCATAAGTGGCTTAAAAAAAGATTGTACAATAACTTTCCAAAAGGAATGGAAAAACATAAATAGAAAAAATTCAAGATTCAAGATTGTTTAATGTCATTTCCTGTACACAAGTGTAAAGGAGAATGAAATAATTGTTACTCTGGATCTGATGCAGGAGAAAAACATAATAAGATCATCATTATTACGTGCCATATCATATTACATGGATAATCATGGTCTTGACTATATTTTTTCTTGGCAAATTTTCCTACAGAAGTGGTTTGCCATTGCCTTTTTCCAGGCAGTGTCATCACGAGATAGGCCAAAAAGATAAAGAACACAATAATAATAACAAATCACAATAAATAGAAATATGTAAGATAGTTTATATACATAGATTGATATGTCCAAAAGTGATACCAGGCATAGGTGTGCCATTACATCAGGTGACTGACAGGAAATGAAGAAGTGGTGGTTGGGGGTGTGGAGGGGTGGGTTAGTGGGTGGAGATGTTGATCTGCCTTACTGCTCGGGGAGAGTAACTGTTTTTGTGTCTGGAGGTCCTGGTGTGTATGCACTTTCTGACTTGACCAGTTACCATATTCTCATATACACCAGCATGCAGTGAAGTGTCTTGCTTCCATGAAGCTCACTGAGTAAAGAGTATACATGGTACTAATAGAGTAATGAATATCATGAAGAACAGAAAAACAACATAATGATGCAAAAATTGTAGTGCAGAACAGAAACAGGCAAAAGGAAATGTGAAAATGACAATAACTGAGAGAGGCAGTCTACTCTTTAATAAGGGAGGGAGGCAGAGGAAAGGAAATGACAGGCCAGTTAGTCTGACCTCGGTGGTTGGGAAGATGCTGGAGTCGATTGTTATGGATGTGATTTCAGGGTATTTGGAGGTATATGACAAAAAAGGCCAAACTCAACAAGGTTTCTTCAAGAGAAAATCTTGCCTGACAAATCTGTTGGAATTCTTTGAAGAAATAACAAGTAGGTTAGACAAAGGAGAATTGGTGGATGTTATGTATTTGGATTTTCAGAAGACCTTCGACAAGGTGCTGCACCCGAGGCTACTAGACAAGTTAAGAGCCCATAGTATTACAGGAAAGATGCTAGCATGGTAGAGCATTGGCTGAATGGCAGGATGCAAATAATGGGAATAAAGGGATCCTTTTGGGATTGGTTGCCTGTGACTAGTAGTGTTCCATAGGACACCGTGTGGGGACCACTTCTTTATGTTTTATGTCATCAATTTGTTTGATCAAATTGATGGCTTTGTGGCCAAGTTTGTGGATGATACAAAGACAGGTGGAGGGCAGGTAATGTTGAAGAAGCAGAGAGGCTGCAGAAGGACTTAGTCAGTTTAGGAGAATGGGCAAAGAGGTGGCAGATGGAATACAGTGTCCGGAAGTGTATAGTCATGCACATTGGTAGAAGGAGAAAAAGCATAGAATACTTTCTAACTGGGGAGAAAAAAAATCAAAAATCTGAGGTGCAAAGGGATTTGTGAGTCTTCAAACAGACTCACTAAAGTTTAGTTTGCAGGTTAAATTGGTGGTGAGGAAAGCAAATACATTATAAAAGCAAGAATGTAATGCTCAGGCTGTATAAGGCACTGGTGAGACCTCACTTGGAGTAATGTAAGCAGCTTTGGGCCCTTTATTTAAGGAACAATGGCGGGGGTTCAGAGGAGGTTCAAGAGAATGATTCCAGGAATGAAAGGGTTATCATATGAGCAGTGATTGAAGGCTCTGGGCCTGTACTCACTGGGATTTCGAAGAATGAGGGGGGATCTCATTGAAACTATCGAATGTTGAAGGGCCTAGATGAGAGGAGGATGTTTCCTTTGGTGGGGGAACCTAAGACCAGAGAGCACAGCCTCAAAATAGAGTAACGTCCATTTAGAACAGAGATGAGGAGCAATTTCTTTAGTCAGAGGGTGGTGAATCTGTGGAATTTGTTGCTACAGGTGGCCGTGGAGGCCAAGTCACTGGGTGGATTTAAGGCAGAAGTTGAGAGGTTCTTGATTAGGTCATGGCATGAAAGGGTCTGAGGAGAAAGCAGGGGAATAGTTTTGAGAAAGGAATGGATCAGCCATGATGAAATGGCGAAGCAGACTCAATGGGCCAAATGGCCTCATTCTACTCCTATGTTTATGGTCTTAAAGTCTAAGTACAAGAGAATAAGAATTCGGCAGCTCTGATGGGAAAAGAGACGACCAGTTCAGAATTCTAACAGCAGTGGGGAAGAAATTTCTCATGTCTTGATACCCAGGCCAAGCTCTTTCCCAGAAGGTAGAAGTGAGAAAAGAGTGGTCAAGGTGGCAGACATCTTGTTGGCCTTCTTAAAGCAACACACACTATGAAGATGAACTGGATGGAAGCAAACTGGACTGGACAGTGTTTACCACTCTGTGACTTGGCAAAAGAGATGGAGGATTGACAATAATGAAAAGTACTTTGTGAAAGCTAGCTGAGGCTAATTTGGCTGCATGATCTCTTACTGTGATGCACAATTATATTCAGTATTATACTGTAAGTCATGCAATAAAAAAAGTTGACAGCATCTGCTGACACAAACACTCACTGCGCTGAGTACTGTTAATTCTACGTATACCGCTGCCTCTTCATTTGGTCCCAAGGTGATGCATGCTGGGCTGATTTTGACTCTACATTGATGTGCATAGTTTTTGTGCACCTTATTAACAAAGAAAGATAATCAGACAGGGTCATTACCACAACAACTTTAATGAACTCTGAATATTTCATTACTGCAAAGTACCTTCAAACCATAGTAAGCTATCCGTCAGGTTTAAGAAGAGGTTGCAAATTTTCAATTAACATAACTTAATGAAGGCATGAGTACATTTGAAAGATAGTTACAGACTTCCAATTCTTCACTACCTATTCTTCTATACCCAATTAGTATTACCACAGCTATAGCAATAACTTACTTCCATCTAAGTTGGGCTAAAACAATACAACATTGGGTCTTATTCACAGCTCACTTCAGCACAGAAGTTCATTTTTTTTTATACAAAGTTGAGATACTTCAAATCCAATTCCAAATCTAAAATTTAAAAAGAAAACACAGAAAATGCTGGAAACACTCAGCAGGTCAGACAGCATCTGTGGAGAGAGAAACACACTAATGATATTGGTTGACAGAACTGCAATGTGTAGAAAAATGATTTCTTGATTGGCCAGGGTATGCAAGGATATGGGAAGATGGCTGGAGATTTGGGCTGAGAGGGAAAATGGATCAGCTACTCCTATATCTTATGGTCTAAGAAAGGGAATGCCCACATTAGGGTGAGGCCAAATGAATTAATGTGGCAGGTTAGGAAGAGTTTCGAAGTAATGTTGCAGCTTTATAAAACTTTGGTTACACATTTAGAATTTTGCTTTCAATTCCGATGGCCTCTATACAGCAAGGATGTGGAGAGTTTGGAGATAGAGCAGAGGAAGTTCACCAAGATGCTGGCTGGCTTGGAGAACATGTGCTATCAGAAACTGCTGGACATGCTTGGCCTATTTTCTCTAGATTGGCGGGAGCAGACTGAGAATTTGAAAGAAGTTTTTAAAATTATGCAAGGTATAGAGAGACACCAGCATCATTTTCCCAGCTCATCTTTTAAGGGGGGAAAATACAAAGGAGAACTGCAGGGCAAGTGTTATTACATACAGAGAGGTGGGTGCCTGGGGTGGTGGTAGAAATTGATAACTTTGGAGACTCGCAGATTGGCATGTAAAGGAGTGATGTGGTCAATGAGCAGGGAAAAGGGATCAGATTAATTGTGGGCTGAAGGGCCTATCTTGTGCTTTTCTATTCTACCTACTGTGTTCTGTGTTAGAGAGCCTCTAATAGTAAGTGGGTGGGTATGATGTGCTGGCTACTTCAGGTTTAAAGAGAGGTTAACCTGATAAAGGTTCCTGTTTCACTGCAGGTAGTTAACTTAAGGAAGAGTGTTGATTCTCTCCAATGTCCCATCCAAAACTTAACCATCAACAAATAGAAAAAAAATGATTGCTTGCTCCTAGAATATTGTGAAATTTTGACATAAACTCACTTCTGCGCTTCACAAGAATTTTTCATGAAGAATAATAGAGTTGATCTTAAAGAGGTGTATCTCTTCTCTTTAAAAGGAGGTATTGAAGTTACATGCAGGGCACAGAGGTTCTTCAGACTTACCTCTCCCCAGGAGCATTTTGCAGGCAGCATCGTTTGGTTAAACAGTTTTGCCATCTTTCGTGCTGGAACACCAATGTAGATCTCATCAAAAACGATGGTACTACTCAGCAGGCAGACCTGCACCTCCTGGACCTCAGCCTGCACTGCAATGTAACTAGAGAGAGGAGCACGTTACCAGACATCCTTCCTGCTGAGTACCTCACTTGTTGCCTGCTTTTTTTTTGGATGAGACGTTAGCCTGATGTAGCTCCCTGTTTCTCTGCAGGTAGTTAGTTCAAAAAAGAGTGGTGATTCTCTCCAATGTCCCAACCAATACTTATCCTTCAATCAACATCACTGGAAAAAATGGTTGTCCTCCTATTAGCACATTGTGGGATAATGGAATGCACAAACACACTACTGCACTTCACAAGACTTTTTGAATTGAAGCATACTTAGGAAAATGAGGGTGATCTTAAGGTGTAAAAAAATCATGAGGAGTATAGCCACCATCCAGGTCATGCTTTCTTTCTACTCCTGTCATCAGGAAGGAGGTACAGGAGCCTTATGTCCCACACTGCCAGGTTCAGGAACAGCTATTATTCCTCAATCATCAGGCTCCTGAACCAGAGTAGATAACTTCACCCACCTCAACACTGAACTGATCCCACAACTTTCAAGGATTCCACAACTCATATTCTCTGTATTTTTTTGTACTTGCATAATTTCTTGTTTTTGCATATTGGTTATTTGTCTTTATGTGTAGCTTTTCATTGATTCTTTTGCATTTCTTAGTTCTACTGTAAATGCCACCAAGAAAATGAACCTCAGGGGAGTATACGGTGACAGATATGTACTTTCATAATAAAATTTACTTTGAATTAAATATTCAGAGTTCTAGAGGCAAGTTAATCACAGGAAAAATCTGTAGGAAAGATCTGTCATTCAAAATTCTGTTATCTGTACCTTCATGATCCATTCATTTATCACTGCTGTAGTCTGATGTTCCTTTAAATGGAAGTTAAGAACTTTAAAGAAAAACGAACAGAAAACTGTACAGATAGAAGACTGATTACTCGAGGAGAAATAACGTGAACATTTAAAGTTCAAAGTAAATTTTGATTACAAGTAGGATAGATAAAGGGGATGCAATGGATATTGCATTTTGGACTTTCAGAAGGCCTTTGACAAGGTGCCACACATGAGGCTGCTTACCAAGTTAAAAGCCCATGGTATTACAGGAAAGTTACTAACATGGTTAGCGCATTGGCTGATTGATAGGAGGCAGCGAGTGGAAATAAAAAGATTCTTTTCTGGTCGGCTGTCGGTGATGTTCCGCAGAGGTTGGTGCTAGGACCACTTCTTCTTATGCTGTATATAAATGTTTTAGATGAAATAGATGGCTTTGTTGCCAAGTTTGCATATCATATGAAGATTGGTGAAGGGGTAGGTAGTGTTAAGGAAACAGGTAGGATGTAGAAGGACTTGGACAGATTAGGAGAATGGGCAAGAAAGTAGCGAATGAAATACAATTTGGAAAATGCCTGGTCATGCACATTGGTAGTAGAAATAAATGTGCAGACTGTTTTCTAAATGGGGAGAAAATCTAAAAATCTGAGATGCAAAGGGACTTGGGAGTCCTTGTGCAGAACACACTAAAATTTAACTTGCAGGTTGAGTCGGTGGTGAGGAAGGCAAACGCAATGTTAGCATTCAGTTCAAGGGGTCTAGAATACAAGAACAGGGATGTGATGTCAAGTGATGTCAATAGGCACTGGTGAGGCCTCACCTTGAGTACTGTGAACAGTTCTGGGCTCCTCATCTTAGAAGAGATGTGCTGGCATTGGAGAGAGTCCAGAAGCGGTTCACAAGGATGATTCCAGGAAAGAAAGGGTTATCGTACAAGGAACATGTGATGGCTCTGGGTCTGTATTTGTTGGAATTCAGAACAATTAGGGGGGGATCTCATTTGAATGTTGAAAGGCCTAGACAGAGTAGATGTGGAAAGGTTATTTTCCATGGTGGGAGAGTCTAGGACAAGAGGACACAGCCTCAGGATAGAGGGGCGTCCATTTAAAACCGAGACATGGAGAAATTTCTTTAGCCAGAGGGTGGTGAGTTTATGAAATTTGTAACCGTAATGTCCCCAAGTTTGTTCATTTAAAAATAGTGTAACACTTAATAATCTCATGCAATCATATAACATAGTGGATATTTGGAGGCTTCTTAATCCCACAAAGAAGGATTTTCATATTTCTCTGCAGTACATAAATCCTATTCAGGGATTGATTATTTTCTGTTAGATTCGAAACTGGTCTCATCAGTAGTCGGTTGCACTTACCATAATATACTTATATCAGATCATAATCCTGTCTCACTTATACTCAAACTGAACCACAAAAGAGGTGAATGTAGTTGGCGGTTAAATAATGCTTTGCTAAAGGATAAGGAATTTTGCTCTTATCTTTCAGGTAAGATAGATCTATACCTAAGCACCAAAGATGATTCCACTCTTTGGGAGGCCATGAAGGCGGTTATTAGAGGTTGCATAATAGCATACGAGACAGCAGAAAAAAGAAGATTCAAGAAAAGGTTAACTGAAATAGATGATCAGTTGCAAATCTGGAAGCCTCTTATAAAATAAACCAGGAAGCAGAATTACTTAATAAGATTACTGCCTTACAGTATGAGTATAATTCTATGATGTCCAAGAATGTTGCAAAACTACTGACAAGTCAGACAGAGGTATTTTGAGCTTGGTGAGAAGCCCCATAAGTTATTAAGCCCGTCAGTTAAAACAGATGCAGGCCTCCAAGGCCATACATCGTATAAAGGCGAAAGATAGCTTTTTATTGACGGACCCGTAAAAAATTTAATGTGTTTTGTGGAGTTCTATGCTAATGTTTACCAAACACAAGGCGGTCCGGACATTGAAGTTATGGAAGCATTTTTTGATAATCTGAATCTGCCCACGCTGTCAACAGATTCAGTAAATACACTTGATGCTGATATAAGCCTACATGAGATCAAGGAGGTCATCTCTTCCCTCCCAAATAATAAGGCAGCGGGTCCGGATGGTTTTAGCATGGAATTCTTCAAAGTATTTGGTCCAAAATTGTCACTTCTGCTCTTACGAATGTTGAATCACTCCAGGACAGCTTCCAGATTGCCACCTACTTTATCTAAAGCCAATGCTTCTCTGATTCCAAAACGAGGCCGTGATCCCGAGGTGGTTTCATCATATCGCCCCATTTTGCTGCTGCCCAGTGAAATCAAAATTCTCGGGAACGTCCTGGCCAATAGGTTAAACGAATGCATTTGTTCTATTATTCACCCAGATCAAACTGGCTTTATGCCAGGTAGACATATGCATTTTAATTTGTGTTGTCTTTTCAATATTTTATATGCAAAACATGCTGAAGAGACTGTAGTCATTTCATTAGAAGCGCAACGTGCGTTTGACCAAGTGGAATGGCCATAAATGATGTTTGCACTTAAGAAATTTGGATTTGGACCATCTTTCATCAAATGCATTGAGATAATTTATTCACACCCATCTGCCTCGATTATCACTAATCAGAATATTTCCTCCCCTTTTGCAGTTCATCTTGGGACTCGACAAGGCTGCCCCCTTTCTCCGTTTTTGTTTGCAGTCATCATTGAGCCACTGGCTGTTAGCATCAGACAGGACCCTCTGATATTTGCCATTGATATGCATGGACATAAACATTACCTTTCGTTATACACTGACGATGTCCTTTTATATATCTCCAGCCTACAAACATCAATACCCGCCCTTCTGACTCTAATTAATAATTCTGGCAGTTTCTCAGGTTTCTCTATTAATTGGGATAAGAGAGAACTAATGCCAGTCACTGCAGTGGTTAATACAGAGTATTTACAGTCTAAAATAACTTATGATAATTTTTCCTATCTTAGTGTGTGTATTACAAAAAACCCAGATGACCTTTTGCAAGTGAATTGGTGAAACAAAGTTGAGCAGGTTAAATGCAATATTGACCTTTAGAAAACCTTTCCAGTTTCTTTGGTGGGGAAGGTTAATGCAATCAAGATGATCGTACCGCCACGATGGCCTGAACGATACTGTTTTTCCTTCCTGGAAACTGAGTGGCATCTATAGTGTAGGTGACCTATATATTAATGAAAACTTTGCCTCATTTGCGCAGTTACAAGCAGTTTACAATATCCCTGCATCTAGTTTTTTTTTTAGATATTTACAAATTTGAGATTATGTTAGGAAATATATACCTAATTTTAAAGTTTTAGACAAACTTGAGTCCCTGGAGACAATAAATAAATTTGATCCAGTTACTCGTAGGGCCATATCCTATTTTTATCAGACCCTACATAATGGAGCTCGGGTGAATACTGCAGGTCTTAAACAGGCATGGGTGGATGAATTGGGTATAGAACTGACAGAGGAGGTCTGGGATGAGGTTTGAAGCGTATACGTGATTGTTCAGTCAACGTCAGACACAGACTTATACAGTTTAAAACAATACATAGACTCCATTATTCCAAAGAAAAGTTGCACAGCTTCTATCCTGATGTTTCACCAGTTTGTAATAGATGTAAATCTGAGAACAGTAACTTATCACATTCATTCTGGTCGTGTTGTAAGCTTTATGCATACTGGAAAAGTATTTTTCACTGTTTCTCTGAGGCTTATGGGAAGCGGTGGGAAGCGGACCCGCTCATTGCCATCCTTGGAGCAACAAGCTCCCCATCTTCAGCCAATAAGTATGAAAAAATGGCTGTATTGTTTGGAATGGTGATTGCCAAGAAGTTAATCCTGCAAATGTGGAAAATGAACTCTGTGCCTACGTACATCTGTGGCTGAGAGAACTGGCAAATACTTTACATTTGGAGAAACTGAGACTATGCAATGAGGACAGAGGGGACACCTTTGAAAGGATATGGGGCCCTGTATTGGACTTTCTTACGGGGTGAGCACTGAGGTTTTTTGGTGCGGTGCACCTCTGCTGTATATGTTTACTTTTGCCTTTATTATTCTCCCTTTTGCTGCTCAATATTCAATTTGATTTTGTTATGGCTGTGGTTTTTGTGGATATGCTGGTTTTTTTGTTGTTTGTTTGTTAAAAAAAAGAATAAATTTTTTTTTAAAATTTTGTTACCACGTGCAGCTGTGGAGGCCAGGTTGCTGGGTGTATTGAAGGCAGAGGTTGATAAGCTCTTGGACTGGACATGGCATCAAGGATTACAGGGAGAACACTGGGAAATGGGCTTGAGGAGGTTAAGGACCAGCCATAATTGAATGGCAGAGCAGACTCGATGGACCAAATGGTCTAACTCTGCTCCTATGTCTTATGGTCTTACTATAGTGAGTTATCTTCAAATTCATATAAGGATTCATAAAAGACTATCCAACCAAGTTTGAGTAGAGATTATAGAGTCATTAGAGTATTGTGAGGTTAAGGGGAGGCCGGGGGTGGGGTATGGGGATAAGTTCCCATTACCTAATAAATGCTTCCAATGGCTATTTGAAATAAAATGCCTCTGACAACCAATCTAGCTCCTGGCCTTCACATGTGGCTTAGCTAGTAAACCCAGTGGAAACACTTCTACTGACAGGACAAAGGGCAAAGGTGGGTTACAGCACCAATTAGAACCAATTGCTTCAGGCAGATGGTCTTTTCGGCCATGGGTGGCAGCTCATCTAGGAGAATGAAAACTCTGATGAATAAAATCTTCCCAAACTTTGAGCCATTATATCCAGCAGGAAGCCTAAGAAGAGTTTATGTGTCATGTATACCGGGAAAGCACTCAATCCTCTTTTGAAAACTCTGATCTTAAACATCCACTGCCTTGCATCTATGCCAACTCATGGGGAAAGCTTCAGGAGGAAATCTGGAGGAAAAATCTGGATCTGGAGTCTCTAGGCAGTCTTACATTGAGGGTAATGCTGACTGGCAAATCCTGCAATGCTGCTGGTGCTAAACTGTATCAGTTCCTTTGGATTTATCAGCTGCGTGGAGAGGGGGAGCCTGCTACATGAATAGCAGCTTACTCTCTACGTTGTACTCCCTTGGCTAGCCTATCACGTGGTCAGCTGGGATGTACAATCCATGGTCAACTTGACTAATGGAGGACCTCAAGTATTGTAATCAGTTTTGGGCCCCTTATTTGAGATATGCTGTGCTGGTATTTGAAAGTGTCCAGAGGGTCACAAAAATTATTCAGGGCATGAAAGGGTTAATTTATGAGACGCCTCTGGGCCTGTACTCACTGAAGTTTCGAAGAACAAGAGGGGATCTCATTGAAACCTATTGAACTTTGAAAGGGGTAGATAATTTTGATGTGGATAGGATGATTCTAATAGTGGGGGAGTCTAGGATCAGACGACACCATCTCAGAATAGAGGGAATCCCATTAGAAGAGAGGTAAGGAGGAATTTTGTTAGTCAGAGGGTGGTGAATCTATGGGATTCTTTGCCACAGATGGCTGGGGAGGCCAAGTCATTAGGAATATTTAAAGCGGAGGTTGATAGCTTCTTACTTAACAAGGGCACCAAAGGTTACCAGAAAAAGGCAGAGGAATGGGGGTGAGAGCATAATAAATCAGCCATGATGGAATAGTGGGGCAGACTTGATGGGCTAAATGGCCTCATTCTAGTCCTGTCTCTTCTGGCCTTATAAACTGATAAACTTCCCAGCTCTTTACTTCACCCCTTCCCCCTCTCCTGGTTTCACCAATCACCTTGTACTTCTTTCTCCCTCCCTCCCCTCAACCTTCTTAATCTGACTCCTCTTCTTTCTTTCCAGTCCTGATAAAGGGTCTCAGCCCAAAATACTGACTCTTTTCTCTTCTCCATAGATGCTGCCTGACCCACCAAGTACCTCCAGCATTTTGTGTATGACCTTTAGTTCTAGGTTCAACAAAAAGCCTTTTTCCATTAAACATATACCCCTTATAATTTTGTTTACTTCTATCAAATCTCCCCTCTGATGACTGGTTTCAATTTTCAGTGGACATGTGTTGACATGGGAGTAAGTAGACTTGCAAGATTGTTATGGACTTGTGCAGTCTCACAGTCTTTGTTCATGTACCTAGTTTCTACATAGGTATTGGAATAACTTACTTCCATATAATAACTTCAAGTTCAAATTCAAGTTTAATTGTCATTGCATCATACATGAATACCAATGAATTCAGCCAAATGCATCAGCATTCCTCTGGGGCCAAGGTACAAACCACAGTACTAACAGTAGAAGGCATATTTAGCACATATAAGATAGTAGTAAACATACAATCACAAAATATAATATAGCCCACATCTGAGTGTAACATTGATGGTGAATGGATGTTGTTAGCAAGATCAAGCCTGCAGCAGTTTCGCATCATGTGTTAGGTTAACAATTGACCCAAGATAATACATCCAAGGTGGGGTTTATATGGATGAAGGGATTTGAATGTATACGCTATCCCAATTTACTTTCTTTTGGCAGCTGGAGTTAAGTACGCGGAATGATAGGATTAAAAGTTCCTACTGAGTGATGTTAGTAATGTTACACACTGAGCATTTGACTGTGTGGGAGCTAGGAAATGGGCCAGCCAAGATGAAAATGTGTGCAGTCTAAAGCCCATACCAAACGAGAGCTCCTCCCATGAGCAGGAGGCCCAATCAATTCACTGCGTGATTGATCAGCTGCACATCCACTTGCCACCATTTCATAAACAATCTGATACAGTTCAGGTGGGGCGATTTGGAACCTGAACAAGTCAGAAGGAGGGCAAGTTTTGGGCCGCATATCTCAGAAAGGATGTGTTGTCATTGGAGAGAGTCCAGAGGAGGTTCACGAGGATGATTCCAGGAACGAAGGGGTTAAGATATGAGGAATGTTTGGCAGCATTGGGCCTGTACTTACTGGAATTTAGAAGAATGTAGGTCTCATTGAAACCTACCAAATGTTGAAAGGACTAGATAGGGTGGATGTGGAGAGGATGTTTCCTATGGTGGGGGTATACAGAACTAAAGGGCACAGTGTCAAAATTGAGGAGCAACCTTTTAGAACAGAGGTAATGAGGAATTTTTTTTTTAGCCAAAGAGTGGTGAATCTGTGCATTGCTCTGTCAATGACTGCAGTGGAGGCCAAATCCATGGTTATATTTAAGACAGAAGATGATCATTTCCTGATCAGTCCAGGCATTAAAGGATATGGTGAGAAGGCAGGTGTATGGGTTTGGTTGGTATCTGGGACCAGCCATGATTGAATGGCAGAGCAGACTTGATGGGCTGAATGGCCCAATTCTTCTCCTGTGTCTTATGGTCTAAAAGGTGATGCTTCAAGGAAGTGACATCCATCACTAAGGACCTTACTATCCAGGACATGCCCACTTCTCATCACTGCCATCAGGGAGGAGGTACAGGAGCCTGAAAACACACACTCAATGTTTCAGGAGCAGCTTTT
Organism: Hypanus sabinus; assembly: GCF_030144855.1. Classification (NCBI taxonomy): domain Eukaryota; kingdom Metazoa; phylum Chordata; class Chondrichthyes; order Myliobatiformes; family Dasyatidae; genus Hypanus; species Hypanus sabinus. The sequence continues at coordinate 12,058,929 of NC_082711.1, read as the reverse complement.
CCCCCTCCACCATTACATTTATGAATTGCCCATGAACACCATTTTGCTCTCTTTTTGCATGACTTATTTACTTATATTTCATAACATCAGTGATAATAAACTTCCTTCTGATTCTGTTCCTGAAATGGGACATTGATTGGCACGGATGAGTTGGGCCAAACTCTGTTAATCTGTGACCGCATTTAGGAAATGTCCAGGTGAGCATTTCAATTTCTTAGGTATAGAGGGGGTATGGACCATGTGCTGAAAGACAGGATTAATACATATAGGTGCCCACTAGTTGGCATAAACAAGTTGGGTAAAATGGTTTATTTCTATATTGAACAATTCTACAACACTATGACAATGCACAATTAGTAGGGAGGTTGTACTAAACTTTTATAAATCCTTATTTATATCCCAGTTGGAGCTTTGGGGCAAATTCTGGCAACCATGAATAAGAGACCCTAAGATATAGATCCAAAATTCGACCATTTGGTCCATCAAGTCTGCTTCCCCATTCAATCATGACTGATTTTCTTTCTAATCACATTTTCCTGTCTTCTCCACATAACTCCTTATCAATGAAGAGCCTATCAATCTTTGCTTTAAATACACCCAATGACTTGGCCTCCACACCCATTATGGCAACAAATTCCACAGATTCACCATCTTCTGGTTGAAGAAATTCCTCATCTCAGTTTTAAAGGAACATCTCATTATTCTGAGGGTGTGCGCTTAATTCCTTCTCCTTCTGGAAACACTCTCTCTACTTCCACACTATCAAAGCCTTTTAGTATCCAGTATTTTTCTGCAGTCTCTGCTTCCTCAACCCTACCTGTCCCTCCACCTGTCTTCCAATCATCCAGAAAACTTAGCCATAACGCTATCAATTGTGTCATCCAGATCACTAACACAGAGTGGAAAGTAGTAAACTAGAACTGGAAAAGGAGGAGGAAGACACCAGAATAAAAGGTGGGAGGATGGGAAGGAGGATAACTGGAAGGTGAAAAGTAATGCCGGGGGGTAGGAAAGGTAAAGGGCTGGAAAGGAAGGAATCGGATAGGAGAGGGGAGTGGACCATAGGAGAAATGGGAGGAAGAGGGGTCCCGGGAGGGAGGGTTGTAAATAGGCAGATGAGAAGAGGTAAGAAAACAAAGACAGCAGGAAAGAGTAAGGGTTATAGAGAAAACCGAGTAGCAGTGAAACAGCAGGACACAGCAGTCCAGAGAGCAGGCAGGAACTACAACCGACATGACAGCAACTCAGAACATTCAGTGCATGAAGCTTTGGTGGAATTAGGCTGGCCCATCCAGCTGGAAGAGAGAATTTGATTATTGAGTTTACCTTGTATTCCCATTTTCCACTCTCAGTTCAAGAACAGTCTTCAGGCTTTGACACTTGGTGGGTGTAAACAGGATATTCACGTTGTAGTCAGACAGTGGGGGCAGTTCTCCACTGGATGGTTGAAAGGTAAATTGTGAGGCCTGCAATCAGACAGGGGAGTGGATCACACTTCCTTCACATCTACTTTTCTGAGTAAACAAACATAATGACAGGATCTGTTAGCAAGATGCAACAGACATCATTAATCACTGACAGGTTTCCTTGCAAGTGGCGACACGAGTAGTCAGAGTGGTGAAGGAGGTGTTTGACACCCACGCACACACAGAGAAAATGTTGGAGGAAATTAGCAGATCAGGCAGCATTTATGGAGAGGAATGAACAATGTTTGGTATGTTCACCTTCATTGGTCATGAGTACAGGAGTTGAGGCATCATGATACAGCTGTGCGAAACCTTGATAAGGTCATATTTGGAGTACAATCTACAGTTCTGGTCACCCTGCTATGAATGTCATAAAAGTGGAAAGGGTACAAAAAAGATTTATATAGACATTATCATCTACATAATGCAGTCAAGTGTGAGATTTTGCACTTTGGCAGGACCAACCAAGGTAAATCTTACATAATGAACAGTAGGGCACAGAGGAGTGTGGAAGAACAAAGGGATCTGGGGGACAGGTACATAATTCATTGAAAGTGGTGTCACGGGTAGATAGGGTCATAAAGAAAGCTTTTGGCACATTGGCCTTCATAAATCAATGCACTGAGTACAAAAACAGGGATATGTTGAAGTTGTATATGACGTTGGTGAGGCCTAGTTTGGAGTATTCTGTGCAGTTTTGGTCACCCACCTGCATGAAAGATGTAAACAAGGTTGAAATAGCACAGAGAAAATTTACAAGGATGTAGCCGGATCTGGAGGGCACAAATTATAAGGAAAGATTCAATATGTTAGGACTGTATTATTTAGAACATACAAGATTGAGAAGGGATTTGATAGAGGTAATTATGAGGGGTATATTTTACAAAATTATGAGTGGTATAGATAGGGTAAATTCAAGCAGGTTTGTTCCACTGAGGTTGGGTGGGTCTGCAATCAGAGCTCATAGGTTAAGGGTGAAAGGGAAAAACTTTAAGAGGAACATGAGGGGAAATTTCTGCACTCAGGGTCGTGAGAGTGGTGCAATGAGCTGCCAGCACAAGTGGTCCATGTGAGCTCAATTTTAACATTTAAGAGAAGTTTGGATAGGTACATGGATAGTAGGGATATGGAGGGCTATGGTCCTGGTGCAAATCATTGGGAACAGGCAGTTTAAATGGTTTCAGCATAGAATGGATGGGCTGAAGGGTCCGCTTCTGTACTGTACTTCTCTATGACTCTACCAGAGCATTATAGCAGCTCTGTGCTGAAATGTTATTCCATTGACCTGTACCCGGACCACAGCCCAATATACGCCTTCCACTCATGTACTTATCCAAATTTCTCTGTTGAAATGGTGAGGGTTGATCTTGCAGAAATTTGTAAAATTACCAAGAGCATATATAAAATGACTAGCCAAAGTCTTTCCCTCAGGATAGGGGAGTCCAAAACTACAGGAACAAGTTTTAAATGAGAAAGGAAAGATATAAAATGGGCCCGAGCAGCAAGGTTTTTACACATAGCATGGTGAGTGTATGGAACAAGCTGGCAGGAGAAGTGGTAGAGGTGGTTACAAATACATTTTAACAGGTATTGGACAGGTACATGGTTCAGAAAGTTTCAGAGGAATCTGAACCAAACACAGCGTTATGTGGGGATTAGTATTCAACTACACTGCCATACAATTAGTTATATCCATAGCCTTTATTCTATTATTTAGTAATGGGATGTAGGCTTTGCTTGTTCCACAGCACTCCTTGCTCAAAGTGCTCTTACTAAAGGAGTTTTAAGATTTTGGCTCAGTGATGTTTGAGTAGTAGTTTCAAGTCAGAATGATTAGAACTTGGAGGAGTAACTACGTTTCTGCTGATGTCTGTGGGAGGTGTTGCAAAGCATTTTATAAATTGTAGAAACAGGCATCTAGTCCATGTTTTTCTGCAAGGAGTTTGTATGTTCTCGTCATGCCCCTGTGTGTTTTCTTGGGTAATCCAGTTTCCTCCCACATCCCAAAGGCACATGGATCGGTATGTTAATTGGTCATATGGATATAATTGAGTGGACCGGGCTCGTTAGACCACAAAATGCTGTATCTCTAAATAAAATAAATATTAGGAAATTCCTGAAGTGAGGGGGAAATATAAGTTTCAGATAAAATTCCTGATGTTCCAAAGCTGCTCTTACCTCTTCACCTCGTTCGCTCAGGCAAGCAGCACTCTCTTGCAAACACCAGGATGCTGGCAACTGGCATGTGTTCTTGATGTACAGGCTGCGAGTGGCTCTGCTTCCAAACTGTACCAGGCAGAAATCCAGAGATGGAAGGTCGATACAAACCCGTGGGCCCTGAAAAAAATTACAATAAAATATGTAACTGAGGTGTGATAAAAACAACCAGACTGGTGTGTCAGTTGTCTACTGTGAATTGCCCCAGGTGTGTAGCTGAGTGGCTGAATCTTACAGGGAAGTAGATGTTAACATGGGGAGAATAGAACTAGTTTGTGTAGGGTTAGTGATGGGCAGCTTGGACTTGATGGGCCAATGGATCTGTTCCCATGCTGTAAGACTATGTGACTCAATGAAAAGTCATCCGAAGGCTTCGTGATCGTACATTGCTGCTGTTGAATTACAGTGGACATGGAGAGGATGTTTCCTATAGTGGGGAGTCTAGGACCAGAGGACACAGCCTCAGGTTAGAGGGATGTCCATTTAGAACAGAGATGAGGAGAAATTTCTTTATCTGGAGGATGCTGAATCTGTGGAATTCATTGCCGCTGACGGCTGTGTCATTGGGTATATTTAAAGCGAAGGTTGATAGGTTCTTGATGAATTGGGGTGTCAAAGGTTATGGGGAGAAGGCAGGAGATTGGGGTTGAGAGGATTACTAAATCAGCCATGATGGAATGGTGGAACAAACTCAATCAGCCAAATAGGCTAATTCTGCTCCTATGTCTTATGGTCTTATTTAATTTTGGTACGGTAAGAAGAGTTCATGCATTTTAACAATGAACTGACAGAGAAATGAAAATACCTTTTGGTAATTTCCATCCATCAGATACAACCTTGTTATTACACCAGCTTCTCAGAGTAATTAGGTATGGGTAATAGATGAGGTTCTGCCGGTGAGGCTCGCAACAGAAAGCAGGACTGGAGGTTACTGGAATGAGGAAATTGCAAGGATGTGAACCTATGGATGAGATTTGCTTTATTAAATCGAGGTGCAGGGAACCATTGATGATGGACAAATGGAAGCTATGGTGTCATGAGTTTTAAGGCCCTGGCTCATTGAGTTATCTACATTTCATTGAGTTCCCATGACAAATTAGTGCTTAGAATCTAATGTGAGTATCTTAGATATCAAAATTCCAAGTAAATTTATTATCAAAGTATATATATGTCACCATACACTACCCTGAAATTCATTTTCTTGCAGGGATTCACAGCAGATGCAAAGAAATACAATAGAACCAATGAAAGACTACACACAAAGATGATCAGACATGAGCAAAAGACCCTAAGACCCTAAGATATAGGAGCAGAATTAGGCCATTTGGTCCATTGTGTCTGCTCCTCTATTTTATCATGGCTGATCCAATTTTCTTCTCAGCCCCAATCTCCTGCAATTCTCTTCTCAATCCTTCATGCCCTGACCAATTCAATCAAAACAGACAGAGCAAATACAAAATAGATAATACTGAGAACAACTATTTCACAGCCATAAACACAAGATGCTAGAAATCCAGAGCAACACAAGCTGCTGGAGAAACTCAGCAAGTCAGGCAGCATCTATGGAGGGGATATCTTGGGTTGAGACCCTTCATTAGGACATGCTGAGTTCTTCCAGAATTTTGAATGTGTATTTCACAACCAATTTGTTTCCCCACCTCCATGTTGATTGTGAAATAACAGCTGACCAAAGCCCAAAAGAAGCCCTCTGCTTTTCTTCAAAATGAGTTATAGAAAATTCTTAAAGTTTGGATAGATTGGTTTAACTTCAACCCAAATGATGGCAATTCTGCCAGAGCAACTTTCCTTTAACAGCACGCCAATGCAACAGCTCTAAGGTGCATGGTGGCATTGCATTGGAATTAAAACTTGCAGCCAGAATTCCGAATCATTGGCACACATTCCAGTAAGTATGCTTTATGCATCTTTTAACAAGATCAATTAATCAATAATTAAATTGATTAATCAATGGTAGAGATCTGGGAAACCTGAGGAAAAAGGGATCAGCTGTCCACAGAATTCATGCTTATATATTATACTAACCACAAAGGTTGCTTCCACGTAAAGGGTGACTGGCTCTTCATGGCACCTGATGTGACACTGAAGATGGTAGGCCATTTTCTCAGGCTTGCCCCCAGTAAGTAACAGCTCCAGCTCACAGTAGCTATCAGCCTCTTTGAAGAATGCAGAAAATTACAGTCAGAATTAGTTTAAAGGCAGTCATCAAACTAGTTAAGGACTAATGAACAATTAACAATTTATAAACAATATGCTTGCAAAGAAGGTTCAGACACAAAAGATCAAAGGCATGTTCGTGGAAATGAATCCAAAACTGGATAATGACATAAGGCAGAGACCTTAGGAGAGTTGATGTACAGAGAGACCTTGAAGTGCAAGTGCACAGCTCCCTGAAAGAGGCAACATAGGTGCATAGGGTAGTGAAAAATGGCATTTGGTATGCTTGGCTTTACAGATTTAGGCATTGTCTAAGGGTTGAAAGGTCATGCTGCAATTCTACAAAACATTAATTAGATCACTCTTTAATATTGTATACAGCTCTGGTCACCATGCTACAACGTATGATAATGCATTTTGGTGAAAAGAACAATAGCACGGACTATTAACTAACTGGGGAGGAGGTTCAAACATCAGAAATGTAGAGTGACTTAGGAGTCCTCATGCAAGTCTCCCAGAAGGTTAATTTACAGGTTGAGTCTGTGGTAAAGAAGGCAAATGTAATGTTGGCATTTATTTCAAGGGGAATAGAATATAAAACCAAGGAGATAATGCTGAACCTTTGGGCCCCGTATCTCAAAGGATGTGTTGTAATTGGAGAGAGTCCAGAGGAGGATCACAAGGATGATTCCACGAATGAAGGGATTAACATATGAGGAGAGTTTGGCGGCTTTGGGCCTGTACTCACTGAAATTTAGAAAAATGAAAGGGGAATCTTATTGAAACCCACCAAACGTTGGTAAGTCTAGATAGGGTGGATGTGGAGGGGAAGTTTCCTATGGTGGGGGTATCCAGAACTAGAGGGCACAGCCTCAAAATTGAGAGGAGATCTTTTAGAACAAAGGTAAAAAGGAATTATTTAAGCCAGAAATAGCAAATCTGTGGAATGCTCTGCCAGAGACTGTGGTGGAGGTCAAGCTTGCGGGTATATTTAAGGTGGAAGTTGATGGTTTCCTCATTTATCAGAGCATCAAAAGATACAACGAGAAGCCAGGTGTACAGGGTTGAGTGGGATCTGGGATTAGCCATGATGGAATGGCAGAGCAGACTAGATGGGCTGAATGGCCTAATTCTGCTCCTATATCTTATGGTCTATGCAGAAGAGACTCATCAGGATGCAATATTTAAGGAGATCCTGAGGGGGTCTTCTTCACTCAGGGGGTGGTGTGAGAGTGAAACTAGCTGTCAAAGTGGTGAATGCAGGTTCATGTTGACATGAAACCATTGGATTGCATTAAAAGCTGAACTCATCCATGATGTCTTTCAGTGGAGAAAATCTGACATCTTGCCTCTCCCTGGCCTACATGCAGTTCCAGACCCACCAATGTGGTTGACTGTTAACTTCCTTCTGAAATGGCTCAGCCTCTTATTACATTGGGGAGTTATGGATGAGCAAGAAATGTCAGTAATATCCGCAGTACATTCATTCAGTGGCCATGTCGACTTCCCATCCCTATTCTGACATGCAGGTCTATGGCCTTCTCTACTGCTACAATGAAGCTACACTTAGTTTGGAGGAGCAGCACCTTCTATTCCGTCTTGTAGCCTCTAACCTGATGGCATGAACATCGATTTTTTGAAATTCTGGTAATTGCTCCAACCCCTTCATCATTTCCCATTCCAGTTTTGCTCTCTCACCTATTTCCTTACCTGCCTTTGGTGCTCCTCCCCCTTCCCTTTCTTATCTGGCCTTTTACCCTCTCCTATCAGATTCCCTGTTCTCCAAACCTTTAACTCTTTCACCAATCAACTTCCCAGCTCTTTGCTTCACCCCCCCCTCCAGGTTTCACCTATCATCTTGTACTTCTTCCTTCACCCCCCCCCCACTCTGACTCTTCCTCTTTCTTTCCATTTCTGATGAAGCGTCTCAACCCAAAACGTCTGCCGTTTACTCTTTTCCCATAGATGCTGCCTGACCTAGAGTTCCTTCAACATTCTGGTCAATTTACTCATGTTTGTGACCTGTACACCTGCCCATTAATGCAACTACTTAACAAGCCAATCATGTGGCAGCAACTCAATGCATGAAAGCATGCAGATATGGTTAAGAGCTTCATTTGTTGTTTGGACCAAATATCAGAATGGGGAAAAAATCTGATCTAAGTCACTTTGATTGTGAAATGACTGTTGGTGTCAGACAGGATGGTTTAAGTATCTCAGAAACTGCTGTTCTCTTGTGATTTTCACACGTTTCTAGAATTTACAGCTAATAGTGCGAGAAACAAAAAGAACATCCTGTGAGTGGGAGTTCTGTGGATCTTGTAATGAGAGAGGTTATAGGAGAACAGCCGGACTGGTTCAAACTGACAGGAAGCGATAGTAACTAATAACCATGCATTACAACAGTGGTGTGCAGATGGGCTACAGCAGCAGAAGACTATCAACATACACTCAGTGGCCACAGGAGGTACCTGGCAAAGTGGTCACCAAGTGTAAACTTACAAAGAGAGATGGCATGCACACAGAACCAAGGTTAATGTTTCAATTAAAGCAGACTATTTCTGAAAGAGCAGGGCAACCTTCAGTACTGCATTGATGTGTCAGCCTGGTTTGTTGCTCAATTCTCTGGAGAACTCAGTCCATTGAATGAATGACTTCAGCACTTTCTGTCATTCCTTATTTATAGAACTTTAAGAATGTGTAATCACATCCTAGAGTGGAAACCATAATTGTTAGCATAATTCTATTACAGTACCACCAACCTGGGTTCAATTTCTGCCACTCTTTTAAAGGAGTTTGTAAGTTCTCCCATGACCATGTGGGTTTCCTGCAGGCGCTCCAGTTTCATCCCACATTTAAAAGACTTATGAATTAGGGTTAGTGAGTTGAGGACATGCTATGCTGGTGTTGAAAGTGTGGCGACACTTGCGGGCTGCCCCCCGCACAATCCTCACTGATTTGATGCATACAATGCATTTCACTGTGTGTGTTTCATATACGTATCACAGCCCTAGTGAAGAGTATAATATGACATTACCTACTGTGCCACAAGGTGGTATCACCTCCAAGATGTGAGTATCATGCACACTCTCCCACTCAAAGCAGATGGCTGATTTGCTGTTGTTCCACATCTACAGATAAAGCAACACACACGATAACAGAATGCTTTACTCTTTTGATATCAGTAAGGTTGTTACAAGTCCAGGCTTTTACCAACCATGTGGTTGAATTAATGGGTTACTAGTTCCAGTTCTCCAAATGCTGAGACCCAGACTCACAGCCTTCAAGTTGCACAGAAGCAGGACTTTCAGTTCACCATGTCCAAGTTAACCTTTTTGCTCACATTAGGTCTATATTCTTCTATCCTTGTCTATTTGAGTGTGTCTAAAAGTCTTTTAAACAGTGATTGTAGCTGACTCCACCCACCTTCTCTGGCAATGACTTCCAGTTACCAACCACTAATAATTTAATAATATATCCCTTAACAAGCCTCTAAAACTTCTTCTTCCCCCACCTTAAACATATGCCATATTGTTGTTGATTCCCCCCTACTGTGAACACTGTGGTCATCCTATGTTCTGCTAACATGGCACAGTAGCACAGTGGTTAACACAATGCTTTATAGTGCCAGTGACCTGGGTTCATTTCCCACCGTTGTCTGTAAAAAGTTTGTACGTTCTCCCCATGATTCTGTGGGTTTTTTGCAGGTACTTCACTTTCCTCCCACAGTCCAAAGATGTACTGGCTGGTAGGTGAATTGGTTACTGTAAATTGTTCTGGGATTAGGCTAGGGTTAAATCAGGGGCTGCTGGATGGTGTGGCTCAAAGGGACGGTTCTGTGCTGCATCTCAATAAATAAATAGTTAAATCATGGGTCTCCTACAATGGTGCTAGGAAGTTTGTGAACCCGATTGAATTTTCTCTTATTCTGCATAAATATGACCTAAAATATGGTCAGATCTTCACACAAGCCCTAAAACCAGATAAAGAACCCAATTAAATCAATAACACAAAAACATCATACTTGTTCATTTACTTTTTTAAAAAAATGATCCAATATTGTATTTGTTGGAAGAGGTTTGTGAACCTCTGAGGTAATGCCTTCGACAAAAGCTATTTGGAGTCAGGTGTTCTAATCAATGAGATGGGATTAGAGGTGCCCTGCCCGATATAAAAAAAAAGACACAGTCAGGTTACTGAGAGTCTGCTCTTCTCAAGAAAGATCTGTTTATGTGCACCATGTCTCAATCAAAACAAAACAAAAAGAATTGTAGAGATGCACAAAGCTGGATAATGCTACAAAAGCATTTCTAAAGACCTGATTGTTCATCAGTCCACAGTAAGAGAAATAGTCTGCAAATTGAGGAAACTCAGCACTGCTGCTACTCTCCCTAGGAGTGAGCATCCTGCAAGGATCACACCAAGAGCACAACGTGTAGTGCTGAAGGAGGTGAAAGCCAAGCATAACAGCAAAAGACCTGAAGGAATCTCTAGAACTTGCTAAAGTCTCTTTTCATATGTCCACTGTAAGAAAAACACTGAACAAGAATGGTGTTCATGGAAGGACACCATGGAGGAAACCACTGCTCTCCCAAAAAGAAAAAGCTTACTGCATATCTCAAGTTTGCAAAAGACCATGTGGATGTTCTACAATGTTTCTGGGACAACATTCTGTGGACAGATGAAACAAAAGTTGAACTTTTTGGCAGAAATGCACGTTGCTGTGCTTGGAGGACAAAGGGTGCTGCACACTAACACCAAAACTTCATCCCAGCTGTGAAGCATGGTGGAAGGAGCATCATGGTTTGGGGCTGCTTTGCTGCCTCAGGCCTGGACAACTTGCAATCATTGCAGGAACAATGAATTCAAGACTGTATCAAGATGTTTTACAAGAGAATGTCAGGGTAGCAGTCCATCACCTGAAGCTTAATAGAAGTTGGATGATGCAACAAGACAATGATCTGAAAGACAAGAGTAAGTCAACAACAGAATGGTTTAAAAAGAAGAAAATACATGTTTTGAAATGGCCAAGTTAAAGTCCTGACCTTAATCCTATAGAAATGTTGTGGAAGTACCTGAAGCAAGCAGTTCCTGCTAGAAAGCCCACCAACATCACAGAGTTGAAGCAGTTTTGTAGGGAGGAAAGACCTAACATTCCTCCAAGCCATTATAACAGTTACCAGAAACGTTTGGTTGAAGTTACTGCTGTACAAGGGGGTTACACCCGTTACTGAAAGCAAAGATTCACATACTTTTTCCCAACAAATACATGTAATATTGGATCATTTTTCTCAATAAATAAATGAACAAGTATAATATTCACAAACAAAAGAAAATCTGCCGTTGCTGGAAATCTGAGCAACACATACAAAATGCTGGAGGAACTCAGCAGGCCAGGCAGCATCTATGAAAAAAAGAATAGAGTCAACATTTTGGGCCAAAACGCTTCAGCAGGACCATAATGTTCTTTGTGTTGTTTATTTATTTGGGTTCTCTTTATCTAGTTTTAGGACTTCCATGAAGATCTGATCACATTTAGGTAATCCTTATGCAGAAATACAGAAAATTTTACAGGGTTCACAAACTTTCTAGCACCACGGGATGTTCTGCTGAAGATTATGGGTATGTTATTCTCCACTGAATGTAGTGAGCATGCTGAACATTGTGGACATTGGTTTCAAAGTACAAAGTTCAAATAAATTTATTATTGAAGTACATATGTCACCATATATAACCCTGAGATCCATTTTCTTGCTGCGATACACAGCAAATTCAAGAATCATAATAGAATCATTGAACCACTACACCCAACAAGATAGCCAACCAATGTGTATAAAACAACAAACAGTGCCAATACAAAAGAAAAAAGGAAACAATAAATACTGAGAACATGAGATGAAGACTCCTTAAAAGTGAGTCCAGAGGTTGTAGGAACAGTTCAATGATAGTTGAGAGGTAATATCTGTTCCTGAACCTCATGGTGTGAGTCCTGAGATTCTTGCTCCTTCTTCGTGTTGGCAGCAGTGGGAAGAGAGCATGAGCTGGGTGGAGAGGGTCCCTGATGATGGATGCTACTTTCCTGCGACAGCACTCCGTGAATTAGTGTTCAATGGTTGGGAGGGCTTTACCGGTGATGGATTGAGCTGTATCCATTACTTTTTGTAGGATTTTCTGTGCAAGGGCATTAGTGTTTCAGAATTTGTCGGAGTTTTAGATGTCATGCAGTACCCTTGCAGATTTCTACTGAACATCTTAGGCTTGCCATGTCCTGCTGAACCTTGCGTGTACACTATGCTCTGCTGAATGTAGTGGGCTTGCTACTTTGGCACTGATGACACTACAGGCTACCCCAGTACATCCTTAGGTCCTGTTGGTTGTCAATGCAAACAACAGATTTCACACTATGAAATAATGTAATTTGATAATTAATGTGATAAATAAATGTTACAATTACTTTAAAACAAGCCAAAACCACTGAGGCCAAGCCATGAGATCATCACTGTATGACACGCTTCCAAAATGAAGTTCCAAAACTGAAAAATGTTCCTTATTATGAAACCAGCAAAGACAAATGACCTTGCAGTGATAAATAAAACTAAATTAGCAATATAACATTCAAATTAGCAAAGCAACTAAATTACCGGTCAAACTAACGTATTTAAGTGAAGTGATCTAGTTAGCGTTCCAATAGCATCCCAATCAGTGTACCTAAGCAGTCAAACTAAATTAGCAATAAAAACATTCCAACTGCCTCTCTCAACTGGACTAAACTAAACTAACAAAGTGTGAATATGTAACTATGCTCATTTGCTTCTACCATGTCCCAACCCACATGACAGATTACCATAATAAATGTGCCACTAAATATAATACAGACAGAAAATAGATACATGGCTCCTACAAAAATAATCTGAAAATAGGTTTTGAACCTCTACCCTATCTGTGTTTTTTTTTTATAATTTAATGTACCTCCAGCAAGTCTCTGCTCAGCTCCCTTCCTGTCAGGAATGGAAAATGTACCCAGCCTATCCAACCATAACCAATTATAATAATCCAGGTAACATTCAGTTAAATCTCTTTTGCATTCTCTCCAGCAATGCCATACCCTTTCTTTAGTGTAAAAACCAGAATTGCACCCAATATTCCAAATGCAGTCCAAACAGCATTTTACAAAGTTACAAAATAGTGTCCCAACATTCATATTCTATGCCCCAAACTATGATGGTAGGTATACTATCAGACATCTTAACAACTCCATCTATCTCTGTTGACACTTTCTGGGAACAATAGACAGTTTCCTCAAGGTCTCTGTTTATCAACCTTCTCTATTACCCTTTAGTACTGAGATAAAGGAGCCTCAGGACGCACACCACCAGGTTCAGGAACAGTTATTACCCCTCAACAGTCATATTCTTGAACCCGTGGGGATAACTTCATTCGCCCCATCACTAAACTGTTCCCACAACCTATGGACTCACTTTCAATCACAACACACTGGAAGAACTCAGCAGGTCAGGCAGCATCCGTGGAAACGAACAATGTTTCAGGCCGAGACCCTTCATCAGGACCGAAGAGGGAGGGGGGGCAGGGACCCTATAAAGAGTGAGGGGAGGGTGGGAAGAAGGCTGGTAGGTGCCAGGTGAAAAACTAGCAAGGGGAAAGATCAAGGGCTGGGGGAGGGAATTGAGGAAAGGTGAAGTAGTAATGTAAGGGGAAAACACTATGGGTAGTAGGTGGTGGCGGAACTCTGCCTCCTCCTCCAGCTGCCTATCACTTCCCTCATGATTCTGCCGCCTTCTACTACCCATACATTCCTTCTTCACCTTTCCTGCCTATCCCCTCCTTGCTTCCCTTCCCCCAACCCTTGATCTTTCCTCTGATTGGTTTTTCACCTGGCACCTACCAGCCTTCTCCTTCCCACCCTCCCCCTACCTTCTTTATAGGGTCCCTGCACCCTCCCTCTTCAGTCCTGACAAAGGGTCTCAGCCTGAAACATAGAATGTTCGTTTCCACGGGTGCTGCCCGACCTGCTGAGTTCCTCCAGCGTGTTGTACATGTTGCTTTGACCACAGCATCTGCAGTATTTTGTGTTTACGACTCACTTTCAAGGACTCTTCATTTCATGTTCTTGATAGTTATTTATTATTTAGTTATTATTATTTCCTCTTTTTCTTTTATATTTACACAGTTGCACATTGGTTATTTGTCCTATTGGGTGCAGTCTTTCACTGATTCTATTACGTTTCTTGTATTTGCTGAGTATGCTCACAAGAATATGAATCTCAGGATTGTATATGGTGACATATATGTAGTTTGATGATAAATTTACTGTGAACTTTTAATTATCTGTTTAGTATCATCGCTAAAAAGGATAGTCACATTGACTCTGAGCAGGCTCAAGGAGAATGTAGCCTGGCACCTGCTGCTATTACTTATGGTCATGATTTAAAGATAAAAAAAGATTAGTTTTATTTATTACATATATATCAAAACATCGAAACATACAGTGAAGTGTGTAATTTGCATCAGTGACCAGTCCAAGGATTGTGTTGGGGCAGCCCACAAGAGACGCCAAGCTTCCGGTGCCAACATAGCAAGCCCACAATTTACTAACCCTAATCCATAAGTCTTTGAAAGGTGGGAGGAAACTGGAGCACTCAGAGAAAACTCATGCAGTAACAGAGAAAACAAACAAACTCCTTCAGACAGCATCGGGAATTGACCACTAATTGCTGGCACTGTAAAGCGTTAAACCTACCGTTTTGTCACCATATATTTTTTCTAAATCCTCCACCTTCCTGGAGAAAACATCTTCCTCTTATCCCTCCTACTCAGATAATTACAGTCTCTCTGTTCTACTATCCAGAACACAAGAAAACAGCAAGAGTATGTCTCTAGGCATTATTCTGTATGTGGTGGCGGCTACACTGACTGGTTGCATCACAGCCTGGTATGAAACAGCAATATCCTTGAAAGGAAAATCTGACAAAAGGAAGTGGACACAGCCCAGTCCAGTACAGGTAAAGGTCTGAGCACACCCACACAGAGCGATGACATAGGGAAGATGTATCCATTATCAAGGATACTCACCATAATTTATTTATTATTATTTTATTTTATTTTTGTATTTGCATAGTTTATTCTCTTTTGCACATTGATTGTTTGCCTGTCTTCTTGCGTGCAGTCTTTTATTGATTCTATTGTGTTTTTTTGTATTTACTGTGAATAGTAGCACAACTTTTTACAGCACCAGCACCCCGGGTTCAACTCCCTACACTATCTGTAAGGAGTTTGCAGGTTCACCCCATGACCGCATGGGTGTCCTCCAAGTGCTCCGGTTTCCTCCCACAGTCTAAACACTTACCATTTGGGAGGTTAATTGATCAATGTAAATTGTTCTGTGATTAGGTGGGGGATAACTTGGTGGTTGCTGCGTGGTGTAGTTTCGTGCAATTATCTCAATAAGTAAAATAACTGAACTAAGTTTTATTCATACCTGAAAATACCTTTTCAAAGTCATGTTCATGTAGTTCTCACCCGGGATTAGAATGGCATAAGGTTTCAGCAGGACTTGGAATGGGTCAGTGTAACCTTTAACCTCTATCTCCATGGCAATAATATTACTGACAGATGCCGAAATGGCTTTTAGAGATCTTTCCAAATTATTTTTCCTGAAATTTAAAAAGAAAAGTGAGATTTTAGTTTGGATCAGGGGAATTTTCTGTGAGGATGTTATTTATTTGACATTGAAACATTGAGCCTCTGTACCGCCCTCTGCAATTGGATCCTCGACTTCCTAATAGAAGACCACAATCTGTGAGGATTGGTGATAACATATGCTCCTCACTGACCATCAACACTGGTGCACCTCAGGATGTGTGCTTAGCCCACTGCTAACTCTCTATATACCCATGACTGCGTGGCTAGGCATAGCTCAAACACCATCTATACATTTGCTGATGATACAACCATCGTTGGTAGAATCTCAGGTGGTGACGAGAGGGTGTACAGGAGTGAGATATGCCAACTAGTGGAGTGGTGTCACAGCAACAACCTGGCACTCAACATCAGTAAGACGAAAAAGCCGATTGTGGACTTCAGGAAGGGTAAGACGAAGGAACACATACCAATCCTCAGAGGGATCAGAAGTGGAGAGAGTGAGCAGCATCAAGTTCCAGGGTGTCAAAATCTCTGAGGATCTAACCTGGTCCCAACATTCCGATGTAGTTATAAAAAAAGCAAGACAGCAGCTATACCTTATTAGGAGTTTGAAGAGATTTGGCACGTCAACAAATACACTCAATAACTTCTACAGTTGTACCATGTAGAGCATTCTGACAGGCTGCATCACCATCTGGTATGGAGGGGCTAATGCACAGGACCGAAAGAAGCTTCAGAGGGTCATAAATCTAGTTAGCTCCATCTTGGGCACTAGCTTACAAAGTACCCAGGGCATCTTCAAGGAGCGGTGTCTCAGAAAGGCAGCGTCCATTATTAAGGACCTCCAGCACCTAGGGCATGCCCTTTTCTCACTGTTACCATCAGGTAGGAGCCACAGAAGCCCGAAGGCACACACTCAGTGATTCGGGAACAGCTTCTTCCCCTCTGCCATCTGATTCCTAGATGGACTTTGAAGCTTTGGATACTACCTCACTTCAAAAATATACTGCATTTCTGTTTTTGCACATTTTTTAATAATTAATTCAATATATAATTGATTTACTTGTTTATTATTTTTTCTCTGCTAGGTTATGTGTTGCATTGAACTGCTGCTGCTAAGTTAACAAATTTCACATCACATGCCGGTGATAATAAACCTGATTCTGAACATAGTAGAGGTTAACTTATTAGCCCTTCGAGCCTATCTATCCACCCAAATGAACTTTCATGCAACCCCTTCAAATTCACAGCATCGACATTATCCCTTATTATTTTCCCCAGAACATCCCTCTGACTTCAGGTCCAAATGGTGGAAGTACACCTTACCGGCCAGTGTAGGAGTGCTGGGATGAATCCCTTGGAAGTGACTTACCTAGCACCAGCGTTACATTCATTGCCATTTGCGGATTCAGGAATGTCACACAGGACAAGGTAAAACACACTGTGATATTCTTTCAGCTGAGGAAGGAGATAAGAGCAGTAAAAATGGAGATTGAGCAGAAGACATGAAGGTTTGTCATTGCTGCAAAATGAAAAATCCATTCAACATTTCTGCTTCAGATGATCTTTCTAAAACATTACTGAGCTTGTATTACTTATCTTGTCAAATAAGAGTGGGCATAGTTTTAAGGTGAGAGGAGGCAGGTTAAAAGATTTACAAGATAAATTTATTTTACAGAGAATGATAGAGATCTGAAATGTGCTGCCAGAGGTGGTGGTGGATGCCAATACGAAGGATGAGGCCCGTTAAGGGAAACAGCTTCTTCCCCCAGGCCGTGAGACTACCGACTTCCCTGCCAACACCCAGGTCTCACCACGTATGAAGAACCAGTAGTGTTAAACTGTTTACTTTTTAAAACTTGTCATAAATTCACCTTATTATATGTTAATTTAGCTGTGATAATATTACTTTATGCGTAGTGTGTGAGTTATATGTACTGTGTTGTGCTCCTTGTTTGAGGAATATTGCTTTATTTTGTGGTATTCATGTGTACGGTCAAAAGACAATAAAATTGAACTTGCGTTTAAGAGGCATTTAAGCAGGGAACAAAGGAATATGAAGACAAAAGCACCATTTAAATTGGCATTGAGGTTGGCACAGACAGTATGGGCTAAAGAACATCCTGTGCTGTTCTATGTTGTTCTTGCTGTCAAATCTGCAGTTCAACACCTCATGTAAAAGATGGCATTCTCTTGAATGTCTATCTGGATTATGAAATAACTCCAAGCTTCTGCCTCACTGGGGGGAGCTGATGTCATTGGCAAAGCAACACAGTTGGTGGAATGGAAGGGAAGAATAACAAATTGAGAGAGATTTCATACAAACCAACTGTAAGAGCTGGAAAGCAGAGAAGAACAGATAATGGGCAGGATTTCTTTACCTTCCTTATTGGAATGAGCAGGAATCAATAAATGACTGTCTGGAAGAAAGTTAAGGAGAGGATGGGTGGATGTCCAATGTAGCTTTTCTACATAGAGAGTGCATGGAATGCCCTGCCAAGGACAGTGGTGGAGGCAGATATATTGGAGACATTTAAGAGACTCTTAGATAGGAACAAGGATGATAGAAAGTTTGAGGAATCCTGGAATCATTTTCATGAACCTCCTTTGAACCCTCTCCAGTTTTGGTATATCCTTTCTAAGATAAGGGGACCAAAACTGCTCACAATACTCCTGCCAGTCAGCCACTGCTGTACCCATGCTAGAATTTCTCCTGTAATACCATGGGCTTGTAGCTTGTGACACAGCCTCGTGTGGCAGCTTGTCAAAACCCTTGTGAAAATCCAAGATGGGCAGGAGGTAAAGAATGGGAATAAATGGAGCCTTTTTGGCTGGCTGCCAGTGACTAGTGGTGTTCCACAGGTGTTTTTGCTGAGATATACTTTTTTACATTATATGTGAATGATTTGAGTGATGGAATTAATGGTTTTGTTGCAAGTTTTGTAAATGATATGAAGATAGGTGGGGGGGGGTAGTTTGGAGAAAGTAGAGAGGCTACAGAAGAAATCAAACAGATTAGGAGAGTGGGCAAAGAAATGGCAGATGGAATGCAGTGCCGGGAAGTGTATGGTCATGAATTTTGATAGATGAAATGAAATGGTTTCTAAATGGAGAGAAAATACAAAAAGCTGAGGTGCAAAGGGACTTGGAGGTCCTTGTTCAGGATTCCCTACAGGTTAATTTGTAGGTTGAGTCTGTGGTGAGGAAGGCAAATGTAATGTTAGCATGCATATCAAGAGGACTAATATTTAAAAGAAAGGATGTAATGTTGACACTTCATAAAGCACTGAGGCATCACTCGCAGAACTGTGTGCATTTCTGGGCCCCCTTTCTTAGAAAGGATATGCTGAAACTGGCGATGGTTCAAAGGAGGTTTACAAAAATGATTCCAGCATTGAATGGCTTGTCATATGAAGAGCTTTAGATGGCTCTGGGCCTGAATCCACTAAAATTCAGAAGAACGAGGGGTGACTTTATGGAAACCTATCGAATGGTGAAAGGGCTTGCTAGAGTGGATGAGGAGAGGATGTTTCCTATGGTGGGAGAGTTTAAGACCAGAAGGCAGAGCCTCGGAATAGAAGGCTGTCTTTTTAGAATGGAATGAGGAATTTTTTTAGTCAGAGAGTGGTGAATCTGTGGAATTCTTTGCTATAGACAGCTGTGGATGCTATGCCTTTATATATATTTAAGGCAGAGGTTAATAGAGTATTGGGGGGGGGGGGGCGGGTGAAGTCCTGGCCTGATATCCCGCTCACCCAGGGAAAGTGCACGCGCAATAGATCGCCTCTCCTTTCCTGGTGTAGTGATCGACGTGTGGTCACTGTCTGGCTTGCTAGGCAGGAGGCCACTGCAAATGGCCTCTCCTACACTACTGGGTCCATAGCAACACCTTCTTGTCAGTGCACCCCCCCCCCCACCCCGTTTCCACTGAGCTTGCTACATCATGGCGCGACCGAGTGTCCAGCGGTATAACTGGATGGGTAAGCAGGGCTCGTTAGCCTTGGTTGGAAGCCAGCCTAACAGAAAGACTACTCTGACTCCAAACCTGGGAAGATGAGGTTTGCCATCCACCTAGGAAAAGGACACTCCGACGTAACACCTACGACCCAAGGACCTCGCTGTCACCATCCCAGCTTACAAGGCTATGGCAGATGAATCCCGGGTGTAAAGGGTGGGGCCAGTACCACGCACACTGCACTTCACCTTAAAAAAACCATTGCGCAGGCTGAAGGACACGCCCACGTCTACGGCCATTTCCCTTGCAGACGTGGACACCCCTCTTCCTAAATCTTCATTCACGAAGCCAATGCCATGATGAATAGAGTACTGATTGGTCACGGTATGAAGGTATATGTAGAGAAGGCAGGAGATTGGGGCCGAGAGGAAAATTGGATCAGCCATGATAAAATGGTGGAGCAGTCTTGATGAGCCAAATGGCCTCATTCTACTCCTGTATCTTATGGTCTTAAGGACCCCACAACTCTTGTTCTCAGTATTTTTCATTACTTACTCAGTTATTATTATTATTTTTGTATTTACAGCTCGTCTTTTTTCACATTGGTTTGTAAGTCTTTGTGTGTAGATTTTCACTGATTTTATTCTATTTCTCTTTACTGTGAATACCAGCAAGACTATGTATCTCAGGATAGCACACAGTGGTGCTAAAGTACAGGAACCCTGTAGAATTATCTCTATTTCTGCTTAAAATAACCTAAAATGTGATCAGATCTTTACACAAGTCCTACATCTAGATAAAGAGAACCCAATTAAATTAATAACACAAAGAACATTATACTTCATTTATTTATTGAGAAAATTATCCAATATTATATTCATTTGTTGGAAAAAGAATGTGAACCTCTGGGGTAACGCCATCTACAAAAGCTATTTGGAGTCAGATATTCCAATCAATCAGATGAGATTGGAGGTGTAGGTCGTGGAGGTGCCCTGCCCTATAAAAAAGACACACAAAGTCAGGTTACTGACATTGCTATGTTTGGAGGAAAAAGGCACTGCACACCGACACCAAGCTTCATTCCAACTGTGAAGTAGGCAGAAGGAGCATTATGGTTTGGGGCTGCTTTGCTGTCTCAGGGCCTGGACAGTTTGCAATTGTTGAGGGAACAATGAGTTCAAAATTGTTTCAAGACACTTTATAGGAGAACGTCAGGGTAGCAATCCATCACCTGAAGCTTAGTAGAAGTTGAATAATGTAACAAGACAATGTTCCGAAAAACAAGAGTAAATCAACAACAACATGGATTAAGAAGAAGAAAGTTCGTGTTTTGGAATGGCCGAGTTAAAATCCTGATCTTAATCCTATAGAAAATGTTGTGGAAGGACCTGAAGCAAGCAGTTCACGCAATGAAGCCCACCAACGTCCCAGAGAGAAGCAGTTTTTTTTTAAAAAAAAGGTGGAATGGCCTAAAATTCCTCCAAGCACGAGCAGGACTGATTAACAGTTACCGGGAATGTTTTAAGTTATTACTGTACAATGGTGTCACACCAGTTATTGAAAGCAAAGATTCACATACTTTTTCCAACAAATACATGTAATATTGGATTAATTTTCTCAATAAATAAATGAATAAGTATAATAGAACATAGAAAACCTATAGCACAATACAGGCCCTTCAGCCCACAAAGCTGTGCTGAACATGTACTTACATGTACTTAATGTTTTTATATTTTTTTATTTTTATTTATTCAATTGGTTTCTCTTCATCAAGATTTAGGACTTGTGTGAAGATCTGATCACACAGGTCATATTTATGCAGAAATAGAGAATATTTTACAGTGTTCACAAACTTTCTCGCACCACTCTATGATGATATACAACTCAGTGGTCACTTTATTAGGTACACCTGTTTCCTGCTCGTTTCAGACAATCATGTGGCAGCAACTTAATACACAAAAGCATGCAGATGTAGCCAAGAGGTTCAGTTGTTGTTCGGACTGAAAATCACAATGGGCTAGAAATATGATCCAAGTGACTTTGTCTGTGGAATGATTGTTGGTGATAAACAGATTGGTTCTATGAAACTGCTGACCTCCTGGGATCTTCAAGCACAACATTCTCTGGAGTTCACAGAGAATGGTGTGAAACCAAGACGTACATGATGTACATAATAAAGTGGCCACAGTGTATACATACCTTAATAAATGTACTTTGAACTTTCATAGTCTACCTGTAGAAGTATACTATTGCCACCCTGAAACATGATGTTTCCGATCCCTACAATCTAATTTTTAGGGGAAAGCCACAGTGATCAGGGAAATGTTGGCAAGGCTGGTATTACGACAGACAGCAATTTGGAAAGCTTAGATCTAAAGGCAAACACATCTCACCTCTTGTGGGAAGTAAGTGATGATGAACTCATGGTCGTGGTGGGGCTCCAAGTCCCCATCCTCCGGGCAGATGTGAAAAGCCGATTTTAGGTCTGGATTGTATTCCATGTTACTGTGATCAATTGACTCTCCAGAAATAGCACACATCAGATTTGGTTTAAGTATTTGCCAACAAAAGGGAAGATTCACATGACTGCAAACAAGGGCAGAATACAGGATCTATAAAATCTTTGTGTAAGCAAATAGAACTCTCTTTGTTGCTGCAAGATGATTTAGTAACACTAAATCACCTGATCCAAAACAAATCCCGTGACAATGATATCAAGATACTCACCTGTACTGACAAGGTATGCAAACTTAAAATGAATTCTCCGCCATTTAAACAAAGCCGGATTTCTGTGGGCCAGTGTGTCAGGTTTTTATCATGCAAGTTTTGAGTGGATTGGCAGGCAGGTTTTATATTGTGAGAGGACATTCAGCTCTTTTTAGATTCCTAGTCAGAGCACTACAGCATAGGAACCAGCCCTCTGGCCCATCTAGTCCATGATGATGTTATTCTGCCTAGTCCACCATATCCCTTGATATCCTTGCCATCCACCTACTTATCCAAACTTCTCTTAAGTGCCGAAATCAAAACGGCCTCCACCACTTCCATCGGCAACTTGGTTCACACTCACATCACCCTCAGTGAAGACTTTCCTCCTCAGCTTCCCCTTAAACATTTCACCTTTCACCCTTAACCTGTGACATCTAGTTCTAGTCTCACCCAACCTCAGTGCAAAAAGCCTGGTTGCATTTATCGTATCTGTTATGTTTTATAACTCCAGAAACAATTCAAAAGAAAAACACAGGAGCCTTGGGATAATGTGGTCTGGCTGACATAATCCCACACCCACAACGCTAAAGCTGACACAATCAACCTGCCAATGTGTACCAGGCATTCTTACCAACACCATGGGGCTAACTTCAGAAGGACTGCAGTGATTTAAGAAAGCAGTTTACCAGCTGCTCCTCAAGAGCAATTATGTGTGGACGTTAGAAAAGGACATTATATTCTTGTGGTAAACTATGTATACCTGTCTGGATACACCCATCTGCTGACTGCTCCTGTGGCTCCTCCCACAGACCCCTGTATAAAGGTGATTGAGGCACTGTTCCTCCCTCAGTCTCCGCGATGTCGCGCTCCCTTTTCGCTGTTAATAAAAGCCAATCGTTCACTTCCAGTTTCCTAGAGTTATCGATGGTACATCAATTCTGTCACCATATTTCCCTACAAGAGGGCCATTCATCCTTCCATGTCAGTTCTTAGAGCAAATCCATCAATCCCATTCTCCACTTTATTTCTCTGTAACCCATTCTCTCGTGCATTACCATCAACTTACCATTACACCCCAAGTCCCCACGTTATTAAGGGTGGGTGTACAAAGGACAAGAGGAAGGAGAGATGATGGCAGAGCTGTACAAGCCTAGCCTCGTGGTGGTGTTGTATCGCTGCTTTGGTCTGTAAGTGAGTGGACTTGATGAGCACATCTCAGTAGTAGCCACAAACAATTGAGATAAGTTCTTGTGGGTCAATTTATACTCGAATCTCTTCAGAATAATTCCAGGCCAATATACCACTCAGTAAGGTGGAACCTGCCAACTTCTGTCTCACCAATCCTGCTCACTTATTTATATTGGCTTGCATGTGTCCAGGACAAAGAAGTGCACAGAAAAAAATCACTGTGGACACTACCCACCCTGCAAAATGCCTTTTCCAAAAGATCCCATCTTAGTAGTGTCTACCCTCAGATAATTAATCTGATCAACCATTCCAGCTAGGTATCCCATTCTTCTCTATCTATTACCCCCATCACTGCAAACACTTTAAACCACTTTTTAATAATGCTGTTTACATTGTAAATACATGCTGGTACTTACATACAATGCACATTTTATTTCATACCAGTGCTTCTAACTATTTTATATAATTCTTCATTATATACTATTGTTGAATGTTGTTTTTTTGTTGCGTGTTGCATGAAGACCAATGCATCACAGCAAAGTCCTGATAAATGTAAATATTTATTGTGAATCAGCTTTATGACTATAAGACATAGGAGCAGATTTGGGCCATCTGGCTCATGGAGTCTGTTCCACCATTCCATCATGACTCATTTATTATCCCTCTCAACAACATTCTCCTGCCTTCTCCCCATGAGCTTTGGATGCCCTTACTAATAAAGAACCTATCAACCTCCACTTTAAGTATTCCGCCTGACTAGGCCACCATAGTCATCTGTGGCATCAGGTTGATCCTTGATTCTGTCTTCCCACTAATATCTCAATCCTAATGCAGGTTTTTGCCTCCACAGATGTTGCTTGACCCACTGAGTTTTCCAGCAACTAGTTTAATTTCTCCAGATTCTGCAGTTTGTAGTTTCTTGTGTCTCAGTTCTCTCTTACTGCGACAACCAAGGAGTCTCTAGTAGTACAGGGACCAAGCTTCCCAACATCTAACCACTCTATACAAGGTAAAACCACAGTACTTACGTAGCATTGCGGAGGGTGAGCACCTTCTGAGAATAAACGTGTGGGTTTGTTGCTTCAAAGCAAACAAAATGCTCTGCTGTTATGTCTCTGCATTCTCCCAGGGCAGGCATGCTTTCCCCACCACTGATAGAGATGAAATGTAAAGCAACTTGCTGACCGGTGCCTGTGGTAACAAAAGGAATTAAGCAGAGGAATAACATGTGCTTGATCCAGCTACACATGATTATGTGTTTCTCATGGCTACACTAATCAAGTTGGAGGTCTCACTGCCTACCATATCTCTTGACACCCAGTGGGTCACGTTTGGAGAATGCAGCTCAGGTGATTGTTCCTGAAACCCAGAATGTTTTGAAGGCCCTTTGACATATACCGCATACAGGCCTTCAAAGTGTTTTTGAATGTTCCTGAAGATGACCCTGAAAATGTCTTGGGTAGCACAGTAGCAGGTTTGTGATATCCAATCCCTCAACTTTACAGATAGCTGGCATAGGTTACACAATCCCATTTATTTGCATGGGGTATCTGAGTTGATGGAAAAAATATGTGCAAGTATTTATATTGTTTGTCTTTGCCATGCCAACCAAAGTTTCCATCTGAGCTGTTCAATTTGCCCATATTTGGCCCTCCAAAGCTTTCCCATCCAAGTGTTTTTTTAAATGTCGTTAATGGACCTCCTTCAACCACTTCCTCTAGTAGCTCATTTCATATACTAGCCTCTCTGTGGATGAAATAGATGCTAACCACGGGATTCGGCAGCGCAGCAGATTCGGCAATTGCATTCGTGAATATGAACATGTCAGCTTACTATTTCTATGGATGAAAATGAAATAGCCTATAAGGCTCAGGACACATCTTCCTGTAGTATCAGAAAGACGTGGAAATCAGATACAGGTTGACCCACATACATAGAGTGTATGTGTCAAACATGGTGTCTGCCCCCACATGCTCTATGCCTCTCCATTCCTTGCCTATACATGCACCTATTTAAATGAGTCAAATGTTGCTATTATATCTCCCCGGTACTGCAACCCCATTCATTTCAATGCAGTAACTGAGCTGATGGAAAAGGCATACTCTTCCCTGATGTCACTATCCTCCATGTCCTTCTCTGTCATCAGTAGAAATGCAAAGTAATCAGTACCTGTTGCCTGACTGGCTGTGTCACAACCACGGGATTCGGCAGCGCAGCAGATTCAGCAATTGCGTTCATGAATATGAACATGTCAGCTTACTATTTCACTGTGATAGTATTTAACTCCATTCATTCTGTCGTAGTGTTTGTCAAGACTTGGACACAGCATAGCAATGTTTCACTGTCTGTTTGCAGTCGGCTTTGCCTGAGAAATTGGACTGTTGAGTCAACTGACTCTGAAGACTAGCGGTATTTGTTTTATTCTTAGTTCTTTTCAGCCGCAGTGTAGGCTTTGTTTTCCATTTGAGAGAGTTAATGACCCTGTTTGACCCAGCATGTATTGCTTTCTTTTTCTTTTAACACTGTTTGCATTAAAGTCTGTGAACTATCAATCTGCTTCAGTGTCTCTCACTCCGCACTTGGGCCATATTTGAACCGGGCGACAGGCTGAGTTCTTCCAACAAGTTCTAGATGTCAGGGGTTACGAGGTGTGTTAAGCTACCATTACTAGAGAGAAAAAAGTTAAGTCTGTCCCAAGCCTTATAGGCTCATCAGGCCGGTGCTTATGCCAGTTTCCGTGGTGTGAAGCTACTGAGAGTACGAGACTCCCCCTCCCGCCCCCGGATAGGACACCAGTCTTTCACGAGGATTAGAGTGAAGGTTCTTAGGAAACTGAAAGGTCTAAAAGGTAGGGAAGTCACCTGGACCAGATGGTGTACACCCCAGAGTTCTGAAGGAGGAGGCTGAAGAGATTGTGGAGGCATTAGTAATGACTTTTCAAGAATCACTAGATTCTAGAATAGTTTTGGAAGACTGAAAAATTGCAAATGTCACTCTACTCTTCAAGAAGGGAGAGAGGCTGAAGAAAGAAAACTATCGGCCAATTAGTCTGATCTCAGTGTTGGGAAGATGTTGGAATTAATTATTAACAATGAGGTCTCAATGCACTTGGAAGCACACAGTAAAAGAGGCCACAGGCAGCATGGTTTCCTTAAGGAAAAATCTTGCCTGGCAAACCTGTTGGAATTATTTGAAGAAATAACAAGTGGTATAGACACAGGAGAATTGGTTGATGAAAAAGGATCTAAAGCTTTCCCAGCGTATATGATGAATAAACTCTTCTCGGGCTTCAAGCCAGGTACAGTTATCAATTATAACCAAAGTTTTGATGATGAATTCTGCCATCTTCATCAGGTATGATGGCTGGGTATGTCTAGTCCAGTGGTATGTATACATCTGTAGTCTGTCTCCCCTGATTGGTTAGTCCTTATCCAATCAGGTTTCTGCTCTCCCACCTTGTTTACAATCAAATTTCAGTGTTTACTTAGAGTGAGAACTTCATATAACCATATAACAATCACAGCACGGAAACAGACCATCGCGGCCCTTCTAGTCTTCGCCCTTGTTAAACTTCTTTTCCTCTAGATTAATTTCAATGGCTTGCTTTAACAGGAGGTCTCAAAAGCCATTGGCATGGCACAGTAGTTTTGTGCCATCACAAAGTCTCCAGCCTCCCCAATGGCCACATCTGCACCAGGTGCAGGAAGATGCAGGTCCTTAGAGATCGTGTTAGGGAACTGGAGCTGTAGTTCGATGACCTTCAGTTTGTTAGGGAAAGTGAGGCGGTGATAGATAGGAGCTACAGGGAGGTAATCACCCCAAGGCTACAGGAGACAGATAAATGAGTGACAGTCAAGAGGGGGAAGGGAAAACATCAGATTCTAGAGAGCACCCCTGTGGCCGTCCCCCTCAACAATAAGTACTCCATTTTGAGTACTTGAGTTGAAGGGGACGACCTACCTGGGGGAAGCAACAGCAGCCATGGGTCTAGCCCTGTGGTTCAGAAGGCAGGGAACTGAAGAGAATTGCAGTACTAATAGGGGACTCTATTGTCGGGGGGGGGGGGTGGTGGGGAGACAGATAGGTGATTCTGTAGATGCAAAAAAAAACAAACAGATGGTAGTTTGCCTTCTAGGTGTCAAGTTCTGCAATGTTTCTGAACACGTACACAATATCCTGAAAAGGAAGAGTGAGCAGCCAGAAGTTGTAGTACATTGGTACTAATGACATCAGTAGAAAAAAGGAAGAGGTTCTGAATACAGAATACAGGGAATTAGGAATGAAGTTAAGAAGCAGGTCCTCATGGGTAGTAGTCTTGGGATTGCTGCCAATGCCACGCAACAGTGAGGATAGGAATAGAATGAGGTGAAAGATAAATGCTTGGCTGAAGAATTGGAGCGGGGGCAGGGATTCAGGTTTCGGAATAATTGGGACGTCTTCTGTGGTGGGTGTGAACTGTATAAAAGCAACAGTTACACTTGAATCCAAGGGGGACCAATATCCTTGTGGGCAGGTTTGCTGGAGCTGTCGAGAGTGATATAAACTAATATGGCAAGGGGGTGGACCAGTCCGAAGGAGCAGAGGATGAGCCAGCACCTTTACAAGTAGATGACAAATGTAATATCAATATAAGGAAGGATAAGACAATGACTGGGTACAAATGCAGAGAGGGCAAAGATCTAAATTGTATCACAGAGGCAAAATTCAAAAGGGTGAATAATGAAGGACTGAAGGTGCTGTATTTAAATGCACGTAGTATTCAGAATAAGGTGGATGAACTCATGGTGCAATTAGAGATTGGTTGGTATGATGCTGTAGACATCACTGAGTCATGGCTGGAAGAGTGTCATAGTTGGGAATTTAGTATTAAAAGACATACTTTGTATCAAATGGGCAGGCAGAAAGGCATTGACTGTGGTATGGTTCTGTTGGTAAGTGGTCTTTAGAAAGAGGTGACATAGGGTCAGAGAAAGTTGAATCTTTGTGGGTCAAGTTAAGAAACTGCAAGGGTAAAAAAAAAACCATTATGGGAATCATATATAGGCCTCCAAATAGTAGCCAAGATGTGAGGTTGAGATTGCAAAGGGAACTGGAAAGGGCATGTAATAAGGGTAATGTCACAATTGTAATGGAGGACTTCAATATGCAATGGGATTGGGAAAATCAAATTCGTCAGAAAGGATGTGTTGTCATTGGAGAGTCAGGAGAAGGTTCATGGGGATGATTCCTGGAATGAAGGGGTTAACATATGAAAAGCATTTGGCAGCTTTGGACCTGTACTCACTGGAATTTAGAAGAACACCGGGGGAATCTCACTGACCTACTAAATGTTGAGAGGACTAGATAAAGCAGATGTGGAGAGTATGTTTCCTATGGTGGGGGTGTCGAGAACTAGAGGGCACAGCCTTAAAACTGAGGGGTAACCTTTTAGAACAGAAGTAAGGAGGCATTTTTTTTTTATATAGCCAGAGACTAGTGATTCTGTGGAAGGGTCTGCTACAGACTGCTGTGTAGGCCAAGACCATGGGTATATTTAAAGCAAAAATAGATAGTTCCCTAATTGGTCAGGGCATCAAAGGATAAGGCAAGAAGGCAGATATATGGGGTGGGATTGGGATCAGCCATGATGGAAAGGCACAGCAAATTTGATGGGCTGAATGGCCTAATTCTGCTCCTCTTTCTTAAGCGGGTCAATAATGACCTGGGGCATAGGTCCAGGTCATGATTCCGAGATATATGGTTCCCTGTGGAGCAGCGTATATCCACCAGCAGGACGCACAGTAGAAACCCATTTCAAGGAGCAGAGGTGTACCCATTGGGGTTACCCAGAGAAATTGGCAGTAGCAGAACACTGCACCCGCAATGCCATAGGATTAACTTTGATGGCACAAAACTACTGTGCCGCACCAATTGCTTTTGGACCGCCTGTTAAAGGAAGCCTTTGAAATTAAACTAGAGCAAAAATTTTTTTTAACAAAGATGAAGATCTTGCATTAAGAACTGGAATTCATTTGTAAATAAGGTGGGAAAGTGAAAGCCTGACTGGATGAGGACTAACCAATCAAGAGGGACAGACTATGGTGTTATAAATACCACTGGACTAGATTTACCCAGCCATCATCCTGATGAAGCAGGCAGAGTTTATCATCGAAATGTTGGTTATAATTGATATTTCTCATTGGTTGATGTGCATTTGGATTTTCAGAAGGCCTTTGACAATGAGCCCATGGTATTACAGAAATGATTCCAGCATGGATAAAGCAGTGGCTGATTGGCAGGATGTTGTGAGCAAAGGGAGCCTTTCCTGGCTGTCTGCCAGTGACTAGTGGTGTTCCACAGGGGTCTGTGTTGGGACCGATTTCTTTTAAGATATAGGTCAATGATTTGGATGACAAAATCAGTGGTTTTGTTGCAAAGTTTGCAGACAATATGATGATAGGTGGAGGAGTAGTTAGTTTTGAGGAAGTAGAGAAGCTACTTAAGGACTTAGACAGATTAAGAGGATGGGCAAAGTGGCAGGTGGAATCCGAGTTGGGAAGTGTATGGTCATGCACTTTGGTAGAAGAAATGAAAGGGTTGACTATTTTCAAAATGGAGAAAAAACTACAAATAACTGAGACTCAAAGGGACTGAGGAGTTATGGTGCAGGATTCCTTAAAGGTTAATTTGCAAATTGAGTCTGTGGTGAGGAAGGCAAATGCAATGTTAGTGTTCATTTCAAGAGGACTAGAATATAAAAGCAAGGATGTAATGTTAATACTTTAAGCACTGGTGAGGCCTCATTTCAAGTATAGCAAGCAGTTTTTGGCCTCTTATCTTAGAAAGGATGTGCTGAAACTGGAGAGGTTTCAATGGAAGTTCACAAAAATGATTCCAGGGTTGTCATTTGAAGAGCATTTGATGGCTCTGGGCCTTTAGCTTCTGGAATTCAGAAGAATGAGGTGTGACCTCATTAAAACCTATCAAATGGTGAAAGTCCTTGATAGCGTGCATGTGGAGAAGATGCTTCCTATGGTGGGAGAGTCTAAGACCAGAGGGCACAGCTTCAGAATAGAGGGGTATTCATTTTGAAAAGAGATTAGGAGCAATTTCTTTAGCCAGAGTGTGGTGAATCTGTGGAATTATTTGCCATAGGCAGCTGTGGAAGCCATGTCTTTATGTATATTTAAGGAAGAGGTTGATAGATTCAGGATTGGTTAGGGCATGAAGGGATACGGAGAGAAGACACAAGGTGGGGTCTGAAAGGAAAATTAGATCAGACATGATGAAATGGTGGAGCAGAGTCGATGGGCCAAATGCTCCAATTCTGTTCCTGTATATGATAGTCAAGGTGAGAAACAAACATATAATATTTAAAATTCATGATTTATCCAGATGTCAATCAAAGGAACATTGTACACAGGTGCCATCTTGATGTCCCATTCCCTTCTCTATCTCACAGAAGGGTATTAAATCATACAAGGATATGGTTCCACAGATCAATTCTAAGCATTTACTAATTTCTGCACAGATAAAACTAATCAATATTTTCTATTAATTGTCTACAACCTAACCCATTCTCCAGTAAATGTTGCACAATCTAACATAACCCTTGGTGGACTTAAGACAGATGATTCCATTTTAGCATTCACTTCTTACAATCTAATACATTCTACAATAAAATCTTCTCCTGCGCAAAACATGTACAGTATAATCTATCCCTCATTTTAATAGATTGTATGGAAACTTTTTTTTTTATTCCTTTTCAGGAATAAAAGTTAGTATGCACAGTATATTGCCATTGATGGCAACTCACCTTCTAGAGATACCATACTGTTAACTAACTCTCACAACAAACCTAATAGATCAGAGATTAAAAATTAAAATTAAAGATAAGCTTTATTGTCATATGAACAGAAAAATGCGTCATTTTAGTCAATGACCAACATAGTCTGAGGATGTGCTGGGAGCAATCTGCAAGTGGCACCCACATCACACTCACTAACTCTAACCTGTACGTTTTTAGAACATTGGAGGAAACTGGAACACCTTGAAGAAACCCACCTGGTCAGGGGAGAAAGTACAAACTTCTTGCGGCAGGAATTTAACGCCAATCGCTGGTGCTGTAAAATGTTAAGCTGGTAACTACAATACCACGCTGCCATCGTATATATCGTGCAAAACTGAGGCGATGCTAAATGGCCCTAATAAAATTAAATGGCAATGCAGCCACTTCAAAAAAAGCATTACTTATTCAGCAGTAAAATGTTACTGATCACCAATTCAGAGATGTCTTCCTTTGGTTACCTGTTAGTAAAAAGTCTTTCACTTGGCAGTTGTCACAAACCATGGTAACAGTTTGGAAGAAAGTTTCTGCAGTAGTTGGAAGGAAAGCAATCTACAAATATAAAAAATGTAGATAAATCATCATTTCCAAACATCCAGAAATTTAAGCATCTGTCCTTCACACAATTTCAGAATTTTAAAAATGTATTCAGACATACTTAACACCATGTCCTATGGCACAATGTCAGAACAGGTGATTAAAGCTTGGTCAATGAAGTAGCAATTTTGTGAAGGAGATCATTCCAGAGTTTGGTGCTTAAAGGACTAAAAGGCTTAAAGTACTGATAGTCGTCCATTCAATGATGAAAATTAGGGATGGGTTAGTCATAGACAGAGAACTATAGCACTAGATTTAGCCCAAATAATCTGTGCCAACCTGTTATTCTGTCTAGTTCCATCTACCCACACCTGTATCACAACCATCCAAAGTACTCCCATCCAACCCACATCTGCCACTTCTCTTTCAACACTTCCACTACTCTCTGAACAAATAAGTTCTCCCTCAGGTTCCCTTTAAATCTTTCATCCTAAACCTGTGACCTCTAGTTCTAGCCTCAGCCAAGCTGAAGGAGAAAGCCTGCTTGCATTCAATTCATCCTCACTATTTTGTCTGTCTCTTTCGAATTTCCCCTCATTCTCCTATGCTCCAGGGAATAAAGTCCTAACCTCTTCGACCTTTTCCTATAATTCAGGCCCTCAAGTCCCCACAGCATGCTTGTAAAATTTCTCTGCATTCTTTCAACCTTATTGGTATTTTTCATGTAGTTAGGTGACCAGAATTGCACACTAAACTCCAAATTCAGCTTCACCAATGTCTTGTACAACAAAAATGAGTTTGGAGGTTATAGAGTTGGAACTGGGTGGCACAAGTTCATGGACAAATTCAAATAAGTCAGTTCGAATGAAGGGCCTTGGCAGAAAATATCAACTGTGGAATTTCCTCATTCATGCTGCCTGACCTGCTGAGTTCCTCCAATACTTTGGGTGGGTTGCTTATATTAGTGACGGATAAGAATGACTGTGAGTTGATAAGTAATTATAGAGTGCTAAAGCACAGAAACAGACCTTCTGGCACATGTAGTCCAGGCTAATTAGTTTTCCTGCCTACCCTCACTGACCCCTCTGTGCTCCCTCCCATCCATATACTTATCCAAAGTTCTCTTAAATTTGTCATTGAACCTGCATCCACCACTTCTCACTGGCAGCTTAGTCCACACTCACACCGCCTTCTTAGTGAAGAAGTTAGTTTGCTGACAACACAAAGATTGGTGGAGTTGTAGACAGCAAGGAAGGTTACCCAAGAAATCAGCTTGAAAATTGGGCAGAACAGTGGCAAATAGAATTTAGTCCAGACAAGTGTGATGTAATGCAATTTGAGTCATCTAATTCTGGCAAGATAGATATGAAATAGGAACCTTAGAGGTGTCAGTGTATAAAGAGACCATGGGATACAGGTTCATAACTCCCCGAAAGTGGCCACACAGGTAGAT
The DNA here is from genome assembly GCF_030144855.1 of Hypanus sabinus. Lineage (NCBI taxonomy): Eukaryota > Metazoa > Chordata > Chondrichthyes > Myliobatiformes > Dasyatidae > Hypanus > Hypanus sabinus. The sequence goes on along the minus strand of NC_082711.1, from coordinate 12,025,744 downwards.
AGGATAGAGAAGAAGGTACTTAGCTTGCATGCCTTCTTATGCAGAGATATTGAGTACAAGCATTGGGACATCATGTTGCAACTGTGCATGACATGGATTAAGCTACATTTGAAATACTTGCATAGTTCTGGATACCACATATTAAAAAGGATGTGGTAGCCCTAGAAAGAGTGCAGAAGAGATTCACTAGGAGACTGTTTGAATGATACTATCCCTCAATCATCAGACTCTTGAACCAAAGGGGTTAACTTCACTCAACTTCACTTGACCCATCATTGAACTGTTCCCACAACTAATGGACTCACTTTCAAGCACTCGTCATCTCATGCTCTCAATAGTCACTGCTCATTTATTTATTTACTTGCACTGTTTTTTTGCCTTCTACACTCTACTTGAGCATCCAAATTGGTCAGTCTTTCTTTGATTCTGTTATAGTTATTATTCTATAGATTCATTAAGTATGCTCACAAGAAAATGAATCTCAGGATTGTATATGGTGACATACATAAACTTTGATAATAAATCTACTTTGAACCTTTGAGCCTTTAAATTACTTTGTTACAAGCAGTGATTGGATAGGCTCCCACTGAAGGGTGGGAGGCTGACAGGTGACCTTACAGAGGTTTATAAAATTATGAGGAGCACAGTGAAGGTAAATAGTCACAGTCTTTTCCTGGGGTAATTGAATCTAAACTAGAGGTCATAAGTTTAATGTGAGAGGGGAGTACTTAAAGGAGATCTCGGGGCAAGTTATTCAAACAGAAGGTGGTGGGTGTATAAAACAAGCTGACTGAGGGAGTGGTAGATGCAGATCAAATCATAGTGTTTAAAATATTTGTTTAGTACATGGATAGTAAGACTGTAGCTAGAACATGAGAGAGGAAGTATTTAAAGATGATCTGAGGGACAAGTTGTTCATACAGAGGGTATTAAGTTAATGGAACAAGCTGACAGAGGAAGTGGTCGAGGCAAATGTTTAAAAAGTAATTTATCAAGATACTCGGATGAGAAAGGAATAGAGGGATATTAGCCAAATTCTGAAAAAATGGGATTAGCCTGGGTATCTCTATCAACATGAGCATGAATGAAGAGCTTGTTTCTATGCTGAGGCCACTTTGAACGTTCATTTTCCCACCACTGATACATAGTGGCTGAAATATGCGTGTCATCTGTAAAATTCTCAAATGTTATTCATGCGGTCTGTTCCAACTGAATCTTGTAATATATGCCTCCAAGAAGGTCAAGGGATAGCTTTCAATAGGTAACACCAAAACCATTCTGATTTGGAAATACATCTCCATTCTTCACTATCACTACATTGTCTTCTGATCCTTCAACTCCTTATGTTTCCATTTATTCACTTTGAGTAAACATTCTTTCCCAGAGGAATGGTGCTTCATTTAGCTGTACACATGTGTATGGTTGAATGACAGTAAATGTGAATTTGCCAAAAGAGCTATGGATACTGTAGAACACTCAAATTCCCCTTCCCCCCCAAAGAAGCAAATAAATGGCAAAATAATGCATTGAAGGACTATAAGGAAATGTGTGTTAGTAAGTGCAGGGTGATGGGCCATCAGGATCTGGTGTGTGGTGTTTTGGTCAGACTTATGTTACCAGGGGGTGAAAGCTCTGAGATGATGGATGTACCATTGGAAAAACTGACCACTGCTTTGTAATATAACCTTCAAGAGGCAGTGCCTCAAGAAGACACCATCTATCATTAAGGACTCCAGCATGAGTTTGAGGCCTGGAGTTTGGGCCGGGGGTCCAGACCAAAGGTTGCAGCATGAAGGTCAATAGGAAGTCCAAAGTCAAAGCCTGATGGCCAAAGCCCTAGGTTTGAGTCCAGTGGGGTTGTTGGACCGCAAGTCTGTGAGCCAAATGGAGGCTGGAGTGCCAGGGGATGGAAGACTGTCTGTGACTTTGTGACTGGGTGGATGGATGAGAGAAAGGAAAGGAGCATCATTGGTGGGAAGAGCTAGAAAAGATGGCACCAGAGGTTTCTGTAGGCCCAGGTGACCTCTACCAGTTGGGGAAGAGGTGGGGTCCTGTTGGAGTCCATGATCAACAACCACAATTCAAACTACAGATCTTTGTGACCAGTGGGTTCTCAGACTGGCTGTGCTGCCCAGCATTTCAGTGTCTCCAGGCATGGCCTGGAAGACCTGTGCCTTTGGGGAGCAGCTCTGTAGATGACAGTTCCTCGCCAATGTCACCGACTGAAGCATTGTGGGAGTCAGCAGGCAGTGTGTACTGCACTTGAGCAGTTCTCTCCGTCTCACTCCCTCTCCCTCGTGAGAGCCTGTCAGCCCTCGAGTCAGAGAACTCAGAGAAGTGATACAGAAGATGGTAACATTAGAACAGAGAGCTGCTCATATCCCGCTCCATTGTTGTAGGAGTGATTTCTCTCTCCCTCACTAGTGAGAGAGAGCCTGTCTGAGATAAAAGTGTTGAGTTATAGATTGTAATTTTTGATGACTCTAGGTCAAGATCTCTTTGGGGGCTTTTGCTATTGCTTGCATGTTGTGGGGGGAATGGGCAGGGTCAGTACAAGTGGGGGAAAGGGAAGTGCTAGGGTTGGTTTCTACTGCTGCTTGTACAATGGGAGAGGAGGGGCTTTGGGGGTCTGATGTTTTTGTCATTCTTTGGGTCTTTTGTTTTGTGAATGTCCACAAAGAGTAAGAAATTCAGAATGTATATATTCTCTGATAGTAAATTGAACCATTTGGTTTGCTGTTATTGTTTTGTTGCTGTAGTTCTGCTGAACACTATGGGCAATCTATGTGGGCATTGGAATGTACGGCAACACTTGCAGGCTGTCCCAGCACATCCTTAGGTTGTGTTGGTTGTTAAAACAAAGGGTGTATTTCACTGTATGTTTCAATGTACATGTGATGAATAAATGAATCTGAATCTGCCAACCATAACCTACTGACTTCTCCTATCTCCAATTGGAAGCAGAAATCTGAAGGTCCACACTCAATGATTCAGAAATAGCTTTTTCCCCTCTGCCATCATATTCCTGAAGAGTCCATGAACTTCACATCTTCATTCCTTTCCATTTGGCACTATTTACTTGTTTTATTATTTATAGTCACTTTATGTCTGTCACAAAACAACAAATTTCACATCATACTAGACAGAGATAATAAACCTGATTCAGATAACATATCTGGCTTGTCCCATTGTGACCTTGCTCTTCCTACTGCCAACATATTGCAGCTACCCCTTTATTGACAATTCACTGCTCCTTCCAAGTTCCAATTCAATTGTCATTCTACCACACACAAATACCCATGAATACAGCCAAACAAAACAGCTTTACTCTGGGGCAAGGTGCAAAACACAGTACCAACATTCATACACAGCACAAGACACAGGTAAGATAACAAGCACAAAGAGTTCCCAAACCCTTTCATATTTGAACAAAACACTTCCCAGATGAATTAACTTTGCAACACAGAGCCATGTTCACTCACTAACCTCCAGCATCAGAGCCTGTCCTGGCTGCAGCTCAAACACAGCTGGTCTGATTGCAAAAGGAGCGATGTCCAGGAAACCAGCTACTGCCACACTCTGCAGGTCAAAAAGACACAGATTGATCAGATCTTGTGTGGTTTCAGAGCAGTGCTTGGAACAAGAACACCAAACCTCTTAAACATACCCACCATCCAACACAATCTTGGCCAATTTATGATGGCCTCAACTGATTTTTCTAGTTCTCCATAGCCCTTAATTCCCCAATCTTTCAATCTCAATTGTAAATCACACTTTATTAGTTACACCTGATCACTAATGCAAAAATATAATCAGCCAATCAAGTGGCAGCCACTCATTGCATAAAAGCATGAAGCCATAGCCAAGTGGTTCAGTTGTTGTTCAGACCAAATATTGGAATGAGGAAAGAAATATGAGCCAAATGACTTTGACTGCAGAATGATTGTTGGTGCCAGATGAGGTGGTTTGAGTATCTCAGAATCTGCTGACCTCCTGGGATCTTCATGTACAACTGCCTCTAGTGTTCATAGAGAATGGGGCAAGAAACAAGAAAAAAAATCCAGTGAGTGGTAGATCTGTAGATGAAAATGTCACATTAATGAGAGAAGTCAGAAGAGAATGCCAGACTGATTCAAGCTGACAGGAAGGTAATGGTAAGTTAAATAATCACAAATTGCAACAGTAATGTGCAGAAGAGTATTTCTAAATGCACAAATCATCAAACTTTAAAGTGGATGGGCTACAGAGGAGAAGGTGATGAATGTGCACTCAGTGGCCACAATGTACCTAATAGTCTCTTCATCACCATCCTTGGGAGCAGGACTTCCAGAGATTCACCACTCTCTGAGAGAAGAAACACTATACATGTCAGTTTTAAATGATCAGGCCCTTAATTTTGTAGCAGTAATGCCTTATCCATGAGTATCCCACTAATGGAAACAGCTCAACATCCACTTTATCAAACCCCTTTAGAATTGTATATGTTTGATATTCCCTTTGTGTTTTTTTTTTTAAAAAAAAAACCTGCTTCTGACATCCTCCTTATACTTTTACCCAATCACCTTAAAATTATGGCCCCTTGTATTAGCCATTTCCACCTGGGAAAAGTCTTTGGCTGTCTGCTTGATCTTTCCCTCTCATGATCTTGTATACTTGTTTCCTCTCACCCTCTTCTCTTATCCTTCTTTGCTTCAAAGAGAAAAGCCCCAGCTTACTCTACCTATCCTCAGGTAGCACCCTGATAAATCTCCCCTGGGGCCTCTCTAATGCTTCCACATCCTTCCTATAATTAGGCAACCAAAACTGAACACAATACTCCAAGCATGATTTTGTCTTTATGATAAATGTCTTTATAGAGCTGTAACATTAACTCATGGCTCTTGAACCCAATCCCCTGACTAACAAAGGCCTACACACCATACACCAGAGTACATTCAGCCAGACTCATTCCACCAAGATGTAACACTGAGCATCATAGGAAGTCATTCCTACCTGTGGCCATCAAACTTTACAACTCCTCCCTCAGTGTGTCAGACACCCTGAGTCAATGGGCTGGTCCTGGACTTCTATTTCCACCTGGCATGATTAACTTATTATTATTTAATTATTTATGGTTTTATATTGCTAAATTTCTTCACTATTGTGGCTGTAATGAAACCCAATTTCCCTCAGGATCAATAAAGTATGTCTGTCTGTTCTTAACCACCCTATCAACATGAAATATGATATAAAGGTCTGGTCTTCTTACTCAAGACACACCCATGCAATATGGGGATAGTATACTGCAGGTTCAAACAAAACTTTTGGTTTAATGAATAGTTGTCTTTCCTGTGTGGGGCTGAATCACGAACCACCTACAGTAAGCACCTGAAAGTCCTAGAACCACACCAGCAATGATCCTGATCAAAGATTTTGAGGTCAGTTGGAAGGGTAGACACACTTACACACTCCAGCATACTGGAGGAGAACAACATGAACAGCACCACGACCACCACAATAAAGCAAAACCAATTCCGATGGATAGGTCACAAACAAAAGAAGGTATGCAGACAGTGGAAATCTGAGCAACACACACAAAATTCTGAAGGAGCTCAGCAGGCCTGGCAGGATCTATAGAAAAAAGTACAGTTGACATTTGGGGCTGTAACCCACCCTTTTTAGGCAAAGTGGATGAAATCGACGAGTTCTGCATGGGTGCAGGAAGCACCAATACAGTCATTTATGTAGCATAGGAAAAGTGCAGGATGGTCACCAGTGTAAGCTTGCAACGTGTACTATTCCATATAGCTGACAAACAGACAGGCATAGCTGGGATCCGTAATAGTGACATGAACAAGAAAAAATCTGCAGATTCTGGAAATTCAAGCAACACCCACAAAATGCTGGAGGAACTCAGCAGGCCAGGCAGCATCTATGGAAAAAAGTACAGTCAACATTCTCGGCCGAAACCCTTCAAGGAACACCTCACACACTCTTGATTTTTTCAAGGATTTCAAGTTCTCTGGCCCCCCTCATTTTACTTTTACTATGCACATCCAGTCCCTATACAACTCCATTCCCCACCAGGAAGGCTTCAAAGCTCTCCATTTCTTTCTGGACACCAGACCTAACCAGTTCCCCTCCACCACCACCCTCCTCTGCCTAGTAGAATTTGTCCTCACTCTAAATAATTTCTCCTTTGGGTCCTCCCGCTTCTGTCAAACAAAAGGGGTAGCCATGGGCATTCGCATGCATCTCAGCCATGCTTGCCTATTGTCTATGTTGCAAGCCTACAGTGATGACTGTATATATCCTACTCTATATCATCAGCTGCATTGGTGCTGCTCCCTGTACCCGTGCTGAACTTGTTGATTTCATCCACTTTGCCTAAAGGAAGGGTTTTGGCCCAAAACGTCGACTGTACTTTTTTCCATAGATGCAGCCTGGCCTGATGAGTTCCTCCAGCATTTTGTGTGTGTTGCTCTGATGGATAGGTAATGTTATTCAGATGCCTAACTCATATCTCGCCAGATCCTTTACTTCCTATTTAAGGAAGGTCATCAAGCCCCTGTTAGCTAAGGTAACACTTCAAAGATAACATCAAAATAAGCCTGATGAAATTCAACATTACTTCAAAAAACTAAGAAGGCATTGCACTCGATTGATACATCTGAAATCCGTTCAGGAGGGAATGAACTCCGCTGTGTCGCAGAGAACAAGCAGCAGTTGTGAAAGGAGAGGCTGAACAACCAAAAGACCCAAGCAATAACCATAGCCACCACTTACTCTTGCACCAGAATATGTGGATCCTGGATCAGCCACTCCACGCATCAATAGCCAACCCTTTGGGAGAACATAATGCTTGACTCGAGTGATCATGTTACCTCTGCTACTAGGGAATGTAACTAAGGTCTATCACTTGTGAAAGAAACTTATTAAAGATTTCCCCTCATCTAACTTTGTTCACTCAGATATTGGAGAATTCTTACCCTGAAGTTTGTTGTTGGCCACATTCTCTTGGGCATTATACAGAAATAGCCAGAGCTGTACCCTTCATTTTTGCACTGGAATTCTGTGAACTTCACTCCTCCCACCAAGCAGTATCCACAGTCTAAAGTACCAGGTACTGGACATGAAAGAGGACAAACAGAAAGTTACTCTTCATAATATTACCAAATTTCAAAAGGCATGATTGCACTTTAATTCTTATAGCATCTGGTGTTTATTTAGAGCTTTTTTATCCATGAGTTCTCTTTGAATTCAAAGATCAAAGCAAATTTATTATCAAAGTGTGTATACGTCAATGTATACTAACTTGAGATTAGTTTTCTTGCAGGTACTTACAGGAATATAAAGAAATAAAATAAAATTTAGGAAACAACTATATACAAATACTAGAAACATCCAATGTGCAAAAAAAGACAAATAGTGCAAATAAAAAAATAAATAACAGTGAGAACATGAGTTGTGGAGTCCTTGAAAATGAGTCTGTAGTTTGTGGAATCAGTTCTGTTTTGGGGTGAGTGAAATTATCCATGTGGGATGGGGACCCTGATGGTTGAAGTTGTTCCTGAACCTGGTGATGAGGAATCTAAGGTCCCTGTACCTCCTGCCTAATGGTGGTAGTGAGAAGAGAGAATGGCCTGGATGGTGGGGAACCTTTAAGATAGTATTTATACTAGTTCCCCATTTCCCACAAACTTGCTACCTTTGAGTCCACAAGGTCAAAGTCAGAATTGAGTCTGCAGCCAGAGAACACAATGTCTGTGCTGGCCTTGATGTAAGTTAAACTAAGGGTAACTCTCCATGTTCAATTGTCTGTCTCTATGCCTCTCTACTACCACTTTTGCATCTCCTTCCACTACCAGCTCTAATAGCCTGTTCTAGGCAACTGCTATTCTGTGTAAAAAACTTACACCACACACCTCCTTTCAACTTTCCCCCTTATTTATGTATTATTATTTTTTTTCTCTTCTACATCATGTATTGCATTGAACTGCTGCTGCTAAGTTAACAAATTTCACACCACATGCCAGTGCTAATAAACCTGATTTTGATTCTGATTCTGACCTTAAAGTGATGCATTTACTTAGTGATATAGCGTGGAACAGGTCCTTCCATCCCTTTAAGCTGCATCGCCAGCAACTCCCGACTTAACCCTAGCCTAATTATGGGACAATTTACAATGACCAATTAACCTACTAACCTGTATGCCTTTGGATTGTGGTTGGAAATCTGTGCACTCCATGGGAGAATGTACAAACTCCTTACAGTAGATGCTGTTAATGAACTCTGAACTTGCATCATGCTATCCACTACACTACCATCATGCTTATGGCACTCTAGTATATAACAATTCTGCCCTGGGAAAATATATAACCATATAACAATTACAGCACAGAAACAGGCCATCTCGGCCCTTCTAGACCATGCCGAACACTTACTCTCACCTAGTCCCACCGACCTGCACTCAGCCCATAACCCTCCATTCCTTTCCTGTCCATATACCTATCCAATTTTTTTCTAAATGACAAAATCGAACCTGCCTCTACCACTTCTACTGGAAGCTCGTTCCACACAGCTACCATTCTCTGAGTAAAGAAGTTCCCCCTCGTGTTACCCCCTAAACTTTTGCCCCTTAACTCTCAACTCATGTCCTCTTGTTTGAATCTCCCCTACTCTCAATGGAAAAAGCCTATCCACGTCAACTCTATCTATCCTGCTCATAATTTTAAATACCTTTATCAAGTCCCCCCTCAACCTTTTACGCTCCAAAGAATAAAAATCTAACTTGTTCAACCTTGTTCAACATGTTCAAATAATTCTGATCTTCTACCCTATTCACATCTCTCATAATTTTATAAACTTCTGACAGGTCTCCCTCTTAATTGCTCTTACGGTCTGTGTGCTTACTGAAGGAGTTTGCGTCCAAAGTTCCTTTGTTGTCAGAATCCCCTATACTTCCCACCCAGTTGTGAACTCGATTCAGGGAGTCTGCAGTTTATGTTCCGTGTGTTTTTTTTAATTTACTTCTTTTTTTACCATTTGCATGATTTTATTGGGGTGCTTCAGCATTGAACGAACTCTGCAGCCATCAGCACAGCACTGAGGCCTAACATCAATATAGCGCTGATGATTCACTTTTGGAGACTCTACACTTCATGTTACTTTTTACTTTTTATTCTTCGCATGGTTTGTTCCTTTCTTCACGCATTGGATGTTTGATGGTCTTGTGTGGGATTTTTCTTTGTATGGGTTCTATTCTGCCTACAAGAAAATGAAACTAAAGGTTGTATATTATACACATACTTTGATAATAAATACATTTTGAAATTTCAACTTTGAACCATCCCTTCTTCAGAAGAAGTAACCTGCGCACATGTTAGTATAGGAGGTGGTCTTCGGGCTTCAATAGGAATCACAAGTGGATATGGCGTCTGTGTCTCCACCAAAAGAAAGTCTTCATATTCAGCCGGGGAGTCAGGAGCAAATCGAACTGTGTATTGGCAGCTCATGCCTGGAGCAACAATCCCACCTTCTCCTGGGAACCTACCTGTATGATAAAACAGAGTTAGCAAAGCCATTAGATTACTAGTTAGTAAGCCAGACACCTCAGGGTACCACGGAAGCATAGTTGTTTAAGCGATACCATTACAGCTCAGGGCATTGGTGTTTGGAGCACAATTCTGGCGTCTTCTGCAAGCATGTTTGTTTGTATGTGTGCGGTGGATTTCCTCCTTATGATCTGGTTTCCTCCCACATTCCTTAGTCATGTTGGTTAGTAGGTCATTATAAATTGTCCTGTGATTAGACTAGGAATCAGAGGGTTGCTGGGTGGCACAATTCAATGGGCCTGAAGGGCCTGTTCTGTGCGGTAACTCTAGATAAATAAATAAACCAAAAGTTCATTATCATTATGGTCCCTGTAGAATTTAAATTCAGTTAATAATCCAAAATTTTAATAATAATGGCCAGAAAAAAAATACCTGATTTTTGTAAAAAACCTATCTGGTTCACTAATGTCCTTCTGGGAAGATTTGTGAAAAGGACTGCCCGGGTAAGCAAAGCAGAAGGGCATAGATTTAAGCTGAGAGGGAAGAGATTTAATAGGAACCCAAGGGACAACTTTAACACCTCACTAGATGGTGTTCAGTATACAGAAGGAGCTGCCAAAGGAAATGTTGAGGCAGATACATCAACATTTAAAAGGAAGCTAGACAGATATATTTTTTTAAAATGTATTCATTTACAGGATGTAGATGTTGCCAGCTAAGCCGGCATTTATTGCCCATCCCTAGTTGCCCTTGAGAAGGTGGTGATGTGCTGCCTTCTTGAACTGCTGCAGTCCTGAGGCATAGGTGCACCCTCAGTATATGAATAGGAAAGGTTTAGAGTGATATGAGCCAAATGTGGAAGCTTAGATGGATATCTTAATCAGCACCAATTTCTCTATGGAGTATAGGTGACTCCAAACCCATCTGTGTGGTTGACTTAAACATCCTCTGAGGAGGCCATGTGGGCAGTGAGAGTGATCACTGTGGAAAGCAGGAAGGAGTGGGGAGGGGAAGATGTGACTGGTGGTGGTATCCTATTGTAGATGGTGGAAATGATGAAGGATGATATGCTGAATGTGGAGTTGGTGGATATTCAGCTCCTGGAGGTCAGGCTAATATTCACGTGCACCTCCTTAAACTTGTCTGCTGCATTTGGTGCTGTGATCAGTATACATCAGTGAGATAAAGCATAGTCTGGGCGAATGTTTTGGAGAACACCTGCCCTTTGTGCACAGTGTTCTGATGTCCCGGTTGTATGCCATTTCAACTCCCCTTCCCATTCCTTCATGAACACGTCTACTCAGCCTTCTTACTTCATATTCCACCTAGGTAGTCTACAACCCAGAGTCTGAACCAGCTTTACTATCACTGACATATGTTATGAAATTTGTTCTTTTGCATCAGCAGTACGGTATGTACATTAAAAATTACTATGAATTACAATAAGAAATACTTATATCTTTAAAAGTTAAATAAGTGCAAAAAGAGAGAAAAAATAACAGAACAAATGCCACACCTCCTCCTTCACTACCATTCAGGACCCCAAACAGTTCTGTGAAGCGAGGCAAAACTTCAACTGTGAGTCTGTTGAGGTCATCTACTGTATCCGGTGAATATACAGTAGGTGAGACCCAACGTAGATTGGGAGACCACTTCACTGAGTACCTACTTGCCTGAAAAAGTGGGATCTCCCAGTGGCCACTCATTTTAATTCTATTTCCCACTCCCATTTCGACATGTCAATGTGTGGTCTCCTCTACTGCTGCAATGATGCCACACTCAGGTTGGAGGAGCAACACCTTATATTCTGCCTGGGTAGCCTCCAACCTGATGGTATGAACATCAATTTCTCGAACTTCCAGTAACTGTCCCCCCAACCCCTCTCCTTCACCAATCCCCATTTCTATTTTTCTTTCTCACCTTATCTCCTAACCTGCCCATCACCTCTGTCTGGTGCTCCTCTCGCTTTCCTTTCTTCCATGGCCTTCTGTCTTCTCCTGTCAGTTTCCCCTTCTCCAGCCCTGTATCTCTTTCACCAGTCAACTTCCCAGTTCTTTACTTCACCCCTCCCCCCTCCCAGTTTCACCCATCACCTCCTATCCCCCCCTCCCCCCCACCTTCTTACTCTGACTCCTCATCTTATTTCTGCAGTCCTGATGAAGGGTCTTGGCCAAAACGTCGACTGTTTAATCTTTTCCACAGACACTGCCTGACCCCTGCTGAGTTTCTCCAGCATTTTGTGTGTGCTGCAGAAATGTTGAGGTAGTGTTCCTAGGGTGGTCCACTGTCTGTTCAGAAACCTGATGAAAAATCTGTTCCTAAGATATTGCATGTGTCATTGGGTTCATGCTTGCAATGACAAGAGGGTATATCCTGGGTGATGGGGGTCCTTAATGATGGATTTTTGAGGCATTACCTTTTGAAGATGTCTCGATGCTGGGGAGACCATGAAAATCAACATCTCTGAGTAACCTGTACCAACTGAGCACCTTTCACTTTCCTTCTGATCCAAGCAGGTTCTCCCAATCCCTACCACTAGTCCCCTCCCACCATCACCCAGCTTTACTTCTCTGCCCATCATCACTGCCTTACCTAGCTTAACTACCATCCTTCCATACTTGTCAGATTCCAGCCTCGTCAGCATTGCTATCTCCCTTTATCACCTTCCAACCTCGATCTCTTCAGCCCCTACTCACCCGTCCCATGTGGCTCCATATTCTCCTTTCCCTCTGTCCATATCTACCTCTTCCCTATCATTAACTACCCACCATCTCCTAATTACATCCTCCTCCCCTCTCCTAGCTGGCTCCTCACCAGGTTCCATCTCCCCCCCTCACCAAATTATATTGGCGATCTCCACTCTATGTGATCTAGGGCAAATTTTATGAAGATAAGTTGAGCAAGCTAAGGCTTTTCTCTTTGGAGATGAGAGGCAACCTGATAGAGGTGTACAGAATGATAAGAGGCATAGATAGAGTCCCCAGGGCAGAAATGGATAATACGAGGGGGTACAATTTTAAGGTGATTGGAGGAAGGTATAGGCCAAAGGGTCTGTAATGTGCTGTAGATTTCTATGATTCTATAAAACCATAAGACCATAAGAAAAAGGAGCAGAATTAGGCCATTTGGCCCATCAAATCTGCTCTGCCATTTCATCATGGCTGATCCAATTTTCCTCTCAGCCCCAATCTCCTGCCTTCTCCCCATATCCCTCATACCCTGACCAATCAAGAATCTGTCAACCTCTGCCTTAAAAATACATAAAGACTTGGCCTCCACAGCTGCCTGTGGCAAAGAATTTCACAGATTCACCACTCTCTGGCTAAACTAGTTCCTCCTCGTCTCCATTCTAAAAGGATGCCCATCTATTCTGAGGGTGTATCCACTCATCTTAGACTCTCCCATCATAGGAAACATCCTCTCCACATCCACTCGAGCAAGATATTTCACTATTTAATAGGTTTCAATGAGGTCACCACTCATTCTGAATTCCAGTGAATACAGGCCCAGAGCCATCAAACACTCTTCATAGGACAAGCTATTCAATCCTGGAATCATTTTTATGAACCTCCTTCGAACCCTCTTCAGTGTCAGCACATCCTTTCTAAGATAAGGGGCCCAAAACTGTTCACGATACTCCAAAGGAGGCCTCACCAGTGCTTTACAAAGTCTCAACATTACATCCTTGCTTTTATATTCTAGTCATTTTGAAATGAATGCAAACATTGCATTTGCCTTCCTCACCAGACTCAACTTGCAAATTAGCCTTTAGGGAATCCTGCACAAGGACACCCAGGACCCTTTGCACCTCAGTTTTTTGTATTTTCTCTTCACTTAGAGAATAGTCTACCCTTTCATTCTTTCTACCAAAGTGCATGACCATACACTTCCCCTCACCACATTGCATCTGTCACTTCTTTGCCCACTCTTCTAATCTGTCTAGGTTCTTCTGTAGCCTTTCTACTTCCTCAAAACTAGCTGCCCCTCTACCTATCTTCATATCATCTGCAAACTTCGCAACAAAGCCATCAATTCCATCATCCTAATCATTGACATATAACGTAAAAGAATCGATCCCAACACCGATCCCTGTGGAACACCACTAGTCACTGGCAGCCAATCAGAAAAGGCTCTCTTTATTCCCACTCTTTGCCTCCTGCCAATCAGTCATTGCTTTATCCATGCTACAGTCTTTCCTGTAACACCATGGACTTGCAACCTGATGCACCATCAATAACTCACTCTGAGACGTAAGGCGAGATATCGGCTTTTATTGACTGAAGAAGTGAGTGACCATCATATTACATCCTGGAGAATGAGGCAGAGGATCAGACCTCGATCGCCTTTATACAGGGGTCTGTGGGAGGAGCCACAGGAGCAGTCAGCAGGGGGCATGTCCAGACAGGCACATAGTTCACCACATTCACCCCCCCCCCCCTTTGTTTGAAAGAGTCCCCATGTGGCGAAGTTTCTTACAGGTCAAGTCTATCAGGTGGTCGAATCTGTCGCTGCGATCTACGTAGCACTGGCTGTGATTGCACCGATGCCGGCGACATTGGTGATTGCACAGGAGACGGAGGTTGTGCTGGTTCCAGCTCATGCATGTGCGAGGCACCTGGTATATAAGTGTCATGAGGAGTCCATGTAGGGCCTGGTGAGCGCGGTGTCACCTCGGGTACAGGGTTCATAGTTACCGGAGAGTGTTCAGGGTAGTGGTCTGCTGCACCTGCGGGCGCCAGGTCACGGATGGAGACCGTGTCCTCCCGCCCACGTAAGGATACGGGGGGTTCGCATGCAGAAGGTGAACCCTCTCGACCAGCGGGGAGTATTTATTGCTCCTCACATGTTTCCGGAGCAGCACTGGCCCCGGGGACGTCAGCCAAACTGGTAGAGTGACAGACTTCCTGGGAAAAGAGAATAGGAGTTCGGGAGGGGGGGGGCCACCATCCGACCACCTGGGCCCTCGAAGGGCTTGTCCTTGGCTCAATGATCCCCTCCCTGAGCAGCCACTGAACCTCTGACTGAATGAAGGCCCTGTCCCCCGCACTGTACCGCCTGCTTTTAGTTGCCACCGGTTTACAGTCGGGGTCAGGTTGGCGAACAGCGGCGGGGGAGGGACCTTGAGAGTGGAGAGACTGCAAGTGGTGTCGGTAGCGCAGCTGTCGTATTGGATGGGACGTGTGGGCCCGTGTGTGTGTGGTCAGTCGGGATGAAGTCCCACAGAACTGAGGATTCCGGACAGTGTGGTGGGAGGGGCCCGTCATATACCATAGTCACACTTTCAAGATGGCTCTGGAAGTCCAGCCCCAATAGCACAGGTGCGCACAGATTAGGCATGACCAGTAGCGCAAAGTTCCGATATTCTGAGCCTTGCACCACCAATGTTGCTACACAACCCGCCCGGATGTCTGTGGAATGCGACCCAGAAGCCAAATGGATCGTCTGACTAACTGGCCGTGTTGCGAGTCCGCAGCGTTGCACTGTGTCCGGGTGAATGAAACTCTTAGTGCTGCCCGTGTCAAACAGGCATCTAGTCCTGTGCCCCTAGCCACCCGGATGTCCATCATGGACCTTGCAAGCTGGTGTGGGGCGTTTTTGTTGAGGGTTACAGTGGCCAGAGTTGAATCGCCGTCTTGGTGCCCGGTAAGCATCGGAGGGTCGGGGGCGGGGCATGCTGACGCCGACAAAGATGGCCGCCAACATCCGGGGTACCCGGTAAGCATTGGAGGGTCGGGGGCGGGGCGTGCTGACGCCGACAAAGATGGCCGCTCACATCCGGGGTACCCGGTAAGCATCGGAGGGTCGGGGCGGGGCATGCTGACGCCGACAAAGATGGCCGCCCACATCCGGGGTACCCGGTAAGCATCCGAGGATCGGGGCGGGGCATGCTGACACCGACAAAGATGGCCGCTCACATCCGGGCATGCAAGATGGCGGCTCCCACGTTTCACCCGCAGCGCTGCACTCCGCTCGCAGTTTAGACTTACAGACCTTGGCAAAATGGCCCCGCTTTCCGCAGCTGGAGCAGGTCGTTTCTCGCGCTGGACAGCGTTTAAGAGGGTGCTTTTTGTGGCCACAGAAATAACAAAGCACGGGCTTCTGACTGGCTGCCGCTGTGGTCGGGTTCGGGGAGCTCGTGGAATCGCGACTGGCAGCGGCAATTTCGCTCGCGGGAGCCGGCGGTGGCGGGGTCTGAGGCGTCCACGGAACCAGCGGGGAATCGTGCGACTGGACAGCGTCGGCGTAGTGCAGCGCAGCTTCCAGAGCGTTGGCCGTCTCGATCGCCGAGCGTAAGGTAAAGTCGGAGTGTTCCAGCAGTCGCTGGCGCATGTACACTGACCTCAGTCCCGTCACAAAGGCTTCTCGCACCAGCAGCTCCGCATGCTGTTCTGCCATGAGCGTCTTGCAGTCACAAGCTCGGACGAGTGTCTGTAGTGCTCGGAGAAACTCGGCACTCGATTCTCCAGGCCGCTGTCGCCAGGTAGCTAAACGATGTCTTGCGTAGACGGTGTTCACCGGCTGCAGATACTGTCTTTTGAGGGCTTCCAGTGCCCCTTTGTAGGTCGGCAGGTCCCGGATAATGGAATAAACTTTTGGGGTGACCCTCGAGAGGAGAATTCTGTACATAACGGCAGGGTCAGTCGCACAAAGCTCCGCCAAGTATGATTGGAAGCATGCAAGCCAGTGTTCAAAAGCAACAGCTGCTTCAGGGTCTTGAGGGTCCAAATCCAACCTTTCCGGACGTAAAACGGTTTCCATGTTTTAAAACTTTCAGTCAATAAAATTGATGCACCATCAATAACTCACTCTGAGACGTAAGGCGAGATCTCGGCTTTTATTGACTGAAGAAGGAACCAGCAGTGAGTGACCATCATATTACATCCTGGAGAATGAGGCAGAGGATCAGACCTCGATTGCCTTTATACAGGGCCTGTGGGAGGAGCCACAGGAGCAGTCAGAAGGGAGCGTGTTCAGACAGGCACATAGTTCACCACACAGCCTCTTGTCAAAGGCCTGAAAATCCAAATACACAGCATCAATCCATTCTCCTTTGTCTGTCTGCTTGTTATTTCTTCAAAGAATTCCAACAGATTTATGAGACAAGATCCTTGAGGAAACCATGCTGACTACTGCCTATTTTATCATGTGCTTCCAAGTACCCTGAGACTTCATCCTTAATAATGAACTCCAACATCTTCCCAACCACTGAGGTCAGAAAACTGGCCTACAGCTTACTTTCTTCAGCCTCTCTCCCTTCTTGAAGAGTGGAGTGACATTTGCAATTTTCCAGTCTTCCAGAACCATTCCAGAATCTAGTGATTCTTGAAATGTCATTACTAATGCCTCCACAATCTCTTTATCCACCTGTATCAGAATCCTGGGATGTACACCATCTAGTCCAGGTGACTCAGCTACCTTCAGACCTTTCGGTTTCCCAAGAACCTTCTTTCTAGTGAAGGAAGCTTCATACACCTCATGACCCCTGACACTTGGAACTTCCACCAAACTGCTGTGTTTTCCACAATGCAGACTGATACAAAATACTTCTTCATTTCATCTGCCATTTCATTGTCCTCCATGACTACCTGTCCAGCATCATTTTCCAGCAGTCCGATATCCACTCTTGCTGCTCTTTTACACTTCATGTATCTGTAGAAACTTTTACTATGCTCTTTTTTTCCCTTGGAGAAATGGAGGATGAGAGGTGACCTGATAAAGGTGTATAAGATGATAAGAGGTATTGATCATGTGGATAGACAGAGGCTAACACGAGAGGGCACAGGTTTAAGGTGTTTGGAAGTAGGTACAGAGAATATATCAGAGATAAGTTTTTTATACAGAGGGTAGTGAATGCATGGAATGGGCTGCTGATGACAGTGGTGGAAGCCAATACAATAGGGTCTTTTAAGAGACTCCTAGACAGATACATGGGGCTTAGAAAAATGAGGGCTATAGGTAACCCAAGGTAATTTCTAAGTTAAGGACACATTCAGCACAGCTTTGTGGGCCAAAGGGCCTGTATTGTGCTGTAGGTTTTCTATGTTTCTATGTTTCTTTAATATTATTGGCTAGCTTACTTTCATTTTCCACCTTAATTGTTGCCTTCCGCTGGTTTTTGAAAGCTTCCCAATCCTCTAACTTCCGACTAATTTTTGCTCTATTATATGCCCTTTCTTGGCTTTTATGTTGGCTTTGACTTCCCTTATTAGACACGGTTATGTCATCTTTCATTTACAATACTACTTCTTCTTTGGGATGTATATATCCTGTGCCTTCTGAATTGCTTCCAGAATTCACAGCCATGGTTGCTCTGCTGTCATCCCTACCAGTGTTCTTTTCCAATTAATTCTGGCCAACTCCCCTCTCATGCCTCTGTAATTCACTTTACTCCACTGCAATACTGATACATCTGACTTTACCTTCTTCTCAAATTACAGGGTGAATTGGATCATATTGATCCCTAAGGGTTCTTTTACCCTAAGCTCTCTTATCAATTCTGTTTCATTGCATATAAAAGGGGGGATATAACAGGTAAGTTCTTTACACAGAGTGGTGGGTGCGTGGAATACCCAGCCTGGAGTGGTTGCAGAAGCAGATACATAGGGACGTTTAAGAAGTTCTTAGATAGGCACATGGATGATAGAAAAATAGTAGGCTATGTGGGAGGGAAGAGTTAGATTGATCTTAGAGCAGGTTAAAAGGTTGGCACAAAATCATGGGCTGAAGGGCCTGTATTGTGTTCTAATGTTCTATGTTTTAAACTCTCAGACCTGAAGCAGTCTCCACCCAAAAACATTGACCGTTCATCTGCCTCCACTGATGCTACTTGACTTGGTGAGTTCCTCCAGCAGTTTGTTGATTAATATCCTCTTATAAGGCTAACACCCATAAGTGGAACTCACTACGCAGAGACAGGTTTGGAACATGATTCCAAAAGTATTTCTAGCATCTATTCCCCCACCCAATATGTGCCCACATACCTATCATTATTGTGTTTACAATATACTGTATACTGAGACTAGAAAACAGCTCAGAAATATTTAACACCTGATAAGTTTTGTGTATTGAGTTCTAGTAAACAATTCTGTGAATATTGAAGAATGAAGACTGAGTACTTTTAGTATGACAATTCTTATACCAGAGAAGGCTAGGACAGGGATGCATTTAACTGGAGACACAAGAAATTGTGGGTGCTGGAATCAAGAGCTACAAACAAGTTACTTGAGGAATTCAGCAGGTCAGGAGTTCCTGCAACTTTTTGTTCCTTACAACACATTTAACTACATCGTCAAGCAAGACCTCAATAAAAATAGTGCTTATTATAATATTTACAATTTACACTTCTTAAATCATGGAGAGCATTCTATCTGGTTGCATCACTATCTGGTATGAAAATGCCTCTGCACAAGACTGGAAAGATGCCAGAATAAAAATGTATGGGTGAGGGGAATAAGAATAGCTGGAAGGTGATAGCTGAAGCCAGGTGGGTGGGAAAGATAATGAGCAGGAGAGGAAGGAATCTGATAGGAGAGGAGAGTGGACCATAGGAGAAAGGGAAGGAAAAGGGGCACCAGGGGGAGGTGATAGGCAGTTGAGAAGAGGTAGAAGGCTAGAGTAGGGAATAGAAGAAAAGCGGAGGAGGAGGGAAAAAATTACCAGAAGGAGAAATCAATATTCATGCCATCCTAGTGGCTACCCAGATGGAATATAAGATGTTGCTCCTCTATCTGGAAGGTGGCCTTATCTTGGCACAAGTGGGGGCCATGGATTGACATGCTGGAACGGGAATGAAAATTGGAATTAAAACGTTTGACCACTGGGAAATTCCGCTGTTGACAGATTGGAACAGAGGTGCTCGATGAAGCATTCCTCTAGTTTATGACAGGAGTCACTAATGCAGAGGAGGCCACATTGGGAACACTGAATGCAATAGACAACCACAGCAAGTTCGTGAGTGAGGTGTTGCCTCACCTGGAAGGACTGTTTGTGGCCCTGAGTGGAGGTGATCTTCAAGGGTAAACATTTTTTAGTGATGCTGGTTTAAAAGACAGATGTTGTCATAATTTCTGTACAGACTGGAAACAAGCCCTTCAGCCCATCATATCAATACCAACCATCATTTACCTCAGTAAAGCAGCCAACATAATCAAGAATCCCACTCACCCCAGACATTCTCTCTTATTCCTTCTCTAATTAGGCAGCAGATACAAAAGCCTGAAAGCACATACCACCAGGTGTAAGGTCCAATGAAATACTTTGTTTTGCATGCCATCCATACTAATCATTCCAGTACAACAGTGCACTGAGGTAGTTCAAGGGAAAAGCAATAACAGAATGTAAATACAGTACTACAGTTGCAGAGAAAGTACAATGCAGGTAGACAATAAGGTGCAAGGCAGGACAACAAGGTAAGTCAAGAGTCCATATTATCATCCTAGGGAACCATTCAATATCTTTTAACAGTGGGATAGAAGCTATCCTTGAGCCTGGTGGTACGTGATTTCAGGCTTTTGAATCGTCTGCTGGACAGGAGAGTGGGGAAAAGATAATGCCGGTGTGGGGGAAGAGGGCTCTTTGATTATGTTGGCTGCTTTACCAAGGTAATGAGAAGTGTAGACAGGGTCTATAGAGGCCAGACTGGTTTCTGTGATGTGCTGAGCGGTGTCCACAACTCCCTACAGTTTCTTGCGATCTCAGTCAGAGCATACTAAGTGGTGGCACATCTGGACAGGATGCTTTCTATGGTTTGTTGATAAGAATTGGTAAATGTTGGAGCAAAAGGCCTATTTCCATGCAGTGTGATTCAATCACTCCAGGGGAATGTCCAAGCTTATTGTTTTACACAGAGAGTGGTGGGTGTGTGGTAGAGGCATATTTATTGGGGACATTTACATACGAGACTCTTAGATAGGTATATGGATGACAGAAAAATGGAGGACTGTTTAGGTGTGAAAGGTTAAATTGACCATAAGATCAGCACAACATCTTGGGCTAAAGGGCCCACACTGTGCTGTAGTGTTCTATGTTCTATGTTCAAAAACTTGGACAGGTGGCTAAAACACACACCCAGTATTAATGGTTAATACTGTGAAAAACATCCAGAAATTTTAAAACATTTTTTTTAAAACAAGCTTAAAATGTAAGGGATCTTTTTAGAACCAAGCACTAAATTTCTGTAAAAACAACGTAACATACAAAAAGTGCTGAAGGAACTCAGCAGGTCAGGCAGCAGCCATGGAAATGAATAAGCAGTCGACATTTCGGGCCAAGACCCTTAATGAAGAGTGCTGAAACATTGACCTTTATTCATTTCCATAGATGTTACCTGACCTGCTCAGTTCCTCCAGCCTGAGAACTTGCTGGGGGCAGCCTGCAATTGTTGCCATGCTTCCAGTGCCAACATAGCATATCAACAACTCACTAACCCTAACCCATACGTCTTCCGAATGCAGAAGGAAATCCACACAGTCATGGAGAGAATGTACAAGCTCAATTTTAAAAATTAGGAATGAAATTAATAGTTTGGCTATGCAAGAAACCAAGAAAAATTTCATGTTTCTGAAACAGAGACATTATGAAAGTGGATCTAAGTCTATGAAAATACTAGCGTGGAAACTGAACAAAAACGATAGCAGAAAATACAATTCATAGAATTAGGGACCCAAGAACAAAAATGATAACAAAATAAGCTAAGTGAAATTCAAGAAGCTTTTGAAGTGTTTTACAAAACTCTATATTCCAAAGTTCCAGGGGAAAGCATAACCCAAATTGACACCTTCTTGAATTCTCTGGAGTACCCACTTTAAGCGAAGAACAAAATAGAACGATGACTGCTGACATAACTCAAGTTGAATTAAAAGCTGCAATTAGTAGGCTTAAATTAAGCAAGTCACCAGGATCAGATGGGTGTATGGCTGAGTGGTACAAAGAATTTAAAAATGAGTTAATTCCTGTTTTACTCCCCACACTGAACTGGACTCTAAAAAAGGCACAAATAGATATTTACAAATTAGAAATTTTTTACATAAAGTTTTACCATCTTTTCCCAACTCAACTTCAACGGATTTCTCAGATTTGATTTTTACCTTAAATCCTTGTCAGAAGGGATTAGTTGCTTTTATTTACAACATGATTATGAAGATACAACCAGAAATGTCTGATAGAATTAAACAACAATGGGAAAAAGAACTTCGCTATAATATACCAACAGATAAATGGGAAAAAATTTTACAAATGGTTAATTCTTCTTCTATATGTGCTAAACATGCTTTAATACAATTTAAGATTGTACATAGAGCTTATATGTCTAAAGATAAACTTGCTCGATTTTATTCTCATATTAACCCTCAATGTGATAGATGTCATTCAGAAGTGGCTTCACTGACCCATATGTTTTGGTCATGTCCTACTTTACATAATTATTGGAAGGACATATTCGTTACCATTTCCTCAATTTGGAACATTGATTTACAACCTAACTTTATTACTGCAATCTTTGGTATACCAAATGAGGATGGTAATCAGTTTTCTCCTTCAATCAGACGAATGATTGCTTTTGTAACATTAATGGCCAGAAGGTCTATATTACAAAATTGGAAAGAAGTAAACCCTCCTACCACGTCTCAGTGGCTTTTTCAAACTGTTTCTTATCTGAGTTTGGAAAAAATTAGGAGCACAATTTTTGACTCGTCAATTAAATTTGAAGAAACTTGGGGACCGTTCATCCGACATTTTCATGTGAATTAATTTGGCCTTTCCTAGACCTTCTCTTTGTTTATTCTTGTTCAGGTATGGAGTTCCGGAGTTCTTTGACACTATCATATACTTATAAACTGTTATTATTGCCCATGTTAGTTTTAGTTTAGTGCTTGTTTCATATATATATTTTCTTTCACACATTTTAAATTTTTTTTTCTTTTTCTTTGGATGATTAGTTTTGTTTTTTTTCATATATAATTATATAGACTTGATTGATTAATGTACTTTTTTGTTGTTGATGTTTAATAGGATATTATTATCCTATTATTAATGTAATCTTAAGTCTATTGTATTCATAACCTATTCATTATTTTGTTGTTTTTTTTATATTTATATGAAACTCAATAAAAAGATTGAAAAAGAAAAAGAAAAAAGGCACAAATGCCATCCAGTTGGAAGGAAGCGATAATCTCAGCTATACCAAAAGAAGGCAAGGATAAAATGGAATGTGGGTCATTTAGACCAATATCCATTCTTAATTTAGATTATAGATTATTTACCTCCATCATGGCCAAACGATTAGAGGAGTGTCTACCCATATTGATACGTAACAATCAGACAGATTTTATACAACAATGCCAAACACAAGACAATATATGAAGGACACTTCACATTATGGATCATATACAAAAAAATAACATTGAAGCAATAGTGATAAGTGTGGACGTTGAAAAAGCATTTGATTCAGTTAATTGGAATTTTCTTTACAGAGTTTTACATAGATTTGGTTTCCAAGACACAATTATTAAAACTATACAGACACTATATGACAACCCTACTGCTAGGATTAGAATCAAATAGTCTTACCCTAGAAAGGGGCATGAGACAGGGTTGTGCATGGTCACTGCTACTCTTCACATTATATCTGGAACCATTAGCTCAATACATTAGACAAAATGAAGATATCGGGGAATTACTATTAAAGGGACAGAGCATAAATTGGCTTGTTACGCAGATGACACTTTGATCTATCTTGGGCAACCAACATACTCTTTACCTAAATTGATGCAATCCTTTGAACAATATGGTCAATTATCAGGATACAAGATCAACATAGATTTTGTGTGTGTTGTTGATAGATAAAACCCAATTACTTTCATATAACTATAGCCCACCAAGAGAAATTGAAAGTAGATATCCCTGGGCATGGCAAACAGAGTCTTTCAAATATTTGGGCATCATTATGCCAAAAGATATGGCAAAATTATCAGAATGCAATAATCAGCCTTTGTATAAAAAATAAAGGAAGGTGTGGCAAGATGGAGCCTGATTCCTTCTTTCAGTCTCAGTTCAAGGATTGAGTCTATTAAAATGAATATACTTCCCAGACTGTTATATCTCTTTCAGACCCTACCAACAGAGATTAATCAAAATCAATTCAATGAATGGAACAAGATGTTATCAAGGTATATTTGGCAAGGTAAAAGGCCTAGAGTTTGTCTCAAAACTTTGCAATTAGCAAAGGAAAAGGGGGGATGGGGCCTACCTCCTCTTAGAGATTATTATTTTGCAGCACAGTTGAGAGCTGTGATATGTTGGTGCAACCCATCATATGATGCTCAATGGAAAAACATTGAGGAGTGGGTACTTCCCATCCCCATACAAGCGATTTCGGCTGATAACAACCTGCAAAGGTACATAAATACTATTGATAACCCATGGGTGAAATTGACTCTTAAAATATGGAAAACTACTATAATAGAATATAATCTAGAGGGAGATATTGCAATTCTTAAATGGTGTGCACATGACTCGGATTTTACGCCGAATAAACTGGATGCTAGATTTAAGGACTGGACAGCTAAAGGAATAACAGTTCTTTGCAACATAATGAAAGAAGGAACACTGTTCAGTTTTGAAATGCTGAAAGAGAAACACTTATTAGAAAAACAAGATTTTTATCGGTATTTACAGATGTGACAATATGTTAATAGGACGCTTAAGAATGTAACCAAGACAAGTACATGCTTGATAGAGCTATTTAGAAAAGCATATAATTCAGATAACGGTAGTAGAATCATTTCAAGCATGTATAAGGGGTTGTCAAATCTTAAAACACATTCAACTTCACACATTGAAACAAAATGGGAGAAGGAAGGAGGGATAATTATATCTGAGGAAGAATGGACAATAATATGGAGATATCAATGGAAGTGTACCCGTTCACAGAAATGGAGGGAGTTCGGATGGAAAAACTTGATAAGATATTTTATTACACCCTCTCAGAAATCCCATTATGTTGGTAACCTCCCTGTTTGCTGGAGAAATTGTGGAAATCAAAATGCAAATCATTATCATATTTTTTGGGACTGCCCTGCTATCAAAGACTATTGGAGGGGGATACACAAGACATCTTAAAAGTGAAACACCCTTGGAGAGTAAGACCATATATTTTGGATATATACCTCAAGAATGGTTGAAAAGAGATAAATATTTAATGAATATACTGTTAGTCGCTGGTAAAAAGACTCTTACTAGGAAATAGTTATCACAGGATGGATGGAAATTACAATGGACATTTACAAAATGGAGAAGATAACAGCATCTGTTAATCATAAGCTGGAACAATTTGATTCAAACTGGGAAAAATGGTTTAACTACATAATGCCTCATAGGCCTGATTTTATTCTCACAAATTAATGAATATGTTGTAAAAAAAATCACTCCCTACTTGTACATAGTTTTTTCCTTTTGCTTGTTTCTTCTTTCCACTCTTTTCTATAAGTGTATACCTCAGATAAATACTTTGTGGAGATTTGTGATGTATATGATTATATGATATCTGAAATGTCTGAAATACATCTTATGGAAATGTTTGTTTGATGATGAACTTTAATAAAAAAATAAATTACAAAAAAAAAGAGAATGTACAAGCTCCTTACAGACAGCAGTGGGAATCAAACCTCGATGAGGAATCACTGGTGCAGTAAAGCGATTGTGCCAACTCCTAAGCTACCATGTCACCCTGAAATGTCTGAAGTATATAAAATTATGATGGGTTTAGGTAGAGCGAATGCAAGCAGGCTTTTTCCACTGAGGCTAGGGGAGAAAAAAACCAGAGGACATGGGTTAAGGGTGAAAGGGGAAAAGTTTAAAGGAAACATTGGGGGGGGTGCTTCTTCACAAAGAGAGTGGTGGGAGTGTGGAATGAGCTGCCAGATGAAGTGGTGAATGCAGACTCACTTTTAACATTTAAGGAAAACTTGGACAGGTACATGGATGAGAGGTGTATGGAGGGATATGGTCCAGGTGCAGGTCAATGGGACTAGGCCGAAAAATGGTTCAGCACAGCCAAGGAGGGCCAAAAGGCCTCTTTCTGTGCTGTAATCTTCTATGGTTCTGTGGTTCCAAGCAGGGTTAAAGCTGGATCACCCCATATCACACAGGTCATTGGATCTTAGTGGTCAGCTTTTAATGAGCATGAGAGGGAGAGCTAGCAAGTGAGAAAAAGAGACAGAGGATAGCTAGAGAGTGAGAAAGAGAAAGAGGGAGAAAGGGCAAAAAAAAAGATAGAGCTAGAGAGTAGAGGAAGGGGGGGAGTTTTGATCACTTTGTTCAGGACTTTAGCAGCTGAAGGTATGGCTGCCTATAATGGAAAAATAAACAGAGATACCAAAATTCTAATATACTTAAAGGTACGACTGTTTATACTTGGACAATCAGGAAGAATAATAAAGTTAAAGAGTCTTCTTACCCAGTCCAATAGAAAAGAATGAGGTGCTTGGCGGGATGATTCGGAGGTGACGGCTACTGGATGTCATATTCCGCAGCTCAACATTTGTCTGAAGGAAGATAATGGACATGATAAGATGATCTGGGAATCAAAAATCAATTTTCCTGAATTCTCCGATTTCCAGAAAATCTGTTCCTCTTCTGTCCCTTGTCCATTCATCCCTCCCCACTAATCTCCCTCCCAGTACTTATCCTTGCAAGCTTTCAAAGTGTTACACCTGCCCATTTACCTCCTCCCTCTCCTCCATTCAGGGCCCCAAAGAGCCCACCTGTGAATCTGCTGGAGTTGTCTATAGTGTCTGATACTCCAAATGTGGTTGGTGAGACCTGTTGTAAATTGGGAGACTGCTTCATCGAGCACCTCTGTTCCATCTGCCAAATGCTGAAATTCTGATTCTCATTTCTGTTTTGACATGTTGGTCCATGGCCTCCTATTGTGCCAAGATGAGGCCATCCTCAGTGTGAAGGAAAAACACCTTAAATTCCATTTGGGTAGCCTCCAACCTAATGGCATGAATATCAATTTCTCCTTTTGGTAAAAAGAAATGTTTCACTCCTCCTCCCTTTTTCTTCTATTCCCAACTCTGGCCTATTATCTATTCTCAACTTCCTATAACCCCCCTTCCTCCTTTCCTTTCTCCTAAGGTCCACTCTCCTCCCCTATCAGATTCCTTTCTCTCCAGCCCACCTGACTTCATCTATCACCTCCTAGCTATCCTCCTCCTTCCCCTCTCCCCATCTTTTTATTCTGGCGTCTTCCCCCTTCTTTTCCAGTCCCAAAGAAGCATTGACTGTTTATTCATTTCCATAGAAGATGCCTGACCTGCTGAGTTCCTCCAGCATTTTGTGTGTGTGGCCTAATTTTTGCACCGGTTTTTCATTCAATGCCATTCAATCTGTTTCACTGTTAATACCTGTACATGAGAGTGATGGTTTCTGTGATGTGCTGAGCTGTACCCACCACTCTCTGCAGTTTCTGGCGCTCATTAGCAGAGCAGTTGCCATTACCAACTGTTATGCATCCAGACAGAACGGAGCATTGGTAAAAATTGGTAATAGTCAAAGGGGACATGCTGAATTTCTTCAGCCTCCTGAGGAAGCTGGTGAGCTTTCAAACTATCGAGCCTATCCATACCTCTGATAATTTTATGTGAATTGTTCAAGTCATCTTTTGGCCTCCTTTGCTCCTCAGTAAAAGCAGCCGCCCTAACCAATCCCTTCCCGCCACAGCCAAAATCCTCTGACCCAGGCAACATCCTGGTGACAGACACACTGGAGTCTGAAGCAAAAAAACAAATTGCTGGAGGAACTCAATGGGTTAAGCAGCATCTTTTGGAAAAAAGGAATCAGTAACATTTCAGATTGAGGCAGATAGTGGACGGGGAATATAACCAGCATAAAAAGGGAGGTTGGCAGGGGTGAGATACCAGATGGTGAGTGGACAGAGCAGGGGTGAAGCATGACAGGTGGATAGAGCCAAGCTGGGGAAGAGGGGAGATAGAGGAGGTGGGCAATAGGTGAAATCTGACAAGGAGAAAGGGCATATGGAGAACATCTTGGAGAGTTGCCTTTCCACTCTCTCCAACACAATCTCATCCTTCCTAGCAGTGACCAGAGGGTGCTTTGCATCTTTGAACTTGTACTTTGAGAAAGTAAATGTTCCTGTACAGATGTTATTTGATGCATGCACACATCATTGTAAAGAACACGTGCAAAGTGCCAACCTCCTATTGATAAACTTTACTCCTGTGGTCATGATTTTCCATCCTGCACTTGTGTGAATGCTTTCAAATGTAAATAGATGCATCAATCATTCCTATTTAATTTTATGTAAATATCAGTGGCATTATGAAAAAGGAAATAAAACTATGATGATATATTGAATGAAAACAATGTTGAACAGTAACGGATAATAAGGAGAGTACAGGGAAAACCCAGGTCATCCTCAGCCTGACTACAAAATTTAAAGTTCAA
Source organism: Hypanus sabinus (assembly GCF_030144855.1). NCBI lineage: Eukaryota > Metazoa > Chordata > Chondrichthyes > Myliobatiformes > Dasyatidae > Hypanus > Hypanus sabinus. Next base: position 11,997,746 of record NC_082711.1, on the reverse strand, counting down.
AGTAAATTTATTATCAAAGTATGTATATGTCAACATATGCCACTCTGATATTCATTTTCTCACAGTAGAACAATAGAATCAATGAAAAGCTACACAGAAAGACTGACAAATACCAATCTGCAAAATAAGACAATCTCAGCAAATACAAAAAATAACAAATAATAGACAAACAAATAAATAAACAATGCCAAGAACACGAGTTGAAGAGCCCTTGAAATTGAGTCCATAGGTTGTGGAATCAGTTCAGTGTTGAGGTGAGTGAAATTATCCACGCTGGTTCAGAAGCCTGACGCTAACTGTTCCTGAACCTGGTGATGTGGAACCTAAGGGTCCTGTACCTCCTTCCTGATGGCTTGAGTAAGAAGAGAACATGGTGTGGATGGTAAGGGGTCCTTGATGATGGATGCCTAAGCATGTAAGCTATAAGAAGCCCACACAGAAATTTATAAGATTTTGAGTGGCATAGATATAGCAGATGGTAGCTTTTACTCAGGATTGAAATGTCTAGCCCTAGAGGATGTGCATTAAAGATGGGAGGGTGTAAGTTCAAAGATGTGTAGGTGAAGTATTTTCTTTAGACAGAGAGTACAGGGTGCCTGGAATGCACTGCAATGGTGTGGGTGGAAACAAATATGATAGAGACATTTAATAGGTTCTTAGATAAGCATATGTATGTGCTGAAAATGGAAGGATATGGTCATGTGGGGAGATGGATGTGTGGAAAATGGAGGGATATGGACCTTGTGCAGTTAGCTTTTTAATTAGTGTGGAAAAACATCATGGGCCACAGGGCCTGTTCCTATTTACTGTTTTCTATATACTAATTCATTTGAAAATATAATTTGGTGTAATTTGGGATTAATCTGGCTCTTAGCATCACAGGGTCCTTTACTGGACATAACACCCATCATTACAATATTGAAAACCTATAACCTTTAAAACAGCATGTATTTTAATTCTATCTGAGAAAATCCATATGACCGTAAGAGATAGGAGCAGAATTGGGCCATTCGGCCCATTGTTTCATCATGGCGGATTTATTATCCCTCTCAACCCCATTCTCCTACATTCTCCTCATAACTTTTCACGCCATGACTAACCAAAAGCCTATCAACCTCTGCCTTAAGTACACACAATGACTTGGACTCCACAACCGTCTATGGCAACAAATTCTTCAGATTCACCACACTCAGGCTAAAGAAATTCCACCTCATCTCCATTCGAAATGGAAGTCTCTCAATTCTGAGGTTGGGCCCTCTGATCCTAGACTTTCCCACCATAGGAAACAATGTCCCCACATCCAGTCTATCCACACCTTTCATCATTCAACAGGTTCCAATGAAATCCTGCCTCAATCTTCTAAATTCCAGTGAGTACAGGTCCAGAGCCATCAAACTCTCCTCATACAATAACCATTTCATCCCCAGAATCATTCTCGTGAACCTATCTGAACCCTGTCCAAAGTCAGTGCATCCTTTCCTGGCGAAGGGGCCTAAAACTGCTCGCATACTCTAACTGAAGTCTCACCAGTACTTTATAAGCCCTCGGCATTACATCTTGGCTTTTATATTCTAGTCCTCTTGAAATAAATGCCAACATTACATTTACCTTCCACACCACCAACTCAGCCTGCAATTTAACCTTTTGGGAACCCTATACAAAATCTCCTCAGTCCCCTTGTACCTTGGATTTTTGAATTTTCTGCCTGAAAATAATCTGTTTTTGTTCCTTCTACCAAAGTACATGCCATACACTTCATGACACTGCATTCCATCTGCCACTTCTTTGCCCATTCCCCTAATCTCTCTAAGTCCTTCTGTAGTATCCCTGCTTCCTCAACACTACCTGCCCCTCCACCTATCTTTGTATTGTCCATAAAGTTGGCCACAAAGCCATCAATTCCATCATCCAAGTCACTGATATGTAATGTAAAAAGAAGCGGTCCCAACGCTGACCCCTGTGGCAAACCACTAGTCACTAGCAGCCAAACAGAAAAGGCTCAATTTATTTCCACCCTTTGCTTCCTGCCAATCAGCCACTATTTTATCCATGCTAGTATCTTTCCTGTAATACCATGAGCTTTTATCTTGTTAAGCAGCCTCACGTGTAGGACCTTGTCAAAAGTCTTCTGACAATCCAATTACACAACATCCACCAATTCTCTTTTTTCTATCTTGTTTGTTAATTCCTCAAAGAATTCCAACAGATTTGTCAGGCAAGAATTTCCCTTAAGGAAACCATGCTGAATTTGACCTATTTTATCATGTGTCTCCAAGTACCCCAAACTTCATCCTTAATAATCGACTCCGACATCTTCCCGAACACTGAAGTCAGGCTAACTGGCCTATAATTTCCTTTCTTCAGCCTCCTTCCCTTCATGAAGAGTGGAGTGACACTTGCAGTTTTCCACTCCTCAGGAACCATTCCAGAATCCAGTGATTCTTGAAAAATCATTACTAATGGTTCCACAATCTTTTCAGCTATCTCTTTCAGAACCCTGGGTTGGAGTCCATCGTGACTTATCTGCCTTTCAGCTACCCAAACACCTTCTCCTTAGTAATAACATTGCACTCACTTCCGTCCCTTGACACTCTCGAACTTCCAGCATATTGCTAATGTCTTCCACAGTGAAGGCAGGTGCAAGACACTTAGTTCATTTGCCACTTCTTTGCCCCCCATTATTACCTCTCCAGCATCATTTTCCAGAGGTCCAATATCTATACTCACCTCTCTTTTATTCTTTACATATCTGAAAAAAACCTTTGACATCATTGGCTAGCTTTCCTTCCTTATAGCTTTTATCGTTGCCTTCTGTGGTTTTAAAAAACTTCTCAATCTTCTAACTTCAGTCTAATTTTTGCTCGATTATATGCCCTTTCTTTTGTTTCTATGTTGTTTTTGATTTTCCTTGTCAGCCACTGTTGCATCATCCTGACTTTAGAGTTCTACTTCTTTTTTGGGATGTATCTATCCTGCATCTTCTGTATTTCACCCAGAAACTCCAACCATTGCTCTTCTGCCATCATCCCTGTTAGTGTCCCCTTCCAATCAACGTTGGCCAACTACCCTCTCATGCCTCTGTAATTCCCTTTACTCAACTGTAATACTGATACATCTGACATTAGCTTCTTCCTCTCAAATTGCAGGGTGAAGTCTATCATATCATGATCACTGTCTCCTAAGGGTTCATTTGCCTGAAGTTCCCTAATCAAATCCAATTCATTACAGAACACCTGATCCAGAACAGCCTTTCCCCTTGACGACTCAACTATAAGCAGCTCTAAAAAGCTATCTTTTAGACATTCTAGAAATTCCCAATCTACCTGCAAAAGGAAATATTCCATGACCCATAAAGTTGCCCTTTGACATGCCTTTTCTATCTTCCATTGTAATTTGCAGCCCATGTCCTGGCTACTGTTTGGAGGCCTGTACGTAACTCCCATCAGGGACATTTTACCCTTGCAGTTTCTACCCACACAGATTCTACATCTCCCGATCCTGTCACCTCTTTCTAAAGATTTGATTTCATTTTTTACCAACAGAGTCACAGCAGCCCCTCTGCCCACCTGCCTGTCCTTGGACATTAAGCTCCCAACTCTGATCTTCTTTCAGCCGAGACCCAGTAATGCCCACATTGCCATACATACCAATCTGTAACTGTGCTACACGATCATCTACCCTATTCCATATATTTCGTGTATTTAAATATAACACCTTCAGTCCCATTTTCATCACCCTTTTTGATTTTGTTGCCATATAACACTGCAAATTATCCCACTGACTGCAGTTTTGCCCCATCATCTGCCTGTCCTTCCTGACAGTCTCACTACACACTGCATCTAGTTGTATATTACCTGCCCCATCCTCAGCCCTATCGCTCTGAATCCCATCTGCCTACTAAATTAGTTTAAACGCTCCCCAACAGCTCTAGCAAACCTGCCCATGAGGATATTGGACAAAACAAATGAACAAATTTAATATAAGTAGATTTGCAGTTTGCTGAGATTACACTCAGCAGTTGATCTTACCTCATACACTTGACCCACTTTATAATCCGTGAACAGAATAACCGGTGGATTTGCCAGAAAAATCGGAATAAGTTCAGCAGGGTCACTGTATAACAAAGAGGAACTATATTACACATTAATCATCCTAAACTTCCTAAGATTCATCTCTTTTATATTTTATCATATTTTGCCAAAAAACATGGGAGCAAAATTAGGCCATTTGAACCATCAAGTCAGCTCTGCAACTCAATCACGCTGATTTATTTTCCCTTTCAACCCCAGTTTCCTGCCTTTTGTCCAGAACATCTGATGCGCTTACTAATCAAGAATCTATTAACCTCCACTTTAAGTATACCCAAGGTCTTGGCCTCCACAGCTGTCTGTGGAAATGTATTCACACATTCAACACCCTCTGGCTAAAGAAATTCCTCGTCATCTACGTGCTCTAGACATTCCTATCTTCATTTCATTTTGCTATTAAGAAAGTTGTGATACCGCCCTCAGTGGGCATAGACCACTGCTGAGTGTGCTCCACATCTCAGTGCAGCCATCAGCCCTCATGGGCAGCCTCTCCATATCAAGTCATAGAGCACCTCCGTGCTGGAAGAGCCTCCACCTGTCAATGGATAACTTCACTCACTGCAACACTGAGCTGATTCCACAGCCTATAGGCACACTTTTAAGAACTTTACAACTCATGTTCACAACATTTATTGATTTTTTTCATTTTTGCACCATTTCAACGTTGGTTCTTTCCTTCTTTGCTGTGTACAATTTTTCATTTATTCAATTGTGTTTCATTGTTTTTACTGTGAACGCCCACAAGAAAATGAATCTCAGGGTTGTGTATGGTGACATATACAGTACTCTGCAAAGTTCTTAGGCATACATATATTGCTAGGGAGTCTAAGACTTTTGCACAATGTAATATTTGACAACGTGGAGCAGAGAGTGAGTTTGTAAATCTGGCAGGAGAGAAGGATGTTGGGAATCGCAAGGGTGGAGCATCACAGGAGGGGTGTGGGACAGGTGGTGGAGAAGAAGTGCCAGAGGGGGGTTTGTGAGGGTGCAAATACACCCAGCCCTGAGATACCAGGCAAGGCCATTTGATTCCAAACAATTGGTTTATTGATCATTACAAAATGTCTCTCTGGTGCTTCCTGCTCCGTCCTCTCTCCCTTCCCCTTTTTCCCAACCATGATTCCCCTCTCCCAGCCCCCTTCCCACTCCCTGTGCACAATAGAGACCCATAGCAGAATCGAGCTTATCAGAACTCACATATGTCGTGAAATTTGTTTTTTTTTTGTGGGAGCAGAAGTACAGTACAATGCATAAAATTACTACAGGTCTTGGGAACGCTAGCTACATATATGTACCCAAGACTTTTACACAGGACTGCATATACTTTAGTAATAAATTTACTTTGAACATTGAACAGATCAGTGCACTATGGTATATTGTTGAGTTGGGTACATAGTGTAATGCCGTTCTGACAACTAGATGTCCATCTGGAGCAGAATTCAATACCAAATGCAATTCCTGTTGTAAGACTGTAAGAAGGTAAGAAACTGGAGCAAAATTAGACCATTTGACTATCGAGTCTGCTTTCCCATTCCATCAGGGCTAACTTATTTTCCCTCTCAACCCCATTCTCTAGCCTTCTCCCCTTTCATTCCTTTACTAATTAAGATCTATGCATGGATTTTCTCTCACAGTCCGAAGATGTACCAAGTGGGTTAATTGGTCCTTGTAAATTATCCCATGATTTGTTTAAGGTCAATCAGGTTTGTTGGGGTTTGTTGGAGCAGTATGGCTCAAAGGGCTGGAAGTAACATTAAAGTAAAATAAATAAAATAAATATACCCAATGACTTGGCCTTCACTGCCGTCTGTGGCAATAAGTTCCACAGATTCACCTCACTCTGGCTAAAATAAATCCTCCTCATCTCTGTTTTAAAAGGGACATTCTTTTATTGTGAAATTATGCACTCAGATCCTAGACTCTCCCACTCTATCTAGACCTTTCAATATTTGGTACATTTCAATGAGATAACCCCTTATTCTTCTAAACTCCAGCAAGTACAGGCCCAGAGTCATCATCTGCACATTATATGGTAATTCTTTCATCCCTGGAATATATCTCATAAACCTCCCCAGACCCTTCTCAATGCCAGCAAACCTTTCTTAGATATGGGGCCCAAAACTGCTTGCTATATTCCAGATGGGGTCTAACCAATAGCATTGCATCTTTGCTTTTATATATAAGTTGTAGAAGAACTCTTCAGACTTATATTGCTTTTTAGTCATAAGAAAGTCATAGAGTTATATAGCATGGCAACAGGCCCGTCAGCACAATTTACCCATGCCTACCAAGATGGCTATCTGAGTCAGCCCCACTTGCTCACATTTGGCCATTATCCCTCTAAATCTTTCCTATCGACATACCTGGCAATCTCTTCCCTTGCTTCCTTATGTGAGGGAAGGAAGTCACATGCCTAGAAAGCAGTCCCTATCTCAATTTTCCATGACACAATACTGTATAACTGTCCATGTATCATGAAAGAGAAGGTATAAAAGACTAAATTTCATCTTTATTTATTTGCTTTTTGTCATATAAATTACACAAGAGTGAATTTTATTCCACATCTCAAAATCTGTGAGTTAATTAGAGACATCGAATAGCAAAGCATGGAAACAGGCCCTTGGTTCATCCTGACCAAGATGCCCAACTGAGCTAGTCCCATTTCTCCCATTCTCTAAACTTGTCCTATCCAAATGTCTTTTAAATGTTATTATTGTACCTACCTCAATCATTTCTTCTGGTAAGTTGTTACCACATTCTGTGAGAAAAGTTTTCTCCTTAGATGCCTATTAAATCTTTCTTCACTCACCTTACACCTGTACTATTTAGTTTTTGACTACCTTTTCCTGAGAAATATACTGTGTGACTTCATCCCATCATTGACTTTATACACCTCTGCAAGGTCAGCCTTCAGCCTCCAATGATGTTCCAATGACTAAAGTCCTGGTCAACCCAACCTCTCCCTATAACTCAGGCCCTCAAGTCCTTGCAATATTCTCATAAATTTTCCTTGCATTCACTCGCACTTCTAACATGGTAACCAAAGCTATACACAATACTCCAGGTGAAGCCTCACCTATGTTTTGTACAACTACCATAACATCCTAGCTTCTGTACTCAATGATGACCAATGACTGATGCAGCATGATGCACACCATCTTCACCACTCAGTCTACCCACGATACAACTTTCAGGTAACTATGTACTTTGACTCCTAGGTGCCTCTGGGTTGTTGGAGTACTCCTCAGAGCCCTACTATCCACTGTGAAACTCCTATGCTGGTTTGACTTGTCAAAATGCAACATCATGTACTTAACTGGATTGAACACATTTGCCATTCCTTGGCCACTTACCCAAATAATCAAAGTCAAAGTCAGAATACCAGGGGGAATAATTTTAAGGTGATTGGAGAAGAGTATAAGGGGAGAGGAATGTTAGAGTTAAGTTCTTTATTTAGAGAGTGGTAAGTGGAGAGTGGAATATCCTGCTGGGGTGGTTGTAGAGGCAGATACATTAGGGACACTTAAGCAATTCTTAGAAAGGCAAATGGATGACAGGTTGATCTTGGAGTAAGTTAAAATATCAACACAATATTATGGGCTGAAGGTCTGTATTGTGCAGTAATCTTTGAAGTTCTATGTTCTAAAAGCGAGTTTATTGTCAAATGCCCAAGTACACAAATGCACAGCTGCAATTCAAACCTTACTTGCAACAGCATCACAGGCACACAGCATCTGATAAAGAGCAAATTAAACAAACAGTAAATTGAATACAACTTTTACAAGAAAGAACATAAAAGTCATCCATTTTAGTGTAAAGTGATCACAATGGTCCCTTAGATAAAGTGATCAAGCTTCTCCTGTAATTTATGATAGCCTTCTGCACTATCTAAGTGCCTTGGGGTGTAAGGGGAAATATCATTACCATAATGGCTGGAATGCAAGGGTGGCCTGCATCCATAAATGTACATCTTTTGAACTTATTTTTTGGCAAGTGGTTTGTTTTTAAATCCAGTCTTTCAGCTATCGTGATAAACATCAATATTCTGCATGCTTTACTATATCAAATGTTAAAAGAATTTGATGGAAACGCTATTGGAATTTAATCTGCACAACCACCTAAAAGTAATCATACATACACATGGTCCAGTGATGTAGGAAGGAAAAAAATACTTTCATCTTTACATCTCCATTCTTCTGGTTCCCTTGCACCTTTGAACCAACATGGTATGTTGTGTGTGATTACTGTTGTGATATGGCAAGCATAGCAATATATTTGTTGAAAGCAAGATCACATGACTGCTGCTGGTCAAGTCCTGATGTCAAAATCAAACCCATGATCATCGAGTCTTGGCGTCAAAGCCCAGAGGTTGAATCTGTGATTAGCGAATCTTGGGGTCGAAACTCAAAGGTCAGCTAAATCCAGAGAGCAAAGCCAAAGATCAAATTCCAGAGCCCAAGTACAATAGGGACCTTTAAGAGACTCAGATAGGCACATGGATGATAGAAAAACTGAGGGGTATGTGGGAGGGAAGGTTAGATCGATCTTAGAGTAGGTTAAAAGTTTGGCAAAACATCTGGCAATGAAGGGCTTGTACTGTGTGGTAACGTTCTATGTTCTAATGCAATATTCCTGCTATTGCTCTGGAAATAAACTCTAATAATAAATTATGAACTCTATACCTTTTCTCGACAAATATCTTTCTATCACCAACCATCTTCTCCACTTTCTTCTTAGGAATGATGAGGGATTTGCCTCCCTGATGAGGGGGCAAATAGCGTGGGTTCTTCAGGAAGTTGTGACATCTCTCCAACCTCATCATATCTTCTCGTGCCTGGATCCGATCGGCCATAGGCGGCTCATCTCTCCAAATTCTCTTCTTGAATTTTTCTTCCTTTCAAATAAAGGAATTCACAGTTGGGTGAAGAGTGAGAAATTTCCATTTTTGCCATTTATCCTGCTATCTTACCTTGTGCATATTTTGGCTGCACTGTAGCCTAGCAGTTAGCACAATTGTTTTACAGTACCAGTGATCACCAGTGATTCAATTCCAGCCATCGTTTATACGTTCTCCCTGTGACCACATGGGTTTCTTCCAGGTGCTCCAGTACCTTCCTAAGTTCCAAAGACGTACAGGTTAGGGTTAGGGTTTGTGAGTTGTGGGCATGCTATATGGCGAAACTTGTGGGCTGTCCTCTGCACAGTACTTTGACTATGTTGGTCAGTTACACAAGTGATGCATTTCATTGTATGTTTCAATGTACATGCGACAACTAAAGCTCAGTTTCCCAAATGCATAACCTCTACCATCAAAAAGTCAGTAACAAGGGAAACAAACACATCTAAGGGGTTTTACCCCTCCAAAGTCAGAGAAAGGATGTTCAATGTGGCCAACATCTTTCATCAGCTCAGAATAGGAACTGAACCACAATGGTACTGGAGCATTTGCAAACTGCACTGACCAGATCAATACATCAATTATAATCCTTTCACTCTTATAAATTACTTTAAGAATTAATAATAGTCTTCTCTTCAAACAGGCCTAGTGATTTTCTGACTACCTGGAGTGATTGAACTCTTGACCCAATTCCCAGGTCTTTATGGTTCAGCACTATGGCCCTTTGACCTTATGAGGAGGAACTCCTTTAGATGGGGAGGGTGGGGGGAGGAGTGAATCTATGGAATTTATTGCCACAGACGGCTGTGGAGGCCAAGTCATTGGGTATATTTAAAGTGGAGGTTGACGGGTTCTTGATTAGTAGAGGTGTCAATGATGATGGGAAGAAGGTAGGAGAATGGGTTTGAGAGGGATAATAAATCAGCCATAATAGAATGGCGGAGCAGACTGGATGGGCTGAATGACCTAATTCTGCTCCAGTGTCCTAGGTATTAATTTAGTTTGAATTGATCTGTTTGGATGGCATGCAAAACAAAGTTTTTCCTGTACCTTGTGGCACGTGATAAACCAATAACCAACATTCTGTTATACCTCGCTGACTGTACCAGTGAAATCTGACTTCATCTTTCAGCATCAGCAAGAGATTAGCTTCATTTGTCACATGCACATCAAAACATGTAGTGAAATGCATAATTTGTGTCAAATCAAATCAGCAAGTACTGTGCTGGGCAGTGTCACTATCTTTCCAGCGCCAACATAGCGTGCCCACTACTCACTAATCTTTACTGTATGTCTTTGAGCATCTGGACGAAACCCAAGCATCACACAAAATGCTGCAGGAACTCAGCAGGCCAGGGTAGCATCAAAGGAAAAGTTGACGTTTCAGGCCAAAACCCTTCAGCGGGACTGGAGAAAAAAAGCTGGGGAGTAGATTTAAAAGGTGGGATGAGAGGAACACAAGGTGATAGGTGAAACCTGAAGGGGGAGGGATGAAGTAAAATGCTTGGAAGTTGATAGGTGAAAGAGACAGAAGGCCATGGAAGAAAGAAAAGGGGGGGGAGGAGCACCAGAGAAAGTCAATGGGTGGGCAAGGAGTTAAGGTGAGAGAGGGACAGTGGGATGGGAAATGATGAAGGTGGGGGGGGTGGAGGCATTACCACAAGTTCAGGAAACCAATGTTCATGCCATCAGGGGGAGGCTATCTAAATGGAATATAAGGTGTTGTTCCTCCAACCTAAGTGTGATGGCATCACAATCCCTGGTGCTCCTCCCCCCTTTTCTTTCCTCCATGGTCTTCTGTCTCTTTCAACTTCCCAGCTTTTTACTTCATCCCTCCCCCTTCAGGTTTCACCTGTCACCTTGTGTTCCTCTCACTCCATCTTTTAAATCTACTCCCCAGCTTTTTATCTCCAGTCCTGCCAAAGGGTTTCGGCTGAAATGTCAACAATATTCTTTTCCACAGATGCTGCCTGGCCTGCTGAGTTCCTCCAGCATTTTGTGTGTGTTGCTTGGGTTTCCAGCATCTATAGATTTTCTCTTGTTTGAGGAGGAAACTCAAGCAGTCATAGGGAGAATGTACAATCTCCTTATAAACGGTTGAGAATTGAGCCCTGATCTTACAGGTGCCACAGTAATAGTGCTACCCTAACCACAAGGTTAACATGCCATTTGTTCAAAAGCAACAATTGATTCCAAGCAGGGAATTACAGTTCCTGCCAGCATCCTTATATAATCTTGAAAGACATACCTGAAGGCTGGATTTTTTCAAACTTGTAGATTCAGCAGGAGATGGTGATAAAGTTAAGGATGAGATGTCTCCCTGCAATGTCCATAGTTTCTTAGGTGGGCATATATCTGAGTAACCGTCATCCACTGGGCTTTGAGAAGTCTGCTGTTTGAAGCTGAATGTTAGTTCTGAATAATGGACTGTGGACTTTCCTGAAGAATAAAACATAAATGGTGGAAATTATTTAACATGATTCATTGAACATGGAGGCAGGGGGATTGAAAGATAATGACAGGGGGATTACCAGCTCTGTTCTAGATGAAAGGGAGTAGGAGGAAGGGGAGGAGTCACTAAAACCCCAATACTTGTATTAAAATTGACTAGTTATGATAAAACTTTCAACACTAATTGGAAGGTGCTGCCTGGATTAGAGGATATGAGCTATATGGAGAGGTTGAACAAACTTAGTTTGTTTTGTTTGCAGCTTCAGAGGCTGAGGAGAGACTGAAAGAAGTTTAAAGATTAGCTTTATTTGTCAAATGTACATTAAAGAAATAGAGAAATACTTTATTTTTCATGTTAATGACCAATGCAATATGGTAATGTGCTGGGGACAGCCCACAAGTGTCCCCATGCTACTGGCAACAACATGGCATGCCCAAAATTTACTAACTCTAACCCATACTTCATTGGAATGTGGGAGGAACCTGGAACACTCTGAAGAAGCCCACACAGTCACAGAGAGATTGTGCAAACTCCTTATAAACAGTGGCAGGAATCAAACCGAATCAACTCTGAAGCTAAGTATAGAGCAACACAGCACTAGACAGGCCAGCCAGCCCACAATGTCCTTTTCCTGTGTATCATCCATATCCTTCCATTCTCTTCCTTCTCATGTGTCTATCAAAAAACCTCTTAAATTCTATTAAACTGCCTGCTTCCACCACTCCCCTCCCAATAACACATTCCAAGCACCTGCCACTCTAAATAAAAAAAATATACTGCCTCTCACATTACCTTCAAACTCACCCCCCAACCTTAAAAGCATGCCTCTGGTGTTTAACAATTCTACCCTGGGGAAGAGATTCTGAGACTCTCCCCTATCTATGTCTCTCATAACTTAAAAAACCTCTATCAGGTATCCCTTCAGACTCCATTGCTCTAGGTAGAACAACCCTGATTTGTTCAATCTTTCCTTATAGTTCATACTGTCTAATCCAAGCAACATACTGGTAAACCTTATGGTTGTTAAAGCCGGTGGTGGTAATAGGGACAAGATCCCACTACTTATTAAATGCTCCCAGTGATGTGCACCTCAAATAGCCTCTGATAACCAAGCCCAGCTCCTGACCTTCATGAGTGGCTTTGATACTAAGCTCAGTTGAATCGTTCCTACTGACAGAAGAAGGGACAAAGGCAGTTTACTGGCACCTTAAAACCTGTTGCTTTGGGCAGACGGGGCTCATCAGCTGGGTTTGTTAGCTCATCTAGGAGAAGGAAAACTCTGATCTCAAATCTCCACTGCCTTGTGGCTATACCCACACATGGGAAAGACTTTAGGGGTAAACCCCAAGGGAAAAATCCTGATCTGGTGTCCTACATTGAGCCCTACATTGGCAACTCCAGCAATGCTGCTGGTTCCAAACTGTATCAGCCTCTGCGTTCCTTTGGGTTCATCAGATGCATGGAGAGGGGGAGCTTGCTACATGGGCAACAGCTTGTTTTCCATATCGTACTGCCCAGGCTGGTGTATCTAGACAGCTAGGACGCAATATCCATGGTCAACTCTGACCAACAGAGGCTCTCGATTCAACTTGACTGGTAAACCTCTTCAGCACCCTTTCCTCTGTCGATACATCCTTCCTGTAACGGGGAGGCAAGAACTGTACACAATACTCCGACTGCGATCTGACTAAAGTTTTATATAGCTACAACATGCTTCCTTACTCTTCAACACTCCTACCAAAGAAGCCAAGCATTTCATACATACAAATCATCATCAAGTGCAGCCGTGTCGTATGATGTGGGTGATCATGGTCTTTATTCTGACTACTGTGGGGAAAACCCCCTTCACACTGTTGGTCTTTCCATGACCATGATCATTTGGCACACGCACATCAAAACATGTAGTGAAATGCATAATGTGTATCAAATCAAATCAGCAAGGTCTGTGCCGGGCATTGTCACCATGTTCCCAGCACCAATGTAGCATGCTCACAACTCAGTAACCTTTACTGTACGTCTTTCAGCATCTGGAGGAAACCCTCTGGAGGAAATTTTTGGCAAATTTTTCTACAGAAGTGGTTTGCAAATGCCTTCTTCTGGGCAGTGTCTTTACAAGACGGGTGACCTCAGCCATTATCAATAATCTTTAAAGATTGTCTTCATGACATCAGTGGTCGCATAACCAGGACTTGTGATATGTACCAGCTGCTCATATAACCATGCACCATCTGCTCCTATGGCTTCACATGACGTTGATCGGGGGAGGGACTGAGCAGGTGCTACACCTTGCCCAAGGGTGATCTGCAGGCTAGTGGAAGGAAGGAGCACCTTACACTTCCTTTGGTAGAGACTTATCTCTACCCTGCCACCCAATACATACAAAATGCTAGTGGATCTCAGCAGATGAGGCAGCATCTATGGAAAGGAATAAACAGTCAATGTTTTGGCCTGAGATTAAGCATGTCATATGCCTTCCTAACCACCTTATCCACTAGGAGCCTAAGATACATCAGTACTTCAGTATTTTAAAGGGGCCTGCCATTCACTATATACTTTCTCCTTTTATTTGACCTCAAAAAGTGCAACATTTTCTGAAACTCCCAAAAACACCCAAAGCATTTGGGGAAGAGAACAATGAAGACCTGGAGAGTGATTGAATAGTCATATGCAATGGCCGTATACAAGGTTTTAAACAGAAGATGACCTGAGATAAGCGTGCTACTGGAATCCATCAGTCTTAAGGATAGTATAGAAGAGTACCCTTAAGGTCAAAGAATGTAAACAATCTCAGAATGTTGATGGGGAACTGATTGCTTTCAGTGGCTTGGGAATGGAGTTTGTGGCGGGAGCCAAGGCTCATTCGTTGTTCAGTGGTTGCTGTCATGGTTAAAGCAAAACAGGGAAAACAGAACAATCTAACACATCAACATCCACCATCGCCTCTAACCAAAGAGCATGCATGATAACAGTAAGGAAAATCTCTCTCCAAAGGCAGGAAAGTCAGTAACAAGTGGACAGATTCAGGATAATTGAAAATGAGGAGTTCAGATAAGGACTGTGCTACCTGAAAGGATGAGTTTAACAAATCCAATAGAAATTTTCAGAACAGAATTGCACAAGTTCTTGCAAAGTTTATGTGGGGAAAAAAGATTAGCTTTATTTGTTACACAGGCATTGAAACAAACAGTGAAATGTGTAGTTTACATCAGTTAGGATTGTGCAGGACAAAGTGTTGTAACATTTTGTGTGCCAACGTAGCCCCCCACAACTCACTAACCCTGACCCAAAGGACTTTGGAATGTGGGAAGAAGCCAAAGCACCTAGAAGAAACACACACAATCACGGGGGGAGCATAATAGATGCCATGGTCGCACAGTGGTTAACACAATGCTATTACAGCTTGGGGCATTGGAATTTGGAGTTCAATCCCAGCATCTCTGTACATCCTTCCTGTAGAATGCATGGGTACTCCAGTTCCCTCCCAAGGTCCAAAGGTGTACTGGGTAGGTTAATTGGTCATTGAAGATTTAGTTACGGCTAAATCGGGGTTGTCAGTGTTGCTAGGGTGCCACAGCTCTAAGGGCTGGATAGGTCGATCCTGTGTTGTATCTCTAAATAAATAAATATGGGCAAACTCGTTACAGGCAGCAGCAGAAGTTGAACCCTGATTGGTGATTGGTGGTGCTGTAAAGCAATCTGCCACACTACCATGTTGTCCCTTTTTTACAAGGCATCAGGAAAAACATGAAACACACTACTACAAGGCTCCCAGAGTCACTGTTTATCAGATAGAGTGGTGGTGCATGAATACTAGTCCCGCCGCTGTCTATCTCACTGTGAATGTGTGGGTTTCCTCTGGGTGACCCATCTTCCTCCCACAGTCCAGTTGGTCACTGTAAACTGGGCTGGGGGTATACCGGGGGCTGCTGGGCGATACGGCTCAAAGGGCTGGAAGGACCTACTCCACACTGTATCTCAATAAATAAATAACAGTAAGAGAACTGAATTGACTTTTATTTCTTACATCCTTCATATACATGAGGAGTAAAAATCTTTACGTTACATCCCTGTCTAAATGTGCAATGTGCGATTTATAATAAATAGTATGTATAAAAAAAGCAGAGCAGTCAAAATAACACAGAAATACAATTGTATCAGTGTGAATTAATCAGTCTGATGGCCTGGTGAAAAAGCTGTCCTGGAGCCTGTTGGTCCTGGCTTTTATGCTGCTGTACCATTTCCAAGATGGTAGCCGCTGGAACAGTTTGTGGTTGGGGTGACTTGGGTCCCCAATGATGCCTCAGCTCTTTGAAAATATCTTGAATAGTGGGAAGTTCACATCTACAGATGAACTGGGTGGTTCCCATACCAGGCAGTAATACAACCAGTCAGGATGCTCTCAATTGTGCCCCTGTGCAAAGTTCTTAGGATTTGGGGGCCCATACCGAACTTCCTCAATCATCTGAGGTGAGAGGCACTGTTGTGCCTTTTTCACCACACAGCTAGTGTGTACAGACCACATGAGATCCTCAGTGATGTGGATGCCGAGGAACTTAAAGCTGTTTGCCCTCTCAACCCCAGATCCATTGATGTCAATAGGGGTTAGCCCATCTCCATTCCTCCTGTAGTTCACAACCAGCTCCTTTGTTTTTGCGACATTGAGGGGAGGCGTTGTTTTATTGACACCACTGTGTCAGAGTGATGACTTCTTCTCTGTAGGCTGCCTCATTATTATTTGAGATTAGGCCAATCAATGTAGAATCATCAGCAATTTAATTAGTAGATTGGAGCTGCGGGTGGCGATGCAGTCATTGGTATATAGAGAGTAAAGGGGGCTTAGGACACGGCCCTGAGGGGCAGCTGTGCTGAGGGTCAAAGGGACAGAGGTGAGGGAGCCCACTCTTACTACCTACAAGTGATCTGATAGGAAGTCCAGGATCCAGCTGCACAATGCAGGGTGAAGGCCAAGGTCTCTGAGCTTCTTGTCAAGCCTGGAATGAATTATGGTGTTGAATGCTGAACTGTAGTCCAAGAACAGCATTCTCACATAAGTAAAAATAAATAAACAATACACTCAGTGGCCTTTTTATTAGGTACCTCCTGTGCCCACTGAGTTTATTGGAGCTGTAGGTGTCTGTGGTCTTCTGCTTCTGTAGCTCATTCATTTCAAGGTTCGACATGTTATGTGTTTAGGAATGCTCTTTTGCACTCCCTTGTTGTACCGTATGGTCATTGCTTTCCTGTCAGCTTGAATCAGTCTGGCCATTCTCCTCTGTCCTCTCTCATTAACAAGGTGGTTTTGCACACAGAACTGCCACTCACTGGATGTTTATTGCACCATTTGCTGTAAAATCTAGAGGCTGTTGTACATGAAAATCCAAAGAGATCAGCAGTTTCTGAGATACTCATAATACCCCATCTGGCACCAGCAGTCACTCAATGGTCAAAGTCACTTAGATCATATTTCTTCCCTATTCTGAATTTGGTCTGAACAATAACTGAACCTCTTGACCATGACTACATGCTTTTATGCATTGAGTTGCTGCTACATGATTGGTTAGTCAGGTATTTGCATTAACGAGCAAGTGTACAGGTGTATCTAATAAAGTGGATACTGAGTGGTGATACTACATTTTCCCTGTTTTGTACCACCTCAGTGTAAGTACTGTATGCATGGAATGTTATTTCTCAATAACATGTAAACGAGTGTTTTTCACTGTATGTGTGACAATCATAAACTAATTACCAATTACCTACTGAACACACTGAAAGCTGGAGGAACTCAGCAAGTCAGACAACATTATAGAAAAGAGTAAACAGTTGATATTTTGGGCACAAGACCCTTCTTCAGTACTTGTGGTTTTATAGCAGGGTGAAGAAATATGATGCTTAGCTGGAAGCTCATGGTACTCCACTGACTGGCTACCAGTGCCAGCCCAAACTACATACTAGCCATTTGTTGTGAATCTAATATTCTTCACAAGAGTAGGTCATGGATTTTCCCAAACCCTTTCTGACATAACAGAGCTACCACAAAACCACTTAACATCACCATTGTCACAGTTCTGATGAATGGTCAGCCTGAAGGGTTAACTCTTTATTTCTCTCCATAGATGCTGCTTGATCTGTTGAGTTCCTCTGCCATTTTGTGTGCGTTGATCAAGATTTCAGGCATCTGTAGGATCGCTTATTTATTTATTTTATATTTATTTAGAGATACAGCATGGAAAAGGGCCTTCGAGCCCAATGAGCTGCACCATCCAGCACCCCACCTATCTAATCCTTGCCTAATCACAGGACAATTTACAGTGTTACGTACCTGTGACATGACAGTGGTGTACTTGTCACGTGACAGGTGTTGAAGCTATACTGGACTTGAGGTAATGGTCTTATGATGGTGGAGTGACGTCATTTTCCTGCCAGTGGAGGTCATGTGACAGGTTTTTTTTTACAGGGTATAAAAGGAGGACCCCTCCCTGTGAGGAGAGACAGTTCGTGGCTGGATTTGCCATGTTGACTTCATGCCACTGCGTGATTTAATGTTATGACGCAGTTTAGTTGAAAGATGAAGTTTTATTTAATGACTAAAGTTTAAAAGGTCATTGCCAGCAGTTTCTTTATAATACTGCCAGTTGAGAATCAGTGGAGAGTGAAGATCGGAGTTCGGGAGTTAAAAGATCAAGAGGAGTCGATTTCGACAGTGAAACAGGTTCGACTTTATTTGATCCTCATTCAGAAGGAATTCGTTGACTGAACTCATGTTAATCCCTGTGAATAGCAGAAAGGATTGAGTACAGCTTTGTAAAGGAAAGGTCAGTGCCTTTAAGCCGTTTCATTTTCCATCTCCGTAAATTCTTCGTGGGAAAAGTGTGGTTCGACTGGGAACTGCAACAACACGACGTGAAAGAGAATTTAAAACTTCTTAAAAAGTCTCTCCCTTAAATGGACTGTAAGAATTTTGAACTTTTTGCAATACTACTTTGAAGAACTGTTTTTGCAACATCGCTTTAAGAACTGTTTAAGCTTCATTGCTTTAAGAACTGTTTAAGCTGCCACACAGCAGCTGATTTCCAGTTACATTAGTGATTTGTTTACTTCAGGGGGGTTTGTTTTCAGTGTTTAATAAACGTGTTATGTGTTATAAAAACCCCTGCCTCACTCATATATTTATTGTTGCTTAAATCCATAACAACAGCGAGCAATGAACCTACTAACTGGTATAGCTTTGGACCCGGGGTGGGGGGAGAACCAGAGCACCTAGAGGAAACCCACATGGTCTCGGGAAGAAGGTACAAACTCCTTACAGATGGCACAGGAATTGAATTCTGAACTCCGACACCCCAAGCTGTAATGGTGTCACACTAACCGCCATGCTCTTGTTTCCCCTTTAAACATTTCCCTTTTAATCCCATCTCCCATCGGGCAGAAGATACAAAAGCCTGAAAGCACATACTACCAGGTTCAAGGACAGTTTCTACCCCACTGTTATTAGACTCTTAAATGGACCTCTTGTACGATAAAATGGACTCTTAACTTCATAACCTAACTTGTTCTGACCTTGCACTTTATTGCTTACCTACAATGCACATTCTCTGTATGTTACACTTTATTCTGCATTGTTTCTGTTTTACTTTGTTCTACCTCAATACACTATGCAATCATTTAATCATATAACCATATAACAATTACAGCATGGAAATAGCACATCTCAGCCCTTCTAGTACGTGCCGAACGCTTACTCTCACCTAGTTCCACTGGCCCGCACTCAGCCCATAACCCTCCATTCTTTTCCTGTCCATATACCTATCCAATTTTACTTTAAGTGACAATAGCGAACCTGCCTCTACTACTAGAAGCTCATTCCACACAGCTACCACTCTCTGAGTAAAGAAATTCCACCTCGTGTTACCCCTAAACCTTTGCCCCTTAACTCTCAACTCATGTCCTCTTGTTTGAATCTCCCCTACTCTCAATGGAAAAAGCCTATCCACGTCAACTCTATCTATCCCCTTCATTATTTTAAATACCTCTATCAAGTCCCCCCTCAACCTTCTATGTTCCAAAGAATAAAGACCTAACTTGTTCAACCTTTCCCTGTAATTTAACTGCTGAAACCCAGGTAACATTCTAGTAAATCTTCTCTGTACCCTCTCTACTTGATCTGCATGAACAGTATGCAAGACAAACTTTTCAATGTCTCTCAGTACGAGACAATAATAAACCAATTCCGATACCAAACATCAAGTAGCACCTGTGCATGCATTTAAACACATTATTCCAATGAAGAAGCTGTGTGTCGGGTCCAAACGCTGGTTTCAACCTCCTTTGAAGGGAAAGGACAGAATATACACAGACTCTGAGCAATGCGGCCACCTGGAGTCATAGAGCAAAACAAGCACTTTGACCCACCACAATGCACACCCAGCTAGTCCTAATGTCCTGTGTTTGGCACATATCTCTCCAAGACCGCCTCTCCAAGTACTGTTTCTATCCAAAGAAAAATCACAGAAGAATCTTTAAGAACTCAACAGGTCAAGGAGCATCAATGGAGGGAAATAGAGAGTCAGCATTTCAGTACCCAAAGTGTCGACTGCCCATTTCCCTCCATAGATGCTGCTTGATCAGCTAAGTTCCTCCAGTTCCTTTTGTATTCCCATATTTCATCATTTGCTGACTCATGTCCAGCTGCAGGTTTTCATAAATGAAACAGCAGAGGTGTTTTATGTTTAGGAAAAAACGTAGCAACTCAATTATTGAACACCAGAAACCTGAACACAAAAAGCGGTGGAAGTCTTTACGTAATTACTACATCACATCAGACCAACCTCTTAAAGTGAACCCCAACCCAATGTTAGTGGTTATAAATTCTGTACGTTTCCACCAATTACGTTACCCTACACAGGCACCCCCCCCCCCCCCAGAATTCACTAAAGCTGGCATTGTGGGCCAGTCTGGAGCATGGACAAGGTGCCTGGCTCGGGTCCTGTGTTCCATGGGTCGAGGAACAGCTGGTGCATCTGGCTCATCCAGCGGTGTATTGAAATGCTAATGCTCATATCATGATGACAGGGGCATGGCAGCGGAATCCTTCAAATTTTAGTGGGGCGGTTTAAAGCAATATATCAAAACACAGTCAAGATTACCCCTCTTAACTATGGTAAAAGTCTTTTCTCTCTGCTCCAAATGTGGAACAGGCCAGGTAAGGTGGCCTAAGGGGATATTAGTGTGCATTGTGGCGATGAAATCAAACGAGGCAGAGTGTGGGTCAACAGGAATGCAAGAGTACTGTACGCCATGATGGGAAATAGGGATAAGCGCAAAGGAATTGAATTTACTGTGGGGGGTGGAATGCTGTTGAGTGGCCAACCAGGTGGTCATGGCATCAGAAATAAAATCACCTGGCACTTGTAACAGTATACCAGTTCAGCTGTGGATGATCACAGGTCCGCTTCTTGAGCTGTTCTGTCCGCTGGCAGGACCCACTGTTGGCACCATCATGCCAACACTCATTGGTTAGGGAAGCCCACAGAGCAGTAATGCTGCTCGCATAAGCTATTGGTCTGCAGGTGATGCGTTATGGTGTGATGCAGCCTAACAGCGAGGTTCTGGGCCATTGCAGTCCAGAGGTCTGATATGAATATCAGGTGGGGTGCCAAACCTGGTGCTGATGAATCTGAGGCTGTCATCGATGCTAGAGGAATGACCTCTTGCCACTTGGTGGTACAGTCCACCATGTTAAGGAGGTGCATGAAACCATGGGAGGGGGGAAGAGGACCAACAATATCCACATTGACATGGTCAAACTGTTCCTCAGGGACCTCAAAAGGTGCTAATGGCACCTGGACATGACCTCCACATAGGCTGCAGTCCAATCATGCACATCCTTTCTAAGGCTGTGTCACACAAACTTTAGTACAACCAGTTTCTGTGAGGCCTTCCGGCCCGAATGCAAGAGACGGTGTACAGAGTCAAAAACAGTCCACCTGCAGTCTGCAGGCACTATGGGACGAGGGCAACTGATTGAGACATTGCACAGGACAGAAACCCCAGCTTCCCCGAACTTATTGTCTGCCAACCACAAGCCCATAACTGCTGTTCAATAAGCCTAGACCTGTGGGTCAGTTTCTTGGTTGACTGCCAGGCCCCTATGGCATGGCAGCCAACTCTATGATTGAATGGTGGAACAGACTCGATGGGCCAGATGGCCCAATTCGGCTCCTATGTCTTATGGTCTCGACAGCTGGCTGTGAGAGGCCATCAGCCACAGAATTATTTTTCCCCTTGATATGTTTTATATCAGTCGTTAACTCGAATATGTAGGCCAGTTGGTGTTACTGCCGTGCAGACCAAGGGTCTGATATTTTGGCTATCATGTGCATGAGAGGTTTGTGGTCAATGATATTGTGAAATGGCAACCCTCTAAAAGAAAACTAGCATGGCGGGCAGCCAGATGGAGACCAAGAAGCTCACGATTAAACATGCTATACTTCCTTTAGCGGGGATAGAATCAGCAGCTGAAGAAGGTGAGCAGCTGCCACACCCCTCTGACCAATTGTTCATGCACAGCACCCACAGAATAGGCTGAAGGATCAGTCGTAATGGCTATAGGGTGTTGGGGAGTGGGTGCACCAGTAGGTTCGCGCTGGAAAGAGCTTGCTTGGTTTCATGAAATGCCCTGGTCATGTCTGCAGACCAGTCAAGCGTGTGATTAGGGATAGTGCTCTGTACAGGGGAAGCATAAGTTCAGCAGCTCAGCTCATGGAATGAAGCAGTAATAGAAATTCACCATGCCTAAAAACTTCTGTAGTGTTTAGTAGTGCAGGCAGTAGGAAATCCATAATAGCAGCTGCTTTTGATGGGAGGGGTTTTGCACCTTCTGTAGAGATGCAATGGCCAAGAAAGTCAATGTTTGACAATCCAAACTGGCACTTAGCAGTGTTAATAATCAACCCGCGTTGGCTTAAGCACTCGAAAAGTGTGCAGAGATGAGATACATGTTCATTGTTGAATGCACTAGCAACAAGTATGACATTGAGGTGAATAAAGAGAAAATTTAAGCCTTTTAGTACAGAGTCCATCAGCCATTGGAAACTCTGTGCTGTATTTTTCAGCCCAAATAGCATGTGCAGAAACTCAAAGAGGCCAAACAGGATTATCACAGCCATTTTGGAAATGTCCTCCAGGCACCTGATGGTAACCATTAACTAGATTGACTTTGGGAAAAAATAACTTTCCAGCTAAATGTGCCAAAAAGACTTGGAAGGTAATAATTGGGTGGGTGCTGGTAGCCTCATTAAGGCCTTGGTATTCGCCCATGGACAGCAACAACCATTGGACAGGGACCATATGGAGGGGCAAAGCTCAGGGGTTATTCAACTGGTGTACAATGTCAAGTCTTTCCATATTGGCAAAATTAGCCTTCATAGTTGTCAGCTTTTCTGGATCCAGTATATGCAAGAGGGCATGGACTGGTGGGCCAGTTGTAGAAGTGTGGTGCTCAATCCTATGTTTTGTGTCTATAGTGGAGTAGTGGGTTTGGTGAGGTTTGGGAATTCGCCCAGCAGTTGAGTAAACTTACATGTGGTGGTGCATGTGCTTGACAGAGTCGTTGTGGGGAACTTATTAGGGGAGCAGGATACAGACCCAAGGCCCTTAACATCCACAAGCCAGCAGTTCTTAAGATTGACTAACAGTCCTTGGGCACACAGGAAACTTGCACCAATCAGAGGACTGACCACTTTAGCCAGAACTAAGTTCCATGTTGCCACTAAAGCAGAGTGTCAACCGTCATGTCCCACAGGTCCAGATCCTGCTGCTGTTGGCAGCCTCCAACAAAGTTTCATCGATCTTTGCCTTCCCATCTGTAGGTGATGCTAGCAGCACACTCACCTGTGAGCCCATGTCACACAGGAAACGTTACCCTGAAAGGGGGTCCATAATGAACAGTAGACGACCTTGGCAGTTGGAACCCTTGGTGTTCACAGACCTCTGATGTCCCGATGCGTTGGCACTGTCAAAACTGCAAGGCAGTTTGCACTTCCTAGAGTTCGTACTAAAGCAAGTGTGGTAAGAACAAAGGCTCGACATCAACTAATTCACAGCTATGTGTGTCCTCGTGTCGGGGGCCTTGCTGACCAAGCTTATTGAGCTAAAGAAAGGAGGAAGAATGATGCACCATTGCCTAGTTGAGTGTAGACTATCGGCCATTTTAGCAAGCTCCCTATAGTCCCTCCCTGGTACATTAGTGGGGGCTATGCAAACTTGATCAGCTATTTGCTGCATGAAGGGTTCTTTGAAAATAAAACAAGGATGATGATTTCCCAGGAGAGGCAGCATGTGGTCCATTAGCTCTGATGGTTTAACATCACCAAGGCTGGGCAAGGAGAACAACTGTTTGGCGTTTTGTTCCCAAAACTCCAGCAGCTTCAAAAGGACTGCATTGGCCGACATGTTCAATAACTCTGGAATCTTTCTACAGCATCAGGTTCACTGGTGTAAGTTTTCACAAATAAATTGGTGCAAGTGTTTTATGTTTAAGAAAAATCATAGCAACTTGTTATTGAACATCAAAAAACTCAACACAAAACACATTAAAAATCCTTTACATAATTACCTCATCATGTCAAACCAGCCTCTAAAGTGAACCTCAACCCAATGTTGGTGATTATGGATTCTGTATGCTTCCATCAATTAGATTACTCTACACAATATGCAATTATAGAGTCATAGGAGAATACAGCACAGAAACAGGCCATTTGGCCCATCTAGTATGTACTGCACCATTTAAACTGTCTAGTCCCATTGACCTATACCTGGACCATAGCCCTCCATACCTCTGCCATCCATATACCTGTGCCAACTTCTCTTAAAAACATTGAAATCAAGCTTGCATGTACCACTTACACTGTAGCTTATTCCACACTCCTGTGATCCTCTGAGTGAAGATGTTTCCCTCATGTTCCCCTTAAACTTAAATTCTCCTAAAATTGTGGCATAAAATATAAAGACGTGGATCACATCACATCAGTCTGTCTGTTAAGGTCATATGTGGGAGCCAACTCATTTCTTCACTTGGCATCTCAGTAAACCACTGAATGGATTAACAGAATTATCTTCTAAGCACAAGGTTTCTCATGACATGCAGAAATAAAGATGATTCAAGTAAGTCCATTCATAGCAGTACAAAAATTCCAGCAAATTTGTGATTCACTCTCCTGGAATTTTTGGCAGCTACATGATATGAATCACAGGAATAAGCTTTTACCACAAATCAAGTACTCAACAAGGTCAGAACATAAATATTATTCAGGCCTGTCATCAAAACTAAGACAGAACACACCCAATGTATGTTCTGGTGGGGCAGATGGCAAGAGGCAACATTGCTGCCACTTGATGGGGTGAGCCCCAGAGAAACCCATTATTCTTTACCTGCAGGTACCGCTGCTTTTCTGATCACTGGCCTCTCTGTGGTATAATCCTCAGGAACGATTAAATTGTGCTTCTTGAGTAGTTCACTGTCCACACAACACATAAACCTGGACTTCTCTACAAGCAAGTAGAAGAGTAGGAAAGGTTAGCATTGGAGATGATACCTGGTCTAAAACAACTTTCTCCTCTTATGTGTTAAACTGGAACTCAATCACAGAAATTAACTAATCCAACACAAAGGATATATTGTAGCTGTAAGACCATAAGACACAGAGGCAGAATTATGCCATTTGGACTTCTGGAGTCTGCTCTGCTATTCAGTCATAGCTAATTTATTTTCTCTCTCAACCCCATTCTCCAGCCTTCTTCCTGTACTTTGACAACTTTATTAATCAAGAACCTATAAACCTCCACTTTAAATGGGATCCCCCCCCCCCCATTCCTCTAAACACCAGTGAGCACAGGCCCACAGCCATCAACACTCCTCATACACTAACCCTTTCATTCCCAGGATCATTCTCGTGAACTTCCTTTAGACTCTCTCCAATGCCTACACATCTTTTTCAGTTAAGGGGCCCAAAACAGCTCACAATACTGCAAGTACCTTTTAAAGCATCAGCATTTCATCATTCTACTTATACCTAATTAATATAATTTTACTTATTTTAGTTTTTTTTTGAGATACGGTGTAGAATAGGCCCTTCTGGCCCTTCGAGCCATGCTGCCCAGCAATCCCCCATTTTCATCCTAGCCTAATCACAAGACAATTTACAATGACTATTGAAAACCGGAGCACATGGTCGTGGGGAGAATGTACAAACTCCTTTCAGCCAGCAGCAGGAATTGAATTTAAGTTGCCTGTACTGTGAAGTGTTGTGCTCACCACTATGCCACTGTGCCATGTATAGCAGAACATTGCATTTGCACAATTAAATACAAACATACTGAGTGTTATAAAGAAGGAAACACAACGATCATATTTCACAAACCATGCTCCCATAAAGATGGATTCAGTAAAATTAATCAATTCATAGAGTACTACAGCAGAGAAACAAGCCTTTTGGCCTATCCTGTCCAAGCTAACCATCTATCTGCACCTGGACCATATCCCTCCAAACTTCTCACAGAACCAGAATCAAAATCATGTTTATTACTAATGACATATGTCATGAAATTTGTTTTGTGGCAGCAGTACAGTTCAATAAGTTTAAAAATTACTACAAGTCACAATAACAAATGTACAAAATAAATAAGTAGTGCAAAAACAGAGCAGAATAGTGAGGTAGTGTTCATGGATTCATGGACTGTTCAGAAATCTGATGGCAGAGGGGAAGAAGCTGTTCCTGAATGACGGGTTAGCATCATTAGCCTCCTGTACCTCATCCTTAATGGTAGTAATGAGAAGAGGGCATGTCCAGTGAGTGGGAAGAGGAAACATCTGACATTCATGTATCTAAATTTCTGAAATCCCACAATATCAGGTTGTTGTACTTAGTAGACACAAGAGAGTGCAGGTGCTGAAATCTTTGCTGGAATCTGGACCAAAATCGAACTAAGGGAGGAACTCAGTGGGTCAGGCAGCATCAGTAGAGGGATGCTCCCCACATTTTGGGTTGAGACTCGTTGTCTGGATAGAAAGATAGAGGAGTGATAGTCAGTATAAATAGGTAAGGGAAGGGGTGGAGCAAGAGCTGGAAGGTGATGGATGAATCCAGCTAAGGAGAGGGTAATAAACAGATAGAGACTTGGGAGGTCATAAACACAAGCAAATTCTGGAAATCTTGAGCAACACACACAAAGTGCAAGTCAAACAGCATCTATAGAGGGGAATGAACAGCAGACATTTTGGGCCAAGACCCTTCATCATGCTGGGAGGTGATAGGTGGAGACAACAGAATAAGGAATCTCAGCAGGTCAGGCAGCGTCCATTGACTGCTCATTTCAACAGATGCTACCTGACCTACTGAGTTCCTCCAGCTTGTTTGTACGTGTTGACTTGACCACAGCATCTGCAGTGTACTTTGTGTTTAGAATAAGGAATCTGATTGGGGAAGGAAGTTGGAGCATGGAACCAAAGAAGGAAAGTGGATTGGGTTGTAATGTGTGTTTCTATTTACTACTGAAATTATGCAATCAGAAAGGTTTTACCTGGAGGCAATCCCACTGATGTAAGACTGATTTCACTCTCTTCCTTTATTCTATTCAGAGCCTTCTCCTCTGCAGCTGCAGCTCGTGCTCGGGCCTGGATGATGTGCTTCTCAACAGTGTCAGCCTCTGTGATTCGCCTCTCGTACTCTTCGTTAATCTAGTTAATGACCACCAAAAGTAATTCAGATATTTCAATAAGCTAATGTGGGTGACATTCAATTTATTTTCATTTGATGCATGCATCAATAGCAAGACAGGCATTTATTGCCCTTGACCAAATGCCCTCAGGGCAACAACATTTTCATGAGTCTGCAGATGCACACAGAAGCCACATCAGATAAAAGCTACAAATTCCCTTCCCTCAAAGGCAAAAGTGAAATAGTATTTTAGGTAGCATAGCGGTTAGTGTAGCACTATTACAGTGTCAGTAATCACCGATCAGAGTTCAATTCCCAGCACTGCCTGTAAGGAGCATGTACATTTTTCCCTGTGGCCACATAGGTTTACTCCAAGTGCTCCAGTTTCTTCCCACATTTCAAAGACTTATTGGTTAGACTTAGTGAGTTGTGAGCATGCTATGTTGGTGTCAGAAGCATGGCGACACTTGCAAGCTATCCCTAACACTTCCTCGGACTGTGTTGGTTCAAAAAGTTCAATATAAATCTATTATTGAAGTACGTATATTACCATATACAACCCTGAGATTTGTTTTCTCGTGGACATACTCGATAGATCTATAATAATCTGGCTGTGTGCTCAGAGTCTGTGCAGAGCAGTTGGCCAGGGTCTTCACGGACATTTTCAATCTGTCCCTGGCCCAGGCAGTTGTCCCCACAAGCTTCAAGATTGCCACCATCGTGCCAGTCAACGGGCCTGAACGACTTCTGCCCAGTTGCACTCACTCCCACCATTGCAAAGTGCTTTGAGAGACTGGTTCTATCACATCTGAAATCCTGTCTGCCCACTACCCTGGACCCCCATCAATTTGCCTATCACACCAACAGGTCAACAGAGGACGCCATCACTCTGCCCTGACCCACCTGGACAGCCCCAACTCTTACGTCAGAATGCTGTTCATTGACTTTAGTTCGGCATTCAATACTGTGATCCCCTCCAAGCTGATCGCCAAACTTCACCAGCTTGGTATCAGCTCATCCCTCTGCAATTGGACCTTGGACTTTCTGACTAACTTGGACTTGACAGATAACTGACAGATTGCACTTTCCAATCTGTTAGACAACTTTTCCTCCTGCACTCTCACCCTGAACACCAGCGTGCCTCAAGGCTGTGTGCTGAACCCTCTTCTGTACTCCCTTTTCACCTATGACTGCATTCCTGTACAGGTTCTAACTCCATAATCAAGTTTGCAGATGACACCACGGTGGTTGGCCTTATCAGAGGGGGTGACGAGATGGCCTACAGGGACGAGGTCCAGCACCTGGCCGCGTGGTGTGCCGACAACAACCTGGCCCTTAACACCCAGAGGACCAAGGAGATTATAGTGGACTTTAGGCATGCTAGGAGCCACACTTGAGTCCCCATCTACATCAATGGAGCTGTAGTGGAGCGTCTATCAAGCTTCAAATTTCTTGGTGTCCACATTTCTGAGGATCTCACCTGGTCCCTGAACTCCTCCATCCTGATCAAAAAGGCACAACAGCATCTTTATTTCCTGCAGAGCATCAAGAAACCTCACCTCTGTCCCAGGATACTGATGGACTTTTACTGCTGTACCATTGAGAGCATACTCACCAACTGCATCTCAGTGTGGTATGGCAATTGCCCCGTATTCGACTGCAAAGCACTCCATCGGGTGGTGAAAACTGCCCAGCGGATTATCGGCACCCAATTGCCCACCATTGAGAACATCTACCATAAACGCTGCCTGGCCAGGGCGAAAAGCATTATCAAGGCTGCATCTCACCCTAACCATGGAGTTTTTACTCTCCTCCCATCCAGTAGGCACTACAGGAGCCTCCGCTCCCGCACCAGCAGGCACAGGAAGAGCTTCTTCCCTGAGGCTGTGACCCTGCTGAACCTCACATCACAGCGCTAAACAGTATTGTACCCATATTGTACTGTCTCAGTATTTCTATATTTGTGTGTTGTAGCACTTACTTTTTGCAGTTATTTTGTAAATAACACTATTCTTTGCATTACTGGTTAGATGCCAACTGCATTTCATTTGGCTTTGTATCTGTACTCAGTACAATGACGATAAAGTTGAATCTAATCTAATAATAACCATAACAAAATCAATGAAAGACTGCCCAACTGGGGCATTCAACGAGTGTGCAAAAGACAACAAACTGTGCAAAAACTAAAATAAAGTAATAATAAAAAAAATAAGCAATAAGTATTGAGAACATGAGATGAAGAGTCCTTGAAAGTGAGTTTTTTGGTTATGGGAACATTTAAGTGATGGGGCAAGTGAAGCTGAGTGAATCTATCCCCTTCGTTCAAGATTCTGATGGTTGAGGGGCAATAACTGTTTCTAAACCTGGTGGTGTGAGCCCTGAGGCTCCTGTACTTTTTTACTGATGGCAGCAGTGAGAAGAGTTATTCAAGTTATTAGTACAAACAACACTTTTCTCTTTTTTTCTGTAGATGCTACCTGGCCTGCTGAGTTCCTCCAGCATTTTGTGTGCATGCTCGGATTTTCAGCATCTGCAGGTGTTCTCTTGTTTGTGGTTTGAACACATTTCTCTGTAAGTTTTGATGTACATGTGATAAATAAAGATAATCTTTATCATTTTTAATGTTTAATCTTGGATGGTCTCATATAAGATGGAGACCAAATACAATAAGATAGACTTTTGACCTTACAATCTACGTCAATAAGACCTTGCACCTTATTGTCTGCCTGCACTGCACTTTCTCTGTAACTGCAACACTTTATTCTGCATTCTATTACTGTTACCCTTGTACTGCCTAATGAAATAATCTGTATGGATAAAAGATAAAGATATGAAAATTACTTTATTTCTTGCATGTACATTGAAAGGTAGAGTAAAATATATTGTGTATGTTGTGTGAAATAAGTCACTGGAGAAAAGTACTGGTAGATATAAAGCAGCTTCTTTATTCAACGAAACAAGGTATAGCAGGCATCACATGGAGACACTTTCGGTCGAAAGGTCTGGCTGGCCCAATGTGGTGCTCGATCTTTTATGTCCTAAATACCAAAGGACAACTCCATATTTTGAATGTATCTACAATGCTTTCTTTGCAACTACACACAAACCACACCTCTCAATTCATACCCACACCACAGACGTCCATATGAATCTTAATCAGCATTGTCTGGTCTAAGATTCACGGCATATAGGAACCCACTGCTCAAAGCTGCACACAAATTAAATCCACAATTTATACTCAGACACGAAGACTGGTGGCCGAAGACATTTGATAAATGTAAATACACTAAACCCAAGAATTGTATTAACAGTTGGAAATACAATTTAAAAATTGCAAAACAATTTTTTCACTATTATTAACCAATTTATATAGCTTTACATCCCACTGATTTATATAGATTTTTGAGTGGCAGGTTGGAGATACGTCTCTAACAAAAGTAGAGGTGAAAAGAGCTCTTTCCCTCCGCTAGCCTGCATGTTACCCTTGGGCAAGGTACTGCACCTGCTTAGCTCCCCCGATCAAGGTCACGTGAACCCATGGAGCATATGAGTAGCTGGTGATATCACAAGTCTCGGTACCACATGGTAGGCTTATTCAGAAAGTCAGAAGGCATGGGATCTAGGGAGGTTTGGCCAGGTGGATTCAGAATTGGCTTGCCTGCAGAAAGCAGAGGGTTGTGGTGGAGAGAGTACATTCAGATTGTAGGGTTGTGACTAGTGGTGTCCCACGAGGATCGGTTCTACTGTTCGTGATTTTTATTACCAACCTGGATGTGGGGGTAGAAGGATGGGTTGGCAAATTTGCAGAAGACACAAAGGTTGGTGATGTTGTGGATAGTGTTGGGGATTGTCAAAGATTGCAGAGAGACATTGATAGGATGCAGAAGTGGGCTGAGAAGTGGCAGATGGAGTTCAACCCAGAGAAGTGTGAAGTGGTACACTTTGGAAAGACAAACTCCAAGGCAGAGTACAAAGTAAATGGCAGGATACTTGGAAGCGTGGAGGAGCAGAGGGATCTGGGGAGGTACATGTCCACAGATCCCTGAAAGTTGCCTCACAGGTAGATAGGGTAGTAAGGAAAGCTTATGGAGTGTTAGCTTTCATAAGTCGAGGGATAGAGTTTAAGAGTTGCAGGGTAATGATGAAGCTCTATAAAACTCTGGTTAGGCCACACTTGGAGTACTGTGTCCAGTTCTGGTCACCTCACTATAGGAAGGATATGGAAGCATTGGAAAGGGTACAGAGGAGATTTACCAGGATGCTGCCTGGTTTAGAGAGTATGCATTATGATCAGAGATTAAGGGAGCTAAGGCTTTACTCTCTGGAGAGAAGGAGGATGAGAGGAGACATGATAGAGTTGTACAAGATATTAAGAGGAATAGAGAGAGTGGACAGCCAGCACTCTTCCCCAGGGCACCACTGCTCATTACAAGAAGACATGGCTTTAAGGTAAGGGGTGGGAAGTTCAAGGGGGATATTAGAGGAAGGTTTTTCACTCAGGGAGTGGTTGGTGCGTGGAATGCACTGCCTGAGTCAGTGGTGGAGGCAGATACACTAGTGAAAGTTAAGAGACTACTAGATAATCATATGGAGGAATTTAAGGTGGAGGGTTATATGGGAGGCAGGGTTTAAGGGTCAGCACAATATTGTGGGCCGAAGGGCCTGTACTGTGCTGTATTGTTCTATGTTCTATGTTATGCGACCATTGATGCCAGACAATCTCTGCAGAGTATTTATAACCGCTGGGGTCACCCATCTTGTAAAGACACTGCCCAGAAGGCAGCAATGGCAAACCACTTCTACAGAAAAATTTGCCAAGGTCAATCATCATTATGGAAAGACCATAATTGCCTATGTACATCATACAACGTGGAACATAAACAAACAATAAAGCTTGACATGCTACCCTTTCGCCATGACACAATTTCTGGATTTACCGTATTTCTAATGGGTAGAAGGTGCAACATGGAATTTATCCCCTTATGGTTTCAAAACAAGGGAGACCCAAGTGAAAAACTAAAACTGAAATGAAATTGAAATAGGCCTATTGGAAAGGAGGCTGGTTTTCATGACATCTCCAGTTTTTGCATTCTCAGGCAGAGTAGTTACCATGTCAATTTGTGATACATACAGATAGAATGCTTTCTATAAACACAAGAGATTCTGCAGATGCCAGAAATCCTGAGCAACAAACACAAATTGCTAGAGGAACTTAGCATGTCAAGCAGCATCTATGGAGGGGAATAAACAATCAATGTTTTGGGCTGTCATCCCTTCATCAGGATCAGAAAGGAAGGGAGAAGAAGCCAGGATGATTTCTATGGTACATTTATATATAAAAAAATCAGTGAGGTCCATTCACCTCCTGTATATCCTGTCCATGGTGACCAAGTGGTTGGATGGGACTAGGCTATTGGTGAAGTTTACTTCTGGGAACTCAAAGCTTTAAATCCACTCAACATCAGCACCATTGAAGTAAACAGGAGCAAGTGCACCCCTATCCTAAAATTGTCAGGATGCAGAGCTGAACAGAGACAGGACAGGTGAAATTCAACCCGAAAAAAGTG
This sequence comes from Hypanus sabinus, assembly GCF_030144855.1. Lineage (NCBI taxonomy): Eukaryota > Metazoa > Chordata > Chondrichthyes > Myliobatiformes > Dasyatidae > Hypanus > Hypanus sabinus. The sequence continues at coordinate 11,965,029 of NC_082711.1, read as the reverse complement.
TGGAGTGATTCACTTTGAAAGATGGAATCTGAAGGCAGAATACTAACCAGATTTTTAGTAGTGTGGAGGAACAAAGGGATCTTGGGGTCCACATCTGTAGATCCCTCAGAGTTGCCACACAAGTTGATAGCACTGTTAAGAAGGCATATGGTGTATAGGCCTTCTTTAGTTGGGGACAGAGTTCAAGAGCTGTGAGATAATTTTGCAGCTGTATAAAACTCTGGTTAGACTACACTTGGAGTATTGCAATCAGTTTTGTTCACCTCATTATAGGAAGTATGTAGAAGCTTTAGAGAGTGTGTAGAGGAGATTTATCAGGATGCTGCATTGACTTATAAAGATAGGTTGAGTGAGCTAGAGCTTTTTCCTTCACTGAGAAGGAAGATGAGAGGTGACTTGATAGAGGTGTACAAGATGATAAGAGGCTTAGATTGAGTAGATAGCCAGAGACTTTTCCTAAGGCAGAATGGCTAATACAGAGGGGGATAATTTTCAAGTGATTGGAGGAAAGTATAGGGGGTTATCAGAGGCATGATTTTAACATAGAGAGTTGGGGGTGCATGGAACACCCTGCCGGAAGTGGTAGTAGAGGAAGATACATTAGGGACATTTAAGAAACTCTTACATAGGCAATGGATGATAAGAAAAAGGACTATGTAGGAGGGAAGGGTTAATTTGATGTTAGAGTAGGTTAGAAGTTCAGCACAACATTGTGTATATAATGTTGTATGTTCTTTATTTGAACAATGAAGCAGCTACTAGAAACCTAGTGTTTTAGGTACTGTATACAGCACAAACAACGTGGGCTGCAGGGCCCATTCCTGTTCTGTACATTCTCAGTTTCAGACCAATGGGTTTTCATTGAAAGTTCACAGCATGGGAAAAGGGGGCAAGTAGCAAACGGGAGAAAGATTCTTAAATGTCTCGAATGTATCTGCCTCTACCACCAGCCCTGGCAGAGTGTTCCATGTACCCACCACTCTCTGTGTAAAGAACTCACCTCAGACATTTACACTTTCCTCCAATTGCTTTAAAATTACGCCCCCTTGTATTAGCCATTGCCACTCTGGGAAAAAGCCTCTGGCTATCCACTCAATATATGCCTCTTACCATCTTGTACATCACTATCAAATTGTATCTCATCCTCCTTTGCTCCAAAGAGAAAAGTCCCAGCTTGCTCAACCCTCCTTCACAAGAAATGCCCTTTACATCCTAGTAACACTTCTCCTGTGAATCTGCTGAGGTCCGGTGATCCCAGTGCTGCCTCCTCTACATTAGTTAGACCCATCGTAAATTGAGGGACCACTTTGTTAAGCACCTCCGCTTCATTTACCAAAAGCAAAACTTCCTGGTGGCTAAACATTTTAATTCCCATTCTCATTCCTGTTTCAATATGTCAGTCCATGGCCTCCTCTTGTGTCATAATGAGGCCACTCTCAGGATGGAAGAGCAATACCTTATATTCCATCCGGGTAGCTTCCAATCTGATGGCATGATTATTGATTTCTCCATCCGGTAAAAAAAATTTCCCTCTTCTTCTATTCCCCACCCTGGACCTTTACCTTTTCTCACCTCCCAATCACCACCCCTGCTTGGTCCCATTGCCCTTCCTTCTTCCCTTTCTCCCAGATTCCTTCCTCTAGAGCCCTTTACCTATCACTTTCTAGTTATCCTTCTTCTCCTCCCCCCACCTTTTTATTCTGTCGTCTTCCTCCTTCCTTTACACTCTCAGCCCAAAATCTCGACTGTTTATTCATTTTCATAAATGCTTCCTGACCTGCTGAGTTCCTCTATCATTTTGGGTATGTTACTTTGGATTTCCAGCATCTAGAGAATTTCTCATATTATGATATCCTGGTAAATCTCCTCTGTACCCTCTCTAAAGATTCCACATCCTCCCTATAATGAGACATCCAGAACTGACCACGATGTCCGAACCATGGTTAGAATGGTTAGAAGTGTGGTCTAACCATTAGCTCACTGCTCTTAAAATCAACTAATGAAGGACAACACACCACATACTTCCTTAAAAAGCTTACCAACTTGAACGACAGTAACTTTTATGAAAGTTCAGAGCATGGAAAAAGGGAGAATTCCAGCAGTACCTGAAGCCAGTATTTGTCCCCAATAAACAACTCCAATACAGGACTTCTGGACATTATCACATTGCTGGAGATTGTTGGGCACATACTCAGTGCTACATTTTTTTTTTATTTTACAAGACTGGCTGAGCCTCCCATGGTATTTCCTGTTTGCAAAGTGCTTATGGTCATTCTGAGTTATGAGTTTTTTAAATTTTTATATTCTTTATTCAGTCACAACTCCGGACATAACGAGCCAGCCTTACACTTACTGCACATCTCTAACAGGATGCCTTGTCAAACCATTTCAGAAGCCAGTTCATGGTACTGGTATATCTGGAGACATACTATATGTATGTCAGACTGGTTAAGGACATGCAATTAATTAAGATTGTTTTTAATGACTATCTTGCAGTTTCAATATTTCTAGTTCCTACGACCTATGGACTCATTTTCAAGGAGTTTTATTTAACCATATAACAATCACAGCACGGATACAGGCCATCTTGGCCCTCCTAGTCCGTGCCGAACCCTTAATCTCACCTAGTCCCACCTACCCGCACTCAGCCCATAACCCTCCACTCCTTTCCTGTCCATATACCTATCTCCATATATATCCATATACCATATACCTATGAGATTTTCATCTCATGTTTTTGATATTTGTTGGTTATTTATTTTTTATTTCTTTCTTTTTGTATTTGCAAAGTTTATTGTCTTTTGCGCACTGGTTAAATGCCCAGATTGGTGTGGTCTTCCATTGATTCTGTTATGGTCATTATTTTATAGGTTTGTTGAGTATTCCAGCAAGAAAATAAATCTCAGGATTGTATATAGTGACACATATATACCTTGATAATAAATTTACTTTGGACTTTGAAATTTGAACTAAGGATGCAATGATTTACTCCAGATTATATTCAGGAACATATAAAAATGAGCAGGAGTAACCCATTTGGCCTTCCAAGCCTGCCCCCTCCCTATTCAATATTATAAATATAAGCATGGCTGATTTGCCCCAGGCCTAATCTCCTCATGTGTGCTACTGTTGGGAAGTTCAGACATATTTCAAAAAGTTATCCACCTCCTCTTAAATGCTTCCAATAATATAACCTCCTCAACCATCTAGGTGAGAGAATTATAGCTATTCTCCACCTTTACAAGAAGCTGTTAACACAAATTTCAATTTTAATGACTAACCTCCTAACCATGCTTGCTTGTTCAAGACTCCCACCGGTGGAAACAGCTCAATATCCACCTGTCTTTTTCCTTTATTAGTATGTATGCAGAGAACACTAAAACTGGTGTGTAGTGGACAGTGAAGAAGGATGTCTGAGGTTACAACAGGATATTGATTAGCCCAGAGATTCATACTAAGATCAGAGCCCGAAGGTCAGTCAGAAATCCAGAAGTGAAGTCAGATGGCTGAAGCCTGGATAATGGAGATTGAAGGCCTGTTCTGGAGTCTGTGTGTGTGGGTGGGTAGGAGGGATGAAAGAAGCTTGTTTTGGTGTTGTTGTTGTTTTGTTGCTTGTTGTGCTCTGTGTTATTCTGTTGAGAATTGTGGGATGCTATGTTGATGCTGTAACTTGTCGTATCAGTTGCCGGCTGCCCCCAGAACATCCCCAGGTGTATTGGTTGTTAACACAAATGACACTTTTCACCATATGTTTTAATGTACATGTGATAATAAATTAATCTGAATTCTGAGGCAAATGTAATCAACAATCCACACCATTGCTTTCTGCTTCTCCTTTGCAGGCAATAATTAAGCTTTAGCACAATTTACATCTTTGGCAGCTGTTCACACTACAAATTAGTGACAGGAAAGAGTAAAAAAAGAGGCATACCTCTTGGAGCTGTTGCACAAATTGCTCATGGTAAGCATTGTCTCCACCTTTTGATTTCATAAGATTCTTCATTATATCTTTTCCAATCACATCTCCAGTATAAACCTCTTTGAAGATACTCGCCAATATGTAAGATATATCCTAATAGTTAATAATAAGTTACTGGTGTAATCCCTAAATCCCTATAATTATTCATTTTTTATGTACAGTATGTATCTAATTTCTTTTTGGGGTATAGTTATAATGCACAGTCTTTTTCCCAGGGTTGGAGAATCAGGAATTAAGGCAAGACAGGAAAGATTTAACATGAATCTAAGTGGTAACCTTTCCAACCAGAGAGTGTTCTGCTTGTTGTTTGTGCATCTAACTCAGTTAATTCCTTATATGGAATAAGCTGCCAGAGGCAGATTCATAACCAACATTTGAAAGAAATTTGGACAGGTAAATGGATAGGAACAGTTAAGAAGATTATAGGTCAAACACAGGCAACTGGGACTAGCTTAGATGGGTGCCCTTGATCTGCACGAAATAGTAATTCAGTGCTGTATTACTCTATAAATCGAAATTGAAATTTCTCATTAAATTCAATTGATCCAAACTCTAATAAAAGGTCTGTCAGATTAACCTCTAACAATGAAAGGAGCATAAAAGAAAATTGACTTTAAAACAGGAAGCATGAAAAGAATAGGAACAGGAATGTTTGCCATTAAGAAAAGTTGGAGTTTCTCAGAATGAGATTGTGGCAATTTTTATTCAAAATTGTAGATGAACTAATCAGTGGCTCCAGTGACTAACATCAAATCAACATTATGGAATGATTATATACCAATTATATACATTATATTCCAAAATTTCTTTTACCATAAGGAGAAATCAGTATATAATTTTGGTGTAATATATAGATAAAATATTCACCCCCCTGGAAGTTTTAATGTTTATTGTTTTACAACATTGAATCATGGTGGATGTAATTTGGGGTTTTTTGACACTGGTCATAGAAAAAGACTCATCTCAAAGTGAAAACAGATCTCTACAAAGTGATCTAAATTATTTACAAATATAAAGCACAAAATAATTGATTGCATAGTATTCAGCCCCTTTAATATGGCACACCAAATCATCACTGGTGCAGCCAATTGGTTGTAGAAGTCATGTAATTAGTTAAATGAAGATCATCTATGTGCGGTCAAGGTGTTTCAATTGATTGTAGTAAAAATACACCTGCGTCTGGAAGGTCCAACTGCTGGTGAGTCACTATCCTGGCAAAAACTACACCATGAAGACAAAAGAACACTCCAAGCAACTCTGCAGAGGTAATTTAAAAGCACAAATCAGGAGATGGAAACAAGAAAATTTCCAAGTCACTGAATACCTCTTGGAGTAGTTAAGTCAATCATCAAAAAATGGAAAGAATATGGCACAGCTGTAAATCTGCCTAGAACAGGCTGTCCCCAAAAACTGACTGACCGTGCAAGAAGGGACTAGTGAGGCAAGCACAAAAGACCTACGACAACTCTGGACGAGTTACAAACTCCTGTGACTGAGATGGGAGAGACTGCGCATATAACAACTATTGCCTAGGTCAGGGGTCGGCAACGTTTACCACTGAAAGAGCCAATATGGACCCATTTCCCACAGAAAAGAAAACACTGGGAGCCACAAAACCCGTTTGACATTTAAAATGAAATAACACTGCATACAACGGTTTTTTTTTGCCTTTATGCTATGTATAAACAAACTATAATGTGTTGCATTTATGAAATTGATGAACTCCTGCAGAGAAAACGAAATTACATTTCTGCATGCAACAAAAACATTTTGAACTCCGAAAAAAAGACGTTGGGTTGAAGGTTACTCTATAGGTAGCCTACCTTGGATCAAAGAATTAAAAGAAAGCGCGCACTGGCGGGTGTCAGGCATTGGCAGTGGTGATGTATATTATTAGCGATAAAAAACATGTTGTAGCGGTGTAGCGCTACACGCAGCGCTAAAATAAAGACACTGCAGTCAAAGGTAACTTTATTCGAACTAAACAGCCTTGATTTAAAGCCTCCCTCAACCCGTCCCCGTGGGCGCGGATGCTCCAAAAGACACGTACTCACAAACCCCCGTAGGCTATCTCCCTTAGCCAGAATGGTGGCTAATTGTGAGGCAGTTCGGATGTGCCAGGAAATGCGGTCTCCACAACGTTTTTAGATTGTACAAGATCACCATAACCTTCAAATTTCGAATTACATTTCAAAAACTAACAAACTACGGGGAGCCGCAGCACAGAGATCAAAGAGCCGCATGCGGCTCCGGAGCCGCGGGTTGCTGACCCTTGGCCTAAGTGCTTCATCAGTCCGAGCTTTATAGGAGAACAGCAAAGAGAAAGCCACTGTTGGAAAAAAAATCTCACATGAAATCCTAGCTAGAGTTCGCTAGAAGGCATGAGGGAGTCTCTGAAGTCAGCTGGAAGAAGGTTTTAGATCTGATGAAACCAAAATTGAGCTTTTTGGCCATCAGGCTAAACGCTGTTTGGCATAAGCCAAACACCACACATCATCAAAAATGTACCATCCCTACTGTGAAGCATAATGGTGGCTGCATCATGCCCTGGAAGGCTTGTGAAGGTAGAGGGTAAAATGAATGCAAAAAATACAGGGAAATCGTGGATGCAGTCTGCAAGAGAACTGTGACTTAGGAGATTTGAGAATACGTACACAACGCCGGAAGAACTCAGCAGGACAGGGAGCATCTGTGAGAAAAGAGTACCCAACGTTTCGGGCCAAGACTTTTCATCAGGAATGCGGGGGAAGAGAGGGCCGAAGCCCAGTAATAGAGATAGGGGAGGGGGTTGGTCCTAGAGGTGCCAGGTGGAAGACCAATCAGAGGAAAGATAAAGGGGGGAGGAGGAGGGGATAAGCATGAAAGAACTGTAGAGATAAAAAAGCAGAAAGTTGAAAGGGGAGAGAGGCAAAGAGGGACCTGGGATAGGGGAAGGGGGAAGGGGAGGGAATTACCGGAAATTGGAGAATTCAATGTTCATACCACCAGGCTGGAGGCTAGCCAGACAGTAGATGAGGTGTTGCTCCTCCAAGCTGAGTTTGGCCTCATCATGGCAGTAGAGGAGGCCATGTATGGACATATCTAGATGGGAATGAGAGGCAGAGTTGAAGTGGGTGGCAACCGGGAGGTCCTGTCTATTGTGACGGACGGAGCGTAGGTGCTCGACGAAGCGGTCCCCCAATCTGCATCAAGTCTCACCAATGTAGAGGAGGCCGCACCGGATGCAATAGATGACTCCAGCAGACTCACAGGTGAAGTGTTGCCTCACTTGGAAGGACTGTCTGGGGCCCGGAATGGTGGTAAGGGGGGAGGTGTGGGGACAGGTATAGCATTTGCGCTTGCAGGGATAAGTGCCAGGTGGGAGCTCTGTGGGGAGGGATGTTTGGACCAGGTAGTCGCGGAGGGAACGATCCCTGCGAATAAACTCACCTACTTACCTTGCCTCCACCTGTTTTTTCCGAAGCAACAGAGGTGTTCCCGCGCAGGTCCAGCAAAGAACTTTAAAAACACAGACTCTGTGAGAAAGTCTAGTGAAGCAGTCATCTCTGAAGTAGTCTGAGTCAGAGTGGTAAGGCTTTGGCTCAGCAAGGCTTCGGCAAAAACAGGCAGAGGCAAGGTAAGTAGGTGAGTTTATTCGCAGGGATCGTTCCCTCCGCGACTACCTGGTCCAAACATCCCTCCCCACAGAGCTCCCACCTGGCACTTATCCCTGCAAGCGCAAATGCTACACCTGTCCCCACACCTCCCCCCTTACCACCATTCCGGGCCCCAGACAGTCCTTCCAAGTGAGGCAACACTTCACCTGCGAGTCTGCTGGAGTCATCTATTGCATCCGGTGCGGCCTCCTCTACATTGGTGAGACTTGATGCAGATTGGGGGACCGCTTCGTCGAGCACCTACGCTCCGTCCGTCACAATAGACAGGACCTCCCGGTTGCCACCCACTTCAACTCTGCCTCTCATTCCCATCTAGATATGTCCATACATGGCCTCCTCTACTGCCATGATGAGGCCAAACTCAGGTTGGAGGAGCAACACCTCATCTACTGTCTGGGTAGCTTCCAGCCTGATGGTATGAACATTGAATTCTCCAATTTCCGGTAATTCCCTCCCCTTCCCCCTTCCCCTATCCCAGGTCCCTCTCTGCCTCTCTCCCCTTTCAACTTTCTGCTTTTTTATCTCTACAGTTCTTTCATGCTTATCCCCTCCTCCTCCCCCCTTTATCTTTCCTCTGATTGGTCTTCCACCTGGCACCTCTAGGCCCAACCCCCTCCCCTATCTCTATTACTGGGCTTCGGCCCTCTCTTCCCCTGCATTCCTGATGAAAGGTCTTGGCCCGAAACGTTGGCTACTCTTTTCTCACGGATGCTCCCTGTCCTGCTGAGTTCTTCCGGTGTTGTGTACGTATTCTTTGATCCACAGCATCTGTAGTTGTACTTCTGTGTTTTGACTTAGGAGATTTGTTTCCTGGCAAGACAATGAACACAAGCATAAAGTCAAAGCTACACAGGAATGGCTTTAAAACAACAAAGTTAATGTCCCGGTGTAGGCAAGTCAGAATGCAGAACTCAATCCAATTGAGAATTTGTGACTGGACTTGAAAGGGAATGTTCACTAACGATCCCCATGCAATCTGACGAAGCTTGAGTAGTTTTGTAAAGAAGAATGGGGAAAAATTACCATGTTCAGAACCTATCCACACAAACTCAAGGCTGCTGCCAAAGGTGCATCTGCTGAATATTGACTTGAAGGGAGTGAATAATTATGCAATCAATTATGCAAACAATTCTGACCAATGCCGATCTGGTCCTTGGGGTGAAAAAACTATTACACTGAATATTATCCCAAGTATTTCATCTTTGTGGTAGATGGCCACAGGTTAATTTTACACTCTTAACAAATGATAAGGAACCAAGTCTGTCTGGTTGACTGGTTTGAGCTGATGTCCTTTACCTGTGCTTTTTCTGATGTTGGTCGTTGTCTGTACATAAATGGCTCTGAAGAAGTAATCTTGTCAGTGTCATTTTTGTATAGTTTACAAGCATCCTGACAGAAAATAAAACAAAATAACAAGCAGGAAAAGAATACATTTTGATTGCTAACTGATGTTGTGTTCCAATGTTTTGAAAGTTATCTGACAGCTTTTTTTTCTTGATTACGAAGACAACAATCAAAGCTATTCACAATGATGCTGTGTTACTAATTCATGATTAGAAATCATCATGGTATCAAAAAATATATATTATTGAAACACCAGTTAAATTCAAGTAGCTATCAAGAAGAGGCATTGTCATAGAGAGAGAGAAAGCAGAAATAAGTGTAATCAAATCCATGTGAACGGTCAAGCATCCATTTACACCTATCCATTTTATTCTCTCCACAATCCCTTCAAAGCCCCTCATCTCCATGCCAGGGGTAATTTACACTGGTTGTCTAACTCACAGCTCTTTCAGATGTGGGGAGAAACTAGAGTTCCCAGGGGATCACAGAGAGAACATGCAAACTCCACATGGACAGCACCAGAACTCAGATCGAACATGACTTGTAGCAGGTTCATTGACCCATGATGTCATCCTGACCCTTTTACCTACTCTAAGATCAACCTAACCCTTCACTCCCCTATAGCCCTCCATTTTTCTTTCATGCATGTGCCAATGTAAGAGTCACTTAAATGTCCCTAATGTACCTGCCTCTACCACCAGCCTGGCAACACTTTCCACATACTCACCACTTACTGTGCACAAAAAACTATCTCTCACATGCCCACTATGCTTTCCTCCAAGCACCTTAAAGTAATGACCCCTTATATTAGTCAGTTCCACCCTGTGAAAAAGTCTCTGGCAATGTACTCTACCTACGCCTCTTATTATCTTGCACACCTCTATCAAGCCACCTCTCATCCTCCTTCGCTCCACAGAGAAAAGCCCTTGCTCACTCAACCTATCCTCCAAAGGCATGCTCTTTAATTCAGGCAACATCCTGGTAAATCTCCTCTGCACTCATAAGACTATAAGATATAGGAGCAGAAATAGGCTATTTGGCCCATTCAGATTGCTCCACCATTTCATCATGGCTGATCCAATTTTCCTCTCAGACCCAATCTCCCGACTTTTTTCTGTACCCCCTCATGCCAGACCAATCAAAAATCTATCAACCCCTGACTTAATACAAAATACATAAAAACTTGGCCTCCGAAGCCACTCACAGCAAAGAATTCCATAGATTCACCACTCTCTGGCTGAAGAAGTTCCTTCTCATCTCTGTTCTAAAACAACGCCCCTCTATTCTTAGACTCTCCCACCACAGGAAACATCCTCCTTTCCTCCAGAGAGAAAAGCCCTAGCTCACACAACCTATCCTCAAAAGACATGCTCTCTAATTTAGATAGCACCCTTCTACATCCTTCCTATAATGACGCTACCATAATTGAACACAATATTCCAGTGTGGTCAAACCAGAGTTTTATAAAGTTGCAAAATTATCTCATGGCACCTAGAAACATACAGCACAACACGGGCCCTTCGGCCCACAAAGCTGTGCCAAACATGTCTCTAACTTAGAACTACCTAGGCTTTACCCACAGTCCTCTATTTTTCTAAGCTCCAAGTAGCCATCCAGGAGTCTCTTAAAAGACCCTAATGTTTCCATCTCTACCACTGCCATCAGCAGCCCATTCCACAAACTCACCATTCTCTGCATAAAAAACATACCCTGACATCTCTTCTGTATCTACTTGCAAGCACCTTAAAATTATGCCCTCTCATGATAGCCATTTCAGCCCTGGATAGCCTCTGACTATCAATGCCTCTCATTATCTAATGCACCTCTATCAGGTCACTTCTCATCCTCCATCGCTCCAAGGAGAAAAGGCTGAGTTCACTCAACCTGTTCTCATAAGGCATGCTCCCCAATCCAGGCAACATCCTTGTAAATCTCCTCTGCATCCTTTCTATGGTTTCCACATCTTTCCTGTAGTGGGGCGACCGGAATTGAGCACAGTACACCAAGTGGGGTCTGACCAGGGTCCTATATAGCTACAACATTACCTCTCCTCTCTTAAACTCAATCCCACAATTGATGAAGGCCAATACATCGTACGCCTTCTTAACCACAGAGTCAACCTGTGCAGCAACTTTGAGTGACCTATGGACTTGGACCCCAAGATCCCTCTGATCCTCCACACTGCCAAGAGTCTTACTATTAATACTATCTTCTGCCATCATCTTTGACCTATCAAAATGAACCTCACACACTTACCTGGGTTGAACTCCATCTGCCACTTATCAACCCAGTTTTGCATCCTATCAATGTCCTGTTGTAACCTCTGACAGCCCTCCACACTATCCACAATACCCCCAACCTTTGTGTCATCAGCAAATTTACTAACCCATCCCTCCACTTCCTCATCCAGGTTATTTATAAAAATCATGAAGAGTAGTGGTCCCAGAACAGATCCCTGAGGCACTCCACTGGTGACTGACCTCCATGCAGAGTATGACCCATCTACAACCACTCTTTGTCTTCTGTGGGCAAGCCAGTTCTCGATCCAAAAAGCAATGTCCTCTTGGATCCCATGCCTCCTTACTTTCTCAATAAGCCTTGCATGGGGCACCCTATCAAATGCCTTGCTGAAATCCATATACACTACATCTACAGCTCTACCTTCATCAAGGTACGTAATCACATCTTCAAAAAATTCAGTCAGGCTTGTAAGGCACAACCTGCCTTTGACAAAGCCTTGATAATGCAAAGATCATTTCCAGAGGCTCAGCAATCTCTTCCCTCGCTCCCCACAGTAGCCTGGGGTACATCTTGTCCAGTCGCAGTGACTTAGCCAACTTGATGCTTTCCAAAAGCTCCTGCACATCCTTTTCCTTAATATCCACATTCTCAAATTTTTCAGTCCACTGCAAGTCATCCCTATAATTGCCAAGATCCTTTTCTGTAGTGAATACTGAAGCAAAGTATTCATTAAGTACCTCCGCTATTTTCTCTGGTTCCATACAGACTTTTCCACTGTCACACTTGATTGGTCCCATTCTCTCATGTCTTATCCTCTTGCTCTTCACATACTTTTAGAATGCCTTGAGGTTTTCCTTAATTCTGCCTGCCAAGGCCTTCTCATAGCCCCTTCTGGCTCTCCTAATTTCATTTTTAAGCCTTATAATCTTCCAGATTCCTATCATTACCTAGTTTTTTGAACCTTCCGTAAGCTCTTCTTTTCTTCTTGATGAGATTTACAACAGTCTTTGTACACCACAGTTCCTGAACCCTACCATCCTTTCCCTGTCTCATTGGAATGTACCTATGCAGAATGCCATACAAGTATCCCCTGAACATTTGCCACATTTCTTCCATACATTTCCCTGAGAATATCAGTTCCCAATTTATGCTTCCAAGTTCCCGCCTGATAGCTTCATATTTCCCCTTATCCAATTAAACATTTCCCTAACTTGTCTGTTTCTATCCCTCTCCAATGCTATGGTAAAGGAGATAGAATTATGATAGAATTATCTCCAAAATGCTCTCCCACTGAGAAAACTGACACCTGACCAGGTTCATTTCCAGATCAAGTACAGCCTTTCCTCTTGTAGGCTTATCTACATATTGTGTCAAGAAACCTTCCTGAAGACACCAAACAAACTCTACCCTATCTAAACCCCTCACTCTAGGGAGATGCCAATCAATATTAAATCTCCCATCACAACAACCCTGTTATTATTACTCCTTTCCAGAGACTGTCTCCCTATCTGCTTCTCGGTGTCCCTGTTACTATTGGGTGGTCTATAAAAAGCACTCAGTAGAGTTATTGACCCTTTCCTATTCCTAACCTCCACTCTCAGAAACTCTGTAGAGAATCCCTTCATGACTCCTCCTTTACTGCTGCTGTGGCACTATCTCTGCTCATCAGTGCCACGCCCTCACCTCTTTTGCCTCCCTCCCTGTCCTTTCTGAAACATCTAAAGCCTGGCACTTGAAGTAGCCATTCCTGCCCCTGCACCATCCAAGTCTCTGTAATGGCCACAACATCTGAGTGCTGATAACAACATAACAACATAACAAGGGCTGATCCACACTCTAAGCTCATCCGCTTTGTTCATGCATTAAAGTAGACACATCTCAAACCATCGAACTGAGCGCGTCCCTTCTCTATCACCTGCCTATCCTCCCTTTTGCACTGTCTCCAAGCTTTCTCAACTTGTGAATCAACCTCCCATTCCTCTGTCTCTTCAGTTTGGTTCCCAACCCCAGCAATTCTAGTTTAAACTCTCCCCGATAGCCTTTGCAAACGTTCCCGCCAGGTTATTGGTCCTCCTAGGATTCAAGTCCCTTTTGTACATGTCACACCTGCCCCAGAAGAGGTCCCAGTGATCCAGAAATCTGAATCCCTGACCCCTGCTGCAATCCCTCAGCCACACATTTATCCTCCACCTCACTCTATTCCTATACTCACTGTCACATGGCACAGGCTTTGAGGTCCTGCTTCTCAACTTCTTTCCTAACTCCCTGTAGTCTGTTTTCAAGACCTCCTCCCTTTTCCTACCTATGTTGTTGGTAATAATATGTATCATGACCTCTGGCTGTTCTCCTTCCCACCTCAAGATATCGTGGACGCGATCAGAAACATCCTGGACCCTTGCACCTGGAAGGCAAACTACCATCCGTGTTTCTTTCCTGCGTCCGCAGAATCGCCTGTCTGACCTCTTAACTATAGTGTCACCTATCACTGTTGCCATCTTCGTCCTTTCCCTACCCTTTTGAGCCAAAGGGCCAGACACACGACCACTGTTGCTTCCCCCAGGTAGGCCATCCCACCCCCCGCCCCCCAACAGTAATCAAGCAGGAATATTTATTGTTAAGGTGTACAGCCACTGGGGTACTCATTAGTACCTGCTTCTTGCCCTTCCCTCTCCAGATTGTTACCCACTTATCTGTCTCCCCAGGCCCCAGAGTGGCTACCTGCCTATAGCTGCTCAATATCAGCTGCTCACTCTCCTTGACCAGACGAAGGTCATCGAGCTGCATCTCCAATTCCCTAATACGGTCTCTAAGGAGCTGCAGCTCGACGCACCTGGTGCAGATGTAGTTGTCCAGGGAGGCCGGGAGTCTCCGGGACCTCCCACATCTGACAGCAAGCACAGAAAACCAGCCTCACACACATACTTGAACTCAATCTCCTGACTAATGAAGACCAACACACTATACAACATCTTAACCTTGGGGGATCTATGACATTGTTGACAAGATCTCTCTGTTCCGCCACACTGCTAAGAATCCTATCATTAACCATGTACTCTCCCTTCAAGTTTGACTTTCCAAAGAAAATGACTTCACACTTTTCCAGATTGAAGTCTATCTACCACTCGTCAGCCCAGCTCTGCATCCTATCAATGTCCTATTGTAACCTTTGGCAACATTCTACACTATGCACCACACCACCAACCTTACTAACCCACCATTTCACTTCCTGTTCCAAGACTGAAACATCAGCTCTTCTATCTATGTCACTGCACTATTCATACTCTGCCTATGGCATTAAACTCCACAGGTTGTATGTGGGCATTTTACCTTTGTTACTTCTTCATCTGGATTTTGAAGATCTGCGTCCGAAGGCAAGGGGTTAATATTTTCAGAAGAAGGAGATTTGTTCTCCCCTACAGCCTCTTCTTCATTCATTTCAGAGATATTATTTCAGGAACCCGATCAAACTGAAGAACTTATCTTGATTGAGAAATAGAAAGGTGGAAGTGTTGATACAGTAGGATTGCAGCTACGTTACTAAAGTAAGATCTAAATGCTTGGTCCAGAGTCAATGTTTCAAATCCCACTGTGCCATCTGTTAAATCTATAGTCAAAAGATTAAATAAATCTGGAGTTCCAGCAGTAATGCTAATCATGAAAGCACAAGACTGTCATAAGACCAGGATTGTTGGAGGACCTGCCCTGGGCCCAGCACGTAAGTGCAATTATGAAACAAGCACTGCAGCACCTCTACTTCCTCAGGGGTTTTCAGAGATTTGGCATGACATCAATAACTTTGACAAACTTCTACAGATGTTTAGTGGAGAGTATATTGACTGGATACATTACAGCCTGGTGTGGAAACACCAATGCCTCTAAATGGAAAATCCTACAAAAAGTTGTGGATTTACCCAGTCCATCATGGGTAAATCTCTCTCAAGCATTGAACATATTAATAGGAAACACTGTTGCAGGAAAGCAGCATCCATCACCCAGGACATGCTCTTTTCTCACTGCTGCCATTAGGAATAAGGTACAGGAGACTTTGGACTCACACCACCAGGTTCAAGAACAGTTACTACCCCTCAGTCATCAGGCTCTTGAACTGAAGGGGATAACTCCACTCAACTTCACTTGCCCCATCATAACCAGTGGACTCATTTTCAAGGACTCTTCATCTCAAGATTTTGCTATTTATTTCTTTTTGTATTTATACAGTTTGTTGTTTTCTGCACTCTGGTAAAATGCCGAAGTTCAGTGGTCTTTCACTGATTATGGTTATTATTCTATAGACTTATTGAGCGTGCCCACAAGAAAATTAATCTCAGGCTTTTATATAGTGACATATATGTACTCAGATAATAAATTTACTTTGAACTTTGATTTGTTTTTTACCAGAAGAAAATATGCCTTCTTGGCCTTTATGTAACTCCAGATCAACCAACATAATTTACTCTTAATTATATTCCAATTCAGGGGCAATAATAAACTAATGTATAAAAATATCATAATGCTACAGTGCCTCATTCCCTGCTGAGATAGGGACATGCTTGCCCTAGCATGTGAAGTCACATCCGGCAGATTGGGTGGATGAGATCAACAGTGATATCCGATAACCAGGAAGGCAGTTCTGCAACGCTTCATGGGCCACAAAATGCATGACAAAGCACGGAATAATTCTTGGTAATTCGCTGCAACCAAGGAAGACCCCAGTTGTGACGACCGCTCATACCACTGGACTTAAAGCTATGAAGTTGAGAGGGTGGAACTGCACCAGTGCAACAGCTTTTCCACTTTAAAAACTCACCTGGTCAGGTTTCCTTGCTTTGTCGGACAGGACCGACATCCAGCCAATCAATCAATATAATATAATACAATATAATGTTATTAAGAAATGTGAGAAATGAAACAACTAGTATAATGCTATTCCAATTTTTGCCAAGAGCTAGCAAAGTTCACAATAACTTTATTATCAAAGTATATATATATGTCACCATATATAAATGAATCCTGAGGTTCATTTTCTTGCAGTAGCAGACTATTAGAACAATATTTCTAATCCAAAGCTGTCACTTATAATATCATAATGTACACTTTGACAGTGCAGTATTATTATATTTTAATGAACTAACCATCCAGTATGTTTTAGGATATTATTATATGATTGAGAGAAGTGCTAAGTAATGCACTTTGTAAAGTATGAATTTGGAAAGGATGTGCAATAAATATTTGGGCCTGGGAGTACTGCTGAACTGAATGACCTGGGGTACACATACACAATTCCATGAAAGTAGTGACAAAGATGTACAAGATGGTGAAGAAGAAAGATGGCATGCTTGCCTTCATTACCAGGGCACTGAGTACAAGAGTTAGAACCTCACATTGTAACTCTAGTGAGACTGCACTTGGACAGTTCTGGTTACCATAATAAAGGATGGTTGTGAGTTAGAGAGGCTGCAGAACAGATTCACAAGCATGTCGCCAGTACTGAGGGATGAGTTATAATGAGAGAGTTGTGGATCTGTGGAATGATCTTCCTCAGAAGGCAATGGAGGCCAATTCTCTGGATGCTTTCAAAAAATAGTTAGAGCTCTTAAAGACAGCAGAGGCAAGAGATATGGGGAGAAGGCAGGAACGGGGTACTGATTGCAGATGATCAGCCATGATCATAGTGCTAGCTCGAAGGGCTGAATAGCATAATCCTGCACCTATTGTTTATTGAGAGTCTGAACAGGTGGGACTGTTTACCCTTAAGGAGGCTAAGGGGTTCCTTTAAAATTACAGTATGAGGAGCATAGATACTGTAGATAATCACAGTCTTTTCCTAGTGTAGGGAACTCCAAAACTATAGGGTATAGATTTAAGAGGGGGTTTGAAGGGCAAATTTTTCAAATACATGAAATGAGTTGCAAAACGTTTAAAAGGTATTTGGAGAGGTTCATGGATACGAAAGATGCAGAGGGAGCAATAAATAATATACTATCCCGATGCGGAGTTTCAGCCCGGAACATCAACAATTCTTTACCCTCCACAGATGTTGCTGGGCCCTCTGAGTGCCTCCAGCAGACTGCTTGTTGGTCTTGTGCCTCCAAGATTTAGAGATTTATGGACCAAATGCAGGCGGAAGGGGGAAGGGGTTGTCTCAGATAAGCACCGTGGTTAGGCATGGACGAGGTGGGCCGAAGGGCCTGTTTCCGGGTTGTTAAAACTCTATGAAGAAAGGAGACGAGATGTGAGTTCATCAGTAGTGGCATGCTCCGCGGCCCGTCTCTCCACATCCCTCCTCCCCCAACCCTGCTCACTTAAAGGGAGTGCGGGTTGAGTCCGGGCCGATCCCTTCTCCCCTCTCACCTTCGCTCACTCCGTCGGTCAGCCGCAAGCGGGAGAAACCCGGCTGATCTTCGCCATCTTTTTCCGTTTGACAACAGTTGCCTGAGCAACCGTCTCCGGGCAACTGGTGACCAATCAGAGGAAGGGGTGTGATGTGCGGTGCAACGCCATCTTGAGAAGGTCGTTCCTGTCTCCTCTCTCCCTGAGCGAAGGGAGAGGGGTCGCCCTTTTCCCGCCGCCGCGGGTGGGTGGGGAAGAGAGAGCTTCTGGCGCTCTGTACCCGTGCGTGCGCCTCAGTCGTGGTTTAATATCTCCGAACAGGTACATGTGGTGCATTTAGAGCTTTCAGTGAAGAACATGAATACCGAACGTCCCCATGAAGGATCTCGGCACCAAACATTGATTTTATTCCCCTCCATTGTTGCTGAGTTCCTCCAGCTTTTTGTGTGTGTTGCTCCCGATTTCCAGCATCTGTAGAATCTCTTATGTCACTGAACGGCTTCTAAATGTTCTCCTTTACCGCTTCCTTAGGCAGCTCGTTTAATATACCCGCTATGTGAAAAACTTGCCCCTCACATCCCTTCTAAGTCTATGCCCTTTTAGACTTCCCTAGAAAGGGGAAAAAAAGACTGACAATTTATGCCCTTCTCCTTCCCTCTGAGGGGCATCTATACTCTTCATATTTTTTTAAATCTCTCTAAGGTCACTGCTGATGCACCATCAATAACTCTCGGAGACTGGAAGTGAACGACAGGCTTTTATTAGCAGCAAAAAGGGAGCACAACATCGGGAGACTGAGGGAGGAGCAGTGCCTCCAACCGCCTTTATACGGGGGTCTGTGAGAGGAGCCACAGGAGCAGTCAGCAGAGGGGCTTGTCCAGACAGGTAGACATAGTTTACCACATTCACCCCCCCTTTGTTTTAAAAGAGAGTCCCCACAGGGCGAAGTTTTTTACAAGTATATTCACAGGTTAAGTCTATCAGGCGGTCGAATCTGTCGCTGCGATCTACGTAGCACCGGTGCCAGGTCGCGGATTGAGACCGTGTCCTCTCCCCCCCCCCCCCCATCAGGTAAGACCACGTAGGCATACTGGGGGTTCGCATGAAGTAGGTGAACCCTCTCGACCGTCGGGGAGTATTTATTGCTCCTCGCATGTTTCTGGAACAGCACTGGCCCTGGGGACGTCAGCCAAGCCGGTAGGGTGGTCCTAGTGACAGACTTCCTGGGAAAAGAAAAGAGTCGCTCATGAGGGGTGGCATTGGTGGATGTGCATAACAGGGAGCGGATGGAGCGGAGTGCCTCGGGGAGGACCTCCTGCCAGTGAGAGACCAGCAGTCCCTTTGACCTAAGGGTTAAGACTGTGGCCTTCCACACCGTGGCATTCTCCCTCTCCACCTGTCCATTTCCCCGGGGATTATAGCTCGTGGTCCTACTAGTAGCAGTATCCCTAGCCAGCAGGTATTGGCGCAGCTCGTCACTCATAAATGAGGACCCTCTGTCATTGTAGACATAGCAGGGATATCCAAACAGAGTGAAGAGCTGGCGCAGGGCTTTTATGACGGACGTGGCAGTGGTATCGGGGCAGGGTATGGTAAAGGGAACCGTGAGTACTTGTGGATTATGTTAAAGTACACATTGCAGTTGGTGGAGGGAAGGGAGCCCTTAAAGTCGACACTCAGTCAAAGGGGTGGGTGGCCTTGATAAGTTGCACCTTGTCAGGACGGTAGAAGTGCGGTTTGCACTCAGCGCAGACTTGGCAGTCCCTGGTCATCATCCTGATTTCCTCAAGGGAGTAAGGCAGGTTCCGGGCTTTCACAAAATGGAAAGCTGGGTGACCTCCGGGTGGAAAAGATCTGCATGGAGGGTGTATAGCCGGTCGAGCTGCGCGCTGGCACACTCTCCCCGGGATAGGGCATCAGGGGGCTCATTGAGCCTTCCAGGCCAGTACAGGATGTCATAGTTGTAGGTGGAGAGTTCGATTCTCCACCTCAAAATTTTATCATTTTTGATTTTGCCCCGCTGTTGATTGCTAAACATGAATGCAACTGAGCGCTGGTCGATCAGCAAGGTGAACCTTTTGCTGGCGAGATAGTGCCTCCAGTGCCTAATAGCTTCCACTATGGCCTGGGCTTCTTTCTCCACCGCGGAGTGCCGAATTTCAGGGCCTTGAAGGGTACAAGAGAAGAATGCTACTGGCCTGCCTGCCTGATTGAGGGTAGCAACCAGCGCAAAGTCGGAGGCGTCACTCTCTGCTTGGAAGGGAATGGTCTTGTCCACTGCATGCATTGCTGCTTTGGTAATGTCCCCTTTAAGGCGGCTGAAGGCCGCGCGGGCCTCGGCAGAGAGGGGAAATGCGGTGGACTTGACCAAGGGGCGGGCTTTGTCTGCGTAGTGAGGGACCCATTGGGCATAATAGGAAAAGAAAGCCAGGCACCGTTTAAGGGTTCTGAGGTGGGAAGAGGGAGTTCCAACAGGGGGCACATACGGTCAGGGTCAGGGCCAATGACTCCGTTCTCCACGACATACCCGAGGATAGCGAGTCGAGTGGTTCCGAACACACACTTGTCCCTGTTATAAGTAAGGTTAAGAGCTTTGGCCGCTTGGAAAAATTGTTGGAGGTTGATGTCGTGATCCTGCCAGTCGTGACCGCAGATGGTGATGTTATCCAGATATGGGAACGTGGCCTTCAGTTGACACTGGTCCATCATCCAGTCCATTTCCCTCTGGAAGACAGAGACACCATTCGTGACACCTTAGGGGACGCGCAGGAAGTGATAGAGCCTGCCGCCCGCCTCAAAGGCGGTGTTGGGGCGGTCCTCCGGGCGGATGGGGAGCTGATGGTAAACAGATTTTAGGTCTATGGTCGAGTACACCTTGTACTGAGCTATCTGATTGACCATATCTGCGATGCGGGTTAGGGGGTATGCGTCAAGCTGCGTGAACCTATTGATGGTCTGGCTATAGTCCATGACCATCCTATTTTTCTGCCCGGTCCAAACAACGACCACCTGGGCCCTCCAAGGACTTGTGCTTGGCTCAATGATCCCCTCCCTGAGCAGCCGCTGCACCTCCAACTTAATGAAGGTCCTGTCCCCTGTGCTGTACCTCCTGCTTTTAGTTGCCACAGGTTTACAGTCGGGGGTCAGGTTGGCGAACAGCAGTGGGGGAGGGATCTTGAGGGTGGAGAGGCTGCAAGTGGTGTCAGTAGCGCAGCCGTTGGCATGGTGTTGGGTGTGCGGGTCGGTGTGTGTGTGGGGGCAGTAGCGGGGTATGTGATGAATTCCCACGGAACTGAGGATTTCTGACAGTGATTGGTGGGAGGGGCCCGTCATACTCCATCGTCACACTTTTCAAGTGGCTCTGGAAGTTGAGCCCCAATAGCACAGGGGCACAGTTGAGGCATGACTAGTAATGTAAAGTCCCGATATTCTGTGCCCTGCACCACCAATGTCGCTACACAACTCCCCCCCGGATATCTGTTGTATGCGACCCAGAAGCCATGGCGACCCTCTGGCTTACCGGCCGTGTCATGAATCCGCAGCATTGCACTGTGTCCGGGTGAATAAAACTCTCAGTGCTGCCCATGTCAAACAGACAGCTAGTCCTGTGCCCCTCCACCATGATGTCCATCATTGACCTTGCAAGCTGGTGTGGAACGCTTTGGTCGAGGGTCAAGGAGGCCAGGGTTGAATCGCTGTCTTGGTGCCCGGTAAGCACCTGTGGGTTGGAGGCGGGGTGAGGTGGCGCCGACAAAGATGGCCACCCCCATGCCTTGCACGCAGCAGGCAGGCAAGATGGCGGCCCCCATGCCTCACACGCGGCACTGCTCGACCCCGCTCGCGGTTTGGATTTACAGGCCTTGGTGAAGTGGCCCTTCTTTCCGCAGCTGGAGCAGGTAGCTTCTCGGGCCGGGCAGCATTTTCGGGGGTGCTTCTCGAGTCCACAGAAGTAACACTTCACGGACTTGCGACTGGCAACAGCCGTGGTCGATTCGCCAGTGGGTTGCAGGGACTTCACGGACTTGCAACTGGCAGCAGCCGAGGTTGATTCGCCAGTGGGTTCAGGGTCTGCAGCGTCCACGAGGCCGGTGAGAGATCACTCGCCTGAAGAGCGTCAGCATTGTGCAGCGTGTCGGCCAGCTCGATCGCCGAATGTAAGGTAAGATCGGCGTGTTCCAGCAGCCGCTGGCGCATGTACACTGACCTGATCCCCGTGACGAAGACGTCTCTTACCAGGAGCTCTGCATGCTGTTCTGCCGTCAGCCCCCTGCAATTGCAGGCCCACACGACTGTCTGTAGGGCCCAGACAAACTCAGCACTCGACTCTCCGGCCCGCTGCTGCCGCATCGCTAAGCGATGTCTTGCGTAGACGGTGTTCACCGGCCACAGGTATTGTCTTTTGAGGGCATCCAGCGCGCCCTGATAGTCCGTTTGGTCCCTGATCATGGAGTAGACCCTTGGACTGACCCTGGAGAGGAGAACTCTGTGCATCGTGGCAAGATCAGTCACTTGAATCTCCTCCAGGTACGATTCAAAGCATGCTAGCCAGAGTTCGAAAGCATTGCTGGCTTCCTGGGATTGAGGGTCGAGATCCAATCTGTCGGGTCGTAAAATGCTCTCCATGTTTTAAAATTGCTGTTAATAAAATTGATGCACCATCAATAACTCTCGGAGACTGGAAGTGAATGATAGGCTTTTATTAACAGCAAAAGGGAGCAGGACATCTCGGAGACATCTCGGGGAGCAGTGCCTTTATACAGGGATCTGTGGGAGGAGCCACAGGAGCAGTCAGCAGAGGGGCATGTCCAGACAGGTATACATAGTTTACCACAACTGCTCAGCCTGATTCACTCCAGGGTAAACAGCCCAGTCTTCCCTTATAACTCATCATCCAATCCTGATGAAGGATCTTGGGGAGGAGACGGGCATAGATGATCACTTTTTCTTCACCCTGTGTAGGAGAATCAGACTAAAAGGCATTGATTTAAGAAGTGAAAGACTTAGAAGGGATGTGAGCAAGTTTTTCCACGTAGTGGGTGTATGAAATGAACTGCTCATAAGCTTCAAGACCACCTTGTTCAATTGGATCTTGATTGCAGACTTGGGCAGACTCCAGTCAGTTCAGACTGGCAACAGCACAGGTGTACCACAAGGCTGCGGGCTTAGCCCCCTGCCCTTTATACATACGCCTGGCTAAACACAGCTCCAATATTCGAGTTTACTACGAATTGTGTGCCAAATCAAAGGGGGTGCTGTATCAGCATATCAGAGGGTGATTGAAAATCTGGCTGAGTGGTGCCCCAACAACAACCTCTCACTCAATGTCAGCAAGACCAAGGAGCTGATTATTGACTTCAGGAGGAGGAAATCAGAGGTCCATGAGCCAGTCTTTGATGGAGGATCAAAGCTGGAGAGGGTGGGCAACTTCAAATTACAGTGTACTCAGTTTTATTATTTCAGAGGACCTGTCCTGAGCCCAGCTTATAAGTTCAATTATGAAGAAAGTGCAGCAGCACCTCTACTTCCTTAGGAGTTTGTGAAGATTTGGCATGACATCTGAAACTTCAACAAACTTCTATAGATGTGCAGTGGAGAGTATATTGACTGGCTACTACACAGCCTAGTGTAGATACACCAATGCCCTTGAATGGAAAATCTGACAAAGTAGCAGATATGGCCCAGTCCCAAGGATAAAGCCTTCCCCAGCATTGAACACATCTACATGAAGTGTTGTCACAAGGAAGCAGCATCTATCATCAGGGACACCCACCACCCACATGCTCTCTTCCCATTCCTGCCATCAGGAAGAAGGTACAGGAGCCTCAGGACTCACACCACCAAGTTCGGGAACAGCCCAGAATCAGGTTTATTATCACCGGCATGTGTTGTGAAATTTGTTAACTTAGCAGCAGCAGCTCAATGCAATACATAATACAGAAAGAAAAAATTAAAATAATAATAAATAAATCAATTACAGTATACATATATTAAATAGATTAAAAATCATGCAAACAACAAATATATTTAAAAAGTGATGTAGTGTTCATGGGTTCAATGTCCATTCAGGAATCAGATGGAAGAGGGGAAGAAGCTGTTCTTGAATTGCTGAGTGTGTGCCTTCAGGCTTCTGTACCTCCTACCTGATGGTAACTGAGAAAGGAGCATGCCCTGGGTGCTGGAGGTCCTTAGTAAAGGACACTGCCTTTCTGAGACACTGCTCCTTAAAGATGTCCTGGGTACTTTGTAGGCTAGTGCCCAAGATGGAGCTGACTAAATTTACAACCCTCTACAGCTTCTTTTGGTACTGCGCAGTAGCACCCCCCCCTCCCCCATACCAGACAGGCTGCAGCGTATCAGAATACTTTTCACGATACATCTATAGAAGTTTTTGAGTGTATTTTTGACTAATAAGAGATACCAAATTTCTTCAAACTCCCAATGAAGTATAGTCGCTGTCTTGCCTTCTTTATAACTGCATCGATGTGTTGGGACCAGGTTAGATCCTCTGAGATCTTAACACCCAGGAACTTTAAACTGCTCACTCACTCTACTTCAGATTCTTCTATGAGGATTGGTATGTGTTCCTTTGTCTTTCCCTTCCTGAAGTCCACAATCAGCTCTTGTGTTTTACTGACATTGATTACAAGTTGCTGTGACACCACTCTGCTAGTTGGAATATCTCACTCCTGTTACACCCTCTCATCTTCATCCGAGATTCCACCAACAATGGTTGTATCATTAGCAATTTTAATAATGGTGCTTGAGCTATGCCTAGCCACATAGTCATGGGTATAAAGTGAGTAGAGCAGTGAGCTCACACACCTGAGGTGTGCCAGTGTTGATCTTCAGCAAGGAGGAGATATTATCACCAATCCGCACAGATTTTTGGAATGATGGTGTTAAATGCTGAGCTATAGTCGATGAAGAGCATCCTGACATATGTGCTGCTGACATATTGTTCATTTATTACCCCTCAACCATTGGGCTCTTGAACTAACAGGGATAAATTCATTCAACTTCACTTGCTCATCATTGAAATGTTCCCACAACTTATGAGCTCATTTTTAAGGACTCTTCATCTCATGGTCTGGATATTATCATTTCTTTCCTTTTGTATTTGCACAGTTTGTTGTCTTTTTCACAGGTTGAATACCCAAGTTGGTGTGGTCTTTCATTGATTCTATGATTTTTTAATCTATTATGGACTTACTGGGTATGCCCACAAGAAAATTAGTATTAGGGTTGTATATGGTGATGTATCTGTACTTTGGCAATAAATTTACTTTGAACTTTGAACTGCCCAAGGAAGTGGTAAATGTGAGTCCAATTACAACTTTTAAAAGACATTCCCTATCGCAAGACATTCTGCAGATGCTGGAAATCCAGAACAACGCACAGACAATGCTAGAGTAACTCAGTAGGTCAAGTAGCATCTATGGAGGGGAATAAACAGTCAATGTTTTGGGCTGATGCCCTTCATAGTTACTGGAAACAGGGAAGAAGGCAGAATAAGAAGGTGGGGGAGAGGAAGAAATACAAGCTGGCAGATGATAGGTGAAACCAGGTGAGAGAAAAAGGTGAGTTGATGGGGGAGTGGGAATGAAGTAAGACGGTGGAAGAGGTAAAGGGTTGAAAATGGAATATAGATGGAAGACAGGGAAAGATGAGGAGCACCAGAGGAAGATGTTGGCCAGGTGAAAAGAGCTGGGTTGAGAAGGGAAACAGAATGGGGAATGGAAAAAATAGAGGAGGGAGCATGTAGAAATAAATGTTCATGCCATCATATTGGAGGATATCCAGACTGCATATCAAATGTTGCTTCTCCAATCAGAGTGTTGTCTCATCATGGCAGTAGAGGCATTAGACATGTTGAAATGGGAATGAGAAGTTAAATTGAAAAGGGTGGCCTCTGGGAAATCACCTATCACCTGCCAGCTTGTACTAATGAGGAAGTATTGTGGGTCCAGGTTAGATTATCCATTATGTGCACACCAAGAAATGACAAAATAATGACAGTGGGTTGAATGTTTCTGGGTTACTGGAACGTTCTATATGAAGAGAAATGACTGTACAGATTGTGGCAGGAGAGATGAGATGATGACCAGCAGAAGAAAGGTATAGGAAAGAATGTAAACCTGCTTAAAAAGGAGCTGTTCCAAACTCAACATCGTTAGTTGTGGCATGACTCAAGCTTAAAATATGCAGAAAATATTGGACTAACTGACCCTGCCTAATCCAATCAAACATTTATTCCATTACTGGATACTACACACCTTTCCATTAATTAAGTTAGAAGTTGATTATCAGTATTTTCCCATTAGTTTTTTTCAGAACGCAAACAGCTCAGGCTCACATCATTTTGAGCAAGTATTTACTCATAATTACTTATATTGCCTCAGGAGCTAGGTGGTACATTCAGTTAGCCTGATGTCTTTTCATTTCTTGGTGGAAATATATGATCAGACTATATTAATTACATGAAAATTCCCTATGTGATCGTGCTTGCCAACTTTTGGCTTTTTAAGATCAGAGTCCATTTGTCATTCTGCAAACATTCCACAGGATGAAACGCCTTTCTCGCTGGGATTGCAGCTGATAACTTTGAAAAGAGAAATGAATAATTACATAACAGGAGTATTTGTGGAACTGGGGGAAGAAAGAAAGGAGTGGTACTAGTTTAAAGAAGCCATTATGGACACCATTCTTCCTGTGAGGTGACACACTACCATAGCGTTCACCAATCTGGGTTTAATTCCTGCCGCTGTCTCTAAGGAGTTTATATTTTCCCTGTGACTGTGTGGGTTTCCTCAGGGTTCTCCGGCTTCCTCCCTTATTTTAAAGACAGCCAGGTTTGGTTAGTGAGTTGCGGGCATAGTATGTTGGCATCTGAAGCATGGCAACACTTGCAGGCTGTCCAGCACACTGCACAGAATATTGATCATTGGTGCAAACAACACATTTCACTGTATGTTTTGATGTACATTTGATAAATAAAGCTAATCTTATAAGATGAAATGAGATAGGTTGTGAGGTCAAGACTTGCTCCAGACTTCTCTCCCTCCCTCCTCCTAGTGCCATTGCATTTTGTGATTCAATTAACCAATCAGATCAATTTTATAATAAAAGATTAGATAAGGTCAGACTACAAGAGCTATTGTTTAATTATTTTTCCTCCATTTATTTGATTCAGGGAAATTTGACAGTAAAATTTTTTGAGAAGACGTGCTGGATCTGGAGCTTTTGGCAATCTGTTTAATATTTGCCTCAATAAAGGTGTGTGTAATAACTGTGCTGGGGGTGTAAGGGGTGTCTAGAGAGGGGTAGCACCTCTAGTGCAGGGGTTGTCGTTCCATTCTGGGGCAGCTCACTCACCTTTGGTCTCCATCAGGCACTCAGCTTTCACCTGCAGCTTCAGGTGGCTGTTTGCATACAACAGCAGTCACCGCTTCGACAGGTAGGTTAAACCAGTTGAGGGAGCCGACAGGCTTCATGCCTATCCTAGCATGTGAAATCAGCTCCAGCGGACTGGGTGGAGGAGATCAGCAGTGAAATTCATTGGCCAGGAAGGCAGTTCTACATTTCCCTGTGAAGAGTGAAGGGTATGCTAAGGGACAAAATCATGGTCATCCACTACAACCATGGAAGATGTCAGTAGTAATGACTACTCATACCCTGGACCTGGGCTTCCGAGACCGAGAGAATGGAACTGCCCAAGTGTAATGGCTTTTTCACTTTAAAAACTCTCCTGCACAGGTTTCCTGTCATTATTGGATACATCAGACAATATTAAGAACTCAGCTATTAATTTTCATCTGCAAATGCACTTCTGGACACAGCACAATTAATTTCCTCATTTTTCTCTCATTTGCTAAGGTCTTCCATACATTAGTGGAGCATTTTATCTTTGCTCACATTCTAAAATGCTGCACTTGTCTTCAGTCTTTTCCACTCAGCCAATTATGTTGTTTTCCCTTCCTGACCAATGTGACCAGCTATCTCAAACAGCAAAAGTCCTTGCCTGGGGCAGTTAACCTGTTCTTCCAGCTGGAGTAGCTATCAAATGAAGGGTATCCAACACTCAAGGTTCTCCACCCTGTAAGTATATGTAAAAATACTTCCTGTGTAAATATGTCATGTACATAATCATGTTTCTACAAAGTTACACACCTACCTATGATCTTCTTCATCTACTCAATTGCACCTGTCAGAAGGTTGCCCTGAAGACAATGCAGGCTCTGGCTGAACATCTGTGCAGAAATTTGCATCTCAGGTGACTTATTGAGAGCAAAGAGACTGCATGGGGAGGGAGGAGGATTCACAAAATGCACAAGTAAGAGATAAGGAAGACTAGTGAAGGAAATGCATGGAAGCAACACATTCACCAAGATTATCCTCAACAGGGCTGCTCCACAGGAGAGTGTTCTTAGCCCCTTACTGGACTCCCTGAACACTCACGACTGCGTGGCCGGATTCTGCACTCTCCATCTACAAGATAATACCACTGTAGTAGGCCATATCTCAAATAACAATGTGTCAGAGTACAGGAAGGAGATAAGTTTAGTGTCGCAACAATAACCTTTCCCTCATTGTCAACAAAACAAAAGAGCTGGTCATTGACTTAAGAAAGGGAGGAAGTGCACATGCACCTGCCTACATCAATAGTGTTGAGGTTGAAAGGCCTGAGAGCTTCAAATTCTTAGATGTACTGGACAAACTACATAGCTGCCATGGACAAGGAAGCACAACAATGCCTCTTACTTCTTCAGGAGGCTAAAGAAATTTGGTACATCCTTGTTGACTCTAATTTTTATCGATGCACCATACAAAGCATTCTATGTGGATGCATAATGGCTTGGTATGGCAACTGCTCTGACAGCAAGAAACTGCAAAGAGTTGAGGACTCAGCCTAGCACATCACAGTCTCCCCTATATGGATTCTGCCTGTATCATCTCACTGCCTCTGCAAAGCAGCCGGCATTATCAAAAACCCACCCACCCCAGATATTCTCCCTTATCCCCTCTCTCATCAGGTAGAAGATTCAAAAGCCTGAAAGCATGTATCACCAGACTCAAGGGCAGATTCTGCCCCATTCTTATCACACTCTTGAGTGAACCTCTTTTATTATAAGCTGGGCTCTTGGCTTCACAAGCTATCTCATTATGCTCTTTCACTTTATCATTTACCTACTCTGCACTTTGTCAGTAGCTTATAAGCTCTTGTCACGATGTGTGGTGGCAATGCAGCCTCCGGTGTAGAGACAGCAACACCAGAGTTTATTCCAGGGAAGTTCTCTTCCAGAGAAGGTGGCACCTGTACATATGAGATGGTTGGCACCTGAACTGGAAGGGGACTAATAACCTAGAAGGAAGGTTTTCTAGTGCTGCACAGTGCAGTTTAAGTTAGAGTTGAAGGGGTTGGGCACCTGTGTACTAGGACAGTCAGTTGACAGATTGTGGAGACAGATGTTGGTAAGACCTCAGGCAAAGTCAGGAATCAAAAGGTTGAGCATGGTGCTATTAGTGTACTAAGTTGAGTATATTTCAGTGGAAGAAGTATCGTAAGAAAGGTGGTGGAGCTTAGAGCATGGATCAACACCTGGAATTATGATATAATGTAGCCATTAGTGAGGTTTGGTTACAGGAAGGGCAGGAATGGCAGCTCAATATTCCGGGTTTCCATTGTTTTTTACGCTACAGAGTGGGAGGGATTAAAGGAGGAGGGGTGGCTTTACTACTCAAGGAAAATGTCACAGCAGTGTTCAGTCAGTACAGACCAGAGAACACAGCTAGTGAGGCATTATGGGTGGAACTGAGCAATAAGAAAGGTATGGCCATGTTAATGGGACTATATTACAGACCACCCAACTGTCCCAGGGATTTAGAAGAACAAATTTGTAGAGATATTTCAGACTGTTGTAAGAAACATAAGGTTGTGATAGTAGGTGATTTTAATTTTCCATATATTGACTGGGACTCCCATACTATAAAAGGACTAGAGTTTGACAAATGTGTTCAGGAAAGCTTCATGAATCAGTACATAGAAGTCCCAACAAGAGAATGTGCAATACTTGATCTCCTATTAAGGAATGAGATGGGACAGATGACAGAAGTTTGTGTCAGGGAACACTTTGCATCTAGTGATCGTAATGCCATTAGATTCAAAGTAAATATGCAAAAAGGTAAGTCTGATCCATGGGTTGAGATTCTAAATTGAAGAAAGGGCAATTCTGATGGCATAAGAAATGATCTGGCAAGTGTGGATTGAAGCAGGCTGTTATCTGGCAAAGGTGTACATGGTAAGCGGGAGGTCTTCAAAAGTGAAATTTCGAGAGTACAAAGTTTGTATGTACCTGTCAGAATAAAAGGTAAAGATAATAAGTGTAAGGAACCTTGGTTTTCAAGAGATGTTGAAGCCCTAGTTGAGGGAAAAAAGGAGTTGTATAGCAGGTATAAACTTACCCCTGATGTCTCCCCTAAACTTCCCTCCCTTAATTTTGTACATATGCTCTCTGATGTTTGCTATTGATGCCTTGGGAAACAGGTACTGACTATCCACCCTATCTATGCCTCTCGTAATCTTGTAGACCTCTATCAAGTCCCCTCTCATTCTTCTATGTTCCAAAGAGAAAAGCCCCAGCTCTGCTAACCTTGCTTCATATGACTTGTTCTCCAATCTAGACAACATCCTGATAAATCTCCTGTGCACCCTCTCCATAGCTTCCACATCCTTCCTATAATGAGGTGACCAGAATTGAACACAACACCCTTAAGTGTGGTCTCACCAGAGATTTGTAGAGTTGCAACATGACCTCTCTACTCTTGAACTCAATCCCCCTGTTAGTGAAGCCTAGCATCCCATAGGCCTTCTTAAATACCCTATCAACCTGTGCAGCGACCTTGAGGGATGTATGGATTTGAACCCCAAGGTCCCTTTGTTCATCCACACCCTTAAGTAGAAACATAGAAAAACATAGAAAATAGGTGCAGGAGAAGGCCATTCAGCCCTTCGAGCCTGTACCACCATTCAGTATGATCATGGCTGATCATCCAACTCAGAACCCTGTACCCGCTTTCTCTCCATACCCCCTGATCCCTTTAGCCACAAGGGCCATATCTAACTTCCTCTTAATTATAGCCAATGAACTGGCCTCAACTGTTTCCCGTGGCAGAGAATTCCACAGATTCACCACTCTCTGTGTGAAGAGGTTTTTCCTCATCTCAGTCCTAAAAGGCTTCCCCTTTATCCTTAAACTGTGACCCCTCGTTCTGGACTTCCCCAACATCGGAAACAATCTTCCTGCATCTAGCCTATCCAATCCCTTTAGAATTTTATACATTTCAATAAGATCTCCCCTCAATCTTCTAAATTCCAGCGAGTATAAGCCTAGTCGATCCAGTCTTTCTTCATATGAAAGTCCTGCCATCCCAGGAATCAATCTGGTGAGCCTTCTTTGTACTCCCTCTATGGCAAGAATGTCTTTCCTCAGATGAGGGGACCAAAACTGCACACAATACTCTAGGTGCGGTCTCACCAAGGCCTTGTACAACTGCAGTACAACTCACCAGGGCCTTGTGCAATTGACCATTAATCCTGTACTTAGTCTTCTGGTTTGTCCTTCCAAAATACATCACCTCACACTTAGCTGGATTGAACTCCATCTGCCATTTTTCTGCCCAACTCTTCAGCCTGTCTATATTCTCTTGTATCCATCAACAACCTACAGCTATATCCACAACTCCTCCAATCTTCGTGTCATCCACAAACTTACTCACCCATCCTTCCACCTCTGTGATTTTTATCAATGACCAGGATGTAGAGGCAGGGGTCCCAGAACAGATCCCTGCGGCACTCCACTAGTTACCGACCTCCAGGCAGAATACTTTCCTTCCACAACTACCCTCTGCTTTCTTCCTTTAAGCCAATTTTTTATCCATACAGCCAAGGTTTCACTTATCCCATGCCTCGTGACTTTCTGGATGAGTATCTTGTGAGGGACCTTGTCAAATGCCTTGCTAAAGTTCATGTAGACCACATCCACTGCCCTACCCTCATCAATTTCTTTTGTTACCTCTTCAAAAAACTCAATCAGGCTCGTGAGGCATGATCTTCCCTTCACAAAGCCACATTGACTATCCATGAGTAGACTGTACTTCTCCAAATGCTCATAGATCCTATCCTTTCCAGTAGTTTGAAGACCACTGGCATAAGACTCACTGGTCTATAGTTCCCAGGTTTCTCCCTATTACCTTTTTTAAACAAGGGAACTACGTTTGCCATTCTCCAGTCCTCCAGCACTTCCCCTGTAGCCAAAGAGGATTCAAAGATTATAGCTAATGCTCCTGCCATCTCTTCTCTCAATTCTCACAACAATCTGGGGTGTATCATCCGGCCCTGGGGATTTATCAATCTTAATGTTTTTAAAAAGATGCAGCACTTCTTCTTCCTTAATCTCCACATTGTCCAGCACACAGGCCGGCTCTACTTCAACCTCATCCTGATCAAGATCCTTTTCACTTGTGAATACTCAAACAAAGTATTAATTTAGGACCCCCCTAACCTCCTCCACCCCCAGGCGCATGTTGCCCTCTTTTCCTTTAGCAGTCCCACCTTCGTTCTTGTCATCCTCCTGTTCTTCACATACACATAGAACGCCTTGGGGTTCTCCTTAATCCTACATGCCACGGCCTTCTCATGCCCCCTTCGAGCTCTCCTAAGTCCTTTCTTTAGCTCCTTCCTGGCTACCCTGTATTTCTCATAAGCCCCTCCTACTTCCTGCTTCTTATATCTAACATATGCTTCCTTTTTCCTCTTGGTGAGTTGCCTCATATGTTTCGTCAGCCATGATTCCCTTTTCCTACCATTTTTTTCCTTGCCTCAGTGGGACAAACCTATCCTGAACCCAGCTCAAGTGGTCCCTAAACTTCTCCCACATTACTTCTGTGCTTTCCCCTTTGAACATCTGCTTCCAATTTACTCTCGCTAGTTCCTGCCTCATCCCTTCAAAGTTAGCCCTTCCCCAGTTAGGCACTTTACCATTTTGTCTGATTTTATCTCTTTCCGTAGCTATGCTGAAGCTAAGGGAGTTGTGGTCACTCTCACCAAAATGCTCCCCCACCAAGAGGTCTGTCACCTGACCAGGTTCATTACCCAGAACTAGATCCAGTATAGCCTCTCCTCTCGTCGGCCGGTCCACATACTGTGTCAGGAATCCTTCTTGACCACATCTGACAAATTCAGCCCCATCTATCCCTCTTGCACTCAGGAGATGCCAGTCAATATGGGGGGATCGGGGGATAAATCTTCAGGACCTGACAAGGTGTTCCTTCGGACCTTTCAGGAGGCAAGTGCAGAATTGCTGGGGTCCAAGCAGAGATACTTAAATCATCCTTAGTGACAGCAAAGCTACCAGAGGATTTGAGAATAGATGATGTTGTTCCACTGTTTAAGAAAGGCACACAACATAAACCTGAATATTATGGGCTGGTAAGTCTGACATCAGTTGTGGGAAAGTTACTGGAAGGTATTCTAAGGGACCGGATATGTGAGCACAGTATTTGGATAAACATGCACTGATAAGGATAATCAATATGGTTTTGTGTGTGGTAGGTCACGTTTAACCAATCTTAATGAGTTTTTCAAGAAGGTTACCAGGAAAGTGAATGAAGGCAAGGCAGTGGATGTTGTCTACCCGGACTTTAGTAAGGTATTTGACAAGGTACCGCATGTGAGATTGGTCAAGAAGGTTCGGTCACTCGGCATTCAAGATGAGATAGTGCATTGGATTAGACCTTGGCTCTGTGGGAGAAGCCAGTGAGTGGTTGTAGATGGTTACCTCTCTGACTGGAGGCCTGTGACTAGTGGAGTGCTGCAGGGATCGGCGCTGGGTGCATTGTTGTCATCTATATCAATGATCTGGATGATAATGTGGTTAACTGGATCAGTAAATTTGCAGATGACACCAAGTGGCAATGAGGAAGGCGACCATGGCTTGCAGAGGAATCTGCATCAGCTGGAAATGGCAGATGAAATTTAATGCAGACAAGTGCGAGGTGTTACATTTTGGTAGGACTGACCAGGGTAGGTCTTACACAGTGAGTAGCCGGGGCTGAGAGTGTGGCAGAACAAAGGGATCTGGGAATACTGGTCCATAATTCATTGAAAGTGGCGTCAGAGGTAGATAGGGTTGAAAAGAAAGCTTTTGGAACATTGGCCTTCATAAATCAAAGTATTGAGCACAGGAGATGGGATGTTATGTTGAAGTTGTCTAAGATGCTGATGAGGCCTAATTCGGAGTATTGTGTGCAGTTTTGGTCACCTACCTACAGGAAGGACGTAAATAAGGTTGAACGAGTGTAGAGAAAATTTACAAGGATGTTGCCGGGTCCAGAGGACCTGAGTTATAAGGAAAGATTGAATAGGTTAGGACTTCATTCCTCAGAATGTAGAAGACTGAGAGGAGATTTGATAGAGGTTACAACATGATCAGGGGTATAGATAGAGTAAATACAAACAGGCTTTTTCCACTGAGGTTGGTTGGGACAGTGGTCATGGGTTAAGGGTGAAAGGTGAGAAGTTTAAGGGGAACATGAGGAGAATCTTCTTCCCTCAGAAGGTGATGAAAGTGTGGAATGATCTGCCAGCAGAAGTTGTGCATGCAAACTCAATTTTAATGTTTAAGAGAAGTTTGGATAGGAACGTGAATGATAGGGGTATGGAGGGCTGTGGTCCTGGTGCAGGTTGATGGCAATAGCCAGTTTAAATGGTTTTGGCATGGACTAGATGGGGCAAATAGCCTGTTTCTGTGCTGTACAATTTTATGATTCTATTTTCCCTATGAGGAGAGGCTAGATAGGTCTTAATTTCCTTGAAGCAGAGGAAGCTGAAGGTGGATATGATTGAGGTGGACATAATTATGAGAGGAGTAAACATGGGTTTAGGATAAGGAGTAAGAGTTTTAGAGCAGATCTGAGAAATAATTCTTTTCACCCTGCCGCTGGAGTCTGGAGGGTGTTGGAGGCAGGCACTCAAACACAGTAGTGAAGCAGAAAGCGTGACACAGTTATATTGGAGTTTAATCCTGGCATCCTCTGTAAGCAAATTTGTATGTTCCTTCCTGTGTGCACAGGGGTTTCCTTCGGGTGTTCCAGTTTCCTCCCACAGTTCAAAGACATACCAGTTAGCAGGTCAATAGGTCATTGTAAATTGTCCTGCGATTAGGCTAGCTTTAAATCGGTGGGTATCTCTAAATAAATAAATAATCTTCTAAGAAATAACTAGAGGCAAACTTAAATTCCCAAAGTATAGAAGACTATAGATTGTGTGCTTGTAAATAGGATTAGAACATAAGAGATTATAGGACAGTACAGGCCCTTTGGCCCACAATGTTGTGTCAACACTTTAATCTACAAAAAGAGAGAGAAAATGGTCAGGTCGTGTTTGTGGGTTCTTGGACCATTCAGAAAAATGATGGAGGAAGAGAAGAAGCTGTTCCTAAAACATTGAGTGTATTCATGAGGTATCTGGACAGGTACTTGAATTGTGTGCGTGGACCAGTGTTGGAGTGGGGAGGAACACACACAATATGCTGGAGGAACCCAGCAGGCCAGGCAACGTCAATGGAAAAGAGTACAGTCGACATTTTGGGCTGAGACCCTTCGGCAGGACTGGTCTTGAAGGACTTCGAAAGGTCTCGGTCCAAACCATCGACTGTACGCTTTTCTGTGGATGCGGCCCGGCCTACTGAGTTCCTCCAGCATTTTGTGTGTGTTGCTTGGATTTCTAGCATCTGCAGATTTTTTCTTGTTTGTGATTAGAAAGGGAAGGCTTTGGCTCAACAGACTTGGGCAAGGTAAATTTCCAGTAAGTTTCTTCTTCTTCATTCTTCATCTGCAAGTGCATAGTTAGTGAAGTGAGAATGGCTCCAGGGTCTGTGTTTTTTTTGTGAGGTATGGGAACTCTGGGAGACCTTCAGCCTCCTGGATAACCTCATCCACACCAGGTCCACTGAGCTGCAGCTCATATGGGAAACTGAAGAGGTGATAAATAGGAGATATAAGGAGGTAGTTAGCCCTCAGTTACAAGGATGTGTGTACCTGGATGACTGACAAGAGAGAGAAAAGAAATGGGCAGCCAATGCAGAGTTCCCCTGTGGCCATTCCCCTCAATAATAAGTATACTGCTTTGCATACAATTGGGGTGACCTTCTAGGGAGGAGCCACGGCGACCAGATGTCTGCGGTTTGGCACTGTGGCTCAGAAGGGAAGGGGGAAGAAGATGATGGCAGTAGTGATAGGTGATTCCTTAGTTAGAGGGGTAGACAGGAGATTCCGTGGAGGGTATGGTCATGCACTTTAGTAGAGGGAACAGAAGTGTAGACTATTTTCTAAGTGGACAGAACATTGAAAAATCTGAGGTGCAAAAGGACTTGGGAGACCTCGTGCAGGATCCCCATAAGGTTAATTTAAAGGTTGAATAGGTGATGAGGAAGGTAAATGCAATATTAGCCCCCATTTTGAGAGGACTAGAATATATAAATAACAATGTAATGCTGAGGTTTTATATGGTATAGGTGAGGTCTCACTTGGAGCAGTTTTGGTCCCCTTATTAGGATGTGCTGACAATGAAGAGGGTTCAGAGGAGGTTCACAAGAATGATTCCAGGAATGAAAGGGTCATCGTTTGAGGAGTGTTTGATAGCTCTGGGTCTGTATTTGCTGGAATGAGGGGGGAATCTCACTGAAACTTAGCAAATGTGAAAGGTTTAAATAGAGTGGATGTGGAGAGGATGTGTCCTGCAGTGGGGGAGTCTAGGACCAGAGGGCACAGGTAGAGTGGATGTGGAGAGGATGTGTCCTGCAGTGGGGGAGTCTCGGACCAGAGGACAGTGACTCAAATAGAGGGACATCCATTTAGAATGAAGGTAAGGAGGTACTTCTTTAACCAGAGAGTGGTGAATCTGTGGAATTCATTGCCACAGGCAGCTGTGAAGGCCAAGTCATTGGATATAATTAAGGCAGAGATTGATAGATTCTTGATTAGTCATGGCATGAAAGATTGCAGGAGAAGGCAGGAGATTGGAGTTGAGAGAGAAATGGACAGCCATGATGAAATTGCAGAGCAGGTTCGATGGGCTGAGTGGCCTAATTCTGTTCCTATCTCTTTTAGTTTATGATCTTATGGCAGAGTATGGGAAGATATGAAGTTAATGCAGGCAAGTAGGATTAGTGTATGTAAGTAAACATAAATGTGGTGGACCCAAGGACCGTTTCTATGCTGTGCAACTCACATTCAAATTTATTTATTTAATAAATGTACATAGAAACATTATAGTACAGTGAAATGCCTCATTTGTGGTAACAACTAGCATACCTAAGGATGTGTGAGGGCAGCCGGCTACAGTGGTCAGCAGAACAACACAGAACACAACAAGCAATGAAACAACAACAGCAAAACAAACCCTCTCCACCCACCCACCCACCTACCCACACACGCAGTCAGTTCTCTTAATCCAGAGCAGGCATCCAGGTCTTGTCTCCAATCTCTAGGCTCTGGATATCGAGCTTCGACGCCGGACTTCCTACAAGCTTTGATTTAAAGTATCAACCCCCAGACTAGCCAATGATGGTCCTTGAACTCCAGGCACACCAAATCAATGGCTCTTATGCCTCTTGATGTCCTGCTCACATGAACGTGCAATACCAGGATCTGCCGACCTGGGACAGCCTGGCTCTGAGAGGTTTGTTATTTGTCATGTGTACACCAGACTATTGAAACATACCGAGAAATGCATTATTTTGTGTCAACAAGCCACGCAGTCCCAGGATATGCCTGGGGCAGCCCACAAGTGTCACCATGCTTTCAACGACAACAGAGCATACTCACAATGTACTGATCCTAGCCTGTACATTTTTGGAAAGTGGGAGGAAACACACGCAGTCATAGGGAGAACATACACACTCCTCACAGACAACATTGGGAATTAAACCTTGATCTTAACAGCTGGCAGTATAAAACATTGATCTAATCGCTAAACAACTGTGCTGCCCTTTGAGTTGTATCTGCCTGATATGGTGAAACATTGTTCAGGTATGATGGTTAGGATGAATGCCATCTACCTTGTTGCCATCCAATTTGCCTACTCTTATCCATCAGCAAAATGATAGATGATGTCATCAACAGCCTGTTCATCAATGCCCAGTATGGGCTTTACCCAAATCTCCCAGTTCCAGACATCAGTTACGCTTTGCTCCAAATGTACACCACAGAGCTGAATCCCAGACAACAAGTGAAAGTTGCTGACTTTAAGACATAGGAGAAAATTAGGTTACTCGGCTGCTCTACCATTCCACCGCAGCTAATTTTATTATCACTCTCAACCCCATTTTCCTGCCTTCTCCCTGTAACCTTTGACCCCCTTACTAATAAAGAACTTATCAACCTCCACTTTAAATATACCCAATGATTTGGCCTCCACAGCCATCTGTGGCAATGAATTCCACGGATTGACCACACTCTGGCTAAAAAAACACCTCTCTGTTCTAACTATTTCTGTTCTAAAGGGCTGTCCTTCTATTCTGAGGCTGTGCCTTCTGGTCCTAGACCGGGGGTCGGCAACCCGCGGCTCCGGAGCCACATGTGGCTCTTTTATGTCTGTGCTGCGGCTCCCTGTTGCTTTGGGAAATAATTGGTTGTGGTGACCCTTTTCCTGGCACATCCGAACCTGCTCACAATTAGATAGCCTACGGGGGTTTGCGAGCACAGAGCTTTGGAGCCTCTGCGCCATGGGGGGCAGGTTGAGGGAGGCTTAAAAGTGAGGCTGAAGATTTTGAATAAAGTTTTTTCCTTCGCCTGCAGTTACCGACTCCGTGTCGTAATTTTAGCGCTGTGTGTAGCACACCGCTACATGGTCAGTATTTAATTAAAATGTATTTTATGTTAGTTTGTTAGTTTTTGAAATGTAAATCTAAATTTGAAGATTATGGTGATCTTGTACAATCTAAATAAGACGTTGTGGCGACCCATTTCCTGACACATCCGAACCGGCTCACAATTAGCCAGCGTTCAGGCTAAGGGAGATAGCCTACGGGGGTTTGTGAGTACGTGTCTTTTGCAGCATCCGCGCCCATGGGGGGGGGGCGGGTTGAGGGAGGCTTAAAAGCAAGGCTGTTTAGTTCGAATAAAGCTATCTTTGACTGCAGTTTACTGACTGCGTGTAGCACACCGCTACAACGTGTTTTTATCGCTGGCTGTCCAGAGGGGAGGTGCTGAAACGCTTTGTCGCGTGTCTGGAAGAAGTGAAAACTTTCCTGGGCAGCAAAGGGCTCAACTTTCCTGAGCTGGAACAGTCAGAGTGGCTGGAAAAGCTACACTTCATGGCAGACATAACAGCGCACCTGAACACGCTGAACACAGCTCTTCAACGGGGTAAGGACGTACAGCCCTGCACATGTTGGAGGATGTTTTGGCATTCGAGCGCAAGTTGACGTTGCTTGCCAGAGATTTACAGAAAGGCACATTGTCTCACTTCCCCAATTTGAGAGAGTTCAAACAAGGTCACGACATGATAAATTCGGAATATTTACATTCTGCAATCATCGCAATGCAAACATCGTTTGGGAAACGCTTCTGTGAGTTCAGAGAGGAAAAAAAAACACATTATCCTTCCCGGTCACTCCCCTAAGCATCGATCCATCCCTACTGAATACGACTGCATTGGCAGGTGTGAGTCAACCTGACCAAGTATGATAAATATTTTAATTGCCTATTATTTTACGTATATTCATATGTTTTCATTGTTCAGTGAAATAGTCCTTTTATTTTTCAGATTGACAGCTGGCTGACGTTATTTTTGGTTTGCTGCTGGCGGCAAATTTAAGTTTGGCGTTTTTCATAAATACAAGAAGGACTCAAATAGACGTTGAGTATTTTACTTAAAAGTAACCTTCAACCCAACGTCTTTTTTTCGGAGTTCAAAATGTTTTTGTTGCATGCAGAAATGTAATTTCGTTTTCTCTGCAGGAGTTCATCAATTTCATAAATGCAACACATTATAGTTTGTTTATACATAGCATAAAGGCAAAACAAAACGTTGTATGCAGTGTTATTTCATTTTAAATGTCAAACGGGTTTTGCGGCTCCCAGTGTTTTCTTTTCTGTGGGAAACGGGTCCAAGTGGCTCTTTCAGTGGTAAAGGTTGCTGACCCCTGTCCTAGACTCTCCCAATACAGGAAACATCCTCTCCACATCCACTCTATCTAGGCCTTTCAATATTCAATAGACTAGCATTGAGATGGAATTTAACTGAGTGCAGAGTCAAAGAGCCCTGGCAAAACCGATGTTAACTGAACTCAAAGGAAAAACACTCCATTGGCAGGAGTCATACCTCACACAAAGGTAGATGGTTGAGGTGGTTGAAGGTCAAGTCACCTCAGTCCCAGTACATCACTGCAGGAACTCAAATTCATATAGTTACCAAACGTACATCAAAACACACAGTGAAATACCTCATTTGCATTAACGACCAGCACACCCACTGATGTGCCGAGGGGAGCTTGCAAAGTCGCCACAAATTAGTGTCAACATAGCGTAGAGCATTACAGCACAGAGGAGGACAAAATCACCAGCTGGATTATTATC
Organism: Hypanus sabinus; assembly: GCF_030144855.1. Classification (NCBI taxonomy): domain Eukaryota; kingdom Metazoa; phylum Chordata; class Chondrichthyes; order Myliobatiformes; family Dasyatidae; genus Hypanus; species Hypanus sabinus. The sequence continues at coordinate 11,924,844 of NC_082711.1, read as the reverse complement.
CTATTCAATCCTTTAAACATTCTTTTGCACCACAACTCTTGCATCCTGCCTGTAGCGTGTACCTTCTACAAAACGCATCACACTTATTCAGCTCGGCTGCTGAAATAGCATGAGAGGCTGGACAAATTTGGGGTGGTTTCTTTGGAGTGGCAGTGGCTGAGGGGAGATCCGACAGAGGTTAATAAGATTATGAGAGACATAGATAGAGTACACCGGGAGTATCTGTTTCCCAGGGTAGAAATGTCTAATACCATTGAAGGTAGAGGGGGTAGGTTCAAAGGGGATGTGAAGGGTAAGTTTTTTACTCAGCGAGTGGTAGATACTTGGAGTGTGCTGCCTGGTATGGTGGTTGGTAGAGGCAAATACATTGGAGGCTTTTAAGAGACACTAAGATAAGCACATGAATGTGAAGAAGATGGGGGGATATGGACATGTTGTAGGTAGGAGGGATTAGTTCTTAAGGGTTTTTGATTTACCCTTTAGCTTCATCAGCACAACATTGCTGGCCAAAGGGCTTGTTCCTGTGCTGTACTGTTCTGAGTTCTAAAATGTACGGTGTTTGTGATTTGCAAACATGAGGAAATCTGCAGATGCTGGAAATTCAAGCAACACACACAAAATGCTGGTGGAACGCAGCAGGCCAGGCAGCATCTATAAGGAGAAGCGCTGTCGATGTTTTGGGCCGAAACCCTTTGTCAGGACTAACTGACGAAGGGTCTCGGCCCGAAACGTCAACAGCGCTTCTCCCTTTAGATGCTGCCTGGCCTGCTGTGTTCCACCAGCATTTTGTGTGTGTTGTTTGTGATTTGCCTGGATTTGATTGCTGACATCTCACCAGCAACTTTATAATTAAGAAATGTACAGTTGAATCTAATCCTGCTGAGGTTCTGTGGTAGCTGCAAAGCTATGCAGCTTTCCATTCCAAATTAGGGAAAATAGAAGATTTCCCAATTGTTCTTCCACATAAATCGATTTATGAAAACAGGCAGTTTTAAATGTGTAGCTTGTTAAGCAAACTGTATTCATTAATTTATGGAAGGTGCTAAAAAGCCAGTGAGCTAGCTTTGATACAAAGATTTAGAATGTTCAATGTTCAAAGTAAATTTATTATCAAAGTACATACATGTCACCATGTACAAGCCTGAGATTCATTACCTTGCGGACATTCATAGTAAGTACAAAGAAACAATTAAAAACAAAATAATAAAAATAAATACATATGGTAAGCAATAAATACCGAGAACATGAGATGAAGAGTCCTTGGAAGTGAGTCTACAGGTTGTGGGAAGAGTTCACTGATGGGGTGAGTGAAGTTATCCTCTCTGTTCAGGAGCCTGATGGCCAGTATGTCATTGAAAATTATTACAAGTTTCTATAATGTATGGACAAGCATAATCTGACTGATTGCATCACTGGTATGGAGGTTCCAATGCACAGGGCCACAAGAGGCTGCTGAGGGTTGTAGGCTGTGCCAGCTCCATCAGGAGGACAACCCTCCTCACCATCGAGACATTGTCAAATGGTGATGCCTCAGGGAGATGCCAACTGTCACTAAGTGCCCACACCACCCAGGACATGCCCTCTTCTCATTAATACCATTGGAGAGGAGTTACAGGAGTCTGAGGTCGCATGCTCAGTGATTCAGGAACAGCTCCTTCCCCTTTGCCATCAAGTTTTTATACAGTTCATAAATCCATGCACATTATTCCTTTTTTTATTTTGCATTTTATGTCTATGACTTACAGTAATTTTATGTCTTTTCACTGTACTGCTGCTATAAAACAATAGATTCCACGTCATATGAATCAGTGATAATAACTCTGTTTCTGAAAACAGAATGCTGGGAGTCCACAGCATCTGTGGGGAGAGAAACAGAGCTAAACAGAGTATTGGAATGTCAAAGGTAAGTTCTTTACACAAAGTGATGGGTGTGTGGAATGCCCTGTCAGGTGTGGCGGTAGAGGAAGACATAATAGAGACATTTAAGAGACTCTTAGATCAGCATATAAATGAAAGAAAAATGGAGGCCTATGTAGGAGGGAAGGGTTAGATTGATCTTCGGATAGGTATATAGGTCAGCACAACATCGTGCACTGGAAGACCTGTGTTGCAAAGTTTTATGTTTTGTATTCTAACTTTTCATGTTGATGACAGGCTGATAAAGCAAAATAATGTAAGTAAGTACTGAAATAACACACACAAAAGCTGGAAGAACTCAGCAGGTCAGGAGCATCTATGAAGTCAACACTTCAGGCTGAGATTCGTCATTGAGACTGGAAAGGAAGGGAGAAGAAGCCAGAATAAGATGATGGGGAAGGGAGAAGAATACAAGCTGGCAGGTGATAAGTGTAGCCTGGCAAGGGGCAGTTTGATGGGGAGGGGGAGAGGATGAAGTGAAAAAGCTTGGGAGGTGACATGGAAAAGGTAAAGTGCTCATAATAAAAGAAGAATCTGATCGGAGAGGAGAATGGACCATAGGAGAACGGGAAAGGGGAGTGGCACTGGGGGAGGTGACTCAGAATCATGTTTATTATCACTGGCATGTACATGAAATTTGTTAACTTAGCAGCAGCTGTTCAATGCAACACATAATCTAGCAGAGAGAAAAAAGTAATAATAATAATAATAAATTAAATAAAAATAATAATAATAAACAAGCAAATCAATTACATATATTGAATAGATTTTTTTAAACGTGCAAGATCAGAAATACTGTATTTTTTTTAAAAGTGAGATAGTGTCCAAAGATTCAATATCCATTTAGGAATCAGATGGCAGAGGGGAAGAAGTTGTTCCTGAATCGCTGAGTGTGTGTCTTCAGGCTTCTGTACCTTCTACCTGATGATAACAGTGAGAAAAGGGTATGTCCTGGGTACTGGAGGTCCTTAATAATGGACACTGCCTTTCTGAGACACTGCTCCTTGAAGGTGTCCTGTGATAGGCAGATGAAGAGAAGAGAAGGGGAATCAGAATGGGGAATAGGATTAGAGAGAAAAGGGAGGGAAGAGAAATCACCATAAGTTAAAGAAATTGGTGTTCATGCTGTCAGGTTGGATTCTACTCAAACAGAATATGAGATGTTACTCCCTCAATCTGAAAGCAGCCTCATCATGGCACTTAAGGAGGCCATGGACATCCATTAGGAAATATCAGCTGTTATGGATGGAGCAAAGGTGCTCAACACGCACTGCAATTTAAAATGAAAATGGAAATTTCCTGAAATACACAGATCAGGCAGCAGCCGAAGTGGGCACAACGGCATCTACTGGAATCCCGAAACAGAATTCAAAGCTTGTGAGTGAATCATTCTGACTGTCCCAAATAAAATCTTGTCTCTCGAATGAGTTGTTGCTGAAGACTCAGAACACAACTAAGCTTACTTGAGAGGCGAACAAAAGAGTTGAAAAACAAACTGAGAAATATGACTCATTCATTTCCCAAGTTAATACCATCTGATATTGAGAAATGGAACATCGGTGTTATAGCTGAAGTATGTGTTACCAAGAGATATCCTGTGAAAACATGGGAAAGAATGAGAAGTGTACACATACATAACTTAATCTACACAAAAGATCTACAACAGAGCATTGAAGGGTTATGTAACTGGGTGTATATTTAAGAAACTAATCCAGTGAAAGTAACTTCAGTGTCACATGTTTTGTCAAGAAGCAGATATAATGCCAATGATATGAATTCATTTGAGGACAAAGAGACTCAAGAAACCAGTTGGAACATTAAATATTTAAGTAATATAAATATACACTCAATGGCCACTTTATTAGGTACACATGTACACTTGCTCATTAATTGAAATATCTACTCAGTCAATCTTGGGCCAGCAACTCAATGCATAAAAATGTGCGGATATGGTCAAGAGGTTCAGTTGATCAGAATGAACATCAGAATGGGGGAAGGAATGTGATCTAAATGACTGACCCTGAAGTAATTGTTGGTATCAGATGGGGTGGTTTGAGTATCTCAGAAACTGCTGATCTCCTGGGATTTTCATGCACAACAGTCTCCAGAGTTGACAAAACAACATCCAATGAGCAGCAGCTCTGTGGGCACAAACACATTAGTGAGAGAAGGTTAAGGGGAATGGCCAGACTGGTTCAAACTAACAGGAAGGCAACAGTAACTCAAATATCATGTGCTACAACAGTGGTGTGCAGAAGAACATCTCTGAACACACAACTCATCGAACCTTGAAGTGGATGGGCTTAGCATGAGAAGACCACAAATATACATTCATCGGGCACTCTATCGGGTACAGGAGGTACCTAATAATGTGACCACTGAATGTATGAATCTTGCTTTTGGAAAGGGGTGTCAGCATAGTACAAATACATGGAATGCACATGTGCACAGTGTAGTTGAATTGAGTGGAATCAAAAGTTTGCAACATCCCATAGAAATTAATTATATTTCTGGCATTACACATCAAAATATGAATCCACACAAAAATTACACCTGGCAATTTTCTCAGCTGCAGCTCAACCCCTACTCTTCGTAACAACAATTTCCCAGGCTGATAACGAGATTCTGGTCTAAACATTTAGTCTCATAAAGTCATATAGTACCAGAACAGGCCATTCAAACCAGTGTATCCATGCCAACTAGGATACCCATCAAAGTTAGTCCCATTTGTCCCATCTAAAACTTTGACAAACTTCTATAGATGTTCAGTGGAGAATGTCCTGACTGCTTGCATCGCAGCCTATGAAAACACCTATGGGCAAGAACAGAAGAGCGTACAGCCTAGTCCATCACAGGAAAAGCCTTCCCCCACCATTGAGCACATCCAGAAGGAGCCACAATAAAACAGCATCCATCATCAAGAACACTCACCATCCAGGCCATGCCCTCTTCTTACTACAGGATCCAACACCACCAGGTTCAGGAGCAGTTATTAACTTTCAAGGCTCCTGGACCAACGTGGGTAACTTCACTGAATTCATTCCACAACCTAGAGACTCATTTTCAAGGACACTACAACTCATGCTGTCAGTATTTATTTACTATTTATTTATGATTTTTTTGTATGTGCACTATTCTGCATATCTGTTGCTTGTTAGTCTTTGTAGTTTTTCACTGATTCTATTATATTTCTTTGTTTTCCTGTGAGCACCCATAAGAAAATTAATCTCAGGTTGAATACAGTGACATATACGTAGTTTGATAATAAACTTATCTTGATCTTTTGAATTTTGAACTTTGTAGTTATACGTGTCTCTACCAATGGCAGCTGATTTGTGTATCCACCACTGGTTGTGTGAAAACCTGCCCATCAGGTCCCCTTTAAGTCTTTCTCCTGTCACCTTAAACTTGTGCCCTCTAGCTTTAGACTCCCCTATTCTGGAGAAAAAAGGATTGTGATCAGTCATCTTATCTGTGCCGTTCATGATGTATGTACCCCTGTAGGTTTGTCCCTCTGCCTCCTACACTCAAAGGAAAACAGCCCTAGTCTATCTAGTCTCGCCTAATAACTGAAGGTCTTTTTCACAAACAAAAACTTTTAAACATGAATTAATAGGTGACCTACCATTTCCAAAATACCTAAATTCAATTCAATTCAATTCAAGCTTAACTGTCACTTAACCAAACATGAATACAGCCAAACGAGACCGTGTTACTGGTATCTTCTAATTAAGGAGCAATTATTTTTTGAATGAATTTGATTCTGGAAGAATTAACAGAATTAACGGGGGGAGGGTGGGAAGGAGAAGGCTGGTAGATGCCAGTTGAAAAACCAATCAGAGAAAAGATCAAGGGGTGGGGGAGGGGAAGCAGAGAGGGGATAGGCAGGAAAGGTGAAGAAGGAATCTAAGGGGAAAGCACTGTGTAGTAGAAGGCAGAATCATGAGGGAGGTGATAGGCACCTGAGTTTGTTGGGGTCATCTATTGCATCCAGTGCTCTTGGTGCGGCCTCTACATCGGCGAGACCCAACGCAGATTGGGTGACCCCTTTGTCGAGCACCTCCACTCCATGTATGTCCTTACATGGCCTCCTCTACTGCTATGATGAGGCCAAACTCAGGTTGGAGGAGCAACACCTCATCTACCGTCTGGGTAGTCTCCAGCCCCTTGGCATGAACATCGAATCCTTCGACTTCCAGTAATTCCCTCCCTCTCCCTTCCCCCATCCCACTTTCACTCTGCCTCCTCTTCCAGCTGCCTATCACCTCTCTCATGATTCTGCCTTCTTGTACTACACATAGTGCTTTCCCCTTACATTCCTTCTTCACCTTTCCTTCCTATCCCCTCCCTGCTCCCCCCCCCACTCCTTGATCTTTCCTCTGATTTTTTTTTACCTGGCACCTACCAGCCTTCTCCTTTCCACCCTCCGCCCACCTTCTTTACAGGGCCCCTGCCCTCTCCCTCTTCAGTCCTAACGAAGGGTCTCGGCCCAAAATGTTGACTGTTCATTTCCACGGATGCTGCCCAACCTGCTGAGTTCCTCCTGCTTGTTGTACGTGTTGGAATAAATTGAGTTGGTCTGTCAGCTCCTAAACCCATTCCACTGTTCCACAAGGTCATTTGTAGAATATTGACCAAAGAACAGCTTTGGCCCATGATGTAGTGCCAACCTTTTAACCAAATTCAAGACCAATCTAGCCCTTCCCTCCCACACAACCCTCCATATTTTTTTCATACATGTACCTTTCTGAGAGTCTCTTAAATATCCCTAATATGTCTGCCTCTACCACCACACTTGGGAGGGTGTTCCATGCATCCACCATTCTTTTTGTAAAAGAAAAACTTAACTACAGATATCCCTGCCCCCCCCCCCACTACACTTGCCTCCACACACCTTAAAATTACACCCCTTTCTATTAGCTATTTCTGCCTTGGGAAAAAAGTCTCTTGGCTGTCTACTCTTTCTATGCCTCTTATCATTTTGTACATCTCTATTAAGTCACCACTTTGCTCCAAAGGGAAAAGCCCTAGCTCACTCAACTTATTCTCATAAGACATTTCTCAAGTCCAGGCAGCATCCTTGGTCAATCTCCTCAGCACTCTGTAAAGCAGAGATTTCCAACCTAGGGTACACAGACTCCTCGGTTAATGGTAATGGCATAAAAAAGATTGGGAACTCCTGATCTAAAGTGTCCACATCCTTCCTATAATGAGCTGACCAGAACTGAGCACAATGCTCCGTGGCTGATCTGATTTTGAACTCTGCTCAAATGTGGGCTATTTTGGGCCCTTGTGTTTTAGGAAGGATGTGCTGGTCCTGAAGAAAGGCGTTGGAATGATCCTAGGAATGAAAGGGTTAAAGTATGAGAAGTGATGTCTCTGAATGAGAGGGGATCTCGTTTAATTCTCCTGGATTCTGAAAGGTTGGGACAGAGTGGACATGGAGAGATGTTTCCAATAGTAAGTCTAGGATCCAAGGGAACAGCTTCAGTATATAGGGATGACCCTTTAGAACTGAGATTAAGATGGATTTCTTCAGCCAGAGGGTGGTGAATCTGTGGAATCCATTGTAACAGAGGGCTGTGGAGGTCAAATCATTTGGTGTTTTTACGCCAGAGATTGACAGATTCATGATGGGTAAGGGACTTAGGGATTACAAGAAGAAGGCAGGAGAATGAGGTTGAGAGGGCAAGTAAATCAGCCACGATTGGAATTTGTTTATTATTGTTACATGTACAGAGATACAATGAAGAGCTTGTCTTGCATACTGTCCATACAGATTACATTATTACACAGTGCACTGACTAGACCAATGTAAAACAATAACAAAACGTTCAGCTACAGAGAAAGTGTAGTGCAAGTAAATGAAGGTGTAAGCTTATAATGAAGAAGATTGTGAGGTAAAGAGTCCATCTTATTGTACTAGGGAACCATTTAATAGTCTTCTAACAGCAAATTAGAAGCCGACCTTGAGCCTGGTTGTACGTACTTTTAGGCTTTTGTATCTTCCGCCTGATGGGAGGGAAGAGAAGAGAGAATGTCTGGGGTGAGTGAGTTCTTTGATTATGCTGGCTGCTTTCCTGAGGCAGCGAGAAGTGTAGACAGGAGGGAGGCTTATTTCCACGACGTGCTGAGCTCTGTTCACAACTCTGCAGCATCTTGTGGTCACATGCAGAGCAGTTGCCATACCAAACCATTATACATTCAGATCAGGTGGCTTCACGGAGCAGACGTGGTGGGGTAAATGGCCTAAACCTGCTCCTCTACATTATGGTCAGCTCCACTTTCCTGCCTGTAACCCAAACCCCTTATGTTCAAAGATCTGCTTATCTCTGCCTTACTGGTCATTTTTTAATTTAGATTCACAGTGCAGAACTGGCAGCACCACCCAGCAACCCACCGATTTAACTTCAGCCTAATCACAGGACAATTTACAATGAGCAATTCACCCATTAACAGGTACATCTTAGAACTGTGGAGGGAAGCCAGAGCACCTGTAGGAAATCCATGCACTATTACAGCTCGGGGGCATCGAAGTTAAATTCCAATGCCACCTGTAAGAAGTTTGTACGAACTTTTTACAAACAACATTGGAATTTAACTCTGATATCCCCGAGCTGTAATAGGTCAAAGGTTCAAAGTTTAAGTTTAATGTCAGAAAAATGTATTCAATGTACATCTTGAAATGTTTTTTCTTCTCAGAATAAGAAGGTGGGGGAAGGTGTACAAACTGGCAGGTGATGTACATGTGAAAAATAGAGCTAATCTCTAATCTTTCAAAGCATATTTATTTTGAGATGAAGTACAGAACAGACCCTTCCAGCCTTTTGAGCTGTGCTGCCCAGCAATCCACCTTGGCCTAATCACAGGACCAGTTACGGGGACCAGGTAACATATTACCCGGTACAACTTTTGGAATGTGGGAGGAACTGAAGCATGCCGAAGAAACCCCTGCTTACATGGGAATGAACGTACAGTCATGCATACAGAGGACACCAGAACTGAACTCCAATGCGCCAAACTGTAATAGTGTCACACCAGCTGCTATGCTACAAAGGTGCCCAGTGACTTTTATGATAAGAAAGACTCTTGATCTCTCAGTCTGCCTTATGTCCTTACATCTTATTGTCTGCCTGCACTACACCCTCTCCGTAGCTGTGACACTTCATTCTGCATTCTGTTATTGTTTCATTTTGGCCTACATCAGTGCAGTGCGTAATAAATTAATCTTAATGCACACAAACTCATTGTTACCATTTGGATATCTGTACATACTAAGTATGCAAAACAAGCTGTACACTGTACCTTAGTACGTAGAATCATAGAACACTACAGCACTGTACAGGCCCTTCAGCCCACAATGTAGTGTGAACATTTTAACCTACTTTAAGACTGAATTCTTCCCTCCTACACAACCCTTTATTTTTCAAACATCCATGTGCTGTTCTTAGAGGTTCTTAAATGTCTATTGTATCTGCCTCTGCCACAACCCCTGGCACCAGAACTTACTTCTGACATTCCCCCTATACTTCCCCCAATCACCTTAGAATTATCTCCCCTTGTATTAACCACTTCCACACTGGGAAAATCTCTGGCTGTCCACTCAGTCTATGCCTCTTATCATCTTGTACACCTCTGTACTGGCCAGTGCTATCATGTTTGCTGTTGTGTGCTGGGGCAGCAGGCTGAGGGTAGCAGACACCAACAGAATCAACAAACTCATTCGTAAGGCCAGTGATGTTGTGGGGGTGGAACTGGACTCTCTGACGGTGGTGTCTGAAAAGAGGATGCTGTCCAAGTTGCATGCCATCTTGGACAATGACTCCCATCCACTCCATAATGTACTGGTTAGGCACAGGGGTACATACAGCCGGAGACTCATTCCACCAAGATGTAACACTGAGCGTCTTAGGAGGTCATTCCTACCTGTGGCCATCAAACTTTACAACTCATCCCTCGGAGTGTCAGACACCCTGAGCCAATCTGCTGGTCCTGGACTTATTTCCACTTGGCATGATTAGCTTATTATTATTATTTAATTATTTATGGTTTTATATTGCTATATTTCTTCACTATTCTTGGTTGGTGCGGCTGTAACAAAACCCAATTTCCCTCGGGATCAATAAAGTATGTCTGACTGTCTATCAAGTGGCAATAATCACTTCCAATTTCAAAGCAGGTTTAACATCACTCCTTGTCCAAAGGACTCAGGGCAGTTACTACTTTAGAAGAAACATGTGGTCTATTTGTTATGAGCGTAAAATCTAATCTCCACCCTTCTAAAGATGTTTATAAACTGTGCATGCTTCCACATGAACTAGACTTTTCACATTCCACTGGCATCCATTCATCATACAATGCATTATCTACATTCTTCAGTGCTATTGTCCTTGTCCAATTATCAAAGTGATACTTTAGAATGAATCAATTGTGCTTTGTAACACACACACAAAATGCTAGAGGAACTCAGCAATCTACAGAAGGGAACAAACAGTCGACATTTCAGACTGACACCCTTCACCAGAGCTGGAAAGGAATGGGGAAGATTCCAGTCCTGGTGAAGGGTCTTGGCCTCAAACGTCGACTGTTTATTTCCCTCCATATATGCTACCTCCTCCAAGAGGACCACAACCTTATTGTAGGGTTTGACCTGGAGAGCTATGCTGGCTGGAGTCAGGGTCTTGTGCTTTGCCTCTTGGTAGGGTCATCCATGCCAAAGCGGTCAAAGGGTAGAGCCAGACTAAGAGTGGTCCACCAGTCCTCCAGGTTCAGGGGTTCAGCTCAGGGCTAACAACCCTGACAGGTCAAAAAAAATGTTGCAGAAACAACAATGAAGATTCCTTCTACATGTCCAAGGACAGACAGAGATGGAAGACCTTCATTCATACTCTGAACACCAGCAGAGTAATGGGCAATTAATTAATTAAGTATATACCTCCTGACCTGCTGAGTTCCTCCAACATATTGTGTGTGCTGCCCTTTCCCAGGGTCATGGATTCATAAACTAGAGGACATAGGTTTAAGGTGAGAGGTTAAAGATTGAAAAGAGACCCGAAAGGAATGGAATATTTATGGTACGAGCTCACAGAGGAAGTCATCTAGGTAGTTCCATTAACAACATTTCTAAGTCTCTTGGACAGGTACGTGGATAGGAAAGGTTTAGAGGAGTATGGAGCAAATTTGGGCTAGTGGGAATGGCTTGGATGGTCATCTTGATCCTGTTCATAGATACTGCCTAACCTGCTGAGTTCCTCCAGCATTTTGGGTGTGTTCCTCAAGATTTCCAGCATTTGCAGAATCTCTTGTGTTTATGTTTGTGCTTTGTGCAGTGAATGGGTTGGTAGACTAGATTTGTTCTTACTGTAACCATGTACCCAAGCTACATTGAGCAAGGTACTTTCTGTACATTCTCAATGGGATACAGCCATAAAACCGTAAGTTATAGGAACACAATAAATGATTCGGCCTATTGAGTGCCCTGTCATTCCATCATGACTGGTTTATTATCTCTCTCAACACCAATCTCCTGCCTTCTCCCCGTAGCCTATGACACAACCTTAGGAATGAGATCTGAAGACCCCATTCCCAAAGCCTCAGGAGAGGTGACTTCTATTTTCATGTCATTGCCTCTTGTGAGAGGTAAAAATTGTCTCAGGATGTCAGTCAATAGCCAGATGGGGCTCTGAAAGGCAGACAAGCAGGGCGTAGAAACCTAAATTGATATTGTGAACTCCAAATCAGAATCAGAAACAGATTTGTTATCACTCACATATAGGACATGATGGGTGGCAGGGTGGAGATAATGTCTCTACCAAAGGAGCTGTAAGGCACTCCTTCTCTCCACGAGCCTACAGGTCACCCTTGGGCAAGGTGTAACACCTGCTCAGCACCCCCCCCCCCCGATCAAGGTCATGCAAAGCCAAGGGAGCAGGTGGTGTTTGGTCATATGGGTAGCCGGTGCACATCACAAGTCCTGGCTATGCGACCACAGACGTCAGGCAGCCAACCTCTGTGAGGCTGGGGTCACCCATCTTGTTAAGACACTGCCCAGAAGAAGGCAATGGCAAACCGCTACTGTAGAAAAATTTGCCAAGAACAATCATGATCATTGATAGACCATAAATGCCTATGTCATATGACACGGCACATAACAAACAAATAATAGGAGATTTGCCTATCTCCACCATAGCTCTACAGCAGGTACAATCTCATCCTGATGAAGGGTTTCGACCCGAAACATTGTCTGCTTCTTTCAACAGATGCTGCCCGACCTGCTGAGTTCATCCAGCTTTTTTGTACGTCTTGATGCAATCTCATTGGCTCTTCACACAGTCTTGGATCACCCGGACAATCTATGTCAGGGTTTAGCATAATCAGCATTTAGCATGATCATTTCTGCAGTTCTGATCGGGAGCTCCAGAGCCTGGGCTTCTGTACCTCCCTCAGCTTCCTAACCAGAAGACCACAATCAGTGCAGATCAGAAATAACATCTCTAACTTGCTGACAATCAACACTAGCACACCTCAGGGATGTGTGCTTAGCCCACTGATCTATTCTCTCTCTATGCCTGTGACCGTGTGACTAAGCACAGCTCAAATGTCATCTATAAATTTGCTGAAGATTCAACCATTGTTGACAGAATCTCAGATGGTGACGAGAAGGCATACAGGAGTGAGATATGCCAGCTAGTTGAATGGTGTCACAACAACAACTTCGCACTCAGTATCAGTAAGACCAAAGAACTGATTGTGGACTTCAGAGAGAGCACACTCCAGTCTTCATAGAGGGATCAGAGGTGGAAAGTGTATATTTCAGGTTCCTTGGTGGCAATATCCCTGAGGAATCCTGAAGGCACACACTCAGCGCTTCTGGAACAGCTTCTTTCCTGCTGCCATCTGATTTCTGAATGGACGTTGAACCCATGAACACAACCTCACTGCTTGTTTTTAATTTCTATTTTTGCTCTACTTTTTAAATTTAGCTATTGTAAATATATAAATTTCATGACATATGCTGATGATATTAAACCTAATTCTGATTCTGAAATGTATTATATTTAGATTAGATTAGCATTATTTTAGATGGGCATAAAGATCAGCATGGACATGATTAAAGATAAAGATTAGCTTCGTTTGTCACATGTACATTGGGAACGTACAGTTGCTGCATCAATGGCCAACTCACTCTGAGGATATGCAGCTCACAAATCTCGCTGTGCTATTGTCACCAACATAAATTATCCCATGCCTTACAAAACCCTGACCCGTAAAGCTTTGGAATGTGGGAGCAAACTGGAGCACCCAGAGGAATCCCATGTGGTAACGAGGAGAACCTACAAACTCTTTACAGACGGTGGCAGAACTGAACCCAAGTTGCTGGTGTTGTAATAACATTACACTAACCACTAAGCTACTATAACATGTCTTGTGGCAGCAGTATGGTGCAGAGATAAAATTACTATAAATTACTAAAGTAAATATATAAAGCAAAAAAGTAATAATGAGTTCATATGGGTTCATGGTGACAGAGGTGAAGAAACTGTTCCTAAATGAATATGAGCCTTCAAGCTCTAGTACCTCCTCACTGATGCACATTCTGAATGGTGAGAGTTGTTAGTGGTGGGTGCTGCCTTCTTGAGGTTTTGCCAAGTCATTGGGAATATTTAAAAAAAAAGGTCGATAGTTCTGGAATTGTCGTGGTGTCAAAGATTACAGGGTGAAGGCAGGGGAATGGGGTTGAAAGGGATAATAAATTAACTATGATGGAATGGTGGAGCAGACATGATGGGTCGAATGGCCTAATTCTGCTCCTATTCTTATGGGTGAGTCTACACCCTTCAGTAGCCTCTTGAGATCTAGATTCAAAAGTTCAAAAAACACAGAAATCATAACTTCACATAGTTAGAATCTGTAATATCCCAACTACTCATGTTTTGGATGTTGAATTACAAACCTCACCTTTTGAAAGGAGAAACAACTTTTCGGATTGGAGAATGAAAAATGATGTATGTTACTTGCTACACAGACACTGCCTGACCAACTGTGTGTTTGCTACATTTTCTGTCATTAGTTCAAATTTCCAGCATGAAGTATGAGGTAATCTATTCTTCCTGTCTGTCTCTGAGTTTATCCTTCCTGTAATGCTGCCTTAAAAATACCTTAAAACCACCTGAGTGCTGATTTGGTATCACTGAATGGAATGCAAATCATAAAGGAAAAACTGCAGTAGAGAGTCATGCAATGATATGAGATTGAAGTTATGCAGTGTTCAGACCAAAAAAGACAACAGGTTTCCTTTTTAAGAATATTAAAAATATTTAGGCTTTTAAAGCAATCTGATCTTTTGTAGGTAGGTTTACTAATAATATTTTTATACACTCTGTAGCCACTTTATTAGGTACACATGCTTGTTAATGTAAATATCTAATCAGCCAATCATGTGGTAGCAACTCTGCATAAAAGCATGCAGACATGGTCAAGAGGTTCAGTTGTTGTTCAGACCAAACATCAGAATGGGGAAGAAATGATCTTGACTGTGGAATGATTTGAGTATTTCAGAAGCTGCTAATCTCTTGGGATTTTCACACACAACACTTTCTAGCATTTACAGAGAAACAAAAAAACATCCAGTGAGTGGCAATTCTGTGGGCGAAAATGTCTTGTTAATGAGAGAAGTTGGAGGGGAATTGCCAGACTGGTTCAAGCTAACAGAAAAGCGACAGTAGCTCAAATAATCACGTGTTACAACAGTGGAGTGCAGAAGAACATCTCTGAATGCACGAAGTGAATGGGTCACGGCAGAAGAAAACCACACCAGGTTCTACTTCTGTGGCCACTTTATTAGGTACACTCCTGTGGCAATCTCTGTATTTCCAAATTTAAGAGTGAAGTTATATTTTCAGATTTCTAAGGGTGGGACTTCAGCTCTTTGAATTACTAGTCCAACCCTCTGGTTTTCTAATCCACTGCAACACCATAGCAACAAATGAGTTTATAAACATAGGAGATTCTGTAGATGCTGGAAATCCGGAACAACACAAACAAATTGCTGGAGGAACTCAGCAGGTCAGGCAACATCTATGGAAATGAAGAAACAGTCAGTGTTTTGCACCAAGTCTCTTCATCAAGTCTGGAAAGGACGGGGAAAGAATAAGAAAGTGAGGGGAGGGGACTGAGGACAAGCTAGAAGGTGATAGGTGAAGCCAGGTGGGTGAGGGAGGGGATGAAGTAAGAAGCTGAGATGTGATCAGTGGAAAAGGTAAAAGGCTGAAGAAGGAGATGAGAGTGGACGATGGAAGGAAGGAAAGGAGCAAAGACACCAGGAGAAGTTGATAGGTAGGTGAGGGAAAGAGGATAGGTAGGAGGTAGGAGGGGAAGGCAGAGTGGGAAATGGAAGAGGGAATGGGAAAAAATTACCAGAAATTGGAGAAATTGATGTTCAGGTTGGAGGCTACCTAGTTGGGATATAAGGTGTACTTGTATTTATTTTATTTCTCACATCCAAGAGAGTAAAAATCTTTTATGTTGTGTCTCCGTCGAAATGTACAGGTAATAAAGAGGGGAAATGTGGAAGGATATCGGCCAAACGCTTAAGATTTCAGTCCTGTTGAAGGGCCTTGGCTGAAAACACCGACTGTACTCATTTCCATAGATGCTGCCTGGCTACTGTACATTTTGTGTGTGTGTGTTGCTTGGATTTCCAGAAGCTGCAGATTTTCTCTTGTTTAAGATTGTATACTTAATTGATATGTATACATGTATGTACAGTCAGATACACAATCAGATCAATGTACAGTCAGATATGCAATCATGTCAATGTATATTGATAAATCTGATGACCTGGTGAAAGAAGCTGTCCCGGAGCCTGTTGGTACCATTTGTCAGATGGTAGCAGCTGAAATAGTTTGTGGTTGGGATGGCTGGAGTCCCTGATGATCCTCTGGGCCCTTTTTACTCACCTGCTGCTGTAAATGTCCTGAATAGAGGAAACCACATCCACAGCACTCTCTCCAGTGCCTTGCAATTGTGGGTAGTATGGTTACTGTACCAGACGATGACACAGCCAGTCAGGATGCCCTTGATGGTACCCCTGTAGAAAGTCCTGAGGATCTGGAGATTCATGCCAAACTTCCTCAGCCATCTCAGGTGAAAGAGACGCTGTTGTGCTTTTTTCACCACACAGCTGGTTTGTACAATCCAGGTGTTGCACTTCCAGCCTGAGAGTGACCTCACCAAGGCAGTAGAGGAGGCCATGGACTGACATGTTGGAAAGGGAATGGGAATGGGAATTGAGATGGTTGGCCACTGGAAAATCCTGCTTTTTGTGGATAGAGTGAAGGTGCTTGACAAATGGTTCCCCATTCTACGTCAGGTATCACCACTGTAGAGGAACCTGAATCAGGGGCCTTGAATGGTGGTGAGGGAGGAGGTGAATGGGCAGGTGTAGCACTTCTTCCGCTTGGAGAGATAAATGTCAGGAGGGAGATGAATGGGGAGGGACAAATGGGTAAAGGAGTCACATAGGGAGTGATTTCTGTGGAGAGTAGACAGTGGGGTGTGGTAAAGATATGCTTGGTGACAGGGTCCCATTGGAGATGACATAAGTTGAGGAGAATGATGTGTTGGATGCAGAGGCTCATGGAGTGGTAGGTGAGGACAAGAAGAACTCTATCCCAGATAAGGCAGCAGGAAGATGGGGTGAGTGTGGATGTCCAGAGAATGGTGGAGATGTGGCTGGAGACAGCATCAACAGTGGAGCATCAGAGAGGAAACTAGTTGTACTATTCCTATGTATGTATCAAGTCAAAGTTAAAGTAAATATATTATCAAAGTTCATATATGGTACCATATAGTACCTTGAGATTAATTTTCTTGCAGACTTTTACAGGGAAAGAAGGAAATACAGTAGAATTCATGAAAAATTATACATAGAAGGACAACAACTGACAAATAACCAATGTGCAAAGACAGGCTGTGCAATTAAAAATAACGCTGAGAAATGTGAGTTGCAAAAAGTCTTTGAAAATGAGTCATAGAATCAGTTCAGAGTTGTGAGGGAAGTTATCCATCCTGGTTCAGGAGCCTGAGAGTTAAAATATAGATGCTTCCAGTATGATGGTGTTATTAAGAGGTGACTCTTTT
Source organism: Hypanus sabinus (assembly GCF_030144855.1). Classification (NCBI taxonomy): domain Eukaryota; kingdom Metazoa; phylum Chordata; class Chondrichthyes; order Myliobatiformes; family Dasyatidae; genus Hypanus; species Hypanus sabinus. The sequence goes on along the minus strand of NC_082711.1, from coordinate 11,907,786 downwards.
CATGGTAACTGATGGGAATCATCAACTACTACTACAGCTGTAATTGGCAGTCACAGCCACGGGGACATCAGTAAGCAGCATCTTTTTAAGACATTTCTTAAAATCTGTTGATGCTTAAAAGCAACCAACCTGAGACCACAGACTTTAAGAAAACAGAAGCAGGGACACCGCACTGGTCTACGGGTACAAGAGGGCCCAGAGGAGGTTTACAAGGATGATTCCAGGAATGAAAGGGTTATCATATGAAGAACGTTTGATGGCTCTGGGCCTGTGCTCACTGGAATTCAGAGGATGAGGGGGGAATCTCATTGAAACCTTTCAAATGTTGAAAGGCCTAGACAAAGTAGATGTGGAAAGGATTTTTCCCCTTGGTGGAGGAGTCTAGGACTAGAGGGGTGCATATTTCAAAACAGAGATGCAGAGAAATTTCTTTAGCCAAAGGGTGGTGAATTTGTGGAATTTGTTTCCACATGCAGCTGTGGAGGCCAGGTCATTAACGCAGAGATTGATAGGTTCTTGATTGGACATGGCATTAAAGGTTATGGGGAGAAGGCTGGGAACTGTGGTTGAGGAGGAGAGGGAAAAGGGATCAGTCATGATTGAATGGTGGAGCAGACTCGATGGGCCAGATGGCCTAATTCTGCTCCTTTGTCTTATGACCTTACAATCTAAGGCCCTTAGACTTACACTCCTGAATATCCTGCTGGCAAATGTACAGAGTCTGGAATTTAAAATTGGAGACCTTAGAGCAAGATCGCTGTAGCAGAGGAACATTGGGGACTGCTCTGTACTCTGCTTTGCAGAAACATGACTCACACTGGTAATTTCAGACACAGCACTACAGCCCATGATTTCACCATTCTCCATAAAGACAGGGCAGCTCAGTCTTTCAGAGGCAAGGGAGGTGGAGTATGCTTTATAATTAACTCATTGTGATGCACAAATCTGGCAGTTCTGTCCCGGTCCTGCTCACCGACCTGGAACATCTGGCAGTCAGATATTATCCATTTTATCTGCTGAGCAAGTTTTCTGCCATTGTCTTGTATTGCACTTCAGATCAACATCAGGCAGACGCTGGAGAAGCTGAGCAACGTAATCAGTAGGGAGGGAACTGCACACCTGATGCCTTCCCTATCATTGCAGGAGATTTCAACCAGACCAGCCTGAAGAAGTTTCTGACCAACTACCACCAAAATATCACCTGTGGAACCAGAGGAGCCTACAATCTTAACCACAGTTATACCACCATTGTGAACACTTACCATGCCATCCCATTCCCACAGTTTGGAGAGTACAATCACCTGGCTGCACTTTACTCCCAGTCTATAAGTTGCTACACCAGTGGTGAAGTCCAAGAAGGTATGGTCAAGGGAGTTGTAAGAATGCTTACAGGACTCCTTTGAGTCAGTGGACCGGACAATATTCAAGGATTCATCTTTAAATCTGAATAAGTACGACACAGTTGTCACCGACTTCATCAAGACCTGTGTGGAGGAGACTGTGCCTTAAAGAACGTACTGGACATACCAAAACCAAAAGCTGAATGAACCAGGAGATTCATAGTCTGTTGAGGGCTAGATGTGTGACATTCAAGATAGTGATCCAGAACTGGACATGAAGTCCAGGTATGACCTATTTTAAAGGCAAAAGACAATTCCAGTTGAGGTTAGAGACAGAATCAGATGCACGTCAGCTCTGGCAGGGTTTGCAGGCCATTACTTTCTACAAAGCAAAACCTAACATCATGAATGGCTGTGATACCTCACTCCTAGATCAGTTCAGTATATTTTATGCATGCTTTGAAAGGGAGAATAAAGTACACCTGTGTGAATCCCTGCAGCATCTAGTGACCCTGAGAACTTTGTCTTGGAAGCTGAATCAGAACATCTTTAAAGAGGGTGAACCCTCACTAGGGGTCAGGCCCTGATGGTGTACCTAATAGGCTCTGAAACCTGTGCCGACCAACTGGCAGGAATGTTCAAGGACATCTTCGATCTCTCACTGCAATTGGAGGTTCCCACCTACATCAAAAGGGTGACAATCATTCCATGGCCCAGGAAGAGCAGGGTGATCTGCCTCCATGACTGTCGCCCAGTGACACTCACATCTACAGTGATGAAGTGCTTTGAGAGGGTGTGTCAAGGATGCCTGCTTTACCCTCTGCTCTAGTGGCTGCTGACACTATCTGCTATGCTATCGTGTCACCATTTGGTTCTCCTGCACTTTGCCCTCTGCTGCTGGGTCTCAGTTCTGTTGGATTCTTCGAAGGAGAAGAAAGCAAATGTTTGCCAGCTTAAAATCCATTCAACCAACTCGATCAAATGGCTAATCTTGATTAGTCAGAAGTAGTCCCTTGTGATTCAGCCCTCCTCTCCAATCATCTGTATTCTATGAGGCTGAATGATTCCAGGGCAGCTGCAGCCTCTGATAGCTTGGAACCGTGATATGAAGCTGACCACAGGTTGGATGCAGGCCAAATGGCCACAGGGACAATGCAGACCAACAAGCCTGCTGCCAAAACCAAACAAAAGAGCACATCTGTAAATGAATGGTACTTTCGTCATTGCAGTTGACTGCTCACAACCCCATGCTCTCTGCCTTCTACATGTTATAGTAAGAGTCACTCTCGTACTACACTGGGAGGTACTGATCATCCAAGGTAAAGATTCTTCTATTTAATTCATGGGATGTGGGTACAGTTTGAAAGGCTGTAACATTGCTCACCCTTACTTACCCAGAAAAGCTGTGGAATTCTCTCTCTTTCTCAGAATCCCAATCATGTTAATTATGCAGTATATGCTTAAGACTTTTACACAATACTGTCTTTGTCAACATGGAGAAGAGAGCAAGTTTGTACCTAGCCCAAAACGTAGGCTGTTTATTCCCTAAAAGAAGATACGAGGTTACTTTGGCAAGTAAGGTGAAAATAAATCCGAAGGGTTTCTACAATTATATTAATAGCAAAAGGATAGTGAGGGATAAAATTGGTTCCTTAGAGAATCAGAGTGGACAGCTATGTGTGGAGCCAAAAGAGATGGGGGAGATTTTGAACAATTTCTTTTCTTTGGTATTCACTAAGGAGAAGGATATTGAATTGTGTGAGGTCAGGGAAACAAGTAGGGAAGTAATGGAAACTATGACAATTAAAGAGGAGGAAGTACTGGCACTTTTAAGGAATATAAAAGTGGATAAATGTCCGGGTCCTGACAGGATATTCCCTAGGACCTTGAGGGAAGTTGGTGTAGAAATAGCAGGGGCTCTGACAGAAGTATTTCAAATGTCATTAGAACTGGGGATGGTGCCAGAGGATTGGTGTATTGCTCATGTGGTTCGATTGTTTAAAAAGGGTGCTAAGAGTAAACCTAGCAATTATAGGCCTGTCAGTTTGACGTCAATGGTGGGTAAATTAATGAAAAATATTCTTAGAGATGGTATATATAATTATCTGTATAGACAGGGTCTGATTAGGAATAGTCAGCATGGATTTGTGCATGGAAGGTCATTTTTGACAAATCTTACTGAAATTTTTGAAGAGGTTACGAGGAAAGTTGATGAGGGTAAAGCAGTGGATGTTGTCTATATGGACTTCAGTAAGGCCTTTGACAAGGTTCCACACAGAAGTTTATTTAGGAAGGTTCAATCATTAGGTATTAATATTGAAGTAGTAAAATGGATTCAACGGTGGCTGGATGGGAGATGCCAGAGAATAGTGGTGGATAATTGTTTGTCAGGTTGGAGGCCCGTGACTAGTGGTGTGCCTCAGGGATCTGTATTGGGTCCAATGTTGTTTGTCATATACATTAATGATCTGGATGATGGGGTGGTAAATTGGATTAGTAAGTATGCAGATGATACTAAGGTAGGTGGCGTTATGGATAATGAAGTAGGTTTTCAAAGCTTGCAGGGAGATTTCGGCCAGTTAGAAGAGTGGGCTGAAAGACAGCAGATGGAGTTTAATGCTGATAAGTGTGAGGTGCTACATTTTGGTAGGAATAATCCAAATAGGACATACATGGTAAATGGCAGGGCATTGAAGAATGCAGTAGAACAGAGTGATCTAGGAATAATGGTGCATAGTTCCCTGAAGGTGGAATCTCATGTGGATAGGGTGGTGAAGAAAGCTTTTGGTATGCTGGCCTTTATAAATCAGAGCATTGAGTATAGGAGTTGGGATGTAATGTTAAAATTATACAAGGCATTGGTAAGGTCAAATTTGGAGTATTGTGTACAGTTCTGGTCACCGAATTATAGGAAAGATATCAACAAAATAGAGAGAGTACAGAGAAGATTTACTAGAATGTTACCTGGGTTTCAGCACCTAAGTCACATGGAAAGGCTGAACAAGTTAGGTCTTTATTCTTTGGAGCATAGAAGTTTGAGGGGGGACTTGATAGAGGTATTTAAAATAATGAGGGGGATAGATAGAGTTGATGTGGATAAGCTTTTTCCATTAAGAGTAGGGGAGATTCAAACAAGAGGACACGATTTTAGAGTTAGGGGGCAAAAGTTTAAGGGTAACACGAGGGGGAATTTCTTTGTACATTCTTTGTACGGTGATAGCTGTGTGGAATGAGCTTCCAGTAGAAGTGGTAGAGGGAAGTTCGGTATTGTCATTTAAAGTAAAATTGGATAGGTATATGGACAGGAAAGGAATGGAGGGTTATGGGCTGAGTGCAGGCCAGTGGGACTAGGTGAGTGTAAGCGTTCGGCATGGACTAGAAGGGCTGAGATGACCTGTTTCTGTGCTGTAATTGATATATGGTTATGGTTATATGGTTATTGATGCTGCCTGACTTTATGAATTCCTTCAGCTTTTGTGATAAACAATAAATAAGTAGAGTGAAAAGAGAGCAAAATAGCAAGGTTGTTTTCGTAAGTTCATGGAGTGTTCAGAAATCTGATGGTGGAGGGAAAAAAGATGTTCCTAAAATACTGAGTGTGTGTCTTCAGGCTCCTGTGCTTCCTCCCTGATGACAGTAAGCTTTTACAAAGTACATACAGCATAGATCACCGTACATGACCCTGATGTTAATTTTCTTGTGCACTCTTCTTTCTTTGGCTGTGTAAGTCTTGGGAAGATAACCTCTGGCTCTGCCAAACTCGTGAGATTGAGGCACTCTCCCACCCCAAACCCCAGTTTGTGTGGATGCTGTATCATTTGCTACCCTGTTACAATGCCATGAAATAACAGACAGTACACTGCAAATGATTAAAGGAATTATATTTATGAATCTTAACTAAAGGGTTAGTTAAGAATAACAAAAAGAAAAGGGGCCATTCTAATGAAACAGTCAACTGTGCAAAGGTTGGAGCTTGTCTTGAACTTCTCTGTCACTCACACGATGGGCTCTCATCAGTGTGAATGCCCACACCACCTTCCAAACACCACTCGCAATCCATCTTGAACAAATGGGTCTCCCACTGGATCGTATGTTACGACTGGATCTCCCCAGTGACTTTTCTCTTTATCTCCCGCAAAACAAAAAAAAAATGCCAGCAATAATAACCTTACAGTCCCTTACCAAGAAAATCTGCTGCTAATTGGATGGTACACATTCCACGTCATCCCTGTTTTCAACAGTAACCCAAACAAGCCGAAACGGAGCAAGCTGAAAACAAGCAGCTCCTACAGAACTGCCAAAATGAAATACATACAGCATAACAGTAAAATTCTGAACCAAGGCATTACACTCTCCCGCCACCACAAATAGTCATGTCCTCATGACTTGGAAATAATTTGTCATCCCATCATTAATAACACCGTTTCCAAAGGAATTTTGTGATGTCAGAACCTCAAATCCATTTGTAAATGGTAGTGACATATCTCACTGGGGGATAGTTGCAACTCTCTGTTTCCTTGGTGCTACATAGCGCCAGTCTATTCGGGGGTCTCCTGACTCTTGAGACCTCCTTAACCCATCATTTAAGTCTTCAGTTTTAGACACGCCTTGGGATACTTCTGGTCTATGTGCATGGCCTCCCCCTGTCCATTATTCATGACTTCCAGCAACACAGGTCCCTCTGTCACTTAGCTGAGCTCAGCTTCATTCTCAGTTACAGTACTTTAGAGCCCAGTCCCCGTTCATGGTCCAGCTGCAAACCTGTCTGTCCACAGATAGTCCCCCTGATTTCACCTGCCTCAACATGAGAAAGGTTGGGAATCTCTTCTTCAATTAGTGGGGAGTTAACAAAAGGCAGCATATACCACACCCCCTTTTCCTAATCCTCCAAATCTGTATCCCATTCAGGGGTGGGAACCGGTCTAATTTTTTTCTTGCTGTTGGTCCTTCAGTCTTCCCACATCGCTGCAGAGTCCTCTTACTAAGCGTAGGCTCCAGGTCGGACTCTGGGTCAACACGCACCTCTCGTCCCAGAGATAAAAGGTGATTCAGATGGGGAACCTTGACAGGCCCATTCCTATTCTCTGGTTTCACCCAGAAAACTGTTATGTTTGGCATCTGACTCTCCACCTCACAGGGCGCAGCCACCCAGCGGTCAGCCAACTTAAGCTTCCCAGGTAGCTGCAAATTCTTTATGAAGTCTCTGTCTCCAGCTATGAGTTGGGAGAACCTAACGTTCTGATCATACTTCTTATCTCCTTGATTCTGCCTGGCAGTCGCAACCTCAGCTAATTCATAAGCTTTTTTCAGCTCCCTTCTCATATCAGACACATACTTCACATAAGTCTTCGGTGGTAGGTCTTCCTCACCAGTACCAAAACAAAGGTCAATGGGAAAACCTGCCTCGCGCCCAAACATCAGATAATATGGCGAGTACCCAGTAGCTTCATTTCATGTACAGTTGTAGCAGTGGACTAGATGTCCAGTATGTTGACTCCACTTGTTCTTTTTGCTGATCTCCAAGGTTCTGAGCATGTCTAGTAAGATCCGATTAAACCTCTTGGGCTGGGGTAGTCCTCAACTTCTCATCTCTGAACATTCTCAGTAACTCGTATGAGCCTACACAGGGCATCCCTGTGTATCCGCCTGGGGAGGCCATAATAAATTAAATACTTTTCCTTATAACACTTTGGCCACTGTGGATGCCCTCTGATCCTTGGTAGGGAAGGCTTATGCATATCTGGTGTAGTGATCTGTAATACATAGAACATAGAATAGTACAGCACTTTACAGGCCATTCGGCCCACAAGGTTGTGCCAACCCTCAAACCCTGCCTCCCATATAACCCCCCACCTTAAATTCCTCCATATACCTATCCAGTAATGACCAAGACATTCTTCATGTTGCCAGTATCTGGCTCCATTGAGAGGAAATCCATACATACCAGGTCAAGGGGCCCACACTCTACAAGTGGGATAATGGAAAGGCCCCCTTAGGCAGCGTCTTCCTCCATATACATCAAGTGCATGACTTGCAGTATTCTTTGACCTCCTGCTTTATTCGGGGCTAGTAGAACTGATCTCTGATCTCTGAACAATCCATATATCTTGTCAGCTCCCAAATGGCCAGAATCATGATGAAGTGACTTCAGCTCAATCCTCCAATACTTCTCAGGCAGAACCAGCTGGCAACACCGTGGCCGGTCTGGAGGTGACGTGACCCGCTATGAGATCTGTTCCTCAACTCTAATCTGAGCTATTCTCTCAGTAATTGAGAAACTACAGCATGTGACGTCCTCTCTGCATGGACCATGTCTCTTTTATCAACCAGTGACCAAATGGTACCAATGGCCGGGTCACCTTGCTGAGCAACTGCCACTTCCCCAGGACTCAATTCTGGTAACTGGTTATCTTCAGAGCAGTCAGGTTGCAGTAAGCTTGTGGAATAGCACCATCAGAAGCTCCCAATTGATCTACCACTCAGTCTTGCCCTTGCTTTTCCTCTGCCTTCACCGTGATGAAAACTAGCACATGTCTTTCACTCCGGGGCAGGAATGCGCACGTCAGGACAAAACATTGGCATCAATGTTCCTACTTCCCAGCCGATACTTCAGGCTGAAATAGGCAGACAACACCACCAACCATCGATGGCCGGTGGCATCCAATTTCGCCAAGGTCAGGATATATGTTAGGGGATTGTTGTCTGACTTTCCTCAAACTTGGCACCATAGAGGTAGTCACTCAACTTATCCACCACAGCCTATTTCAATGACAGGAACTCCAACTTGTGTGTGGGATAGTTTTTCTCAGAGGGTGACAGACTCCAGCTGAAAAATGCAACAGGTTTCAACCCTATGCCCTGATCCTGATACAGGGCATCCCCAAACCCTGACTTTTGGAATCTGTATGCAGTACATACAGCAATCGCCAAAGTTGAATGACTTGGCAGTCAACTTTACTCTTTTCGGAGAGAGTTTCTGCCTGGCTTGTCTCACAGGGACACTAGACATTACCATCACTGGGAAGAGGTGGGCCATTGGCATCCCCTACTTGAGGGTGACCTGCTCTAAAGTGTTCCTGACACTCACTGTTATCCTGTTCACCTGTACAATCAAGGCTTCTGTAGTTCAGGCCTCATCAGTACCCCAGCAGGTAAGCCGGACTCCTCTTCATGGCCCTCTGGAGCATCCACCAAGAGGGCGTCGGCCTCAGGCATTCTAGGAAATTTGGGGTTTCCCATCACTCTTGCTACTTCCCCAAGAATTGGTTTTGACTGGGTGAACCACACAGTCCTTGTTTACGCTCATCATCCAGCTCAGTGCGGCCACACACTTCCTCAAAAGCAGCTCTGAACACGCTGAATGGACAAGGCTTTCAGAAAGCTCTCTCCAACTTTCTCCTCACGGTAGGAGTATTTGTCCCCATGAGAAGTGAAGCTTCGTCCCTCTCGACCGGGTCCAGACAAATCAGCACTAATGTATCAAGGACCCCAGCTACCCCCACAATGACAAGTAACCATTGTACAGGTCTCTAGCTCACTGAGTAGCGTCAAGGTAAATGCGTCCGATACCAGTTGAAAAATGAAAGGCACAGCAGAGTAATCTGAGAGCTGGTGTCAAGTATGACTCTAGAATAAACACCCTCAATCCGTAGCGATACACTGGAGCTTGGCCCCACTAAGCCTTCAGGAATAGGATTTTTTGCTTTAGGGTGTTACTTGATATATTGCTGGGAATGTGTTTCCCCTGAGATGCCAGGCCATTCCCTCACTGGGTCTCTCTGCTAGGTACCTAGGGGCTCACTCTCCCTTTGTTCACACTCCCACCTGAAGTGTCCCTCTTCACCAGAGTTATAACAGACAGTACCAGCTGTTCCACTTCTTGTGGGACCCCAGCCACTAGCAGCCCTCTGCATAGTTCATCCCCTTAGGGGGTCCACCTCCCTATCAGCTCTATCTTGGGGGGCACACCCACTGATAACAACCGGACACCTCAATCCTAAACTCCGCCAGGAGTTCCTTTACCACCCCCAGGGTGGGTTATCAGTGGTCACCTCAACCAAAGGGACCAGTACCGAGGACTGTACCCTGCAGACGGAGGCCTCCCGCACCTCCATCGCATTCTCCTCCTCTTTTACTTCTCTGATCAGCTTGATAAACAAAGGAGGGGGGGTGTCCTATGAGACATTCAGAGACCCCAAGCAATCAGATCTGACGAACGGGCACCTTTCGCCACTTGGCCCATTCTTAACTGATTCACCTCAGCCGTTTGAATGGCCCCTCTAGGCAGCAAGCAACTTAGCTGCCTCTCTAGCCCAGAGAACATTCTCAGCCTCCGATAGCTAGGACCCTGGGCCCTGGGCCATGTTTTTGGCCAGGGAGGTAAAGGCTGGTACCAACTCAGAAGTCTCACTCTTCTCTCGGGCACTCATTAGACATTTCAAATCAGACTGATCTGATTTGATACAAATAGCACAAATGCTGCTGTTTGTTTTGATGTTTCAATACACCTGTGACAAATAAAGCTCTTTTGAATCTAATCTGAAGATCTCTCTAAAACTCAGGTCTTCTGGTCTTGCAATATGTTCATAAATCATCTCTGCTCTCTTTTCAATTTAACGATGTTTTCTATAATAGGATGACCAAAACTGTACACAAGTGTGGACTCACTAATGACTTACAAAACCACAACATAACACCCCAACTCCTATACTCAGTGCCATAACTGATGAAGGATAGCATGCCAAAAGCCTCAACGAAAGAGATTCTGGAAATCACACACAAAATGCTGGAGGAGCTCAGCAGGCCCAAGATGTCTGCTGTTTATTCCTTCCCATAAATGTTGCCTGACCTGCTGAGTTCCTCCAACACTGCCTGTGTGTGGTGCCAAAAACCTTTTTCATTACCTTCTGATGCCACTTTCAATGAACTACCTACTTGTACTCCTAGATCCCTCGGTTCCATTACACTTCCTTGTGCCCTACCATTCATTGTTTAACTTTCTAAAATGCATCTCGTCAGACTTATCCACATTAAAATCCATTTGATACTCCTCAATGTCAAAGTAAAATTTATTATCAAAGTAAATGTATACTCAGTGGCCACTTTATTAGGTACACCCATACACCTGCTCATTAATTCAAAGATCTAATCAGCCAAAAACATATGGCAGCAACACATTGCATAAAAACATACAGTAAAGTTGTTATTCAGACAAAACATCAGAATGGAGAAGATCTCAGTGACTTTGACTATGGAATGATTGTTGGTGACAGATGGGGTGGTTTGAGTATCTCAGAAACTGGTGATCTTTTGGGAGTTTCACACACAACAGTCTCTAGAGTTACAGAGAATGGTATGAAAAAACACAAAATATCCAGTGAGCAGCAGTTCCGTGGGCTCGTTAATGAGAAAGGTCAAAGGAGAATGGCCAGAATGATTCAAGCTGACAGGAAGGCAATAATAACTCAAATAACCAGTCGTTACAACAGTGGTGTGCAGAATAACATTTCTGAATGCACAACATTCAGACTTTGAAAACATAGAAAATAGGTGCAGAAGTAGGCCCTTCGGCCCTTCGAGCCTGCACCACCATTCAGTATGATCGTGGCTGATCATCCAACTCAAAACCCTGTACCTGCTTTCTCTCCATATCCCCTGATCCCTTTAGCCACAAGGGCCATATCTAACTTCCTCTTAAATATAGCCAATGAACTGGCCTCAACTGTTTCCTGTGGCAGAGAATTCCACAGATTCACCACTCTCTGTGTGAAGAAGTTTCTCCTCATCTCAGTCCTAAAAGGCTTCCCCTTTATCCTTAAACTGTGACCCCTCGTTCTTGACTTCCCCAACATTGGAAACAATCTTCCTGCATCTAGCCTGTCCAATCCCTTTAGAATTTTATACATTTCAATAAGATCCCCCCTCAATCTTCTAAATTCCAGTCAGTATAAGCCTAGACAATCCAGTCTTTCTTCGTATGAAAGTCCTGCCATCCCAGGAATCAATCTGGTGAACCTTCTTTGTACTCCCTCTATGGCAAGAATGTCTTTCCTCAGATTAGGGGACCAAAACTGCACACAATATTCTAAGTGCAGTCTCACCAAGGCCTTGTACAACTGCAGTAGAACCTCCCTGCTCCTGTACTCAAATCCTTTTGCTATGAATGCCAACATACCATTTGCCTTTTTCACCGCCTGCTGAACCTGCATGCCCACCTTCAATGACTGGTGTACAATGACACCCAGGTCTCATTGCATCTCCCTTTTTCCTAATCGGCCACCGTTCAGATAATAATCTGTTTTCCTGTTCTTGCAACCAAAGTGGATAACCTCACACTTATCCACATTAAATTGCATCTGCCATGAATTTGCCCACTCACCTAACCTATCCAAGTCACCCTGCATCCTCTTAGCATCCTTCTCACAGCTAACACAGCTGCCCAGCTTCGTGTCATCCACAAACTTGGAGATGCTGCATTTAATTCCCTCGTTTAAATCATTAATATATATTGTAAACAGCACTGAGCCTTGTTGTACCCCACTAGTCACTGCCTGCCATTCTGAAAAGGTCCTGTTTACTCCCACTGTTTGCTTCCTGTCTGCCAACCAATTCTCTATCCACATCAATACCATACCCCCAATACCATGTGCTTTAAGTTTGCACACAAATCTCCTGTGTGGGACCTTGTCAAAAGCCTTTTGAAAATCTAAATATACCACATCCACTGGCTCTCCCCATCCACTCTACTAGTTACATCTTCAAAAAATTCTATAAGATTCGTCAGACATGATTTTCCTTTCACAAATCCATGCTGACTTTGTCCGATGATTTCACCTCTTTCCAAATGCGCTGTTATCACATCTTTGATAACCGACTCTAGCATTTTCCCCACCACCGATGTCAGACTAACTGGTCTATAATTCCCCGGTTTCTCTCTCCCTCCTTTTTTAAAAAGTGGGGTTACATTAGCCACCCTCCAATCCTCAGGAACTAATCCAGAATCTAAGGAGTTTTGAAAAATTATCACTAATGCATCCACTATTTCTTGGGCTACTTCCTTAAGCACTCTGGGATGCAGACCATCTGGCCCTGGGGATTTATCTGCCTTTAATCCCTTCAATTTACCTAACACCACTTCCCTACTAACATGTATTTCCCTCAGTTCCTCCATTTCACTAGACCAGGGGTCAGCAACCTTTACCACTGAAAGAGCCACTTGGACCCGTTTCCCACAGAAAAGAAAACACTGGGAGCCGCAAAACCCGTTTGACATTTAAAATGAAATAACACTGCATACAACGTTTTTTTTTGCCTTTATGCTATGTATAAACAAACTATAATGTGTTGCATTTATGAAATTGATGAACTCCTGCAGAGAAAACGAAATTACATTTCTGCATGCAACAAAAACATTTTGAACTCCGAAAAAAAAGACGTTGGGTTGAAAGTTACTTTTAAGTAAAATACTCAATGTCTATTTGAGTCCTTCTTGTATTTATGAAAAACGCCGAACTTAAATTTTCCGCCAGCAGCAAACCAAAAATAACATCAGCCAGCTGTCAGCCTGAAAAATAAAAGGACTATTTCACTGAACAATGAAAAAATATGAATATACATAAAATAATAGGCAATTAAAATATTTATCATACTTGGTTAATGGGATTTCTGCTCCTGGACCTCAGCGCACAGCGTCTGCACATCAGGGCTGTATGACGTCACCTTCATCTTTACACAGGATCGCAAGCTGTCATCTGTGAGGCGTGCGCGATGTTTGTTTTTAATAAAGTTCATGTTGGAGAACACCTGCTCACATACATATGTGGATCCAAAGATCGACAGGACTCCAAGCGCATACTTTTTCATGTTTACATAAATGTCGGGCATAGCATTCCATGTTTCGAACACAAGTTTGTCCGGTTTTAGAAGGTTTTCAATATCACTCCATTTGTGATTCTGAGCAAGAACGGCCTTCTGACGGGCAACATCTTCAAGGTCTGCTGTCAAGCGTCTAAACTTGGACACGCATATGTCTTTGTCGGCTATGTCGGCCAGTTCCATCTCAAGATCAGGTTGACTCACACCTGCCAATGCAGTCGTATTCAGTAGGGAAGGATCGATGCTTAAGGGAGTGACCGGGAAGGATAATGTGTTTTTTTCCTCTCTGAACTCACAGAAGCGTTTCCCAAACGATGTTTGCATTGCGATGATTGCAGAATGTAAATACTCTGAAATTATCATGTCGTGACCTTATTTGAACTCTCTCAAATTGGGGAAGTGAGACAAAGTGCCTTTCTGTAAATCTCTGGCAAGCACTGTCAACTTGCGCTCGAATGCCAAGACATCCTCCAACATGTGCAGGGCTGTGCGTCCTTTCCCCTGAAGAGCTGTGTTCAGCGTGTTCAGGTGCGCTGTCATGTCTACCATGAAGTGTAGCTTTTCCAGCCACTCTGGCTGTTCCAGCTCAGGAAAGGTGAGCCCTTTGCTGCCCAGGAAAGTTTTCACTTCTTCCAGACACGCGACAAAGCGTTTCAGCACCTCCCCTTTGGACAGCCACCGGACTTTGTTGTGCAGCAGGAGATCAGAATATGCGCTTTCCAGCTCGTCCAGTAACAAACGGAATTGACGGTGATTTAAACTTTTTGCCATTATTTTATTGACAATCTGAATGACAACATCCATTACTTCTGTGCATTCCGGAGGAAATGTTTGAGCGCACAGTGCCTCTTGGTGCAAGATGCAGTGAAAAGTCAGCAGCTTTCTGTCCAGCGACTTCTGCAGTAAAGCCACAAATCCCTTGTGCGTTCCCGTCATATTCGGTGCCCCATCAGTAGCTACTGACACCAGATGGGTGGTCTTTATTCCTTTGGCTCTTAAACAATTCAAGACAGCCTCACAGATGTCCTCCCCCCGTGTTTGGTCTTTTAGAGGTGTCAACTCAATCAGTTCTTCCTGTGGCCCGGCAGAGTTTACATACCGGCAGAACAACGCTATTTGTTCAATATCACCTTTGTCTTTAGACTCGTCACAGGCAATTGAGTAGGCCACAGCTGAATTGATGTCTTTAATTTGCTGTCTTGTGATGTCTTCTGCCATTTTTATGGTTCTGTCTTGTGATGTCTTCTGCCATTTTTATGGTTCTGTCTTTGACAGTCTTTGCAGAGAGGGGCATATCCCTGATTTTCTGCACAATTTCACTCTTGTTTTTAAAGTCCGTGAATAGATGTTCTGAAATCTTAATGAAAGATTCTTTTATATATTCACCATCTGTAAACTGCTTCCCGTGCCTGACTATTTCCTGAGCGGCAATATAACTGGCGTATGTCGTTGATTTTCCAGACTTCATCCATTTCTGGAAATGATTTTTGCTCAGATCAACCTTCCGCATCAGTTCCGAAACGGCTTTTTTTCTCTCATCTCCATCCGGATATTTTTGAGCAAAGGCTGCGTGTTTATTGTGGAAATGCCTTGCGACATTTGACTTTTTGTTGTTTGCTAGTTTCTCATTGCATATTAAGCATACCGGTAAACCAGTCTCGTCAACAGTGAAAGCAAATGAATCTGTCCACGTATCATTAAACGTTCTGTTTTCTTCAGTCACTTTTCTTTTTTTAGAATTCTCCATAGTTGGCTTACCTTGGATCGAAAAATTAAAGAAATCGCGCACTGGCGGGTGTCAGGTATTGGCAGTGGTGACGTATATTAATAGCGATAAAAACACGTTGTAGCGGTGTGCTCACGCAGTCAGTAAACTGCAGTCGAATAACTTTATTCGAACTAAACAGCCTTGTTTTTAAGCCTCCCTCAACCCAGCCCCCATGGACGCAGATGCTGCAAAAGACGCGTACTCACAAACCACCGTAGGCTATCTCCCTTAGCCGGAATGCTGGCTAATTGTGAGCCGGTTCGGATGTGCCAGGAAATGTGTCGCCACACTTAGATTGTACAAGATCACCATAATCTTCAAATTTAGAATTACATTTCAAAAGCTAACAAACTAACATAAAATACATTTTAATTAAATACTGACCAATTATTTCCCAAAGCCACAGGGAGCCGCAGCACAGAGGTGAAAGAGCCACAAATGGCTCGGGAGCCGCAGGTTGCCGACCCCCGCACTAGACCCTCAGTCCCTTACTATTTCCGGAAGATTATTTATGTCCTCCTTAGTGAAGACAGAACCAAAGTAGTTATTCAATTGGTCTGCCATGTCTTTGTTCCCTATGATCAATTCACCTGTTTCTGACTGTAAAGGACCTACATTTGTCTTGACCAATCTTTTTCTTTTCACGTATCTATAAAAGCTTTTACAGTCAGTTTTTATGTTCCCTGCCAGCTTTCTCTCGTAATCTTTTTTCCCTTTCCTAATTAAGCCCTTTGTCTTCCTCTGCTGGTCTCTGAATTTCTCCCAGTCCTCAGGTGTGCCACTTTTTTTTGCTAATTTATATGTTTCTTCTTTGGACTTGATACTATCCCTAATTTCCCTTGTCAGCCACGGGTGCACTACCTTCCCTGGTTTATTCTTTTGCCAAACTGGGATGAACAATTGTTGTAGTTCATCCATGCGATCTTTAAATGCTTGCCATTGCATATCCACTGTCAACCCTTTAAGTATCATTTGCCAGTCTACCTTAGCTAATTCATGTCTCATACCTTCAAAGTTACCCTTCTTTAAGTTCAGAACCTTTGTTTCTGAATTAACTATGTCACTCTCCATCTTAATGAAGAATTCCACTATATTATGGTCACTCTTACCCAAGAGGCCTCACACGACAAGATTGCTAACTAACCCTTCCTCATTGCTCAATACCCAATCTAGAATGGCCTGCTCTCTAGTTAGTTCCTCGACATGTTGGTTCAGAAAACCATCCCGCATACATTCCAAGAAATCCTCTTCCTCAGTACCCTTACCAATTTGGTTCACCCAATCGAAATGTAGATTGAAGTCACCCATTGTAACTACTGTTCCTTTTTTGCACGCATTTCTAATTTCCTGTTTAATGCCATCCCCAACCTCACTACTACAGTTAGGTGGCCTGTACACAACTCCCACCAGCGTTTTCTGCCCCTTAGTGTTATGCAGTTCTACCCATATCGATTCCACATCCTCCAGGCTAATGTCCTTCCTTTCTATTGTGTTAATCTCCTCTCTAACCAGCAATGCTACCCCACCTCTTTTTCTTTCCTGTCTATCCCTCCTGAATGTTGAATATTCTTGGATGTTGAGCTCCCATCCTTGGTCACCCTGGAGCCGTGTCTCTGTGATCCCAACTATATCATATTCATTAATAACTATCTGCACATTCAATTCATTCACCTTGTTACGAATGCTCCTCGCATTGACACACAAAGCCTTCAGGCTTGTTTTTACAACACTCTTAGCCCTTATACAATTATGTTGAAAAGTGGCCCTTTTTGCTTTTTGCCCTGGATTTGCCTGCCTGCCACTTTTACTTTTCACCTTACTACTTTTTGCTTCTACCCTCATTTTACACCCCTCTGTCTCTCTGCACTTGTTCCCATCCCCCTGCCACATTAGTCTAAAGCCTCCTGAACAGCAGTAGCAAATGCTCCCCCTAGGACATTGGTTCCAGTCCAGCCCAGGTGCAGACTGTCCTGTTTATACCGGTCCCACCTTCCCCAGAACTGGTTCCAATGCCCCAGAAATTTGAATCCTTCCCCCTGCACCATTTTTCAAGCCACGTATTCATCTGAAATATCCTCCTATTTCTACTCTGACTAGCATGTGGCACTGGTAATAATCCAGAGATTATTACCTTTGTGGTCCTACTTTTTAGTTTATCTCCTAACTCCCTAAATTTACCTTGTAGGACCTCATCCCGTTTTTTACCTATATCGTTGGTACCTATGTGACCACGACCACTGGCTGTTCACCCTCCCATTCCAGAATGTCCTGCAGCCGCTCAGAGACATCCTTGACCCTTGCACCAGGGAGACAACATACCATCCTGGAGTCTCTTTTGCGGCCGCAGAAACGCCTATCTATTCCCTTTACAATCGAATCCCCTATCACTATAGCTCTCCCACTCCTTTTCCTTCCCTCCTGTGCCGCAGAGCCACTCATGGTGCGATGAACTCGGCTGCTGCTGCCTTCCCCTGATGAGACATCTCCCCCAACAGTATCCAAAACAGTATATCTGTTTAGGAGGGAGATGACCTCAGGGGACTCCTGCACTACCTGCCTACTGCTACGCTGTCTAGTGGCCACCCCTTCCCTTTCTGCCTGTGTAGCCTTTACCTGCGATGTGGCCAACTCACTGAACGTGCTATTCACGACTTTCTCAGCATCGCGGATGCTCCAGTATGAATCCAATCACAGCTCTAGACGCTCAATGCAGTCTGCCAGAAGCTGCAGTTGGACACACTTCCTGCACACATAGTTGTCAGGGACACTGGAAGTGTCCCTGATTTCCCATATGCTGCAGGATGAACAAACCACGGGGCCGATCTCAGCTGCCATGACCTACCCAATACTTGCCTCAACTTTTGAAACTTTCTCCTTTGAAAGGAACTTACTTGGCCTTACCTCACTTGGAGTGAAGCTCATCCTCAGCATCTCGAGTCAAAGCCTCAAATTTCCACTCCTTTATTGGCCCACTCACTCACTGGCCGCTTTCCACACAAACCATGTGTCACTTTATTAGGTACAAAAGTTACCATATACCACCTTGAAATTCATATTCTTGCAGGCATTTACAAGGGAAAATAGAATTTACAGAACAAAGTTATTTATTTAGCAATACAGCACAGAGTAGGCACTTCTGATCCTTCGAGCTGTGCTGCCTCACCCTAACTTTTACAATAACCAATTACCCTATCCTAAAATTAGCAGAATCAAAAAGGAGAGGACAGGAGACCATGGAATAAAAGGAAGGGGTTGGGGAGGAGAACCGATTGGAGAAATGTGTGCCCACCTCCTTTCCTTCATTCCATGGTTCACCATCCTTTCCAATTAGATTCTATCTTCTTAAACCCTTTGACACTTGCACCTATCACCTCCCAGCTTTTTACATCATTCCAATCTCCCCCTTCGCACCTACCTATCATCCTCCTCTCACCTACCAGCTCTTGCTCCACCCCTTACCATTACCCTCATATTCCTCCCCACAGTTCCTCTTCCAACCTCCTACCCTTTATTCCATGGTTCACTGTCTTCTCTGATCAGATTCCATCTTCCTCAGCCCTTTGCACTCCCACCTATCACCTCCCAGCTTCTTACATCATTCTCTTTCTCTCAATCCCTCAGTTGTCTATCATCTCTCTCTCATCTGGATCTCCTGTACCTGTCATCACCTTTCCCCTCACATTTTTATACTGGCCATCTCCCCACTTTCTTTCCAGTCTGGATGAAGGACCTTGACTCAAAATGTCTGTCCATTTCCCTCTACAGACAGTGACTGATCTTCTCCAGCATTTTGTGTCACTCCCTTTTTCCAGTCTGCAGTCTCCTGTGTCTCTTATTTCTTAAACATAAATTAGAGAGTTGTTTTACTTCAGGCACTCTCCTGCATATGAATCATGAATTTCACAATCAATAAACCATTTGTAGTCACACCCAATTTCAGACTGAAGCCACCATTTTCGGGCAATGAATAAGCACCTCAGGCATCACTACCCCAGCTAGAAGGAACTGTGAAGCAAATATGATAGCATGGTGATTAAATCACAGGGCTATTAGACTAGTAAATGTTATAATATGCCTGTGATGCTACTGCAGTTCAGTTTTTGCTGCAGTTTCAGTTTTTCATTGCAACTGTACATGCATGTACTTGTGCAAATGACAATAAACTTGACTTTGACTTCAGAATCAGAATAAACTTGACAATAAACTTGACTCTGACTTCAGAATCAGAATCAGGTTTAATGCACTGGAATTTGTCATGAAATCTCCTTTTACAAAGAACGGGGATGATGGGGATTCCCTTCCTTCACCATTGATGCTGCCTTCACAGCATCCCTTCTGTTTCCCACAACATTCATGCTCTCTTCATCTTCCTGCCACTGTAGCAGTCATCGAGTTCTTTTTGTCCTTACCTACCACCCTATGAGCCTCCATATCCAACACCTCATTCTCTGCCACTTCTGCCATCTCCTGTTGAAGATGTTGGAGGTTGCAACGAATGATGTGCTGGATGTGGAAACTCATGGGTTAGTAGGTGAGGTCAAGAGGAATCAATCCCTGTTAAAGCAGTGGGAAGATGGGGTGAGGGCAGATGTCTGGGAAATAATGACAATACATGTGAGAGCAGCAATAATATGGAGGAATGGAAACCCCACTCTTTGAAGGAGGAGGACATCTCTGACATTCTGGAAAAGAAAGCCTCATCCTGCGAACTGATGCGGTGAAGAGCAGATAGAAGGGAACGGAATTTTTATAGGAAGCAGGGTGGGAAGAGGTACAGTCAGGATAGCTATGGGAGTCAGTAGATTTATAAAAGTTATTGGTAGACAGTTTGGCTTCAGAGATGGAGACAGAGAGATTGAGAAAGGGGAGAGAGGTATCAGAAATGTACCGAGTGAATTTAAGGGCAAGTTGGAAGCTGGAGGCAAAGTTGATGAAATTGACAAGCTCAGCAGAGGTGCATGAAGGAGCACCAATGTAGATGTCAGTCTAGTGGAGGAAGAGATAGGGAGCATTACCAGGAAAGGCTTGGAATATGGGCTGTTCCATGGTCCACTTCCCAGACATCTGTCGTCACCTCATCTTCCCACTGCTTTAAAAGAGATAGAGTCCATGGCCGCCTCTACTGTTACGATGAGGTCACTCTCAGGTCGGACAATCAACACCTTGTATTCCATACAGGTAGCCTCCAACTTGATGGCATGAACATTGATTCCTTCAACTACCAGTCATTTTACCCCCTTCCCTTTATCTCTTCTACCATTGCCCCTCTAGCTCCCTTCTTGTCCTTACCCCATGAGCCACCACATCCATCTCATCATTCTCCACCACATCCGCTATCTCCAAAGGGATCCTACCACCAAACATATCTTTACCCTATCTCTCCACCCCCCGCTTTCCACAGGGATAACTCCCTCTGTGATTTCTTTGTCCATTTGTCCATCCCCACTCATCTCCTTCCCAGCGCTTATCACTGCAAGCAGCCCAAGTGCTACACCTGCCCATTCACGTTCTCTCACCTCCATTCAGGGCCCCAAACAGTCTTCCTAGGTGAGACAACACTTCACCTGGGAAACTGTTGAGACCGGTGCTCCTGATGCGGCCTCCTCTGCATTGATGAAACTTTTTATAAATAGGGGAACAGCTTCATCGACCACCTCTGTTCCATCTACCAAAAGACAAACTTCCCAGTGGCCAAACATTTTAATTTCGATTCCCATTTCTGTTCCAGTATGACAGTCCATGGCTTCCTCTTGTGCCACAATGAGGCCACCCTCAAGGTGGAGGAGCAACAGCTTATATTCTATTTGAGTAGCCTCCAACCTGATAACATTAATATCAATTTCTCTTTCCAGTAAAAAAAATTCCCTTCCCATCCCATCTTCTTCTTTTCCCTCTCTACTGCCTTAGCTCTTCTCACCAACCTATCGCCTCCTCCTTCACTTTCTCCTATAGTCTAATTGCTTCTATCAGATTCCTTCCTCTTCAGCCCTTTACCTTTCCTACCCTCCTGGCTTCACCTACCACCTTCCAGCTATCCCTCTTCCTTTCCCGCCACCTTTTTATTCTGGCAACTTCCCCCTTCCTTTCTATGGATGCTGCCTGACTGTGGCAGCACTACATTACAACACATGATTTTTAAATATGTATTACAATAAGAAATACATATATATGTTGTGCAAAAAAAAAGCAAGAAAAATAATTAGTGAGGTAGTGTTCATTGGATCATTGTCCATTCAGAAATCTGATGGTAGCAATGAGAAGAAGGCATGGACTAGGTGATGGGGATCCTTAATGATGGAGACTGGCTTTCACTGGAGCATGGAATTTGTCCTGCCAAAGACCGGTCAACAAGCATCATTTACATAGTATTTGAAATTACTTCACGTTTCTTTCACGGAGGCCTTGTTTGTTTGTTCTTTATGTGCCATGTCATATGACATGGGCGATCATGGTCTTTCTATAATCATGATTGTTCTTGGCAAATGTTTATACAGAAGTGGTTTGCCATTGCCTTCTGGACAGTGTCTTTACAAGACAGGTGACTCCACCATTATTAATACTCTTCAGAGATTGTCTGCCTGGTGTCAGTGGTTACATAACAAGTACTTGTGATCTGCACCAGCTGCTCATACAAGGATCTACTACTTGTTCCTATGGCTTCACGTGACCCTGATAGCAGGGCTAAGCAGGTGCTACACCTTGCCCAAGGGTGACCTGCAGGCCAGGGGAGGGAAGAAACGCCTTACCTCTTATACCTCTCCACCCCAACATGGAGCCTAAGCCTGGTTAAAATAGAAGATGTTAAAATAGTCCTTTAAAAACTACTAATTCTGCCTCTTCATTAATTTATAGTATCATAATTCCATTGCATTGATAGCTCTTTCTTCAAATATGCCTACATAGAAAAAAGGCAAAATATGTACCAGTAGAGGAGGCCAAGGACTCGATCCCCATTAAGGCAGTGGGAAGATGAGGTGAGGGCAGATGTCTAGGAAGTGGACCATGGAACAGCCCGTGTTCCAAGCCTTTCCTGGTAATTCTTCGTTAGTCCTGACAAAGGGTCTCGGCCTGAAACGTCGACAATGCTTCTCCCTATAGATGCTGCCTGGCCTGCTGCGTTCCACCAGCATTTTGTGTGGGTTGTTTGAATTTCCAGCATCTGCAGATTTCCTCGTGTTTGCTTTCCTGTTATGCTCCCTAACTGTTCCTCCACTAGAATAACGGCTACATTGCTGCTGCTTCATGCACCCATGCTGAGCTTGTCAACTTCATCAACTTTGCTTCCCTTAAATCAACGTGCCCTTAAATTCACCTGGTCCATTTCTGGCACCTCTCTCCCCTTTTGCAATCTCTCTGTCTCCATCTCTGAAGACAAACTGCCTTCTGATATCTTTTATAAACCTACTGACTCCCACAGTCATCTTGACTATACCTCTTCCCACCCTCTATCCTATAAAAATTCCATTCCCTTCTGTCAGCTCTCCACCACATCAGTTCGCAGGATGAGATATTCTTTTCCAGAATGTCAGAGATGTCCTCCTTCTTCAAATAGTGGGGTTTCCATTCCTCCACATTGTTGCTGCTCTCACATACATGGCCATCATTTCCCAGACATCTGCCCTCATCCCATCTTCCTGCCACTTTTACAGGGATGGACTCCTCTTGTCCTCACCTAGTAACCTATGAGCCCCCACATCCAGCACACCATTCTCTGCAACCTCTGGCATCTTCAATAGGATCTTACCACAAAGCACATCTTTACCTTCCCCCCACTACTCTCCACTTTCTGCAGGGATCTCACTCTGAAATTCCCTTGTCCATTTGTCCTTCCTCCTGGCACTTACCCTGCTAGCAGAAGAAGTGCTAAGCTTGCCCATTCGGCCTGAAATGTCAAAACTGTTTACTCTTTTCCATAGGTGCTGCCTGGCCTGCTGAGTTCCACCAGCATTTTGGATTTCCAGCAACTGCAGATTTTTTCTTTTTTGTCCATTCAGCTCCTTACTCATCTCCATTCAGTGTTCTAAATCATCCTTCCAGGTGAGGCAACACTTCACTTGCAAATCTGTTACTGCATCCAGAACGCCATTGCAGCCTCGCTTACATTGGTGAGAAATGATGTAGAATGGAGAACCACATTGTCAAACACCTTCACTCCATTCGCAAAAAACAGGATTTTTCACTGGCCAGCAGATTTAATTCCAATCTACATTCCCATTCTGTCATTTCAGACCATGACCTCATCTACTGCCATATGAGGCCGCTCTCAGTTTAGAGGAGTAACACCTCATATTCTGTCTGAGTAGCATTCCCCGGTGCTGCTCCTCCTTCCCTTTCTCCTATAGTCCACTCGCCTCCCCGATCAGATGTGGTCTTCTCCAGCCCTTTACCTTTTCCATCTATCATCTCCCAGTTTCTTACTTCATCCCCCCCTTTCTTCACCCACCTGGCTTCACCTATTAGCATCTATCTTGGGCTCGTTCCACTTCCCCACCTTCTTATTCTGGCTTCTTCCCCCTTCTTTTCCAGTTCTGATGAAGGGACTCAGACAGAAACGTGTCTGTTTATTCATTTCCATAGATGCTGCCTGACCTCCTGAGTTCCTTCAGCATTTTGTGTGTGTTGCTCTGGATATCCAGCATCTGCAGAATCTCTTGTATTTATAACACTGACCCGTAGGTCCTTGGAATGTGAGAGGAAACCGGAGCACCTGGAGGAAATCCACATGGTTACGGGGAAAACGAACAACTCCTTACAGACAGGTGCTGTAAAGCATTGTGCTAACCGCTAAACTCCCATGCCATAGGAGCTGAATTAACACATTTAGCTGATCGAATCTTCTCCACCATTCAAACATGGCTGATTTATGATCTCTCTCAACCACCTTCTCTTGCCTGCTTCCCATAACCTTTGATGCCCTTACTGATCAAGAAACTTATTATACCATATCGAGTACTGTATAGATAGAAATAATGAGTACAGTCTTTTTCCCAGGGTTGATGTATCAAGAACAGTGGGGCATATGCTTAAGGTGAGAGGGAGGAAAGTTAGACCATAAGAAACAGTAATTGAATAGGCCATTTGGCCAAGTTAGTAGAAGCCTGAGCGGTAACTTGTCATCTAGACTGATCTGTATATAAAATGAGCTGCCAGAGGAAAAAGTTAAGGCAGGTTCAGAATCAGAATCAGGTTTATTGATTAAAGCTACGAGGGAGATTGAAGCATCGAAGTAAGTGCAGACAGTCTGTGCCAGCTGCTTTCCTTTTGATTGGTTGCTCTGTACCAGAGAGGGGAGAACCTGCCACTGAGTCCCGAGAGCATTGTCCAGCTTTTTTCTGCATCTTGGATTTGGACTTGGACTATAGACTCTTTTTTCAGTCTTATAGTTTTATACTCTTTTTTTCGCCCGATTTTCTGGGCTTTTTTGTGCAGTGAGGGGGATCTGGGGTCGGTGTGCCTGATCCATTTTGTTCATTTTTTTGTGCGGGAGGAGAGGCTTGGGGGGTCGATGTGCCTGATCCATTTTGCTCATTTTTGGGTGGGAGGAGGGGTTTGGGGATCAATATGCCTGATCCATTTTGCTCATTTTTGTGCAGGAGAACTGATTTGGGGGTTGATGAGCCTGTTCTGTTTTTGTTCATTTTTGTGGTGGGGAGGTAGGATTTGGGGGTTGATCATCATGCTGCCTTTCTTTTCTATAATATAAAAATTAAATTAAATAAGTACTGTAATGTAAAAATTAGAGCAAAAAAAAACATAGTGAGATAGTGTTCATGGGCTGGTTCACTGTCCATTCAGAAATCTGATGGAGGAGGGGAAGAAACTGTTCCTAAAGATGTGAATGTGCGTCCAGAGGCTCCTGTACATTGTCTCTGATGGTAGTGATAAGAAGACAGCATCACCTAACTTCATTTGCTCCATCACTGAACTGTTTCCAGAACCTGTGGACTCATTTTCAAGATTCTTCACCTTATTTTCTTAATATTTAATGTTTATTTATTATTATTATTTCTTTCTTTGTTCTCTTATATTTACACGGTTTGTTCTCTTTTGTACATTGGTTGTTTGTCCTGTTGAGTGTGATGTTTCATTGTTTCTATTGTGCTTCTTGAACATATTATGTATGCCCTCTAGAAAACGAATCTCTGGGTTGTATATGGTAACATATGTGTACTTTGATAATAAATTTACTTTGTACTGAGAGATGAGTGTCCATAATGACAGATGCTACCTCTTTGAGGCATTGCTTTTTGAAAGTGTCCTCAATGCTTGGATGCTGGTGCCCATGATGGAGTTAAATAAATTTGCAACCTTCTGAAGCTTTTTCTGATCCTGTGCATACCATACTATACAGTGATGCAACCAGTTAGAAAGCTCTCCATGGCAAATCTCTAGAAGTTTGTTAGAGTCTTTGATGACATACCAAACCTCTTCAACTCCAAATGAAATATAGCTGCTGCAACAGCACTCAACCAGCTAATCTATCTCACTCTAGTACACTTCCTTATCATCATCTGAAATTCTGCCAACAATAGTTGTGTGATCAGCAAGTTTATAGATGCTGCTTGACCTGCACCTAGCTACACAGTCATGAGTTTGGAGAGAGTAGAGCAGTGGGCTAAGCATGCATCTTTGAGGTTCGCCAGTGTTGATTGTCAGTCAGGAGATCACTGGACTCTGGCATGGTGCCAGAGGACTGGAAAATTGCAAATGTTACTCCACTCTTTAAGAAAGGAGGAAGGCAGCAGAAAGGAAATTATAGACCAGTTAGTCTATAACCTTTGTAGTTGGGAAGATGTTAGAGTCAATTGTTAAGGATGGGGTGATGGAGTACTTGGTGACGCAGGACAAAATAGTACAAAGTCAGCATGGTTTCCTTCAGGGAAAATCCTGCCTGACAAACCTGCTGGAATTCCTTGAGGAAATTACAAGTAGGATAGATAAAGGGAATGCAGTGGATGTTGTATATTTGGACTTTCAGAAGGCCTTTGACAAGGTGCCACACATGAGGCTGCTAACCAAGTTAAGAGTAAGGTTACTAACATGGTTAGAGCTTTGGCTGATTGGTAGGAGGCAGTGGGTGGGAATAAAATGATCCTTTTCTGGTTGGCTGCCAGTGACTAGTTGTGTTCACAGGGGTTGGTGCTGGGACCATTTCTTTTTATGCTGTATATAAATGATTTAGATGATAGAATAGATGGCTTTATTGCCAGGTTTGCAGATGATATGAAGATTGGTGGAGAGGCAGGAAGTGTTGAGGAAACAGGTAGGATGCAGCAGGACTTAGCCAGATTAGGAGAATGGGGAAGAAAGTGTCAAATGAAATACAATGTTGTAAAATGCATGGTCATGCACTTTGGTAGTAGAAATAAATATGCAGACTATTTCCTTAACAGGGAGAAAATACAGGAATTTGAGGTGCAAAGGGACTTGGGAGACCTTGTGCAGAACACCTTGAAGGTTAACTTGCAGGTTGAGTCAGTGGTGAAGACGGCAAGTGCATGTTAGCATTCATTTCAACAGGGCTAGAATACAAGAACAAGGATGTGATGCTGAGGTTTTATAAGGCACTAGTGAGGCCTCACATTGAGTATTGTGAACAGTTTTGGGCCCCTCATCTTAAAAAAAATGTACTGGCATTGTAGA
Organism: Hypanus sabinus; assembly: GCF_030144855.1. Taxonomy (NCBI): domain Eukaryota; kingdom Metazoa; phylum Chordata; class Chondrichthyes; order Myliobatiformes; family Dasyatidae; genus Hypanus; species Hypanus sabinus. Next base: position 11,881,161 of record NC_082711.1, on the reverse strand, counting down.
GGGTAGAGAATTCACAAGATGATTCCAGTAATGAAAGGGTTATCATACGAGGAATGTTTGATGGCTCTGGGTCTGTACTCGCTGGATTTCAAAAGGATTAGGGTGAATCTTATTGAAACCTTTCGAATGTTGTAAGACCTATTCAGAGTAGATGCGGAAAGGATATTTCCCATGATGGAACAGCCTAGGACAAAAGGACACAGCCTAAGGACAGAGGGGCGCCCTTTCAAAACAGAGATGCGGAGAAATTTCTTTAGCCAGAGGAATGTGTATTTGTGGAATTTGTTGCCACTAGTGGCTGTGGAGGCCAAGTCATTAAGGCAGAGGTAGCTGGGTTTGTGATTAGCCAGGGCATCAAAGGGTATGGGGTGAAGGCAGGGGAGTGGGGATGACTGGAAGAATTGAATTAGCCCATGATTGAATGGTGGAGCAGACTTGATGGGCCGAATAGCCTACTTCTGCTCCTATGTCTTATGGTCTACATAACAAGCAGGGTGGACAAAGGAGAGACAGTGGATGTCATTTACTTGGATTTTCAGAAGGTGTTTGATAAGGTGCCACAAATGAGGCGGCTTAACAAGATAAAATTCTATGGCATTACAGGAAAGATACCGACATGGATAGCGGAATGGCTGACAGACAGGAGGCAGCAAGTGGGCCTTTTCTGGTTGGTTGCCGTGTTCCTCAGGAGTCAGTATTGGGACCACTGTTTTTCACATTGTTTGTCGATGATTTAGATAATGGAATTGATGGCTTTGTGGCAAGGTTTGTGGATGATACAAAGATAGGTGAAATGGTAGTTAGTGCTGAGAAAGCAATGCGATTGCAACAGGACAGGCAGATTCGAAGAATGGGCAAAAAAGCGGCAGATGGAATACAGTGTTGGGAAATGTATGACAATACATTTTGGTAAAAGGAACAATAGTATGGACTACTATCTGAATGGGGAGAAGTTTCAAATGTCAGAGGTGCAGAGGGACTTAGGAATCCTCATGCAAAACTCCCAGAAGGTTAATTTAAAGGTTGAGTCTGTGGTAAAGAAGGAAAATGCAATATTGGCATTTATTTCAAGGGGAATAGAATATAAAAGTAAGTAGATAATGCTGAGCCTTTATAAGACACTAGTCAGGCCGTACTTGGAGTATTGTCAACAGTTTTGAGCCCCATATCTCAGAAAGGATTTGTTGTCATAGTAGAGAGTCCAGAGGAGGTTCATGGGGATGATTCCAGGAATGAAGAGGTTAACATATGAGGAGCGCTTGGAGGCTTTGAGCCTGTACTCACTGGAGTTTAGAAGACTGTGGGGGGGGGGGGGGAGATCTCTTTGAAACCTACCGAATGTTGAAAGGACTAGATAAGGTGGAGATGGAGAGGATGTTTACTCTGGTGGTGGTATCCAGAACTAGAGGTGACATTCTCAAAATTGAGCAGCGACCTTTAGAACAGAGGCAAGAAGGATTTTTTTTTAGACAGAAAGTAGTAAATCTGTGGAATGCGCTGCCATAGAGTGCGGTGGAGTCTAAGTCCGTGTGTAAATTTAAGGTGGAAGTTGATAATTTCCCGTTTGGTCAGGGCATTAAAGGCAGGAGTATGGGGTTGAACGGGATCCAGGATCAGCCATGATGGAATGGGCTGAATGGCCTAATTCTGCTCCGGTGTCTTACGGGTCAGAATGTGAATCTCTGCACTGACGACGGTTATAGTCCGGGCCAGCACAGGTGTGTCCATCCGCGGACACCGAACATCGCCCGGGCCAGAAGGCGACGTTCACTCCGTATTCGGCCGTTATCGCCCGGGCCAGAAGGCGACGTTCCCTCCGTATTCGGCCGTTATTGCCCGGGCCAGAAGGCGACGTTCCCTCCGTATTCGGCCGTTATTGCCCGGGCCAGAAGGCGAAGTTCCCTCCGTATTCGGCCGTTATTGCCCGGGCCAGAAGGCGACGTTCCCTCCGTATTCGGCCGTTATTGCCCGGGCCAGAAGGCGAAGTTCCCTCCGTATTCGGCCGTTATTGCCCGGGCCAGAAGGCGACGTTCCCTCCGTATTCGGCCGTTATTGCCCGGGCCAGAAGGCGACGTTCCCTCCGTATTCGGCCGTTATTGCCCGGGCCAGAAGGTGAATGTCTGACAAGTCTATGGTGGTGGTGGTGAGGGGGCATTTAAGATAGGCTCCACGGCCGCGGGGAGTGCGTGTCGAAGGAAGCGCATTCTTGAGTCCAGTCGCGAAGCGGCGGTAAATTTTTGAAATATCGATGTGATCGTTTGACTGAGATGTCTGTAAGGGAACGTAGCCCTTGATTCAAGTCTCCAAAAAAAAAAACACCAAACGACTCCAAATGTCCTGGCGTGATCGTCAACGGTAACTGGTTCCGCTCGGGGCCGGCGCCATTGGTCGCCAAACCAGAGCATCGTCCGGCAGGCAGTTTCCCGCTCATCAAAGCACCAGGTTTGGCTGAGGCGCTGCTGGCTGGCACTTGGGTCCGATAGGGGTTATGAACTGATGGCTAAGGGGACACAAGAGATTCTGCAGATGCTGGAGGAGCGCAGCAGCTCAGACGGCTTCTGTGGCGGGGAATGGACAGATGGAGTTTTGGACCAAGACCCTTGGGTGAAGGCCTGGGTCGCTCCCCACCACCCTCCTTTCTCCCCTTATCTGTCATCTGCCCGCTTGTGCACCTTACCTTAGTTTGGCTTCTGTTCCCTTCTTTTCCCGTCCTGTGAAGGGTCTCGGCACGAAACGGCGGGTTGTTTATTCATTTCCATCGATGCTGTCTGACCTGAGTTTGTTCAGCATTGTGTGCATGTTGCTCTGCATTTTCAGCAGCTGTAGAATCTCTCGTGTTTATGATCAGCTGCTCCACTGTGTATCTTAAAGAGGTTTAAGTCTTAAACAGTTCAGTGAGACCCATCTTCCCCTCTGTGATCTCTGCTGCCCTGGAACTCTTTGACCATGTACTCACACAGACTGGTATCCTCTCAGCCTCTTATTTCATCTCTCCTCCCCAACCCATCTACCTTCTCCCTCACATGGTCTCACCTGTTACCCACCAGTTTGTACTCCTCCCCTCCCCATCTTCTTATGCTGGGTTCTTCCTCCTTTCCAATCCTGGTGAAGGGTCTTGGCTCAAAATGTCAACTGTTTATTCCCCTCCATAAATTCTGGCTTACCTGCCGAGTTTCTCCAGTTTTGTGTGTGTGTTGCCCAAGATTTCCAGCATCTGCAGAATCTTTTGTGTTTAGTATTAGGTTGCTAAGGTTTGTTTAATGCCACTCTCGTTTACATCTCTCCCTTTATTTATTTGGTTGGTTGATCGATCGATCAATTGAAATACAGCATGGAGTAGGCCCTTCTACCCCTTTGAGCCGCATCACCCAACAACCCCCAATACCCTGATTTAACCCTCTCCAAATCACAGGACAATACACAATTACCAAGTAACCTAACAACTGATACATCTTTGGAATGTGGGAGGAAACTGGAGCACCCAGAAGAAACCCACATGGTCACTGGGAGAATGTACAAACTCCTTACAGACAGCAGCAAGAATTGAACCTGGGTTGCTGATACTGTTAAGCATTGTGCTAACCACTATGCTCCCATGCAGCAGGTTTTCACTATTACCTTCCTTACTAATCACATTCATACGGCGTGGATTAAGCTGTTCCTGCCCTTCAAGCCATGCTGCCCCTGCCCACGATCCCTAACCCTAACCTAACACGACAATTTACTGTGACCAATTAACTTACCTCTTATAAGAGGAAATTACGACACATTTGGATAGCAGTAGAAGGATCAGTCCGAGTCAGCATGGATTTATGAAGGGAAAATCATGCTTGACTAATCTTCTGGAGTTTTTTGAGGATGTAACTATGAAAATGGACAAGGGAGAGCCAGTGGATGTAGCGTACCTGGAATACCAGAAAGCTTTTGATAAGTCTCACATAGGTGATTAGTGGGCAAAATTAGGGCACATGGTATTGGGGGCAGAGTACTGACATGGATTGAAAATTGTCTGGTTGACAGGAAATAGAGTAGCAATTAACAGATCCCTTTCGGAATGGCAGGCTGTGACCAGTGGGGTACCGCAAGGTTCGGTGCTGGGACTGCAGCTGTTTACAATATACATTAATGATTTAGATGAAGGGATTAAAAGTAACATTAGCAAATTTGCGGATGACACAAAGCTGTGTGGCAGTGTGAAATGTCAGGAGGATGTTATGAGAATGCAGAGTGACTTGGACAGGTTGGGTGAGTGGGCAAATGTATGGTAGATGCAGTTTAATGTGGATAAATGTGAGGTTATCCACTTTGGTGGCAAGAACAGGAAGGCAGATTACTATCTAAATGGAGTCAAATTAGGAAAAGGGGAAGTACAACGAGATCTAGGTGTTCTTGTACATCAGTCAATGAAAGCAAGCATGCAGGTACAGCAGGCAGTGAAGAAAGCTAATGGCATGCTGGCCTTTATAACAAGAGAAATTGAGTATAGGGGTAAAGAGGTCCTTCTGCAGCTGTACAGGGCCCTGGTGAGACCCCACCTGGAGTATTGTGTGCAGTTTTGGTCTCCAAATTTGAGGAAGGACATTCTTGCTATTGAGGGAGTGCAGCGTAGGTTCACAAGGTTAATTCCTGGGATGGTAGGACTGTCATATGTTGAAAGATTGGAGTGACTGGGCTTGTATACACTGGAATTTAGAAGTATGAGAGGGGATCTAATTGAAACATATAAGATTATTAAGGGATTGGACATGCTGGAGGCAGGAAGCATGTTCCCGCTGATGGGTGAGTCCAGAACTAGAGGCCACAGTTTAAGAATAAGGGGTAGGCCATTTAGAACAGAGATGTGGAAAAACTTTTTCACCCAGAGAGTGGTGGATATGTGGAATGCTCTGCCCCAGAAGGCAGTGGAGGCCAAGTCTCTGGATGCATTCAAGAGAGAGTTAAATAGAGCTCTTATAGATAGCGGGGTCAAGGGATATGGGGAGAGGGCAGGAAAGGGGTACTGATTGGGTATGATCACAGTGAATGGTGGTGTTGGCTAGAAGGGCTGAATGGCCTGCTCCTGCACCTTTTGTCTATTGTCTACCCAGTACATCTTTTGACTGTGGAAGGAGACTGGGGTACCCGGGGAAAACCCACGCATTTCACATGGAGGATTATAAGACATATAGGAGCAGAATTAGGTCATTCAGCCCATTGAGTCTACTCTGCCATTCCATCATGGCTGATCCCAGATCCCACTCAACCTCATACATCTGCCTTCTCACCATATCCTTTGATGCCCTGAGCGATCAAGAAATTATAAACTTAAGCCTTAAATATATACATGGACTTGGCCTCACCGCAGTCATGTCAGTGCATTCCACAAATTTACTACTCTCTGGCTACAAAAATTGCTCCTTACTTTTGTTCTAAAGGTCGCCCCCAATTTTGAGGCTGTGCCCTCTAATTCTGGATTCTGCCACCGGAGAAGACATCCTCTCCACATCCATTCTATCTGGTCCTTTCAACATTCAGTGGGTTTCAATGAGATTTCCATGCATACTTCTAAATTCCATTGACTACAGGCCTGAAGTTGCCAAACACTCCTCATGTTAACCTCTTCATTCCTGATATCATCCTCATGAACCTCCTCTGGACTCTCTCCAATGACAACACATCCTTTCTGAGATATGGGTCACAAAACTGTTGACCTTGCTCGAAGCGCAACCTTGTTAATGTCTTATAAAGCCTCAGCATTATCACCTTGCTTTTATATTCGTCTCTCCTTGAAATAAATGCAAATATTGCATTTGCCTTCTTTACCACAGACTCAACCTGTAACTTAACCTTCTGGGATCTCTGATGTCTGAACCTTCTCCATACAGAGACTCCATACAGTACAGCTCCAGAATTGAATTCCGAACTCCATAACACCCCGTGCTGTAGTAGTGTCATGCTGACCACTACACTACGTTGAATTAAGCATAAAATATAGAATAGATTGGCCCCTTGTCTAAGAGGGATGTGCTGGCATTGGAGAGGGTTCAGGAGAGGTTCACGATAATGATTCTGGGGATGAAAGGGTTAATGTATGTATGTTTTTGATGGCTCTGGGCCTCTGCTCACTGGAATTTAGAAGGATGAGGTGAGATCTCATTAAAACATATTGAATATTGATAAGCCCAAATAGAGTGGACACGGAGAGGAAGTTTCATATAGTCTACGACCGGAAGAGCCAACCTCAGAACAGGAGGAGGTTGCTAGGTTCTTCCCTAGTAATGGTGTCACAAGTTACTAAGAGAAGACAAGGGAATAGGGTTAAAATCAACCATGATGGAATGGTGGAACAGATTTGGTGGCCAAATTGCCTAATTCTGCCCCTATGTCTAATACAGCACTGGGCAGAGCACTTGGACAACAATGTGCCAATATTGATGTCGATTCATGCTAAATGTCCTCTTCCTATGCATTATCCATAATCCCTGCATTTCTTTTATATTCGTGTGTCTATAAACTGTTTAATCTCCACCAAACTGCTTGCTTTCACTACCACCCCATGAGGCACAGCAGTTAGCACAAAGCTTTACAGTGCCAGCAATTAGGGTTCAATTCCTGCCACTGTCTGTAAGGAGTTTGTATGTTCTCTCCATGACTGCATGGGTTTCCTCAATATCCTCCCATGTTCTACGGGTTAGGGTTAGTGTAGTGTGAGCATGCTATGTTGGCAGCAGAAGCATAGCAGGCTGCCCTTAGCACGTCCTGGGACTGTCATTGACACAAACGATGTATGTCACTGTATGTTTGATGTTTTGATGTACATGTGATAAACACTTAAATACTAATAAGTATTTTATTAATGCCAAGTGGGAAATTCTTTCGTCACAGCAGCAACATTCAAAATCACACTTTGCAGCGTGCAGACTTAACTAATAATAAAGTATAGAATAATAATATAAGTTCCTGTCCAATGGAATGATCTTGATAAAAACACAAAATGCTGGCAGAATTCAGCAGGCCAGACAGCATTTTGTGTTATTTATTTCCAGCATCTGCAGAATCACTCATGTTGCCTTGGGAATGATCTTGAAGCTGGGTATGGTAGCACTATGGTCTGGGAAATGCATGTGTAGCCAAGTCTCAGTTAAGCACAAAAACACTGCACTCTTGGTATTCCCTCTGGATCTTAATCAGTGCGCCAGGCTCATCCAACTTATTTCCCAAGGACCTCACGTTTGCCATGATGATCACAGGGATAGAAGGTCTATATTTCCTCCTCTGGGCATTAACCTTTGCACCCTTGGCGTCCCCCCCCCCCCCCAAGCTCCCACAAGATCTTGGGCCATAGGCAGAATAGCCTCCGTTTGCATAGCTCTTATAAACTATTGCAGGCAATTACCACTCTCGGCATTAAAAAAAGAACTTGTCCCTCATATCACCTTTAAACACCCTCCCTTCTTACCTTAAAAACATGCCCTGTGAACATGCCCTGTGTATTTGACATTTCTACCCTGGGGAAAATATTCCCACTGTCTACCCTATCTATCCCTCTTATATGTTAAAATCTCTGTCAGTCTCTCCTCAGCCTCCAATGTTCTAGTACAGGGATTCCCAGCCTTGTTTATGCCACGGACCCCTACCATTAACCAAGAGGTTTGCAGACCCCAGGAATAGGAACCCCTGTTCTTGGGAAAATAACCCAAGTCTATACAACCTCAGCTTATATCTCACGCCATCTGTTCCGAACAGCATCCGGGTGAACCTCTTCTACACCCCTTCCACAATGGGGTGACCTGAGCTGGATATGGGTGTGCAGCACCGTGCTTCTGTTCATCTAGAAACATGGAAAACCTGCAGCACAGTACAGGCCCTTCAGCTGACAAAGTTGTGCCTAACATGTCCCTACTTTACAAATTACTAGGCTTACCCATAGCCCACTATTTTTCTGAGCTCCATGTACCTATCCAAAAGTCTCTTAAAAGACCGTATTGTATCCGACTCCACCACCATTGCTAGCAGCCCATTCCACGCACTTACCACTCTGCGTAAAAAAGTTTACCCCTGACATCTCCTCTGTACCTACTCCCCAACACCTTAAACCTGTGGCCTCTTGTGGCAACCATTTCAGCCCTGGGAAAAAGCCTCTGATTATCCACACGGTCAATGCCTCTCATCATCTTGTACACCTCTATCAGGTCATTCCTCATCATCCGTCGCTCCAAGGAGAAAAGGACGAGTTCACTCAACATGTTTTCATAAAGCATGCTCCCTAATCCAGGCAACATCCTTGTAAATCTCCTCTGCACCCTTTCTGTGGCTTCCACATCCTTCCTGTAGTGAGGCGACCAGATCTATTAGTACCCTCCCATTTACTGTGTATGTCCTGTCCATATTTCACATCAAAAGTGCAGCTCTTTGTTCTTTTCATGATTTTTACTAATATAAAAATACAAATGTCAGAGTTTATACATAAAATATGGCAAGTACTAGGGGACATGCATTTAAGATTCAAGATGTCTCATCATCATTATGTGCCACGTCATGTGATGTAGACGATCATGGTCTTTCCATAACCATGATTGTTCTTGGCAAATTTTTCTACAGAGCTGGTTTGCTATTGCCTTCTGGGTGGTGTCTTTACAAGACAGATGACCCCAGCCATTATCAATACTGTTCCAGCATCTGCAGATTTCCTCGTGTTTGCCTCTTCAGAGATTGTCTGCCTGGTATCAGTGGTCACATAACCAGGACTTGTGATCTGCAACAGCTGCTCCCATGGCTTCATGTGACCCCAACCTGGGTCAAAACCACCACCACTGCTTTATTATTTCCTTATGTAGACACCTTATGTAGAGGCACTACTGTGCCTAGCATCGCTTTATGGACATACAGTCTATGTATATAAGCTACCTTATGCTTTTATATTTATTGTGTTTTACAAGTAGTAGCCTTAACTGTAACTGTTTTTGAGTCTGGTGGTCCAAGCGTGATTGCTATTAGCCTTGTCCCTGATGGGAGTGGAACAAACAGCCATGAGCAGGGTGGGTGGGGTGTTTCATGATGCTATTGGCCCTTTTCAGCACCTTTCTGTATACATGTGCTTGATGGTGTATAGGCAGGTATATATGATGCTTTGAGCAGGTTCGACTATTCATTGTCGTGTCTTCCTGTCTATCGCAGCACAGTTTACGTACCGTGCAGTGATGCAACTTGTTAGGATGCTCTCTATTGCGCATCTGTAGAATGACATGAGTACAGGTGTGCATAGTCCAGCTCTCTTTGGCACCCTTAGAAAGTAAACGCATTGGTGAGCTTTCCTGATTGTGTATGATGTGTTCTGGGACCATAAGAAATTATGCACTTCCAGGAGTTTCCACCGCTGTAAAGAGGGGTGTGAGTGTTGTTGTAAGTTGAAGGTGGGGGATGTTTAAAAGGGGATGCACTTTGAATTTGAAGGCAGAGTACGGGGTTAATGACAACATTCTTAGCAATCTGGAGGAACAGAAGAATCTTGGGACCCACATCCATAGGACCGTCAAAGTTGCCATGAAAGTTGATAGGGTTATTCAGAAGGCAATTGGGGGTTTGGGTTCAAGAACTGTGAGGTATTGTTGCAGCTCTATAAAACTTTGGTTATATCACACTTGGAATATTGTGTTCATTTCCGGTTGCCTCTTTATAGGAAGGACGTGGAAGCTTCAGAGAGGGTACAAAGGAGAATTATTAGGATGCTGCAGGGTTTGGAGAGCATGTCTTAACAGGATAGGTTGAGCAAGCTAGGGTTTTTCTCTTTGGAGCAAAGGAGGATGAGTGGTGACCTGATAGAGGTGTACACAATGATAAGAGGCATAGATCGAGTGGACAGCCAGCACCATTAACAAAGGAGTGTTCATGGGTTCATGGACCATTCATAAGTCTCATGGCAGAGGGGAAGAAGTCTTTCCTCAATCATTGGATGTGTGTCACCTGACTCCTGTACCATCTCTGATAGTTGTAAGGAGTATGTTCTGGATGGTGAGTGTCCTTAGCAATGGATGTCACCTTCTTAGGGCACCACTCCCTCAATCGTGGGGAAAATTGTGCCTTTCAGCTGAATGTACAACCATCTGCAGTCCCTTGTGATCCAGTGTATTGGAGCCTCCACAACAGGCTGTGATGCAAACACTCAGCTATTTGTGTGAGTTTTGAATGGACAAATTGGGTGTCAACTTTCCAAATTACAACCCAGGATAGCTCCAAGATTTCCAGGATTCCATTAAGGGGATAGTATTTGAAAACTAAAATACTGCAAACACTAAACATCTGAGATAAAACAGAGACAGTCAACTTGGAAGGCAGTAGTAGAGGGGAGAACAGAGGTAAGGTTTGAGGACTTAAGAGTGAAGTGTTAGCTACCATCCACATGAAGTGTTTTTCTCTACAGATGCTGCTGGACTTAATGAATATATTGTTAGTCAAAGTCGAGTTTATTGTCAAATGTGCAAGCACAAGGTGCGCAGGTGCGGCAGCATCACGTGCACATAACACTAGATGACATTTACATACCTTAAACATAAATTAAACACATTTTTACAAACACTTAAAGCAAACAAAAATAAAATCTATTCTAGTGCAAAGTGCTAAAATTACTTCCATCTAAGCTGTGCAGTGCAGGGCTGCACAGTAACTCAGACGCTGCCACGCACATAGCCTTTATTACACAGCTGGAATTTTCTTTTATATAATGTTAATATAATTTTGAAATTGTGTTAATATAATTAAAAATCTAAGTTAATATAATTGTGAAATACTCTAATTATGTCAGTGAATATAATCTATACATTTTCTAAGTAACAAAGCCTTTACTTTGAAACATTTTAGAGCTTCAAGGTATTTGTCAGTGTTTCAAGTTGTAACACTGGACAGATCAGGCAGCATTTATGGAAATAAAGACAGTTGACATTTCCTGTCGAGATCATTCACTAAGACTGGAAAGGAAGGGGGGAGAAACCAGAATAAGATGTGGGGAGGGGGACAAGGTTGAAGGTGATAGGTGAAGCCAGATGAGGGTGACCGAGTCCTGAAGGAGGGTCTCGACCCCAAAAGCCCACTGTTTATTAATTTCCGTAGATGCTGCCTGACCCGCTGAGTTTGTCCAGCGCTTTGTGTGTGTTGCTCTGGATTTCAGCATCTCGTGTTATTAGTTTTCAGGACGTGTAAAAATGTCCTGCTGAGCGATGGTTGATCCCCGTAATGGGAACGTTGTTTAAAGTGCTCTAAATACTGCTAAACTGTAGTGATTAAGATTATGTCAATGTCGCTAATGAGGCTAAGTGTCCCATTTTCTCTCCCGTTGCGTTCATCACTGATCTAACTCAGATTGATACCGGCGTGGAGAGGAAGCGACGAAAGTTGATCTGCCGACGATGAGCTCTTTCTTCGCTGCTCAGCGCGTTCGTCTGTGGGCAAGCGGAGAGACCTTCAGCCGGTCGAGTAAATACCGATACATAATTCTTAAACAGAAGTACTGTACTATGCTAACGGACGGGCTGAGCCGCGCGGGATTAAAAAAATACCTGTCGAGCGCGATGGTTTGTAGTTTGCTTGAGGGAGGAGCCTCGGGGATGGTTTACTAATGAGCTGGGCAGGAGGAGTTTGGGAGGGAGTAGGTGACTGAGTTATTTGTCCTCTTCATCAGTGGCATGTGTGATCAGCACGCCGTGTGGAGTTGAAGCGGGTATCCCTGAGAGAGATACAACAACTCCTCCCACGTCACTCCCTTACCCTCCCCGCCTGGTCTTCAGAGCTCACCCACTCTTGACCCCACCCGGTGGGCTTGTTGGGGCCTTTGGCCACCATGGATACTAGTCACGTTAGAGACGGGACCGGCGACGGGAGAATGGAGTGTAACGGGGTGGACGCTGGTAAGTCAAACGAGGGAGGGAAGGATCTTGTATCAAGGCGATTGAAAACACCTACTTAAGCAGCTTTACTGGCGCTGTACCGGCGCGGAGAGAGTTAAGTAAGAGTTTCCAGAGCGCTTTGGGGAGGTTTCTCTGTCGCGCTATCTCCAGTTCTGCACAGACACGGTCCGAAGATTCTTTGCAAACTTTCTCTCCGCATTTTTTTTTAGGCGATTAAAATGTTATTTTTAAACTCGCGTTTTTCAACGACCCTCCAGCCGCCCAGGGCTCGCGGTGTATCAGTCGGCGCAAGCTTAACCCCATTTAGCCAACGCCGCCTCCACCTCCACCTCCACCCCCACCCCGTCCCAAATCCGCACCCTATTCTGTCCAGCAATGCCTCCGCGTCTCAGAAAGGTTTGGGTCTGCGGTGAAATGAGCCTCGTATCCCAGACCAAGGGAACGACAACAGCTTACAAGTCCACTCGTCTCGACAGGGGGCTCCGTCCAATTCTAGCTCCCCCGCTTCCGCGGTCCCATGCGTTTTCCTCTGCAATACAAATTCAAACCCGCACACCCCGGCGTCCCCTCTCTCCCAAACACACTCGCAGTCGTTTTGGCTCTCACCCCATTTCGCCTCTATCTCATTCCCACCACACGCACTGGAAGACGGAGATAACTTCTATCAAATATAGTTAAGCGCGCCTAAACTAAGAATATTTAGCAAGCGTGGCAAGTGGACATTAACAGAGGACCGGAAGACAAGAGGAAACCAGTCTTAACTGTAAATATACGGGACATCGATAAGGCTGCTTGGAGGACTGGGCACAGTTTTGATCTCATTTCCTCGCATCTGAGATAATTATCAGAAGCTCTCCGTAGGCTGGGTCCTCCCATCCGTCTCACAATCTCTGACTCTTTATCAGGCAGGAGGTACGGTAGCATTAGGACAAGGACTATATGGATTGGAAACAGCTTCTCTCTGCTACAGTACCACTAAGCCAACCCCCGCCACCACCCAGGTCTCTCATCATCTGTGGAGCGCTGGTAGTGTTATACAGGTTACTTTTGAATTGTATGGTAAATGTATCTTGCAGTAAATGTCAGTCTTGTGGAATATATTATCTGATTTGTGGTAATATTACTTTGTGTTATGTGTGAATTATGTGCACTGAGTTGTCACTTTGATCCAGAAGGACATAGTTTTGTATGTGTGGGTAAAATGACAATATACTGGGAAATTGAACTTAGAAACTTTAAAATAAAGCATGTGAAGTAGAGGAAGTGCAGCAAACATTTGCCAAACTGGTTCTAGGATTCAGTACATTTTTCAGTTTGAGGAGAGATTCAGTAAACCAAGTTTCCATCGAGGAAGCAGACTGGAGATTCCATGGAGGTGAAAGAGGCACCCAGATGGGATGTTGCCTTGTAGCACAGTTAGTGATGGGCTGTGAGCAACACTGAATCATGACTGAAAGTAGAACATAGTTGGGAGCTTAACATCCAAGGATACACATTGTAGCAAAATGCCAGGCAGGTAGGCAGAGGAGATGGGGTGGCTCTGTTGGTAAAAAAAAGATGAAACCAAATCCTTAGAAAGAGGTGACATAGGATGACATAAAAGTGAAAGAGTTCTGAAAGAGGTTGCTGAAGAGATTGTGGAGGCATTAGTAATCATTAGATTCTGCAATGGTTCTGGGGGACTGGAAAAATGCACAAGGTGACGCACACAAGGCTGCCTAACAAGGTACTAAAATAAATAAAAGATGGACCGATTGGCAGGAGGCAAAGAAGGAGCCTTTTCTGTTTGGCCACTGGTGTTCTGCACGGTTCGGGAGAGGGATCGCCTCTTTGTTAAATGCCAGTGATTTAGATGAAAGAATTGAGGGCTTTGTGGCTGCATTTGTGGATGATACAAAGATAGATGGAGGAGCAAATAGTATTGAGGAAGCAGCGAGGCTGCAAAAGAACTTGGGGGAGTGGGCAAAAAAGTGGCAGGTGGAATACTGTATATTGTGGAATAATGTGTGCTTATGCACCTTTGTAGGAGGAATAACAGTGTAGATGGGCAGAAATTCAAAAATCAGAGGTGCAAAGGGAGTCCTCATTGCAGGATTCCCTAAATGGTAATTTGCAGGTTGAGTTGATGATAAAGGAAGGCAAGTGCAATGTTAGCATTCATTTCGAGAAGTCTAGAATATAAAAGCAAGGATGTAATGCTGAAGCTTTATAAAGTATTGGTCATACTGTACTTGGAGTATCGTGAGCAGTTTTGGGCTCCTTATCTAAGAAATGATATGCTGATATTGGAGATGGTCCTGAGGAGGTTCACAAGAATGATTCCGTGAATGAAAGGGTTAATGTATGAGATGCATTGGATGGCTCTGGACCTGTACACTTGAGAGTTTAGAAGAACAAGGGTGGATCCCACTGAAACCTGTGGAATATTGAAATATCCAAACACCGCTACTTTATTATTTCCTATCAGAGTCACTCTATGTACAAACACATGAAAATATGCCTAGTGTCACTTTATGGGCATAAATCAATCTAAGTATATCAATTATCTTATGTATTCATAGTTATTATGTTTTTATTGTTAATTAGTTCTTTAGCTTATGTGTTTTTTGGTACTGCATCGGATCTGGAGTAACAATTATTTCATTCTCCTTTACACTTGTGTACTGGAAATGAAATTAAACAATCTTGAATCTTGAGCATAACGTCCCAGTGTGCGAAAAGCTTTCTTTACAACTCCATTTACCATAAGTAAGCAGAAGATAAATAACATTACAGAAAAGTTAGCTGATGGTCATTCCTCTAGGATGGTACTTTCACGTGTACAGGAAGGAACCTTTTTAAATCTCCCATTGAGTGCATGTGCATTCAATTACCAGGTGAAATGCTTGCTTTTAGTCAAGACCTGGAAAGCTGCAATAAAGAGCCTCACCTCCCTCTACCACCAGAATGTAGCTACATTCCTTGACACAAAGCTTATGAAGCATTGGTTTGTTCAAATGACAAACTGTCACAGCCTCAACCAGCCTGGGTTTATGGATAAGTTCTGAAACATTTAGAGGAGCAACCGGTTCAGCTTGTTGCTTGGGTGGGTCCACTACAGCACTTATTCAATACCTCATTACATAATTTCCAGCATCTGCAGAACCTCTTGTGTTCACCTCATTACACAGTCAGAATGGAGAGACAGATTCCCGGAAGGCAGCAAGCACTCTGTGTCTCTTTGATAGGAGCAGGCTGAGGCTGTGTGAAATTAACACACAACATATTGAGACATCGAGGAGTTACAATTCAGAACTAAGTGTGGAATGCTGTCAATATTAGCAGTAGTAGTGCAGTCATTCGAGTTGAGTATAATACACCACATGGCTCTTGACAGACTCCTTACTGACAGCAGCCAGAATTAAACTTGGATCACCAGTTTTGCAACTACCATGCTACTGTGCCGCCTCAAATCTATTAATGCTGTTAGCCACTGTAGTATTTACCTATTCATTCAATCACAGGACTTGGACATTATTGATCTCGCCGCTGTCTGGAAGGACTCTGTATGTTCTTTAACGTGACCGTGTAGGTTTCCTTCAGAGGCTCCAGTTTCCTCGCACAGTCCAAAGACGTACATGTTGGTAGATTAATTGGTTGTCTTATGATTAAGCTAGGGTGAAATCGGGGGTTGCTGGGCAGCGCAGCTCAAAGGGATGGAAGAGCCTGTTCCACATTGTATCTCAGTAGTAAGAAGGCTAGTTTTCATTACCCGTCCATGAACTGAGTATGTGGATCAGAGTCTACCACTTTGCTGTGTCTCATGATCCAAACTGACCTAGAATGACGTATTTCCTACCCACAGTGACTTTCGCATGGTCTTGGTGAGTGTCCACATCTCGCATCTGTACGTAAGAATGGTCTCTATGATTGCAATGAAGATCCTTTTCTTGAGCCCTCTGGTCAGGTTCAACCTCCAGATTTCCTTCATGTCATTCATAGCCTTCCACGCGAGCGCTTTCTGTATCTTTATGTCCTTCTCTGAACTCATCATTCTTGCCCCGAAGTACTTGTAGTCTACGACTTTCTTAATGGTATCATTCTTTACGGTCTTGAGAGTACCTTCATCACTGTTGAACGCCGTGTACTCTGTCTTTTTAGCATTTAGGTGAAGTCCAAATTTGTTGCACTCAATTTCCAGTAGCTGCTGTGCTTCCTCCATCTGGTCAGAGAGCAGGACTGTGTCACCTGCAAAATCGAGATCTGTGAGCGTAACTAGTCTGACCCTTTTGGTTTGTCCTGGTTTTATGGTAAAACCAAGCTTGTCATTATCTTTGGTAGCTCGACATCGAGGGTAATCAAGGACGATTATAAAGATGTAGGGTGCCAGAGTGTCTCCTTGCAGCACACCAGCTAGGAGCTCGAACACTGCTGTTTCTCCATCTGGTTATACAACTTTCGCCATGGTCTCGGTATAGCTGGACTCTCTCAGTAGATGGTCTGGCACTCCATAAGCTTTCAGGATCTTCAGCGTTTTACCTCGGTGAATGGAGTCAAAAGCTTTGTGAAAATCGATAGAAGTAAGCACAGTTGGTAGGTTGTTCTTCTTGACTTCCTCGATGATTCTACGGAGAGCAAGTATTTGTATTACTGTTGTGCACTTCTGCCGAAAACCATTCTGATTGAATCTTAGTTTAGGGTCAGCTTTAGTAAAGGCATCAAAGATTATGGGGAGAAGGCAGGAGAATGGGGTTGAGAGGGAAAATAAACCAGACATGATGGAATGGCAGAGCAGACTTGATCAGCTGAAAGGCCTAATTCTGCTCCTGTGTCTGTCGTCTTATGTTCATTTAAGACCATAAGACATTTGAGCAGAACTAGGCCACTCAGCCCATTGAATGTGCTCCATCATGGCTGATCCCCGATCTCACTCAACCTCATACACCTGTCTTCTCGCCATATCCTTTGATGCCCCCGACCATCAGGAAACAATCAACTTCAGCCTTAAATATACCCAAGGACTTGGCCTCTACCACAGTCTGTGTCAGAGCATTCCATAGATTCACCACTCTGGCTCAAAACATTTCTCCATACCTCTGTTCTAAAGGTTGCCTCTCAATTTTGAGGCTGTACGCTCTTGTTCTGGATACCCCCACCATAGGAAATATCCTCCCCACATCCACCCGATCTAGTCCTTTCAACATTCAGTAGATTTTAATGAGATTTACTGCATTCTTATAAATTCCAGTGAGTTCAGGTTCATCTTGGAATACAAGTCCATAAGCTAGGATTAAAAATAGGTAGGTTTCTGGGTGGTGTGGCTCATTGGGCTGGAATGGCCTGTTCACGCTGTATCTCTAAATAAAAAAGAACCTTTAAACTGTTGTTTGTCTTTGTTGGGTGTAGTTTTTCACTGATACTATTGTGTTTACATGTATTTACTGAACGCCCACAAGAAAATGCATCTCAGGCGACATATATGTACTTTGATAATAAATTTACTTTGAATTTTTAAAGTGGCTACACAGTTAATAGGGTGTAAAGAGGGTACAGATGAGTTGTTGAGTTCAAGAATCAAGAAATTAAGTTGCAGCTTTATAAAACTCTGGTTAGACCACATCTGGAGTATTGCACTCAGTTCTGATTGCCCCATTATAGGAAGGATGATGAGGCTTTGGAGAGGGTGCTGACTGGATTAAACAGCATGTGGGAAAAGGAGAGTTTGGACAAATGTGGGTTGTTTTCTCTGGAGTGATGGGGGCTGAGGGAGTACCTCAGAGTATTCCATAAAATTATAAGAGGTAAAGATAGATGTCTAATTGGATTTGGTTTATTATTGTTGCATGTACTGAGAAACAGTGATAAAAATTGTCTGGCAAACCTTTCATACAGATCAGATCATTACACAATGTATTGAGGGAGAATAAGGGAGAACTGTAACAATGCAGAATAAAGTAACAGCTACAGAGAAAGTGCAGTGCAGGATAGTAAAGTGAAAGATCATAATGTGGTATATTGTAAGGTCAAGAGTCCAAGTTATTAAACAAGAAAACTCTTTGATATTCTTATAACAGTGGGATAGAAGTTGTTCTTGAGCCTGGTGGTACTGTGGCACGCGAACCGGCTCACGAAGTGGCGCGTGCCGACATTGAGGCCGGTCCCAAAGAGGGCACCAAGTCTGCTTCACCAGCAAGGGGAAAAGCCCACGCGTGGGACGGGACTGTGAATACGCGTCCCCTACAGTATTCCCGCCCGCGGAGGGCAGGATCAGGAAGGCTTTAAAGCGAGGCCGCGAAGTTTGAATAAGTCTCTTTTTGCAACTGCAGCTCACCAACTCCGTGTCGTTATTTCAGCGCTGCGTGTAGCACACCGCTACAGTACGAGCTTTTAGGCTTTTGTATTTTCTGCCCAATGGGAGGGGGGGAGAAGAGAGAATGTCCGGGATCGGTGGGGTCTTTGATTATGCTGTTTGATTTACTGAGGCAGCAATAAGTGTAGACAGAGCCCCTGGTGGGGAGTCCATAATAGATGGAATGCGTTTAAGATGAGAGGGGAAAAGTTTAAAGGATATGTGGGGTGGATATGGGGGATACGCAGAGAGCTGGGTGCCTGGAATGCCTGGTGGTGGCTGATAGTTTGGAGATGTTTAAGAATTTCTTAGAAAAGCACATGAATATGCAGAGGGATTTTTTTGCATTATTTACTTACTTTGTAATTTGTGTAGAGTCATAGAGCAATATAGCATGGAAGTAGATCCTTTGGCCCAATTCATCCATACTGACCATGGTGCCCACCAAGCTAGTCCTATTTGCCTGTGTTTGGCCATATCCCTCTGTCTTTGTACTGTACTGCTCCCACAAAACAACAAATTTCAGGTAATTTTCATCATCACCATCATTACGGGCCGTGTCGTATGATGTGAGCAGTCATGGTCTATGACCATGATTGTTCTTGACAAGTTTGTCTACAGAAGTGGTTTGCCATTGCCTTCTTCTGGGCAGTGTCTTTACAAGACAGGTGACCCCCTCCATTATCAATACTCTTCAGAGATTGTCTGGGGTTAGTGGTCACGTAACCAGGACTTATGATATCATATCAGGGTGTCATCTGGCCAGTCCTGATAAAGGAGCTCAGCTCGAAACCTTGACGGCTTACTCCCTTCCATAGAAGCTGTCTGACCTGCTGAGTTCCTCAAGCATTTTGCGTTGCTTTGGATTTCCAACATCTGCAGATTTTCTCATGCCTGCTATATGCACCAGCTGCCCACACGGCCATCCACCACCTACGGCTTCACATGACCCTGATCAGGGGGTTAAACACCTTGCCCAAGGGTAACCTGCAGGCTAGTGGAGAGAAGGAGTGCTTTACACTTCCTTTGGTAGAGACGCATCTCCACCCCACTACCCACAGGTTATATTACATAGTGATAATAAACCTAAATCTGATTGTGAATCTGGAGATGGACATTTTGAAGCTGAAGAGATTAGTTTAATTAGGTGTTATTAGCTTAATTGGCTCAGCCCAACATCATGTCCTGTCCTGCCCTGCCCTGTACTGTTATATGATGTATGTGTTACAGTTTTGATCTCTCACCTTTAAGCTACCCCCTCTAGCATTCTACATTTCTATCCTGGGAAAATGACTGTAACTATCTATCCTATCAGTGCCCTGGGGTAAAGCATGCAGGTTCAGATTAATTTATTGTCGTATTAAATGTGAAAGTGATGATTGGTTCAGGAGTCTGACAGCAGTGAAGAAGTAGTTGTTCTTGAGTTGGGTTGCCCCCAGCTTTCAAACCCCTGTATCTTCTACTAGGAGATAAATAAGAAGTAAATGGCCTGGCGGTGGGCATCCTTGACAATACTGTCTCCCTTCCATATGTCCCATGTTTGACCTCATCATCCATGCTTCCACAGATGGAACTGGAATGGAGAAGCAAGTCATCTCATCTTCCTGGGACTGCCTGAGAAGTAGTAGGTCCTCTGGTTTTTGTAGCTCTACTCACCTCAAATCTGACTTGGCTCCACAAGCTACAGACTCACTTTAAAGGTCTCGACTGCTCATGTTTTCTGTGTTATTATTTTTTTTTGCAAAGTTTGTCTTCTTTTGCACATTGGTCTTTGTTTATGTATTGTTCTTCATAAATTTTGTATTTCTTTATTTTCCTGTAAATGCCTGTAAAAAGTTAATCTCAGGATAGCATATGGTGACACATACTTGATGATAAATTTACTTGGACTGACTTTTACTTCAACTTTTATAAGGCATGCACTCTGGAAATATCAATAGTCTGCAAACCTATGTCTGGACTGTAGGTGACAGCAATGTGTAAAACTGAAGTGCTCCTTTATTTTCCTGAGCCTGCCATAGAAATTTGGTCATTCGTCCTTTCAAGCTTTGAGAGCAGCACGGTGGCCCAATTAGTAGAGCTGCTCCCTCACATCACCATTGATCATGTTTCAGGTTCAACTCTCACTTCTGCCACTGTTTTTGCAAAGTTTACACTTACATTATTTTCCCTGTGACTGTGTGCTTCCTAAGAGGCAGACAGGATTCTGTAAAATTAGATCCCTAATTCATGTCTAAGAAATGAGTGAGGTACAGGAAGTAGCAAATGATGGAACTCTTGAGCAACAAACACAACATGCTGGAGGAGCTCAGCAGGTCAGGTGGCATCTGTGGAGAGAAATGTACTTTCAAACGCTTCAGGCTGTGACCTTTCTTCAGGACTGGAAAGAAGGGAGAGAAGCCAGAATAAGAAGTTGGGGAAAGGGGAAGGAGTACAAACTACCAGGTTTTTAGTTGAAACCTAGTGAGGAGGCGGAATGAAAGGGAATGATAGAGAAGCTGAGAGGTGATAGGTGGAAGAAGCAAGGAAGATGGAGGAATCTGATGAGAGAGGACTGAAGACTATGGTATAAAAAGGAAGTGGTGGGAAATCAGCAAGAGGTGATCCATAAGACCGTAAGACATAGGAGTAGAAGTTGACCATTCAGCCCATCAAGCCTGCTCCGCCATTTCATCATGGCCGATTCATTTTCCCTCTCAACCCCATACTCCTGACTTCACCCCATAACCTTTCACACCTCAACTAATCAAGAAATGATCAACCTCCGGCTTAAAGATAACAATGACCTGACCTCCACAGCCACCTGTGGCAATGAATTCCATAGAGCTACCACCCTCTGGCCAAAGAAATTCCTCCTCATCTTGGTTCTAAATGGACGTCCTGCTACTCTGAGGCAGTGCTCTCTGGTCCTAGACTCCCCAACTATAGAAAAGATCCTCTCCACATCCACTCTGTTTAGGTCTTTCAACATTCGATAGGTTTCAATGAGATCTCCCTTCATTCATCTAAATTCCAGCAAGTACAGGCCCAGAGCCATCAAATGCTCCTCATATAATAACCCTTTCATTCCGGAATCATTCTCCTGAACCTCCTCTGAACTCTCACCAATGTCAGCATTCCCTTTCTTGGATAAGGGGCCCAAAACTGCTCACAATACTCCAAGTTAGGTCTCACAAGTGCCCTATAAAGCATTAAATCCTTGCTTTTATATTCTAGTTCTTTCAAAATGAATGCTAACATTGCCTTCATCACCACCAATTCAACCTGCAAGTTATCCTTTAGCGAATCTTACACAAGGATTTCCAAGTCCCTTTGCAGCTCAGGTTTTTTGAATTTTCTCTCTGTTTAGAAAATAGTCTATGCCTTTATTCCTTCTACCAAAGTGCATGACCATAGACTTCCTGCCACTGTATTACATATGCTGGTTGTTCTAATCTGTCTAAGTCCTTCTACAATCTCTCAACACCACCTGCCCCTCCAGCAATCTTTGTATTATCTGTAAACTTGGCCATAAAGTCATCAGTTCCAAAGTTACATTGACATATAACATAAAAAGATTTCCCATCATCGACTCCTGCAGAACACCAGAAGTAACCAGTAGCCAGCCAGAAAAGGCTCCCTTTATTCCCACTCTTTGTCTTCTGCCAATGATGCAATCCTCTATCCATGTTAGTATCTTGCCTGAAATACCCTGGGCTCTTATCTTAATAAGAAACCTGGTCAAAGGCCTTCTGAAAAGCCAAGTGCATAACATTCACTGATTCCCTTGGTCTTTTGTACTGTTTTTACCGCAAAGAATTCCAACACATTTGTCAGGCAAGATTTTCCTTGAAGAAATCATGCTGACTTTGGCCTATTTTATCATGTGCATCCAAATAGCCTGAAATCTCATCCTTAACAATTGACTTCAAAATCTTCCCAACCACCAAGGTCAGACTAACTGGTCTACAGTTTCCTTTCTTCTGCCTCCCTCCCTTCCTGTAGAGTGGAGCAATTTTTCAGTCCTCTAGAATTATGCCAGAAACTAGTGATTCTTGAAAGATTATTACTATTGCCCCCACAGTCTCTTCAGGTACCTCGGTAAGAGCTCTGGGGCGTAGTCCATCTGATCCAGGTGACTTACTTACCTTTAGACCTTTCTGCTTCCCAAGCCTGTTCACCCTAGTAATAGCAACTGCAGTCACTTCTGCCCCTGACACTTTTTGACATCTGGCATACTGCTAGTGTCTTCCAGAGAGAAGACTGATGCAAATTACTTATTCAGTTTATTTGCCATTTCCTTATCCTCAATATTACCTCTCCAGCATCATTTTCCAGCAGTCCAATATTTACTTTTGTCCTCATTTATATGTCTGAAAAAAAACTATTTGTACCCTTTTTAATATTATTAGCTAGTGTACCTTCCTATTTCATCTTTTCCCGCCTAATGGCTTTTCAGTTCCCCTCTGGTCTTAAAAGTATCCCAATCCTCTGACTTTCCACAAATTTTTGCTATTATATGCCCTCTCTTTTACTTTTATGTTGGCTTTGACTTCCATTGTCAGCCACGGTTGCATACTGCCTTTAGAATTCTTCTTCTTCTTTGGGATATATCTATCCAATATGGTCCCAGAAACTCCAGCCATTGCTGCTCTGACGTCATCCCTGCTAGTGTTCCCTTCCAATCAATTTTGACTGGTTCCTCTCTCATTCCCCTGTAATTCCCTTTATTCTACTGTAATAGTGTTGCATCTGACTTTAACTTTTCCCTCTCAAATTGCAAGGTGAATTTTATCATATTATGATCACTGTCTTCTAAGGGTTCCTTTATCTTAATCTCCCTAATCAAATCCTGTTCATTACACATCACCCAATCCAAAATAGCCTTTCTCCTAGTGGGGTCAACCACAAGATGCTCTATAAAGCCATCTCCTATGCATTCTACTAATTCTCTCTCTTGGGATGCAGCACCAATATGAATTTCCCAATATACCTGTATACTGAAATCCCCCATGACTTTCATAACATTGCCTTTTTGACATTCCTTTTCTATCTCCTATTGTAATTTGTAGCCCACATCCTAGCTACTGTACAGAGGCCTGTATATACCTGCCACCAGGTTTTTTTTACCTCTGCAGTTAACTATACACACAAATATTTTAATAAAAACACAAAATGCTGGCAGAACTCAGCAGGCCAGACAGCATCTATGGGAGGAGGTAGTGATGATGTTTCAGGCCGAAACCCTCCTGAAATCCACTAGGGGTTTCGGCCCGAAACGTCGTCACTACCTCTTCCCATAGATGCTGTCTGGCCAGCTGAGTTCTGCCAGCATTTTGTGTGTTTATTTATTTTCATCATCTGCAGATTCACTCGTGTTGACACAAATATTCTACATCTTTCGATCCTATGTCACCTCTTTCTAAGGAGTTGATTTCATTTTTTACCAGCAGAACCACCCCACCCCCTCTGTCTACCTGCCTATCTTTATGATACAATGTGTATTCTTGGATTTTATACTTCCAACTATGATCTTCGTTCAGCCATGGTTCAGTGATGCCTACAACATCATACTTGCCACTCTCTAACTGTGCTACAAGATCATCTACTTTATTCCATATACTGTGTGCATTCAAATATAACACCTTCAGTTCTGTATTTGTCACCCTTTTCAATTTTGTCCCCATATTACACTACTACTCATCCCACTGAATGCAGTTTTTCTCTGTCATCTGCCTGCCCTTCCTGACAGTCTCACGGTACACTGCCTCACTTGTGTACCCACTGCCCCATCCTCAGCCTCCCTGCCAAGATAGTGACAGGCAGGTCATGAGGGCTGGGGAGGAGAAGAGAAGACGGGACATAAGAATGACATTCCAAAGAGGTGCAGGTTGGCAAGTTAATTGATTGATGTAAGTTGCCCCCAGTGTGCGACTGAGGGGGAGGATATGGGTGGGAATGCAGAGGGAATAAAAAGGGATTGATAGAAATGGTAGGCATAGGCTCAGAGGTTATGTACGTTGTTTCAAGCACACGCATGGGACAAATAAAGCTAATCTTTTTTATTGTTTATCATCCCTATGAAAGTTTGACACACGAAATGCTGGAGGAAATCAGCAGATCAGGCAACATCTATGGAAAGGATGCTGCTGCAGCCTACCCACTTCAAGGTTTGACGTGTTGTACCTTCAGAGATGCTCCTCTGCACACCACTGTTATAATGTGTGGTTACTTGAGTTACTATTGTCTTCCTGTCAGCTTGAACCAGTCTGGCCATTCTTCTCTGACCTCTCTCATTAACAAAGTATTTTCACCCACAGAACTGCCGCTCTTCAAATGCTTTTTCTTTTTCACACTAGTCTCTATACACCCTAGAGACTATTGTGCATGAAAATCCCAGATCAGCAGTTTCCGAGATGTTTAAACCACCCAGTCTGACACCAACAATTATTCCATGGTTAAAGTCACTTAGATCACAGTTCTTTCTCATTCTGATGTTTGATCCGACAACAACTGAACCTCTTGACAATGTCTGGATGCTATTATGCATTGAGTTGCTGCCACGTGATTGGCTGAGTAGATGGTTGCATTAACAGTGTACCTAATAAAATGGCCACTGAGTGTATAAACAAGGAAGAGATTGGTGTGGCAACTGTGGTGAAGCATTGCTAAACGGGCTGTAGAGAGAGTCTCAGCAGAGGCAAGGACAGGGAGGGATAGATAACAGAGTAGAAGCTCAAAGATGAAAAGCTGGCAAAATTAAACTTCGCACCACCTGTCAAGAGAAAACCAGAGTTAACACATCAGGTTACTGTAAAATCATCAGACATAAAAATTTTTGATGTACTACTAGTGGTGCTGAATTTCCTATCTGAACTTTAGGAAAGAGAAAGTCTGCTGTCACAATAGGAAGAGGATCAGAAAGAGCAATATTACTATTCTGGGAGATGTATAATCTAAATTATTGATTGCAACATGGAGAAAATGTGTTTCCTGAAGTCTAACCAGTACTCATAACAATCCCTTAGAGAGAGATTCATATAGCCATATAACAATCACAGCACGGAAACAGGCCATCTCGCCCCTCCTAGTCCGTGCCGAACTCTTAATCTCACCTAGTCCCACCTACCCGCCCTCAACCCATAACCCTCCTCTCCTTTCCTGTCCATATACCTATCCAATTTTACCTTAAATGACACAACTGAACTGGCCCCTACTACTTCTACAGGAAGCTCATTCCACACAGCTATCACTCTCTGAGTAAAGAAATACCCCCTCGTGTTTCCCTTAAACTTCTGCCCCCTAACTCTCAAATCATGTCCTCTCGTTTGAATCTCCCCTACTCTCAATGGAAACAGCCTATTCACGTCAACTCTATCTATCCCTCTCAAAATTTTAAATACCTCGATCAAATCCCCCCCCTCAACCTTCTACGCTCCAATGAATAGAGACCTAACTTGTTCAACCTTTCTCTGTAACTTAAGTGCTGAAACCCAGGTAACATCCTAGTAAATTGTCTCTGCACTCTCTCTAATTTATTGATATCTTTCCTATAATTTGGTGACCAGAATTGTACACAATATTCCAAATTTGGCCTTACCAATGCCTTGTACAATTTTAACATTTGTTTAACATTCATTAAACAAACGCAAAAAGGTCTGTCTGGCTCAGTTGAACAACTTGGTCAAGTTGTCAAACAGAGTTTCTTGAAGTCTAAACAGCATTTGTAGCAAGACCTTAGAGGAGGGGTTCCCAGCCTGGGGTCCAATGACCCTTTGGTTAAAGGAGCCCTTGCCTTAGCGAAATATTGATCAAACACAAGCAAATAGAACTGGCTCAGGTGGACAACTTGGTCAAGTTGTCAAAGAGCCTATTTCCATGGTGTATAACTCTAGGAATCAAAGCTAATTGCTCTCCCACCTTATCCTTGCTTGCTTGTCGCCTCCCTCTGGTGCTCCTCCCCCTTTTTCTTTCTTCCATAGACTTCTGTCCTCTCTTATTAGATTCCCCTTTCTGCAGCCCTGTATCTCTTTCACCAGTAAACTTCCCAGCTCTATACTTCACCTCTTCCCCTCACCGTTTCATCTATCACCTTGCTTCTCCCTCTCCTTCCCCCCCCCCCGCAACTTTTAACTCCGACTCCTCAGCTTTTTTTTCTCCAGTCCTGCTAAAGGGTCTCAGCCCAAAATGTTGACTGTTTACTCTTTTCCATAGAAGCTGCCTGATCTGCTGAGTTCCTCCTTTTATGTGTGTTTTGCTTATTGCTGAACAGCATAATTGTCACTGCTACTACCATCAGGCATGAGGTATAGGAGTCTTAGGTCCCATACCACCAGGACAGGAACAGTTATTAAACGATAAACATGGGGCTGCTGAGTCAGCACAGATGACTTCACTCACCTGAACACTGAACAGATTACACAACCTACAGACTCACTTTCAAGGACTTGACAACTCATGTTCTCAGTATTACTTTTTTATTTGCACAATTTGTCTTTTGCACATATGCTATTTGTCAATCTTTATGTATATTTTTTCTTTGTATTTCTTTGTTTTCCTTTAAATGCCTGCAAGAAAATAAATCCAAAATACGATCATAAGATATAGGAGCAGAATTAGACCATTTGGCCTATATTGAGTCTGCTCTGCCATTTCATATTCTCTCAGCCTCCGTCTCCTGCCTTCTCCCCATGTCCCTTCATGCCCTGAATAATCAAGAATTAGTCAACTTCTGCTTTAACCATACCCAATTACTTGACCTCCACAGCTGCCTGTGGCGAGTTTCACAGATTCACCACTCTCTGGCTAAAAAAAATTTTTCCTCATCTCTGTTCATAAAGGTCACCCCGATTCTGAGACTGTGCTCTTGTCTTAGATTCCCTCACCATAGGAAACATTCTCTCCACATCCACTCTTCAAGGCATTTCAACATTCAATAGGTTTCAATGAGGTTATTCATCATTCTTCTGAATTCCAGTGAACACAGGCCCAGAGCCAACAAACACTTTTCATCTGACAAGCCGTCCAATCCCGAAATCATTTTCATGAACCTCCTTTGAACCCTCTCCAACATCAACATATCCCTTCTTAGATAAGGAGCACAAAACTGCTCACAATACTGCAAGTGAGGCCTCACCAGTGCTTTATAAAATTTAAACATTACATTCTTTGCTTTTATATTCTAGTCCTCTTAAAATGAATGGTAACATTGCATTTGCCTTCTTCACTACAGACTCAACCTGCAAATTAACCTTGATGGAATTCTGCACGAGGCCTCCCAAGTCCCTTTGCACCTCAGATTTTTAAATTTTCTCTCCATTTAGAAATTAGAATATGCTTTTATTCCTTCTATCACAGGCATGACCTTAGATTTCCCAACACTGCATTTCTTCTGCAATTTCACTGCTTCTTCAAAACTACCTGTCTTTATATCATCCACAAACTTAGCAACAAAGCCATCAATTCCATAATCCAAATCAGTGACAAAGGTGCACTCAGCCAGATGGCTTGAGATGTGTCTATTTTAATGCAAGGAGTATCATAAACAAGGTGGATGAACTTAGCGCATAGATCAATATGTGGAACTATGACGTTGTTGCCATTACAGAGACTTAGATGTCTCTGGGGCAAGAATGGCTGCTGAGTGTGTCAGCCTTTAGATATTTCAAAAAGGACAGGGAGGGAGGTAAAGGAGGGGGGGAGTGGCACTGCTAATCAGGGATAGCATCACTGCTGCAGAAAAGGAGGAAGTCATGGAGTGATTGTCCACTGTGGGTGGAAGTCAGAAACAGGAAGGAGCAGTAACTCTGCTGGTCTTTTTCATAGAATCCCCAACAGTACAGAGACATCGAGGAGCAGATAGGGAGGCAGATTCTGGAATGGTGCAATAATAATAGGGTTGTAGTGTTGGGTGTTTTTAACTTTCCTAATATTGACTGGTATCTCCTTGGAGCATGGGGTTTAGATAGGGTGAAGTTTGTTAGATGTGTTCAGGAAGGTTTCCTGATACAAAGTGTAGATAAGCCAACTAGAGGAGAGGCTGTACCTGATCTGGTATTGGAAAGTGAACCTGGTCAGGTGTCAGATTTCTCGGTGGGAGAGCATTTTGACGGTAGTGATGACAACTCTCTCTCCTTTACCATAGTGCTGGAGAGGAATAGGAGCAGACAATTTGTGAAAATATTTAATTGGGGTAAGGGGAAATATGATGCTATTAGGCAGGAACTTGGGAACATAAATTGGGAGCAGGTTTTCTCAAGGAAATGCGCAGCAGAAATGTGGCAAATGTTTATGGAACATTTGGATGGCATTCTCCACAGGTATGTTCCATTGAGTCGAGGAAAGGATAGCAGGGTAAAAGAACTATGGTGTACAGAGGATGTAGAAAATCTAGTTAAGAAAAGCTTATGAAAATTTCTAGAAACTAGGTACTGTTAGAGCTCTAGAAAACTACAGGGGTACCAGGAAGGAACTCAAGAATGAAATTAGGAGAGCTAGAAGGGGCCATGAAAAGGCTCTGTCGAGCAGGATTAAGGAAAACCCCTAGGCATTCTACAAGTATGTGAAGAGCAAGAGGATGAGCGGTGTGAGAATAGGGCCAATCAGGAGCGAGAGTGGAAACATGCATGGAGTTGGAGGAGGTAGCAGAGGTACCTAATGAATACTTCGCTTCAGTATTCAGTATTCACCAGTGAAAATGACCTTGGCAGTTATGGGGATGACTTACAGTGGACTGAAACACTTGAGTGTATAAACATTAAGAAAGAGGATGTACTGGAGCTTTTGAAAGGTGTTCAGTTCGATAAGGGATCGGACAACATATACCCCAGGCTACTGTGGGAAGTGAGGGAGGAGATTACTGACTGTCTGGTGATGATCTTTGCATCATCACTAGGGACAGGAGAAGTACCAGAAGACTGGAAGGTTGCGAGTGTTGTTCCCTTGTTCAAGAAAGGGAGTAGAGATAACCCATGAAATTATAGAACAGTGAGTTTTACTGCAGTGGTGGGCAAAATTTTTACTGCAGTGGTTGGAGAAAATCCTGAGAGGCAGGATTTATGAACATTTGGAGAGATGTGATCTGATTAGGGATAATCAGCATGGCTTTGTCAAGGGCAAGTTGTGCCTTACAAGCCTAATTGAATTATTTGAGGATGTAACAAAACCCATTGAAGGTAGAGCAGTGGATGTAGAGTATATGGATTTCAGTAAGGCATTTGATAAGGTTCCCCATGCAAGGCTCATTCAGAAAGTAATGAGACATGTGATCCAAGGAGACCGAGCTTTGTGGATCAAGAATTGGCTTGCCCACAGAAGGCAAATGTGATTGTTGATGGTTCATGTTCTGCATGGAGGACGGTGATCAGTGGTGTTCTGCAAGGATCTGTTATTGGACATCTTCTCTTTGTGATGTTTATAAGTGATTTGGATGAAGAAGTAGAAGGTTGGGTTAGCAAGATTGCTATGACACAGAAGTTGGGGGTGTTGTGGATGGTCTGGAAGGTTCTCAGGTTAATGCAGAATGTCGATAGGATGCAGAACTGTGCTGAGATGTGGCAAATGGAGTTCAACCCTGATGGTAGGTAGATTTGAAGACAGAATATAATAATGGCAAGACTCTTGGCAGTGTGAAAGTTCAGCGAGATCTTGAGGTCCGTGTCCATAGGACACTTAAAGCTGGTGCACAAGTTGACAGTGTTGTTGAGAAGGTATATAGTGTGATAGCCTTCATCAACCGTGGGATTGAGCACAAGGGCCATGAGGTAATGGTACAACTATATAAAACCTTAGTTAGATCCCACTTGGAGTACTGTGTTCCGTTCTGATCACCTCACTACAGGAAGGATGTGGATATTATAGAGAGAGCACAGAGGAGTTTTACAAGGATGTTGCCTGGATTGGAGAGCATGCCTTATGAAAATAGGTTGAGTGAACTTGGCCTTTTCTCCCTGGAGTAAGAGAGGATGAGAGGTAACCTGACAGAGGTATATGAGATGATGAGAGGCATTGATCATGTGGTTAGCCAGAGGCTTTTTCCCAGGGCTGAAATGGTTAATATGAGGGGTCAGAGTTTTAAGGTGCTTGGAAGTAGGTACAAGGGGATGTCAGAGGTAAGTTTTATACACAGGGAGTGGCGGAGTGGTGGATGTGTGGAATGCACTGTCATCGATGGCGGTAGAGGCGGATACAATAGGGTCTTCTAGGAGACTCTTAGATAGGTACATGGAGTTTAGAAAAATAGATGGCTATGCGCTAGAGAAATTCTAGGCAGTTATATGGTTGGTACAACATTATGGACCAAAGTAATGTGCTGTAGATTTGTGTTTCTAAATGTCACCCCTCAATTTTGTTCTATGTTCTATAACCTCAAAAGCAGTCCCAACACAGACCCTTGTGGAATACCATTAGTTACCAGTAGCCAGCCAGAAAAGGCTCCCTTTATTCCCACTCTTTGTCTCCTGCCAATCAGCCATTGCTTTATCCATGCAAGTATTTTTGCTGTTATACCATGTCTCTTAACTTGTTAAGCAGCCTCGTGTGGCCCCTTGTCAAAGACCTGAAAGTCTTAGGACACAGCATTCACTGATTTTCCTTTGTCTATTCTGCTTGTTATTTCTTCAAAGAATTCCAACAGATTTGTCAGACAAGATTTTCCCTTGAGGAAACCATGCCGACTAAGACCTATTTTAACATGTGCCTCCAAGCACCCCAAAACTACATACTTAACAATCAACTCCAATATCTTCCCAACCACTGAGGTGAAACTAACTGGCTATTATTCCCTTTCTTCTGCCTCTCTCCCTCCTTGAAGAGTGAAGTGATATTTGCAATTTTCCATTTCTCCAGAACCTAGAGGTTCTTGAAAGATCATTACTAATGCCTCCACAATTTCTTCAGCCACCCCCTTCAGAACCCTTGGTTGTATACCAGCTGATTCAGGTCATATATCTAAGTTCAGACCTTTCAGCTTCCCAAGAACCTTTTCCCTAGAAATGGCAACTTCACATTCTTCTGTCCCCTGACACTCTCAAACTTCCAGCATACTGCTAGAGTCTTCTACAGTGATGACTGATGCAAAATACTACTTTGGTTTGTCCGCCATTTCCTTGTCCCCCATTACTACCTCTCTAGCATCTTTTTACAGCAGCACGATATCTACTCTCACCTTTCTTTTAGTCCTTATATATCTGAAGCAATTTTTGCTATCTCTTTAATATTATTGACTGGCTTACCTTTGCGTTCCATCTTTTTCTTAATGACTTTTTTGGCTGCCTTCTGTTGGTTTTCAAAAGCTTCCCAATCATCTAACTTGCCATTAGTTTTTGCTCTATTATTGCCCTCTCTTTGGCTTTTATGCTGGCTTTCACTTCTCTTTGACAGGTTTAGAATGCCTTTAGAATACTTTAGAATACTGCCTTTAGAAAATTTCTTCCACCTTGGGATGTACGTATTGAATTGACTTTATTTCTTAAATCCTTCACATATATGATGAGTAAAAATCTATATCTAAATGTGCAATTATAGTAATTTATAATAAATAGAACATAATAATTTGTAATAAATAGAATATAAATTTAATAAATATCTGCTTCCAGAAATTCCAGCCATTTCTGCTCTGCTGTCATACCTGCCAGCATTCTTTTCCAATCAATATTGGTCAGCTCCTCTGTCATGCCCCTTTAATACTAATACAGTAATACTAATACGTAAGACCATAAGACATAGGAGCAGAATTAGGCCATTCAGTGCATCGAATCTGCTCCGCCATTCCATGATGGCCTATCCTGGATCCCACTCAACACCATACACCTGTCTTCTCGCATCTGACTGATGAATTTGAATGTTGTATATGGTGGCATAAGGGTCACAAGGATGATTCCAGGAATTAAAGGGTTATCATACAAGGAACGTTTGAGGGCTTTGGGTCTATACTTGCTGGAATTCAGAAGAATGAGGGGGGGGATTGAAACCTTTCAAATGTTGAAATGCTTAGACAAAGTAGATATGGAAAGAATGTTCCCATGGTGGGAGAGTCCAGGGCAAGACAGAGGAGTGCCCTTTCAAAACAGGGATGCGGAGAAATTTCTTTAGCCAAAAGTTGGTGAATTTGTGGAATTTGTTACCACATGCAGCTGTGGAGGCCAGGTCATTGGGTGTATTTAAGGCAGGGATTGATAGGTTCTTGACTGGACATGGCATCAAAGGTTACGAGAAGAAGGCTGGGAACTGGGGTTGAGGAGGAGATAGAAAATGATTGAATGGTGGAGCAGACTTGATGGGCCAGATGGCCTAATTCTGCTCCTCTGTCTTATGGTCTTATGAACATGAGCTGGCTGGTAATGTAGTGGCATCAGCACTGGATTTTGAAGCTGATGGTTCTGAGTTCAAACCCAGCCAGGTCCCAACCAGGGCAACAATAATATCTATGCAGAAGAAAAGCCTGGCAATCTACTTCAGTATCTCGCCACAAAAACCCTATGAACAATTACACTATCGTATCCATAGACTTGCCACGAGTTGACAACAACTAGATGGCACTCAACAACAACATATTGTGACATATATGGGTTTTGTTACAGTTGCACCAACCAAGAATAGAGTAGAAATATAGCAAAATAAAGCATCAAACATAAATAAAACATGTAGTGTCATCAGGAAGATGCTAAAAGTCCATCACCACCAGGACCACATGTCAGCTCTGAAGCTTCTTTCCTTGTAGCCAGCCAGCTTCTCAACAAAACTCAGTATAGTTCCCTGTACTTCTGTTAAATGTTCTCTGCTGCTCTCCTTGTTGTGTTGACAATTCTTGAGTCAGATATATTTTCACATTAATTTCAGTTTGATTATTGAGTTTGCACATGTGACCGTTCTACTAATTGTTGATCGCTCACGGCTGTTTGCACTATTGTCTTGTAAATTGTTGGTTGCTATTGTGTTGCCTGTTATGGTATTGTGCTATGTTTTATGCTTGGCATTGAACCACTATCAATTCTGATATGATTCACTATTTGCAGTGTTCTGATTCTGAAGAGATCCATTCAAGAGACCCTCAGCCGGGTGGTATAAATTTTCAAGCTTTTTTTTTTGTCATGGGATGAGAGGAGTATTTGTTTATGCTGGATGTTTTACTGAGGCAGTGAGAAGTGTAGAGACAGTGGACATTGGTTTTTATGGTGGACTGAGTTGAGTCTATAACTCACTGCGATTAGTCATGGGCAGAGCAGCTGCCTTACCAAGCAGTGATGCATTTAGATAGGATGGTTTCTATGAGGACAGTGTGTTGCCATATAGGTCAGATACTTGAGCTAGGTTCAGGTTGTCACTTTGGGAGCACTTACCACAAAATGTTTAGGCTCAACATTGAGGTAAACGGGTGAAGGCATGATGCTGTAAGTCAAATTACGTTGGGGCAGATTTTAAAAGGGGAAGAAAAGGGTGACTGATAAAACTTTGGATGGAGACCTAATGTACAACCCTGTTAGAATATTAGTCACAAATAATTCTACAGATGCTGGAAATCCAGACCAACACAAACAAAATGGTGGAGAAATTCAGCGGGTCAGGTATCATCTAAAAAGAATCTGTGGGAAGGGGAGTAAGCTAGAATAAGAAGTTGGGGGTGGGGGGAGGGAAGGAGTACAAGCTGGCAGGTGATGACAGACCAGGTGAGAGGGAAGGTGGATGGATGAGGTGGTGAAATAAGAAGCTGGGAGGTGATAGGTGATACCTCAAGGCATAGTAGTAGAAACTTTAACCAAGGCATTACACATAACCTACTCTAAGATCAATCTACCCTAGCTTGCTCATCCTATTCTCATAAGACACGTTCGATAAGCCGGGCAGCATCCTGGTAAATCTTCTCTTTACCCTCTCAAAAGCTTCCACATTCTTTCAGTGATGAGGCAAACAGAACTGAATGCAATACTTTGAATATAGTCTAACCAGGGTTTGATAGAGCTGCAATATTACCTCTTGGCTTTTGAACTCAATCCCCCAACTAATAAAGGCCAACACATCACATGCCTTCATAACAACCAATCAACCCAACATCTTTCTGTTCCTCTACACTGCCAAGAATTCTGTCATTAACTCAGTATACTGCCTTCAAACTTGATTTGCCAAAGTGAATCACTGAATGAATCAAATGAAATGAATCTTGAAATGTTCAGTTTTTTATTCAAGGAATGCAAATTCAAATTGAATCTGGATACTTTCTCACCAGAGCACCACACACAAAATGCTGGAGGAACTCAGCAGGACAGGCAGCATCTATGGAAAGGAATAAACAGTTGACATTTTGGGCCAGACCCCTCATCGGAACTGGAGAGGGAAGGTGCAGAATCTCTCCCAAATTTCATGGGTTATCATCCGTGTCAACATTCAGTATGCTTTTGGGCAGGCAGGCAAAGAGATTATAAAAATAGACTGATAAACATGAAAAACTTCCTTCAGTGGAAGAGAGAACAATGTGGGGTGTAAATCAGGGTTGATCATCAGCCTGTTATAGCTCCTCGCTTAAGTTATCATGCCACGTATTTGTAATCTGGTGGATGTAGCAAACTATCTTAACACGTGGCTTTTATTGCTATGGAAAGAAAGAAATCTGTTTGAGGCAGCAACAACAGAAGTAAAATAAAGCATAGATTCAATCACTACTGTGAGGTTACACTCAATAATCAGGATCTTGTGGCATTTTTAGTATAGTTGACTGAGTAGAAAAGCCAAGTATTTTCCGTCTGGGTTGTCTCCAATCTGATAACAAGAAAATCAATTTTTCTAACTTCCATTGATTTCTCTCCCCTCCCCTTTTCTCTTTCTCCATTCCCCTTCTGGTTGCCCTTTGATCCCTTCTCTTCACCCCACTTTCCTCTGGTGCTTCTCTTCCTTCCCTTTCTCCCATGCTCCACTCTCCTCTCCTGATTCCTCCTTCTCCAGTCCTTTACCTCTTCCACCTATCACTTCCCTGATTCTTACTTACAACCTCCCTCCCCTTCCCCACCCACTCATCTCACTTCATTTATCATCTATGAGCTTGTACTCCTCCTCCTTCTACCTTCTTATTCTGGCCTTTTCCTTCCTTTCCTGTCTTGGCCTGAAATATCAGCTGTTTATTCCCCTCCATAGACACTGCCTGACCTGCTGAGTTTGTCTACCATATTGTGTTTGATGCAAAGAATTTTAAAGTGCAGTGTGGAATGAAACCATGCTGATTTGTCTTGCCCCAAGTCCGTCTGCCACATTCAGACCTACCTGTTCCAGTTTATCTGAATCCTCCCTTCCTTGGCACGTAGATAAAGGAGTTCAAATGTGATGGTGATACTAACGTAGGTGGAAGGGCACGCTAGAACAAAAAGTGTAGAACAGTACAGTGAGGAAGCAGGCCCTTCAGCCCATGAGGTATGTTCACACCTATGTGACCATGACGTGGTCTGCATATCAGTAAAACTAAGATGCTTAGGAATTTTATTTATTGTATTCATTTAGAGATACTGCAGAGAACAAGCTCTTCTGGCCCTACAAACTGGGCAGTCCAGCAACCCATTTAATAAACACTAGCCTAATCACACGACAACTTACAATGACCAATTAAACTGCTAACTGGTATGTTTTTGGAATGTGAGAGGAAACTGGAGCACCCAGAGGAAGCCCACACGGTCATGGGGGGACCGTTCAAACTCCTTATGGACTGTGCCAGCAATCAACTCTGAAATCTGAGCTGTAATGGTGTCTCCCTAACCACTACACTACCGTGGCTGCCAGTGACTTGTGGTGTTCCGCAGTGGTTGGTGTTGAGATCACTTCTTTTCATGCTGTATATAAATGATTTAGATGATGGAATAGATGGCTTTGTTGCCAAGTTTGCAGATGATACATAGAATGGTGGAGGGGCAGGTAGTATTGAGGGAACAGGTAGGATGCAGAAACAGAAAACCTACAGCACAATAAGGGCCCTTCGGCCCACAAAGCTGTGCCAAACATGTCCTTACCTTAGAACTACCTAGGGTTACCCATAGGCCTCTATTTTTCTGAGCTCCAAGTACCTATACGAGTCTCTTAAAAGGCCCTATCGTTTCTGCCTCCACCATTGTCACTGGCAGCCCATTCCACACACTCACCACTCTCTGCATAAAAACTTACCCCTGACATCTCCTCTGTACCTACTTCCAAGCACCTTAAAACTATGCCCTCTCGTGCTAGCCATTTCAGCCCTGGAAAAAAGCCTCTGACTATCCACACGATCAATGCCTCTCATTATCTTGTACACCTCTATCAAGACACCTCTCATCCTCTGTCGCTCCAAGGAGAAAAGGCCGAGTTCATTCAACCTATTCTCATAAAGCATGCTCCCCAATCCAGGCAACATCCTTGTAAATCTCCTCTGCACCCTTTCTATGGTTTCCACATGCTTCCTGTAGAGAGGCAACCCGAATTGAGTACAGTACTCCAAGTGGGATCTGACCAGGGTCCTATAGAACTGCAACATTACCTCTCAGTTCTTAAACTCAGTCCCATGGTTGATGAAGGCCAATGCACTGTATGCCTTCTTAGCCACAGAGTCAACCTGCATAGCAGCTTTGAATGTCCTATGGACTCTGGCCCTAAGATCTGTCTGATCCTCCACACTGCCTTGCCATTAATGCAATATTCTGCCATCATATTTGATCTACCAATATGAACCACCTCATCTGTGTTGAACTCCATCTGCCACTTCTCAGCACAGTTTTGCGTCCTTTCAGTGTCCGGCTGTAACCTCTGTCAGCCCTCAACACTATCCACAACACCCCCAGCCTTTGTGTCACCAGCAAATTACCCAACACATCCTTGCACTTCCTCATCCAGGTCATTTATAAAAAATCACGAAGAGTTTGTTCACCTCACTGTAGGAAGGATGTGGAAGCATTGGAAAGGGTACAAAGGAGATTTACCAGGATGCTGCCTGGTTTAGAGAGTATGGATTATGATCAGAGATTAAGGGAGCTAGGGCTTTACTCTTTGGAGAGAAGGAGGATGAGAGGAGACATGATAGAGGTGTACAAGATATTAAGAGGAATAGACAGAGTGGACAGCCAGCACCTCTTCCCCAGGGCACCACTGCTCAGTACAAGAGGACATGGCTTTAAGGTAAGGGGGGGGAAGTTCAAGGGGGATATTAGAGGAAGGCTTTTCACTCAGAGAGTGGTTGGTGCATGGAATGCACTGCCTGAGTCAGTGGTGGAGGCAGATACACTAGTGGAGTTTAAGAGACTACTAGACAGGTATACGGAGGAATTTAAGGTGGGGGGTTATATGGGAGGCAGGGTTTAAGGGTCGGCACAACATTGTGGGCCAAAGGGCCTGAAATGTGCTGTTCTATGTTCTATGAGTTAGATTAGGAGAATAGGGGAGAAAGTGGCAAATGAAATACAATGTTGGAAAATGCAGGTCATGTACTTTGGTAGTAGAAATAAATGTGCAGACTATTTTCTAAATGGGGAGAAAATCCAGGGATCTGAGAGGCACTTGGAAGTCCTTGTACAGAACACCCTGAAGGTTAACTTGCAGGTTGAATCGGTGGTGGTTAGCATTCATTTCAAGAGATCTAGAATACAAGAGCAAGGATGTGATGCTGAGGCTTTATAAGGCACTGGTGAGGCCTGACCTTGAGTATTGTGAACAGTTTTGGGCCCCTCATCTTAGAAGAGATGTGCTGGTATTCAAGAGGGTCCAAAGGCAGTTCACAAGGATGATTCCAGGAATGAAAGGGTTATCATACGAGGAAAGTTTGACGGCTCTGGGTCTGTATTCACCGGAATTCAGAAGGTTGGGGTGGGGGGGTGGCTCTCATTGAAACCTTTCGAATATTGAAAGACAAACTAGATGTGGAACAGATTGTTTCCCATGGTGGGAGAATCTAGGACAGGAGGGCACAGCCTTGGGATAGAGGGGTGTCCTTTCAAAACAAATGTGGAGAAATTTCTTTAGCCAAAGGATGGGAACTATGTGGCATTTGTTGCCACACGCAGCTGTGGAGGCCAGGTCGTTGGGTGTATTTAAGGCAAAGATTGATAGATTCTTGACTGGATGTAGCATCGAAGGTTATGGAGGAAAAGGCTGAGAACTGGTTGAGGAGGAGATTAAAAAAAGGATTAGCCATGATTAAATGGCGGAGCAGACTCGATGGGCCTCATGGCCTGATTCTGCTCTTAGAGACTTGTGACGCTCTGTGATTCTGTACTCTGGAGTCACTGGTGGTACTTAAAGGACAAGCAGATACATTTTGAGAGTCAGGGCTCTGGGGAACAGACACAGAACAGGAGTTGGTTTATTATTGTCACATGTTCTGAGGTACAGTGAAATATTTGTCTTGCTTACTGTTCATACAGGTCAAATCATTACACAACGAACAAGATAAAACAATTCTTGCCTATTACCTCCTCCTTCCCTTTCTCCCACCTCCTATCAGATTCCTTCTTCAATCTTTTACAC
This sequence comes from Hypanus sabinus, assembly GCF_030144855.1. Classification (NCBI taxonomy): domain Eukaryota; kingdom Metazoa; phylum Chordata; class Chondrichthyes; order Myliobatiformes; family Dasyatidae; genus Hypanus; species Hypanus sabinus. The sequence continues at coordinate 11,842,509 of NC_082711.1, read as the reverse complement.
CTATCACCTCTCAACTTATTACTTCACCTTCCTCCCCACCCACCTGGTCTCACCTATCATATTCTAGCTTGAACTCCTTCCCCTCCCCCACCTTCTTATTCCAACTTCTTCCTCCTTCCTTTCCAGGCCTGAAGTAGGGTCCTGGTCCAAAAAATCAACTGTTTCTTCCCTTCCAGAGATGCTCCCAGCATTTTGTGTGGATCACTCTGGATTTGAAATATCAGCAGCATCTTTTGAGTTTTTAAAACAATTCTTGTTATGATCATTGGAGTCCTGATGAAGGGTCTCGGCCAGAAAGGTCAACTGTCCATTCCCCTCCATAGATGCTACCTGACCTGCTGAGTTCCTCCAGCACTTTTGTTTGTTGGTCTGGATTTCCAGCATCAGCAGAATCTCTTGTGTCTAGGCTTTTCTGTCTTCTGTCGGATTTTGGGGGGGTTGCTGGATGTGAAGGGAATGGGTCTATGTGAATGGGGTCTTTGATTATACTGGCTGCTTTACTGAGTCCATGGAGGAGAGACTGATTTCTGAGTTGAAACCAGGGGTAGACCAGCTATGGTGATATTAATAGGAAAGGCTCTTCTGTTTAACTTCATTTGTAGAGCATAGTCAAATTGCTTTTGTAATGTCATGTCAGGGAGGAATGTTGTATTTCCTGAATTCCTTCATTGATTGTTAACAATTGCCTGTCCACTGTGTGTTTTAATAAAAATACCTTTGAAATTCCCTTTGGTCACATTTGGGAGTGACACCCATAATATGCTGGTGGAACTGAGCAGGTCTGGTAGCATCTACGCATGGAAAGGAATAAAACATTCGACATTTCAGGCCAAGCCTCCCAAAATGGCAACTTCATTCCCTTCCATAGATGCCACCTGACCTGCTGAGTTACTCAGCATTTTGTGTGTGTTGCTCTGGATTTCCACCATCTGCAGAATCTTTTATTTATGTGTAGGACCTAGTTACAGATTGAATTCATTCTATTTTTTTGTCTTGTGTTTGAAGGCTCTGCACCTGTACTTACTGGAATTCATAAGAATGAGGGGGGATCTCATTGAAACTTATCAAAAGTTGAAAGGCCTCGATGAACCTGCTCCCAATACTCCAAATGAGGCCTCACCAGTGCTTTATAAAATTCCAACATTACATCCTTGCTTTTATTTTCTAGTCCTTTTAAAATGAATACTAACATTACAATTGTCTTCCTGGCCCCAGACTTAACTTGAAAATTAACTTTAAGGAATCATGCACAAGGACTCTCAAGTCCCTTTATACCTAAACTTTTATATTTTCTCTCCATTTAGAAAAGTCAACCCTTTCATTTCTTCTACCCAAGTGCATGGCCATGCACTTACTGACACTGTATAACATCTGCCATTTCTCCTAAATGTCCAAGTCTTTCTGTAGCCTCTGTACTTAGAACTATAGAACATTACATTACAGCACAGAAACAGGTCTTTTGGCCCTTCTTGGCTGTGCCGAACCATTTTTCTGCCTAGTCCCACTGACCTGCACCTGGACCATATCTCTCCATACACCTCTCATCCATGTATCTGTCCAAGTTTTCTTAATGTTAAAAGTGAGCCCACGTTTACCACTTCATCTGGCAGCTCATTCCACACTCCCACCACCATCTGTGTGAAGAAGCCTCCCCTAATGTTCCCTTTAAACTTTTCCCCCTTCACCCTTAACCCATGTCCTCTGGGGTTTTTTCCCCCCAAGCCTCAGTGGAAAAAGCCTGTTTGTATTCACTCTATCTGTACCCATCATAATTTTATATACCTCTATCAAGTCTCCCCTCATTTTTCTACGCTCCAGGAAATAAAGTCCTAACCTATTCAACCTTTCTCTGTAACTCAGTTTCTCAAGTCCTGGCAACATCCTTGTAAACTTTCTCTGCACTCTTTCAACCTTATTAATATCCTTCCTGTAATTCAGTGACCAAAACTGCACACAATACTCCAACTTCGGCCTCACCAATGCCTATACAACCTCACCATAACATTCCAACTTTTATACAGAATACTTTGATTTATAGAGGCCAATGTACCAAAAGCTCTCTTTACTACCCTATCTACCTGTGACGCTACTTTTAGGGAATTTTGTATCTGTATTCCTAGATTCCTCTGTTCTACTGCACTCCTCAGTGCCCTATCATTTACCTTGTACGTTCTACCTTGGTTTTTCCTTCCAAAGTGCAATACCTCACACTTGTCTGTATTAAACTCCTTCTGCCATTTTTCTGCCCATTTTCCCAGCTGGTCCAGATCCCTTTGCAAGCCTTGAAAACCTTCCTCACTGTCCACTACACCTCCAATCTTTGTATCATCAGCAAATTTGCTGATCCAATTTACCACATTATCATCCAGATCATTGATATAGATGACAAATAACAATGGATCCAGCATTGATCCCTGTGGTACACCACTAGTCACAGGCCTCCATTCAGAGAAGCAATCCTCCATTACCACTCTGCCTTCTCCCATTGAGCCAATGTCTAATCCAATTTACTACCTCACCATGTATATCTAGTGACTGAATCTTTCTAACTAATCTCCCATGCGGGACTTTGTCAAAGGCCTTACTGAACATCCACTGCTTTCCACTGCTTTCCCTTCATCCACTTTCCGTGTAACCTCCTTGAAAAACTCTAACAGATTTGATAAACATGACCTACCATGCACAAAGCCATGTTGACTCTCCCTAATAAGTCCCTGTCTATCTAAATACTTGTAGATCCTATTTCTTAGTACTTCTTCCAATAATTTACCTACTATAGACATCAAATTTACCGGCCTATAATTTCCCAAATTACTTTTAGAGCCTTTTTTAAACACGGAACAACATGAGCTATCCTCCAATCCTCCAGCACCTCATACGTAGATATCAACATTTTAAATATATCTGCCAGGGCCCCTGCAATTTCAAAACTAGTTTTCTTCAAGGTCCAAGGGAATACCCTGTCAGGTCCTGGGGATTTATCTACTCTGATTTGCCTCAAGATAGCAAGCACCTCCTCTTCTTCAATCTGTATAGGTTCCATGACCTCACTACTTGTTTGCTTTATTTCCATTGATTCCATGCCAGTTTCCTTAGTAAATACAGACGCAAAAAGTCCATTTAAGATCTCCCCCATTTCTTTTGGTTCCATACATAGCCGACCACTCTGATCTTCAAGAGGACTAATTTTATCCCTTACTATCCTTTTGCTCTTAATATACCTGTAGAAACTCTTTGGATTATGCTTCACCTTGACTGCCAAACCTACCTCATGTCTTCTTTTAGCCCTCCTGATTTCTTTCTTAAGTATTTTTTTGCACTTTATATACTCCTCAAGTACCTTATTTGCTCCCTGTTTCCTATACGTCATTCATCTCTCTCTTCTTCTTTATCAGAGTTCCAATATCTTCCTCAAAACTACCTGCTCCTCCACATATCTTTATATCATCTGCAAACTTTGCAACAAAATCATCAATTCCATCATCCAAATCATTATTGTATAACGTAAAAACACTTGGTCCCAAAACAGACTCCTGTGGAACACCTCTAGTTACCAGCAACCAGTCCCACTCTTTGCCTCCTGCCAATCAGCTACTGCTTTATCTATGCTAGAATCTTTCCTGTAATACCATGGGCTCGTAGCTCACTAAGCAGCCTCATATGTGGTACCTTGTCAAAAGCCTTCTGAAAATCCAAGTACACAGCATCAACCAATTCTCCTTTGTCTATCATGCTTGTTATTTCTTCAAAGAATTCCAACAGATTTGTCAGGCAAGATTTTCCCTTGAGCAAACCATGCTGACTACGACCTATTTTATCGTGTGCCTCCAAGTACCCTGAGACCTCATCCTTAACAATCAACTTCAACATCTTCCCAACCACTGAAGTGAAACTTAACTAGCCTATAATTTCTTTTCTTGTGCCTCTCTTCCTTCTTGAAGAGTGGAGTGATATTTGCAATTTTCTATTTCTCCAGAATCTAGAGATTCTTGAAAGATCATTACTAATACCTCCACAATCTCTTCAGCCACCTCTTTTAGAACTCTGGGGTGTACACCGTCAGGTCCAGGTGATTTAACTACCTTCAGACCTTTCAGTTTCCCAAGAAGCTTCTCTCTAGTGAACTGCATGTAACAAGAGCTGTATAGCTCATCTCCTTCTACCTGAGGCCATGAACCTATGATTCACCCCTGCTGTGAACCACCTGGAGGTCCAAGACGCTCTTGTTTCATGCACGTGCAGTTCCCCAGGGCCACAACACCCCCAACCTTTGTGTTCATCAGCAAACTTACTAACTCATCCCTCCACTTCCTCATCCAGGTCCTTTATAAAAATCACAAAGAGTAGGGGTTGCCAGAACAGATCCCTGAGGTACATCACGGGTGACCTACCTCCATGCAGAATATGACCCGTCTACAACCACTCTTTGCCTTCTGTGGGCAAGCCAGTTCTGGATCCACAAAGAAATATCCCCTTGGATCCCATGCCTCCTTACTTTCTCAATAAACCTTGCATAGGTTACCTTATCAAATGCCTTGCTGAAATCCATATACTCTACATCTACTGCTCTTCCTTCATCAATGTGTTTAGTCACATGCTCAAAAAATTTAATCAGGCTTGTAAGGCATGACCTGCCTTTGACAAAGCCATGCTGACTATTCCTAATCATATTATGCCTCACCAAATGTTCTTAAATCCTGCCTGTCAGGATCTTCTCCATCAATTACCAACCACTGAAGTAAGACTCACTGGTCTATATTTTCCTGGGCTATCTCTATTCCCTTTCTGTCACACTTGATTGGTCCTATTCTCTCACGTCTTATCCTCTTGCTCTTCACATACTTGTAGAATGCCTTGGGGTGTTCCTTAATCCTACTCGCCATGGCCTTCTCATGGCCCCTTCTGGCTCTCCTAATTTCATTCTCATGCTCCTTGCTAGCCTTATAATCTTCTAGATCTCTATCATTATCTAGTTTTTTTGAACCTTTTGTAAGCTCTTCTTTTCTTCTTGACTAGATTTTCAACAGCCTTTGTACACCACGGTTCCTGTACCCTACCATCCTTTCCCTGTCTCATTGGAACATACCTATGCAGAACTCCATGCAAATATCCCCTGAACATTTGCCACAAAGCTTTCCCCTTTACTTCAAGAGCCTGATGGTTGAGCGATAATAACTGTTCTTGAACCTGGTGGTGTGAGTTCTGAGGCTCCTGTGCCTTCCTGATGCCAGCAGTGAGAAAAGAACATGACCTGGGTGGTGGATCGGGGTTCCTGAAAATCAATGCTGCTTTTTTGTGACAGTGCACCATATAGATGTGCTCAGTGGTGGAGAGGACTTTACTTATGAACTGGGCTGTATTGGCTACTTTTGGAGGGTTTTCAATTCAAGGACATTGATGCTGCCAGTCAATATACTCTCCACCGCACATTTATAGAAGTTTGACAGAGCTTTAGATGTCATGCCAAATCTTCACAAATTCCTAAGGAAGTAGAGGTGTTGCCATGCTTACTTCATACTTGCACGTGGGCTGGGCCCAGGACAGATCCTCTGAAATGATAATGCCGAGGAACTTAAAGCTCATGGACCTCTGGTTTCCTGCTCCTGAAGTTGATAACCAGCTCGTTTAGTCTTGCTTTCATTGAGTAAGGTTCACAAACAAAGAGAAAATCTGCAGATGCTGGAAATACAAAGCAATACAAACAAAATGCTGGAGTAACTCAGCAAAACTCAAAGTAAGAGGTGGTTGGTGTAGCAGCACTCAGCTAGATTTTCGATCTCCCTGCTATATGCATATATCGTAGGATGGTATCATGGTTCTGCATTTATGGATTAAACTATTGATTTGTGGACTGTGGACTTTTGCAGACTTATGGTTTTTATATTCTGTTTTTTATCGCTCATTCCTTTTCTATTTTGTTGTACTCGGGGAGGGTGTTTGGGGGTCAATGTTTCTGTTCCATTTTGTGCAGGGATGGGGAGGTTTGGGAGTGATGATCAGAATGCCGTTCTTTTTTTAACGTGGGGGGGGTTGTTGTTTCTCTCTGAATGACTTTCACGTTCTTTCTTTGGCTATCTGGAGAAGACAAATTCCAGAGCTGTATATGCTTTGGTAATAAGTGAACCTTTGAAGCTGGAATATGGCATTGGACCTGTGCCTAGCCACACAGTGCTAAGTGAGCAGAGCAGAGGGCTAAACACACGGCTCTGTGGTGCACTTGTGCTGTTGGAGATTGTGGATAAGATGTTTTTGCCCGTCTGAACTGACTGGGATCTGCAAGTGAGGAAATCAAGGATCCAATTGTGTAGGGAGGTATTGCAAGAGAAGCCTGGATTTGATTGTCCCATTTAGTTCATAGAACAATACAGCACAGTACAGGCCCTTCAGCCAAGGAACAAGAGAAAACCTGCAGGTGCTGAAAATCAAAGTAATACACACAAAATGCTGGAGGAATTCAGCAGGTATCTGTGGAAAAGAATAATTGGTCGACGTTTTTAGTTGAGACCCTTCTACAGGACTGGAAAAGAATCCATCTGTTTTTTTTCCAGTCCAGATGAAGGGTCTCAAAAGTTCAAAGTAAAATTTACATGCATGTCACCACTTACAATCCTGAGATTCTTTTTCTGAGGGCAGATTTAGCAAATCTATAGAACAGTAACTAAACAGGATCTGTAAACTGTAAACATCAGGAACTGTAAACAAACTGCATATGCAGATAATAGCAGTAAATAACAAAATAAAAGAGTCCTTAAATGAATACAATTATCCCCTTTTGTTCAAGAGCCTGATGGTTGAGGGGTAGTAACTATTCTTGAACCTGATGGTGCTGGTCCTGAGGCTCCTGTACCACCTTGGTGATGGCAGTAGCGAGAAATGAGCATGGCCTGAGTAGTGAGGATCTTTAATGATCGATACTGGTCAGCCTGAAAGGTCCCATGCTGCCTGGCCTGCTGACCTCCTCCAGCATTTTCCCTGTATTACTTTCAGCCTACGACTTGGTGCCGACCTTTTAACCTACTCTTAAGATAATCTAACTCTTCCTTCCTCAACAGCCCCCAGTTTTTTTCATCTAAGTACCTTTCTAAGAATTTCTTTAATTTCTTATATGTATCAGTCTCTGCCACCCTTCCCGCACCCTGGCAGGGTGTTCCAAGCACCCACCATTCACTTGTTTTTTTTAAGAAGCTGCCTCTGACAACAATCAGCTTAATGCCCTCTCGTACTCACCATTTCCTCCCTCGGAAAATAAGTTTTATACAAAGCTATACTTTTGTATAAACTGTTTTCTCCAGCTCCACCCTCGTTCCCTTCCACACCCGGCACTCTCTCCTCCCTCAGATTTAGTCCCATCCCAAATTGAAGGAATTGGAAAATTCAGAGCCGCACCTCCACCCCCTTGGTTCACTACTTCTGTTTCTGAGGTCGGGAATCGCCCCGCTGAAAGCGGGATTTGGACCTTGGATCGATCCTTGAGACCACGAAGCGCTCCTCCCTATTTCCCCCACACCTCCAACTCCTCCCTCTGCAATCACAGCAGCGGACATGTCTCCCTGCAGAGATTCCCGTTCACAAGGATGTTAAGTGGAGAGTTCGAAGTTTTAAACCCGCCCTAAGTGCAGCCAAGGAGTCAGAGGCTTCCTCCCACGTCACTGCATGGGAAGTCGTGGGGAGCGGAGTTTCGTTCCTGCTCTCTCCGGGCTGTTATTAAATCTCTACGGGGTAAAATGCAATGTATCCGCAAACCCCGGCGCACGGAGCAAGAGGACGAGCAGCTGCGGGAGGCGTCCGAGAGGCAGGCTCGCTCCAACCTCGCCCGTCTTGGTAAGGAACTGGCGGGTTCGTTCCGATTCCGGCACCAGATCAGTACCGGTCCCGTCCCGTCCCGTCCCGTCCCGTCCCGTCCCACACCGCACTCGGGGGCACGGCACCGGACTGGACGTCGTTCCATCCCGCTGGCGCTGCCCGAGCGAGTTCCGGAGACGCGTTCTGGGTTAATAATGACCGATCCTCGGAACGTCTGACCATTGAATGTTGATCTTACAGAGTGAACACAGATCACTACTGTGTATGCCCCACTTTCCATTCACACCCTCCCTTGCAATCTATAAACTTCGAGATTGTGGAACGGGGTGGGAACAGGGAACTTGCGGGAGGGTGGTGGCAAGAGAGCAGCTGAGGAGGCATGTGGAAAAGATGCAAGATTCAAGATTGTTTAATGTTTTCAACATAAAAACTAAAATGATAAAGAATACAATTATATATAAAGGCGAAGTGAGTGGAGAATGGAGGGGATTGTGAAAGGGGCCGAGTGGTTGCTTAAGAAGCTAACAAAGGAGGAAGTGAAAACTTTTGTTTAGATGGTATAGGGACTATTGGGAGAGGGAACAGGAAATATCAAGGTGAGCTCCAGTCATAGGGATGTGCCTGTGCATTCCATTGTACCTAATTGGAATCCCATTTCCCTCCATTAATCCCATATCCTTCTAATTTCCTGCTCATTCAATATTGTAACAATGAGAAGAGGACATGCGTGGGTGATGGGGGTCCTTGATGATGGAAACCGTCATTTTTTTTGAGCAATCACCTTTTGAAGCTGTCTTCGATGCTGGGGAAGCTAGTGCCCATGATGAAGCTGACTGCAGCTTTTTCCGATTCTGTCCATATCGGTTGGTGGTGCAACCAGTTTGATTGTTCTCCACAGTACATCTGCCAAAATTTGCTGGAGTTACTGGTGACATACACACTCCTCCTCTTCCTCTGGCCTCGCTGAATCTTTCCTCCCAGGATAGCCCCTCTGAGTACTGCTTTGATATTCTTCCGAATCAATACCAAAATCACCCTCCTCTTAATTGCATCTCAGCAGAATTATTGGTATCCCAGAACCTTGAGCTGCCAGTCTTGTCCATCCCTCAACTATGTTTCTAAAATAGATATAAATAGCTGCAGAGAATGGGGTTGAGAGGGATCACATTCTCGGTATTAATTACTTATTTGTTTGTTTTGTATTTGCACAGTTTGACTTTTACACACTGGTTGCTTGTCAGGTTTTGTTAGTGTGCAGTTTCTCACTCCTATTGTATTTATTTTGTATTATTCGTATTTCCTTGTTCTACTGTGCATGCCTGCAAGAACATTGAACTTTGACCCAATTTGGAATATTGGGGAGCTCCAGAGTGGAGGAGGAGGTGAGGAGGAGTTTCTTTAGTAGAGAATTGGTAGAATTTATTGTTACAGATGGTTGTGGGGGCAAAGTCATTGGGTATACTTAAAGCAGAGGTTGATCTGTTCTTGATTAAAGGCATCAAAGCTTACTGAAAGGAGGCAGGAGAGTGGGGCTGAGAAGGATAATATATCAACCATAATGAAATGGTGGACAGACTCAGTGGACTGAATGGCCTGATTCTGCTCCTGTCTTATGTCTGAGTGGGGAATGTCAGGAGTGGAGGAGAGCAGAGTGGAAAATGTGATTTTTGGATACAGTAAATTTTCCAGTTACACGCTCCTGGATCAATAGTCCAGAGAATGCAAATTTAAATCTTATCTGGCAGCTTGTTAATTTGTTTTAAATATCTAAAACTGTTTTGGGTAAATAAGAGCCTGAGGCAGTTAGACTATTGTTTGAAAACCCGCTTGGTTCACCAGTGCCCTTTATACAAGTACCTGCTCTGCTCTTAAGGAAGTAAGTTAATGCAGAATCCAGAACGGAGTTATTCACTTCCATAGCGGCTGCCTTGACCTGCTGAATTCCTCCAGCTTTTTGTACGTGTTGCTCTGGATTTCCAGCATCTGCATAATATCTTGTGTTTCAGTTTTATCTTCACTTTCTTGTGTAATGCGATGATTATTGTTTTGCGGCAGTTTACCTGCTGCCCGTTACGTCTCCTGGCGTTTAGGGCAGCAATGAAGGTCCTCCATCTCTGTCTGTTCTTGACCATCTTGCTGGTGTTCAGGGCTACCTTCATCACACTAGTAGCTTTCCTCTCGGTTGTCACTTCTGTCAGCCATGCAAGTCCCGGGTGGAGACTCAGGAATAACATTGCACATACGTGTAGAAGGATTCTTCTTTGCTGTTTCTGTTGCACTTTTGTTTGACCAGTCAAGGTTGTTAGCCATGAGCTGAACCCCAAACCTGGAGGACTGCTGGACAACTCTTAGTCTGGCCTCTACCCTTTGACCTGTTTGACCTGGGTGATCCTACCAAGTGCTGAAGCATATAGCCTGGACTCCACTCACCATAGCTCTGTGGCTCATTGAGGCATGAAAGCCTCTAAACCAGGGCAAGGTTGTGGTCCCCTTGGAGGTTTTCCAGCAGCAAATATGTAGAATTAATACAAATCATAAAATAAATAAACAAATGCAAAAAAAGGAGTAACTAGTGTTGCACACACAAAATGCTGAAGGAATTCAGCAGGTCAGGCAGCATCTATGGTGAGAAATAAAGAGTCAGTGTTTCAAGCCCCAAAATATGGACTGTGTATTCATTTCTATAGAGGCTTCCTGACCTGCTGAGTTCCTCCTGCGTTTTGTGTGTGTTGCTCTGGATTTCCAGTATCTCTTGTGTTAAAGCTGTAGTGTTTGTGGGTTCTTGGTCCATTCAGAAATCTGATGGTGCAGGGGAAGAAGTTGTTCCTGAATCATTGAGAGTGGGTCTTCAGGCTCCTGGTACCACTTCCCCGACAGTAGTAATGAGAAGAGCATGTGTCTTGAGTGATGAATCCATAGCATTGTCTTTGTGAGTCATCACCTCGATAGGGGGGAGGGCTGTGCCCATGATGGAGCTGGCTGAGTTTACAGTCCCCTGTAAATAAATGTAGTTGACCTATAGATGCCTTGGGGCTTCAGTTCTGGGGTGCTGAATTCTGGAATATTCCGTCCTGGTACTTGGAGCAACGGAAAAGGAACGCATTCAGTCCTTGGCTTACACGGGTTCAGTTCATGAGAATCCTCAGAAAGTCAGAAATATTAATTTTCTTCACTACCATGTTGTATTGCACTATATACACTTGCTACTGATTTTCAATAGAATATTCAACCCAACAGCATCCATAATGAAATTAATTATGGCAAATCGTATGGGCATAATTTTAAGGTGATTGGGGAAAATATAGTGGGGGGAGGTCAGAGTTACATTTTTTCCCCACATAGAATGGTGTGTGGAACGCCCTGCTATTAGGGACATTTAAGAAACTCTTAAATAGGCACATGGATGATAGAAAAATGGAGGGTAGTATGGAAGGGGAGGGTTCAACTGATCTTGGAGAAGGGTAAAATGTCAGCACAACATCGTGGGCCACATGGCTTATACAGTGTTGTAATGTTCTAAATTATGGAATGCATATTGGCTGTTTATTATTATCCCAGTGGAAAATCTTTGCTGCTGCCATCTGCACAGATAATTTTATCACGTCGGTAGTATAAGGGAAAAGCAATAACAGAATGCAGAATAAGTTGTCACAGTTAGAGAGAGTGTAGACATTAAGGTGAAAGGCCATGACAAGGCTAAGGGTCCATCTTATCGCACTAGGGGACCATTCAATAGTTTGATAACAGCAGGATAGAAGGTGTCCTTGAGCCTGGTTGTATATGCTTTCAGAGAATGTCCAAAATGAGAGGGATCTTTAACAGTCACTGATGAATACCATGAAGCATCCTTAATATTAGTCTTGAAAATCAAAACTACATTGGAGAGTTTTAAAGTTAGATTTCCTTTATCCAGTTCATTTGTAACTGGGGAGCTCCAGTAATGGGCAATAAAGTACTTGATGTGTGTCCAGTAATCTCCGCTAAACTTCTTACATTGAGCAGAATAACATAGGAGCAGGCCCTTCAGTCCACAATGTCATAATGTAATTATGGGTGGGGTGATTTGTTTGGGAGGCACGGAAAGCAAAAGCTTTTCACTGTAGTTCAGTACATTTGACAATAATTAACCAACACCAAATGGCAGAGGACGCCAAAACTCATGAAAGATGGCTTTTTTGTGTGATTAATGGCAATCTCATGAGAGAAGGGAGAACAAAACTCCACCATTGGCAGCCCCAAGCTTAGCTGGGAAAAGAGTGGGGTTGCGCATAGGGCTAGCAACTCCACCCTGTAACAACCCAGAGTTACAGAAACACCAACAGAAGCTCCAAAGTCCTCATCCCTGGGAGAGGAAGGATCTTCAGAGATGGGCTACACCTGAGGGTGACTTGAAAGAATGGCCCAGGACAAAGGACTCTGGTGAGCTGCTGTCCGCCCCAGTAGGGGTGATGGGCTTAAAAAGAAGAGGTGGAACAATAAGAGGTTGATCTGAAAGGAGACCAAGTGGAGAGGAACAGTAGGAGTCAAGTTGGTATGTCAACTGTTCCACCATTGATGGCAAGGAATTGCAAAGTTATGGACGCAGTTCAGCATGTCATGGAAACTAACCTCTCCTCCATGGGACTGTCTGTACTTCTCTGCCTTAGTAAAGCAGCCAAAATAATCAAAGACTCCTCCCACCCTAGACATCTCTCCCATTGAGCAGAAGATATAAAAGCCTGAAAGCACGTACCTGTCAGAACATTCAGATATGGCCCAAGTGTAGAGAGAGAGACTGACACGAGTCGACATTTCACCGATTTTAATGAGAATTGTTGCAGAATTGAAAGGAAAAGAAAAATTCTAAATGCTAAGCCAACAGGGCCATTAACCTCTCAAACTGAAAGTTAGCACCAGCACTGGCTGGAAACAATAATGAATGTTAAATACTGCTCCTTGACAGCATCAGTTGAAACGTTAGTCTTCTCTGCTGGACGAGGATGAGGGTAAGCGGAGAGTGTAATGTTCTGAGCTTTGCTCAGGTCTCAACAGGACTATAACGAAAAGGAGTTACTGCCAGAATGAAGTAATTAGCTGGAACATACATACTCACAGGTGCAATTGCTAAACCTGTGCACAGGCTGCTCTTGGGAGTGTTTAGACCCCACAGAGAGTCAGTGGTTGTGACAGGACCACCAAGCTCAAGAACAAATTCTATCCCACTATTATGAGCTGTTGTGAGTGCAATAAGCTGGACCATTGATCTCACAACCCGTCTCGTTATGATTTTGTACCTTGTTGTTTACCTGCACTTTCTCTATTAAGCATTGTTATAGTTTTCCCTTGTTCCATCTCAGTGCACTGTGCAGTGATCTGTGTGTTTGAACGGTACACAAGACAGGCTTTTCACTGTATCTCAGTACGTGGAGGTTGAAGCCAAGTCAAGGTATGACAGCAGCCTACTCTTTAGATGTACTCACAACATTGTTTCGTATGGACTTGGCCCAGGGTTGTTCTGCTAATATGAGCGGGCCACCAACTGGGCAGCATCGTAACATACTGTTATGTAATGCTTTATAGCGCCATCAATTGTGATTAGGGTTGAATTCACACTGCTGTCTGTAAGGAGTTTCTACTTTCTTCCCATGACTGTGTGGATTTTCTCACACATTCCACAGTGTAAAAAGAGAGCAAAAATAGGTGGTGTTCAAGGGTTTGTAGTCTGTTCGGAAATCTGATGGCAAACGGGAAAAAGCTGTTCTTAAAACATCGAGTGTGGGTCATCAGTCTCCAGTATCTCCTCCCTGATGATAGTAATGAGAAGAGGGCATTCCTGACTGGTGAGGGTCCTTAATAATGGACGCCGCTTTGTTGAGGTATTGCCTTTTGAAAATGTCTTTGATGCTCGGGAGGCTAGTGGCCTTGAGGGAGCTGGCTCAGTCTATAACCCTCTGTAGCTTTTCCTGATCATGTGTAGTGTTCCCTTTATACCAGGTGGCAATGCAAACACTTAGAATGCCCTCCACTCTAGTCACAGTGCTCTGTAGAAATTTGCTAGCATCTTTGGTGACATACCAAACCTCCAGAAACTCCTGATGAAGTATAGCCACTGACATAACTTCTTTGTACCAATATGTGATTGCACCAATATGTTGGGCCCAGGGTAGACCCTTTGGAACTTAGAGCTGTTCACCCTTTTCGCTGCTAACCCTTGTGATGATAACTGATAATGTGCTCCCTGGACTTCTCTTTCCTGAAGCACGCAGTCAATTCCTTGGTCTTACTGATGTTGGGTGTTGGGATACCATCAGCCGATCTACCTCACTCCTGTACACCTTCTCGCTGGGAACATGGTGATACTTGAAGGCTACCCCAGCACATCTTTGGACCATACAGGTCATTGATTCAAATGACGTACTGTGTGTTTTGATTTACATGTGACAAATAAAGTTCATCTTTAATTGTGGTTCAGAGACTGCGACAATGAGTGTCTGAGGAAAACAAGAGCATATTTGGCCAGTAATAAAAGTTCAGTGCAGTTTGAGAAACATGAGATGGCATTAGTTGTTAAAGCAGACAATATGGCCGCATACTCAGAGATTGGTTGTGTTGGTCATATGATCAGAAAGTGTTGGTGATGCTCAGCAGGTCAGACAAGTCAGTCTTTGCCTTTAGAGAAAGTCAATATATATTTGAAAAAACTACACCAGATTTTACCTGTGGATGGAGGCGGAACAGGAGAGTGTCAGTGAATTACTTTGAATTGATGCCGACAATGCTTCTAAGATCTGGTTAACAATACTAATGGGCTGTTTCCTTCTACTCGAGTGCGCATTCAGGCTTAATGTATGATTACCAGAGTATTACTTTTGGCTCTCTTGCTCTTCCCCACTCTCTTTCTCTTCCTCCTCCCTCTCATTCTCCCCCACTTGCTCTCTCTTCTCCCCCACTTGCTCCCTCTCTTCTCCCGTCGCCCCCTCCTTCTCCTCTCTCGTAACCCCTCCCTCTCCTCTCTTGTCAACCTGTATCTCATTGTCCCCCTTACTCACTCTCGTCACCCCTCCCTTTCTCTCTCTCATTCCCCCCCCCCCCCACCCCACTCACTCTCTCATCCATTTGGAAAGGGTCCATTTTGGGGGAGGCTTACTGGTTTTGTATCCACATGACATACTTTCTGAAAAATCTGCTGTTTCTCAATCATTTACTCTGATGCGCTTCCGTAAAGTTGTAAAGATATAATGTGCACCCTGTCTACATTTCCATTATTGTACAAATGGCAGCATTACAGGAAGGCAACCTTTCAAACTCGCTGTGGCTTTTTGGATAGAGAAGATTCCTTTAAAAAAAATAACCGCAGAGTTAGGTCATTCAACTCATCAAGTGTGCTCCAGCTTTCCATCATGACTGATTTATTATCCCTCTCAATACCATTCACCTGCCTTCTCCTGTAACCTTTGATGCCCTGACTTAATCAAGTGCCTATCCACCTCCACTTTAAATATACCCAATCACTTGGCCTTCACAGCTGTCAGTAGCAACGAATTCTACAGATTCACCTCTGCTTGGCTAAAGAGATTTCTCCTAATCTGAGCCCAAGTCCTCTGATCCTGGAAACACTGCAATTGGAAACATCCTCAGCTCGGCCTTTTGATACTTGATAGGAATCAGGGGATATAGGAAGTGTGCATAATAGTGGTAAGGAGTTTGCATGTACTCCCATGACCACTTGAATTCCTCTGGGTTTGCTGGTTTCCCCAACATTTCAAAGGCATACAGGTTAGGGTCAGTAAGTTGGAGGCATGCTATGCTTGGCATCTCTTATCGGCTGCCTGGAACAATGTTCAATGATTTGATTTGGTGGACATGACACATTTCTCTGTACGTTTTGATGCACATGTCAGAAAAGCTAAATTCTCTCTTTAATCTGAAGTGGAAGATCAACTATGAGTTGCATGAACTGGCAGAATAGAATCAAAGGGCCAAATGGCCGCCTCCTCTTGTTCCTTAAATTCATGGGCAAACTTTACCATTTCACCTTGCAGTTAGGCTTTAAAGAGGCAAGTAAACTGGCTGGGACCTCCCAACTTTCTTCCGGGTAGCATGGTAGTGTAGCAGTTACAGTAATGCTTTACAGCTCCAGCTATATGGGTTTAAATCCCGCTACTGTCTGTAAAGAGTCTGCATCTTCTCCCCTGACCACTCGTAGGTTTCCTCTGTGTGCTCCAGTTTCATCTCTCGTTCCAAAGATGTATGGATTAGTGAAGGTGAGTTGTGGGTATGCTATGTTGGCACCAACAGCTTGGCAACACTTTCAGGTTGCCCCCAGCACATCCTCAGACTTTGTTGATCATTGACGCAAACAATACATTTCCCTGTATGTTTTGATTTTTTTTTTTGACAAATAAAGCTAAACTTTATCTCAGTCTTTCAGAACATCGGTGAGATCCGGTGTAGATTGGGGCAAAGATGGGATTTCCCAATGGCCACCCATGTCAATTCAACTTCCCATTTTCAATCAGACATGCCAGTCTATGGTTTCCTCTACTACCACAATGAGGCCACACTCAGTTGGAGGAGCAACAGCTCATATTCCATCTCAGTTAGCCTCCAACCTGACGGAATGAACATTAATTTCTCTAACTTAAGAATTTCTCCCCTTCTCCTTTTTCCTTTTTCTGGTTCCCCTGCCTCCTTTTCCTTTTTTCCATGGTTTAAAGGATTCAA
This sequence comes from Hypanus sabinus, assembly GCF_030144855.1. Classification (NCBI taxonomy): domain Eukaryota; kingdom Metazoa; phylum Chordata; class Chondrichthyes; order Myliobatiformes; family Dasyatidae; genus Hypanus; species Hypanus sabinus. The sequence goes on along the minus strand of NC_082711.1, from coordinate 11,826,003 downwards.
TTTTATGTCAGAGAAATGTTTACAATATACATCCTGAAATGCTTTTTCTTTGCAAACATCCATGAAAACAGAGAAATGCCCCAAAGAATGAACAACAGTTCAACATGAGAACCCCAGTTCCCTCCCCGCCCCAACCGCTCACCCCTCCCTGGTGTAAGCAGTAAACAACAATTCCCCCTTCCCCCACCAGCAAAAAAAAAGCAAGCATCGGCACTGTCACCGAGCACTCAAGCTGAGCAAAGCAATAGCAAAGACACAGACTTGCAGTTACTCCAAAGACTTTGCACTTCATCTGGCATTCAACATACCACAGGTTGTCTCTCTCCCTAATGAGGGAGAAGGGAGTTTTTCCCTTCTGCATTTTCCCAGCTAGCAGGGAGACATAACAAACGGTTTACAATTTTAGAAGTCCGTAATGTCGCTTTTTTCAAGCTCTGTGCCTGAATATCACAAAGATCTCTGGTCTTCGAGCACACAGCAGCAGATTTTCCAACTCCCCCAAGGACACACAAGTCTCTGACCCTCAATCCGCCCGTCTCCAGAGCCCTGAGATCTTAGGCATCCAAGTACAAGCTGGACTCTCAGGCCGAACCACGGCCAGTCCTGAAATCCCAAGAATGGGTCCCATTCCTGCAAAGAACCGAAGTCTGTGCGTAACTCCAGATCAAGGTCTTCAAAAGAACCCTGAAAGGGAAAAATAAAGATATTAAAGATGGAAATAGAGCTACTTCCGAAGATGCAAGCAAAGGAGTCGCCATTTAGCGCCATCTTAACCCCGCCTCCATCTCACTCTCCAGTACACTCTCCTCTTCTGTCCGAATCCTTCTTATTCAGCCATTCACCTCTTCCACCCATCCACCCACCTTCCCACTCATCTGGTCTCAACTATCACTTGCCAGCTGTACTCTTGTCCATCCTTCCCACCAGCTTGTTCTGGCATCTTTCCCCTTTCCTCTTCAGGCCTGATGAAGTGTTTTGGCCTGAAGCGTCAAGAGTTTATTCTTTTCCATAGATGCTGTGTGACCAGCATTTTGTGAGTTTTGTCCTTGCCCACAGTTGGGATTTCATAAACTGGAGGGCATAGGTTTAAGGTGAGAGCTCAAAGACTGAAAAGAGACCCAAAAGGAGTGTAACATTTATGGAATGAGCTGTCAGAAGAAGTGTTCAAAATTCAAAGTAAATTTATTATCAAAGTACATATATGTCACCATATACAGTACAACCCTGAGATTCATTTTCTTGTGTGCATTCACTGTAAATATAAAGAAAACAATAATAATAACTCAGCGATAAATATCGAGAACATGAGCCAAGGAGTCCTTGAAAGTGAGTCCATAGCCTGTGGAACAGTTTAGTGTCAGGGCAAGCAAATTTGAGTGAAGTTATCCCTTTGGTTCAAGAGCATGATGGTTTTGGAGTAATAACTGTTCCTGACTTGGTGGTGTGAGCCCTGATGCTGTACCACCTTCCTGGTGGCAGCAGCGAGAAGAGAGCATGGTCTGGATGGTGGGGGTCCTCAATGATGGATTCTGCTTTCCTGTGACAGTGGTCTGTATAGATGGATTGAGTCATATCCATAACTCTTTTGTAGGTTTTTCTGTTGAAGGGCATTGATATTTACATACCAGGCAGGTACATTAACAACATTTCTAAGTCACTTGGACAGCTACATGGATTGGAAAGAGAGAAATATGGAGCAAATGTGGTCAGTAGGTCTAGCTGAGATGTGCATCATGGTTGGTATGGATGAGTCGGGGTGTGCTGCATGACTGTCTCACTACCAGTAGTTATGGATGAACAATAACTACCAGCCCTGTCAGCCACACCCAAATCGTGTAAGTGAATCAGTACTCTAATAGCCATGAATCTAAATAGCTGGCACTGGTCCATGATTAACAACTAGTACAGGTGCTGTTAAAATCACTACCAAGAGTTGTGCCACTTGGACACCTGGAATCAGGTACAGGATAGCTGGTAACCTTGAAGAGAGTAGGCATTACAGTAGGTACCTACCATGGCAAACATTAGCTAACAGCAAGAGCCACTGTGGACAGAGAGTCTCCCTGGTGTAAGAGAGGAAGGATCTGATTCTTCTGTTGGTTTCTTCATGGTTCCCTACCACATCCTGAAGACTCAGGGAATGATGGGCTAGTTGGTTTCTGTAAACTGTCTATAGTACTGTCAATGGTAGAATTTGGGTGGGGGAAAGTTGGGCAGAACCCCCTCATTTTCATACCTTCAAACTAACATCAAATTGAGACCCAGATGCCTTGATGAACAACCACAAGCCATGAAGCTTGGTGTGGCTACCACAGAGAATCTTGGGGAAAGGCAAATATGAGATCCTCCTGTCACAGAATATAGAACACTACAGCACAGTACAAGCCCTTTTAAACTTACTCCAGGAGTTATAGGGAAAGATTGACTAGGTCAAAACTTTATTCACTGGAATATAGGAGAATGAGAGGAAATTTGATAAAGTTATTCAAAATTATGAGATGTATAGATAATGTAAATACAAACAGGCTTTTCCCACAGAGATGAGAAAATCAGCAGATGCTGGAAATCCCAAGCAACACACAAAATGCTGGGAGAACTTAGAAGGCCATGCAGCATCAATAAAACGAGTAAATAGTTGATGTTTCCAGCTGAGACCCTTCATTAGAGGAGAAGTCAGAGTAAGAAGGCAGTGGAAGAGAGGAAGAGATATAAGAAGGTAAAACCAGGAGAGGAGGAGGGGTGTAGCAATGAGCTAGGAAGTTGATTGGTGAAAGAGATATAGGGCTGGAGGAGTGGGAATCTGACAGGAGGGAACTGAAGACCATGGAAGAAAAGGAAGGAGCACCAGAAGGAGATGATGGGCAAGAAAGGAGATAAGGAAAGAGAGGGAAACATAAATGAGGAATGGTGAAGTAGGGGTCAATTACTGGAAGTTTGAGAAATCGATGTTTGTGCCATCAGGTTGGAGGCTACCCAGATGGAATATAAGGTGTTGCTCCTCCAACCAGAGTGTGACCTCATCATGGCAGTAGAGGAGACCAGGGACTGACATGTTGGAATGGGAATGGGAAGTAGAATTGAAATGGGTGGCTACTGGAAGATCCTGCATTTTCTGGCAGACAGAGCATAGATGCTCGGCATAACGGACTCCCCATGTACATTGGGGCTCAGAGGTAGACAGGAGACCACATCAGGAGCACTGGATACAGTAGATAACCCCAACTAACTCACAGCTGAAGTGTCACCTCACATGGAAGGACTGTTTGGGGCTCTGAATGGTAGTGAGGGAGGAGGTGTTGCACTTGTTCTACTTGCAAGGCTAACTACCAGGAGGGAGATCAGTGGAGAGGAACAAATGGACTGGGGAGTTGCATAGGGAGCGATCCCTGTGGAAAGCAGGGAATGAAGGAAAGATGTGCTTGGTAGTGGGATCCTGTTGGAAATGGTGTAAGTTACAGAGAATTATGTGCTGGACCAGAGGAACCTTATCTCTAGGGTGGTGGTGGGAGAATGGGGTGAGGGCAGAAGTACACAAAATGGAAGAGATAAGGGTGAGGACAGCGTTGATGGTGGAAGAAGGGAAGCCCCTTTCTTTGAAGAAGGAGTGCATCTCAGTACTTCTGAGAGTAGGTGCAGCACAAACAGGAACTGAGAGGAGATGGCATTTTTACAAGTGACAGGGTGGGAAGACGTATAGTCCAGCTAGCTGTGAGGATCAATGTGTTTATAAAAGATATTAGTAGATAGACAGTCTCCAGGGATGGAGATAGAGAGGTCAAGAAAGGGAGTGGAAGAGGAAATGGACCAAGTAAATTTGAGGGCAAAGTGGAATTGAGGAAGTTGACGAGGTCAGCATGGGCGCAGGAAGCAGCACCAATGCAGTCATCGATGTAACATAGGAAGTCCTGCCAAATGGTCTCGGCCCGAAACGTCGACTGTACTCTTCTCCATAGTGCTGCCTGGCCTGCTGAGTTCCTCCAGCATTTTGTGTGTGCTGCTTGGATTTCCAACATCTGCCGATTTTCTTCTGTTTAGAATAGGAAGAGTTGGGGAGTGATACAAGTGTAGGCGTGGAACATAGACTGTTTCACATATTGACTGAGTTTGGGTGGGACTAGAACTAGAGGTCTTGGGTTAAGGGTGAGAGGAAAAATATTTAAGTGGGGTATGAGGGGCATCTTCTTTAATGAGATTGTGGAGCGAGCTGCATGCGTCTTGAGTGGTTTATGTGGGTTTGAACATTAAAGATAAATTTGGATAAATACCTGGATAGGAGGGGTATGGAAAGCTATTGTCCAGGTGTAGACTGGGCAGATAAATAGTTCGGTGAAGGTGAACACTTTCAGAGAAGGTAGCATAGCCCAGATGATGGGGGTATTTGATAGACGCTGCCTTCTTGTGGTGGGGTGGGACGTGCCCAAGATGTATTGACTATTCTGGTCCCGTCAGTAGATGGGATTAGCAGAATATTCAATACGTCTTGGGCACATCCATTATAGCCTAGGTGACCAGAACTGCACACGAAACTCCACATTGGGCTTCACCCGTGTCTTGTACAACTTCAGCACAACATCCTGTCTTGCCTTACATTGCTTCTCACGCAGGAATTTGGGTCAGTGAAGCTTTTCTTAAAGTCTTGTTGCTGTTGCACCTTAGAAACCATGGCAGGCAATTTGCAATACCAGTTGTTCTGGTTTCTTCGGCATTAATTGATGGGGGAATATTGGCTAGGATACAACAAAGAACTGCCTTTGCTTCGTCTTTTAGATTGCAAAGCCATTGATGACTAAGCTTTAATTTTTTTTTAAGTATGGGATTAACAGAAGGCAGTTCTCTCACATAGACAAGTCAAGGTCAAAGTCGAGTTTGGCATATGCACAAGGACACATGCACAGATGCAAAGAAAAACTTATCACAGGCACATACTGTAGCATCATATATGCAGCATTCACAAGAAAACTATAAATTATACACATTTTTGTAAGAAAGGTTGCAAAAAATAATCACAAAGTGCACTTTAGTGCAAAATGGTCATTCTCTTGCTAACACAAAGGCAGCAGATGCTGGAAATCCAAAGCAACTCTCACAAAATGCTGGAGGAACTCAGCAAGTCAGGCAGCTTCTATGGAGAAGAGTAAACAGCTGATGTTTCAGGCTGAAACCCTTCTTCAGGACTGAAAAGGAAGGGGGAAGATGCTCAAATAAAAAAGGTGGGGGGGGAGGGAAAGAGGCTAGCTGGAAGATGATAGGTGAAGCCAGGTGGGTGAGAAAGGTCAAGGACTGGAGAACAAAGAATCCGATGGGAGAGGAGAGTGGACAACAGGAGGAAAGGACTCAGGGGGAACTAATAGGTAGGGGAGAAGAAGTGTGAGGTCAGAGTGGGGAATAGAGGAGGGATAGAATTTGTTGACCTGAAAGAGAAATCAATATTCATGCCATCGGATTGGAGAGTACCCAAACTGAATATAAGGTACTGCTCCTCCACCCTGAGTGTGCTTCATCTTGGCACAAGAGGAGGTAATGGATCGACATGTCGGAATGAGAATGAGAATTGGACTTAAAACGTCTGGCCATCGGGAAGTCTCACTTGTGTTGGTGTGTTGATAAACTGTAGAGAAGAGGGTTGTGCCAGATGGTTCAAGAACCAAATGGTTGAAGGGAAGTAGATGTCCTTGAGCAACCTGGTGGTGTGAAACTTCTGGCTTCTGTGTCTCCTTTCTGATGGTAGCTGGGAGTAGATGGCATGGGCTGGATGATAGGGATCTTTGATGATGGATGCTGCCTTGAGGCAGTGCCTCCTATAGATATTACTGATGGTATGGTAATATTTAGCAGAGTCCATAACTCTGTAGTTTCAGATTCATTTATTCATCACACGTACATCAAAATATACAATGAAATGTTTTATTTGAGTTAACAACCAACACAACCAATGGATGTGCTGAGAGCAGCCTGCAAGTGTCACCACATATTCTAGTGCCAATATAGCATACTCATAACATTCAGCAGAACAACTGTAGGCAGCAGCAACAACAAAACAAGACAACAAGAGCAAAACAGGTCCCTTTTGCACCCTTCCACACACTCTTACAGATAGGCCTCCAACCCCTCTTAGATTTGCAGACTTCTGACCTCCAGCCTTTAGTCCCTAGCCCAGAGCCACAGACCTCTGATCACCTGCGCATTCAAACTGCTGTACTAGACCATAATGCAACCAGTCAGGATCAACGTTTAAGAGTGTTCAATGATAAGTTGAATCTCCTTAAGCCTGTAGAATGAATTAATACTTGTTGTCTCCTGAAAAAGTGATTTGCAAAGCCTCAGGAAGGACAAAAAATGGTTTAAAAATGCCACCATAAGACATAAGAACAATTAGATCATTCAGCCCATCAAGTCTGCTCTGCCACTTGATCGTGCTGATTTACTTTCCCCATGGATTTCCTATAACTTCTGTTTATATTTTAGTTTCTTGAGCTATTCCATGAGATAATCACTGATCTGTGTGTAACCCCATTAACCATTCTTTACTGCATCTCGCTGAAAATCTTTGACAATCTTGGCCACATGTTTAGGTACACACATACACTTGCCCGTTAAGGCATATATCTAACCATCTAATCATGCAGTAGCTACTCAATGCATAAAAGCATGCAGACATGGTCAGGAGTTTCATGTGTTGCTTAGACCAAATGTCAGAATGGGAAGAATTGTGATGTAAATGAGCTTGATTGTGGAATGATTGTTGGTGCCAGATGGGGTGGTTTGAGTATCTAAGAAAACTGTAGGTCTCCAAGGATTTTCATGCACAGCAGTCTCTAGAGTTTACAGAGAATGGTACAAAAAACAAAAAAACATTCAGTGAGTAGCAGTTTTGTGGGCAAAAACACCTTAATGAAAGAAGTTGAAGGAGCATGGCTAGACTGGTTTAATCTGACAGTAACTCAAATAACCACACATTACAACAGTGGTGTGTAGGTGAGCATCTTTGAATGCACAAGGCATCGAACCTTGATGTGGATGTGCTACAGCTGCAGAAGACCACAAACACTCACTAAGCGGCCACTTTATTAGATGCAGAAGGTAACTAATAAAGTGGCCACTGAATGTAAATGTACCAATCTGAAACTGAACAACTAACATAGCGGAAATTGCTATTTGCAATTATAAGCTACTGGGCTGTGCAATAGCTGGACAAAATACAGAAGGGAAAAGGTGACTGCTCACTCTATAATACCTCTGCTGTTCTAATAAAACTCATTCCTGTTTACATAGCTGCACCTTGTGGTTTGAAAACAGATCACTCCTTGTGAATATCAATAAATCAAATGCTTCAGGGCTGGATCTTCCTTACAACAATGGCTTAATTGCACCTGCTAGCAGATGTACAGTCAGCCAATCGCTATCTTTAGGTCACGTGGGTGCACTGTTTAGCTAAGGTGGGTCACCTGAAGACAATTATTGCTCTAAGGTAGCAACAGCCAATAATGTACTTCTGAGTGAAGTTGAATTATGCACAGGAAGCCTCCATGAGCAGTTGTGTGATGGTGAACGGCTTATTGTGATAGTATTGGTGTGGTCATTTGAGACAAGTATGATGTTCTCCGGAGGGAACGACTGTGCAGACCTCGACAGATCAGGGTCAGGGTTCAGTGATAATACAAGATGACTCAGGACCCCCATCACTGTTGCAGTCTTTCTCTGCCTTCACTACCATTGTGATGTGTCATCATCTTCTGCCAGCTCCACTGTTGACGTCTTGGTTGGATCACTCTTTGTTTGGAGTCTCCCCTTGACACTACCGAAGCTAAGATCGAGATGCCATCGCTCTTGAGATCTCAGGAATATACAGGCCCATCCACCATGACAAGTTAACAATCCTTCGAAGAGTTTTATGTGATGCTGGTTAGAGAACATAGTTATTTCCTACAATACATCTACATCCGCTGTCGCTGTAGCCTCTTCTGATGGGATCCTATTCTCAGAGGATGTGCTCTCTAATCCAGGCAGTGTCCTGGTAAATCTCATCCTCAACCTCTCTAAAATTTCCATGTCTTTCCCAGATCGGAACACAATATTCCAAGTGTGGAATAAAGATGGATGCAAAACAACAAATTTCATGTGTCAGTAATATATATCTGATCCTGACATTTTCTTGTTTCCTATTTGTTTGATTTGCTTGATTGGATCATTGTTCATTCTGACCCTCTCTCCCTATTCCTGTACTTCAGAAACAGAATCAGAATCATGTGTAATATCACTAGCATATACTATGAAATTTGTTGTTCACAAGCTAAAGATGATTTTATTATCAACTTTCATATTTCTCTCTTATCCCCATTCCTAGCACACTGTACTTAGAATGTTGTGTACAGAGAAACACAGACAAAATGCTGGAGGAACTCAGCAGCATCTGTGAAGGGGAATAGACAGTGTTCATTTTGGGCCAAGATGTTTTTACAGGATTGGAAAGGAAAGGGAAAAAAACCAGAAAAAGAAGGTGGGGGAGGAATACAAGCTGGCAGAGGATAGGGGAGACCAGGTGAGTGGAAAGGTCTGTGGGTGGGGAGGGGAATGGAGTGAAAAGCTGGCTTCACCTATCACCTTCTAGCTTGTACTCCTTCTCCTCTGCCCCACTTTTTTATTTTGGCTTCTTCCCCCTTTCCTTTCTAGTTCCGATGAAAGGTTTTGACCCGAAACATTGACCATTTATTCATTTCCATTGATGCTGTCAGACCAGCTGAGTTCCTCCAGCATTTTGTGCGTGTTGCTCTAGATCAGGGGTCAGCAACCTTTACCACTGAAAGAGCCACTTGGACCCGTTTCCCACAGAAAAGAAAACACTGGGAGCCGCAAAACCCGTTTGACATTTAAAATGAAATAACACTGCATACAACCTTTTGTTTTGCCTTTATGCTATGTATAAACAAACTATAATGTGTTGCATTTATGAAATTGATGAACTCCTGCAGAGAAAACGAAATTACATTTCTGCATGCAACAAAAACATTTTGAACTCCGAAAAAAAGACGTTGGGTTGAAGGTTACTTTTAAGTAAAATACTCAACGTCTATTTGAGTCCTTCTTGTATTTATGAAAAACGCCAAACTTAAATTTGCCGCCAGCAGCAAACCAAAAATAACGTCAGCCAGCTGTCAACCTGAAAAATAAAAGGACTATTTCACTGAACAATGAAAACATATGAATATACGTAAAATAATAGGCAATTAAAATATTTATCATACTTGTTCAGGTTGACTCACACCTGACAATGCAGTCGTATTCAGTAGGGATGGATCGATGCTTAGGGGAGTGACCGGGAAGGATAATGTGTTTTTTACCTCTCTGAACTCACAGAAGCGTTTCCCAAACGATGTTTGCATTGCAATGATTGCAGAATGTAAATACTCCGAATTTATCATGTTGTGACCTTGTTTGAACTCTCTCAAATTGGGGAAGTGAGACAATGTGCCTTTCTGTAAATCTCTGGCAAGCAACGTCAACTTGCGCTCGAATGCCAAAACATCCTCCAACATGTGCAGGGCTGTACGTCCTTACCCCGTTGAAGAGCTGTGTTCAGCGTGTTCAGGTGCGCTGTCATGTCTACCATGAAGTGTAGCTTTTCCAGCCACTCTGGCTGTTCCAGCTCAGGAAAGTTGAGCCCTTTGCTGCCCAGGAAAGTTTTCTCCTCTTCCAGACACGCGACAAAGCGTTTCAGCACCTCCCCTCTGGACAGCCAGCGATAAAAACACGTTGTAGCGGTGTGCTACACGCAGTCAGTAAACTGCAGTCAAAGATAGCTTTATTCGAACTAAACAGCCTTGCTTTTACGCCTCCCTCAACCCGCCCCCCATGGGCGCGGATGCTGCAAAAGGCACGTACTCACAAACCCCCGTAGGCTATCTCCCTTAGCCTGAGCGCTGGCTAATTGTGAGCCGGTTCGGATGTGTCAGGAAATGGGTCGCCACAACGTCTTATTTAGATTGTACAAGATCACCATAATCTTCAAATTTAGAATTACATTTCAAAAACTAACAAACTAACATAAAATACATTTTAATTAAATACTGACCATGTAGCGGTGTGCTACACGCAGCGCTAAAATTACGACACGGAGTTGGTAACTGCAGTCGAAGGAAAAAACTTTATTCGAAATCTTCAGCCTCACTTTTAAGCCTCCCTCAACCTGCCCTCCATGGCGCAGAGGCTCCAAAGCTCTGTGCTCGCAAACCCCCGTAGGCTATCTAATAGTGTGTCGGTTCGGATGTGCCAGGAAAAGGGTCGCCACAACCAATTATTTCCCAAAGCAACAGGGAGCCGCAGCACAGACGTAAAAGAGCCACATGTGGCTCCGGAGCCGCGGGTTGCCGACCCCCGCTCTAGATAGTCACTTGTTTTATTTACCCCCAGGGCAGGGAGGTCTTGAGCTAGAGTCACAAGTTTAAGATGAGCACAGAGAAATTGAAAGGAGATGTGAAAGGCAAGTTTTTTGTGAAGAGGATGGTGGTATATGGAATGTGGTGGTAAAGGCAGTTTGAGGTACAGTGTTTGAACACTCTTGATATACAGGCTGTTCCGAGAGAGAGAGAGAGAGATACACACTCTCTCGCACCCTCACTCTCTCACACTCTGTCACGCTCTCTCGCTCTCTCTCTCTCTCTCTCGCTCTCTCTCACTCTCTCTCTCACTCTCTCGCTCTCTCACACCCACACTCTCTCTCTCTCGCTCTCTCACAATCTCGCACCCACACACACTCTCTCTCTCTCTCTCACTCTCTCACTCTCTCACTCTCTCACTCTCTCACTCTCTCACTCTCTCACTCTCTCACTCTCTCACTCTCTCACTCTCTCACTCTCTCTCTCTCTCTCTCTCTCTCTCTCACTCTCTCTCTCTCTCTCTCTCTCTCTCTCTCTCTCTCTCTCTTGCACCCACACACACTTCAGGGGCTGCTCTTGGGCAACACCCTTTGGTCTGCCTGCATGTTGAGATATCAGTAGAGGAATGCTTCCGACTGGCTCATTTCAGGCTGCAGGAGTCCATGTTAAGGAACATACTGAATCTCGGTGCAGTCACTACAAGAACTCGGTGTGAGAGAACTGAGGTGTAGGGTTCACCTGCTACTAGACAGGGAGGGGCTGGGTTGGGTGAGGAAGCTCCTCAAATTATTGTAGTAGCATACTACCCCAGGGACCCACATGAGTGGCAACAGTCTTATTACTTCCAGAAATGTAATAGAACAATTTGTAATGAACGTAAAAATGGAAAAGGCATTGCACCATTTATTCTTGTAAATTCTTTTTATTACAATTAAAGTCTATTTTGATATATAAAATGTTTAATGCACATTTGGACAGGAACATAGATAAGAAAGGTGAAGAGGGACATCGACCTAATCAGGTAGATGAAGTTAGTGTAGCTGGTCATCATGGTTAGCATGGATAAGTTGGGCTGAAGGGCCTGCTTTTGTGCTCTCTGACACTATGACTCCAAAATGCAGTCTCTTACATCTCAGTAATACAAGTAAAGACAAAGCGGGATGTGAGCCCAGTGAAAGCAATTGAGATTAGTGCAACAGGCATCACGGATGGCCTGGATGACATGGGTTTGTAAGGCCTTTTCTGTGCTGTACAACTGTGTGAGTCGACAGGTAAATATTCTTTCCAGCAATTGAGAGGGTGTGAGGAAGTGTGATTTTTGTTTAATGTGAGAGTTACTTGATGCTGGGTTTCATGGAATTGAATCAGAAACTACAGCCACATTTAAGGGAGTTTCATAAAACATAGATCATAGGACAGTGTTGTGCTGAACAAATTAAATTAGTAATCAATTGGCTAACTAATCTCTTCTGCCTACATGATGTCCATATCCTATTTTGCTCACATTCGTGTGCCTATCCAAATATCTCTTGTGCTTCTGCCTGTACAAACACCCCAGGCAGCAAATTCCAAGCACCCAGCATTTCCCGTGTTTTTACAAGAAAGAAAACTTGCTCCTCACATCTCCTTTAAAATTACCCCTCACCTTAAATGTCTGCCTTCTAGTATTAGTTATTTCAACCCTGGGTAAAAGATGCTGTCTGTCTACTCTATCAATGGTTCTCTTAATCTTTTAAACCTCTATCAGATCTCCCCTCATCCGCTCTGGAGAAAGCAGTCCAAGTTTCGATATGCAGCTGACGGAAAGGCAGATAAAGGCATGTGGGAACAGAGAAGGCACGTGAGATTTCCACTGTCGTTTTCCGACTTGTGACTGTTGGTGTAATTCCCTGCAAGTCACACCATTTGCTTAGAACCCCCAGGAGTCATGGAGGCTGCTATTTACCACAGCCTGTCAAAGCTCAGGTTTTCACCTATCACCCATTCTTCACGTGGGTGTTAAGGAGAGAAATGGTAATTGGTTTATTATTGTCACATGTACCGAGTTACAGGGAAGAGCTTGTCTTGCATGCCATCCATATATTGTACATCGAGGGAAAGGCAGCAACAATGCAGAATAAAGTGTTCCAGCTGCTGAGAGAGTGTGACAGCCATTAAGGAGTAAGGGCCATGACCAGGTAAATTATGAGCTCAAGAGAAAATATTAGCTGTTCTTTGTTATTTATATTGAAACATCAAAACACCTAAGACTTTTGTACAATATTGTATTTGTCAACATGGAGTGGAGGACTAGTTTGTAAATATGCTGGGAGCAAAGGTTGGTGGGAATGGTGAGGGTGGAGCGCCACAGGAGGGGTGTGGGACAGGTGGCAGAGAAGGAGTGCCGGGGAAGGAGGCACCAGGCAAGGTCATTTGATTGCAAATAGGTTTATGGATCATTACAGAATGCCTCTCTGGTGTTTCTTGCTCTCTCCCTTCTCCCTTCCCTTTTTCCCCAAACATAATTCCCCTCTCCCTGCCCCATTCCCATTCTCAGTCCACAATGGAATATCAGAATCAGGTTTATCATCAGTAACATATCATGACATTTGTTTTTAGTGGCAGCAGTGTAGTGTAATACATAAAATTACTACAGCACTGTACAAGTCTTAGGCACACGAGCTGTATATTTGTGTGTGACTAGAACTTTTGCACAGTACTGTACATCTCTGTTCATCACTACAGTAGATCAGTGGGCAAGTCCAGCTTTTTCTCTACAACCTCTCTCACAAACTGTTGACAATGCAGAAGAATACCTGGTGGAGTTATAGAGTGATGCCACGGTAGCATAGAGGTTAGGGTGATGCTATTACAGTTTGGGGAGTTGGAGTTCAATTCCATTGTAGTCTGTAAGGTTTGTATGCTCTTCCAGTGAGCACATGGTTTCCTCCAGGTGCTCCGGTTTCCCCATGTCCAATGACATATGGTTAGTAGGTTAATTAGTCATTGTAAGTTGTCCTGTGATTCAGCAAGGATTAAATAGGTGGCTTGCTGGATGAACTGGAAGGGCATGTTCAGTGCTGTATATCTAAATAAATAAATAAAAGATATTGCAAGGAAACAGGTCTTTTGGCCCACTCAGCTCCCACTGACCCTCAACCACTCATTTACACTAATTCTACCCTACAGTCCACATTTCAATCAATTGCACTCACCAGGAGCAATCTGTGACCTCCCAACCCATGTGAATCTGGGGTGGGGGGTTGAGGGGAAAATAAATCAGAGAAACTGAGGAAGTGGTGAGGCCCCATGTGCCACCTAGGCACTAAGGGTTCAGACAACGACAAAGGAAATGGTGGATGTTGGCTTGATTGCAGCTTTTAAGAGAAGTTTGGATAAGTATATAGATAGGGAGCGGTATCGAGGACTGTGGTCCGGGTGTGAGTTGATTGGATTAGCCAGAATAACAGTCTGGCATGGACTGGATGTTTATGTGCTTTATGACTCTAAACTAGAGGAAATCCTCGTGGTCACAGGGCAAATTGTGCAAACTCCTCATGGGGCTCCCAGGCAGCAGCTCTCCAAGCCACAATACTGATCCAACTATTTACATACAAAGCAGTATTTCTTACAGTGGCTTCCTTTTTGCAAACACTGTGAGCCTCTGATAGGCTCTCTACTGAAACATTGTTTTAATCAGGTTTACTCTGGCATTTGTGTCGCTTATCGCATGGTGATTTGTGCCTGGGCAGTTGAGATCTCAAGCTTAAAAGAGATTGGCAGACTTGTCCCCTCACCTGTCACAGTTTTCTGGGAACCCAGTGAATGGACATTTGAGTACAGCCAATATATGTGGAAGGTGATCCCATCCCTCCAACCCTGCCGTGGAGATCCAGGAGACTGCAGATGCTGGGTTCTGAAGTAATAAGGAAGCTGAGGAACTCAGTGGGTCTACAACACCACAAGCCATAGTAGCAGGATTAGGCCATTTGGCCCATTGAGTCTATGCTGCCATTCCATCAAGTCTGATTTATTATCCCTCTCAACATTATTCTCTTGCCTTCTTCCCATTACCTTTGATGCCCTAACTAGTCAAGGATCTATCAACCTCCACTCTAAATATACCCAATGACTTGGCCTCCACAGCTGTCTGTGGCATTGAATTCCACAGATTCACCATCCTCTGACTAAAGATACTCCTTCTCATCTCTGTTTTAAAGGGACATCCTTGTATTCTGAGGCTGTGACCTCTGGTCCTAGACTCCCACACTACAGGAAACAACCTCTCCACGTCCACTCTGTCTAGGCCTTTGAATATTTCAATGGATCCTTCCTCATTCTTCTTCCAACACCTGTGGGAGGAAAGAAATTGTCAACATTTTGTGTCAAAAGCTTGCATCAGGACTGAGTCCAGATGTCTGTGAGCTTGACAATCCAAGAGACATTTTCTGGAGTTCCAGAGGTGGTCTGCTGTGAGGTTAGAGACCAGAGTATGTGGGTGAGTGGGAAGGTGGGAACGATTGGAAAGGGGCTTGCTTTACTGGTGTTGCTGCTTGTGGTGGAACAGCACAGTCCAAGCCCTTGGGTCCGCAGTGTTATCAGAATCAAGTTTATCACCAGCATGTGACGTGAAATTTGTTAACTTAACAGCAACAGTTCAATGCAATACATAATCTAGCAGAGAGAAAAAAATAAATAAAATAAAACATCATAATAAATAAAAAAAGTAAATCAATTACGTGTATTGAATTGATTTTTTAAAATGTGCAAAAAACAGAAATGCTATATATTTTTTAAAAAGTGAGGTAGTGTACGAAGTTTCAATGTCCATTTAGGAATCGGATGGCAGAGGGGAAGAAGCTGTTCCTGAATCGCCGAGTGTGTGCCTTCAGGCTTCTGTACCTCCTAGCTGATGGTAACAGTGAGAAAAGTGCATGCCCTGGGTGCGGGAGGTCCTTAATAATGGACGCTGCCTTTCTGAGACACCGCTCCTGAAAGGTGTCCTGGGTACTTTGTAGGGTAGTGCTCAAGATGGAGCTGACTAGATTTACAACCTTCTGCAGCTTCTTTCGGTCCTGTGCAGTAGCCCCTCCATACCAGACAGGCTGCAGCCTGTCAGAATGCTCTCCGTAGTACAACTATGGATGTTTTTGAGTGTATTTGTTGACATGCCAAATCTCTTCAAACTCCTGATAAAAGTATAGCCTCTGTCTTGCTTTCTTTATGACTATGTTGGGAAACCAATTAAAAACCAATTAAAATTAGAAATCAAATGGCTAACTAAACTAATCTCTTTTGCCTACACAAAGTCATAACTTCCATTTAGTTCAGTTACCAGAAGCTCTGTCTGTCCTTAGAATCAGGCATGGGGTTGGCCATGTGGCACAACTTCCTCTTCGACTGTTTGCCATAGTGCCAGTCAGAGGGAAATCAGTCGAATCTGTCACTGTACCGATGGTTGTTTTGGTCCTGTGTCTCTTATGTTTGTCCCATCTTGTTTATCCTTTTAAGATTAGAGAGATAAAGATTATCTTTATTTGTCATATGTAAATCAAAATATCCACTGAAATGCATTGTGCTGAGGCAGCGCACAAATGTCATCGTGCTTTCGGTGTCTACATAGCATGCCACAACTCATTAATCCTAACTTGTATGTCCTTGGACTGTGGGAGAAAACTGGAGCACCGGGAGGAAACTCACGGTCACTCAGGTGAACGTACAAACTCCTTACAGGTAATGGCAAGAATCGAACCCCGGTCAGTGAATGTTGGCGTGGCAAAGCAATTGCTACAACCACAACACCACTGTGTTATGCAAGCTAGTAACAGAGAGATGGAGTGCTGAACTCTTCCTTCTCGCAGTGGAATCAAACCCTGATCTTACAACTGGTGGTGTACTCTTTAAGGGAGAGGGCTAGCTCTCCACCGTGTGGACAAGGTGGAAGGGAATGACTGGATTTGCGCTCAAGTTTAATGAGATGTCGCCTTGTTCATCTGGCTGCTTGCAGCTGAGCTCTGTCACTGTTTGACAGCATGCATGGGGTCTCAGCCCAAAACGAGACCCTCCAGTGGTTATGATTGACCATCGATGTTGCATCCTAGCTGTCTACGTTCAATACACAAGCCAGGGCAATACAATATGGAGAGAAAGCTGTTGCCTAAACAGCAAGCTTCTCTTCTCCACACAGCTGATGAGTCCAAAGGAATGGCAGAGACCAATACAGTTTGGTACTACAGTGTCACAGGAGTTACCAGTCAATGTTGAACTCAACATAGCACTAACTTAGGGACTCCAGCTCTGGATTATTCCCTTGTGTTTCCTCCTGAAGTCTTCCCCATGAGTGGGTACAGCCGCAAGATCAGAGTTTTCCTTCTGGGTTTAGCTGCCAACCACGGCTGATGAGCCCCATTTGCCCGGACTGTTTATTCTCCTCCATAGATGCTGCCTGTCTTGCTGAGTTCCTCCAGTATTTTGTTTGTTTTGCTCTGGATTTCCAGCATCTACAATGTCTGTTGTGTTTTTGATTTACTGCATATCTGGGGTAGGGTATGGATTGTAGTCAGATCAGGCCCGAGGCACAAGGAGAGGTTTATCTGATCTGAAGAGACAGCAGACTGTTATGGCACAAGGAAGTCCCAGGAGCCTGCTTACTACTGCTGTGTTTCTGTGTTACCAGTGTGAAGTCCTGATCACATTGCAGTCAGCCGCTTCCTATTAAAGTCATAAAGGTTGCAGTGAGAAAATAAATCACAGAGCAACCCAAACAGCCTTAAATTTAAAGCACAAGAGATTCTGCAAAAGCTGGAAATCAGTGAGTAGCACATACTATGGTTAGCATGACTCTATCACAGTTCAGGGCTTTGGACTGCGGAGTTCAGTTCCAATTGTGTCCATAAGAAATTCATGCGTCCTTTCTGTGAGTGTGTGGGTTTCCTCTGAGTGCTCTGGTTTCCTTCCACATTCCAAAGACGTATTGGTTACTAGGTTGATTGGTCATTGTAATTCATCCCGTGATTAGGCTCAGGTTACGTCAGTGAGTAGCTGGGCTGTGCAGCTCCTTGGGCTGGAAGGGCCTTTTCTGTGCTGTATAAATATGTAAAATACTGGAGTTCAGGCAGTGTCTATGGAAAGCTGTAAACAGTTGAAGTTTTGGGCTGGGACACTTTCATCAGGACTGGGGTGATCTAGGGTTTTAGCTGGAAATGTCGACTGTTTATTCCTTTCCATAAATACTGCCTGACCTGATGAGTTGCTCTAGAATTTTGTGTGTGTTAAATTTAAAACAGAAATCGCTGGGAGGAAAATCCTAGGCCAGGCAGTATCTGTGGAAAGAGAAGTTGAATTAATGTTTCCAGTAAAGTCTACTCATCCACTGCTGTGCTTTAAATCTGCAGCCTTTTGATTTTCAGAGGGAAGTTAACTGAATGGTGAGAAAGTTAACAGCAGAAAGGAAAACAGATTATCATTTAAATACACTCAGTGACCACTTTATTAGATGCCTCTTCCACCGAATAAAGCAACAACTGAGTGTATGTTCATGGTCTTTTGCTACTGTAGCCCATCCTCTTAAAGGTTCGATGTGTTGTGTGTTCAGAGATCCTCTTCTGCACACCACTGTTGTAATACGTAGTTATTTGCCTTCCTGTCAATTTGAATTAATCTGGCCATTTTCCTCTGACCTCTCTCATTAACGAGGAATTTTCACCCACAGAACTGCTGCTCACTGGATTTTTTGGGGTGTTTTTTGCACCATTTTCTGTAAACTCTAGGTATTGCTGTGTGCAAATAAATAAATTAATTAAAAATAATAATAATTAATTCCTAATATATCAGCAGTTTCTGAGGCACTGAAACCACCCTGTTTGCCACCAACAATCATTCCATGGTCAAAGCCACTTAGATCACATTGCTTCCCCCATTCTGAAGTTTGGTCTGAACAACAACAGAGCATTGAGTTGCTGCCACATGATTGGCTGATTAGATATTTGCATTAGCAAGGCGGGTGTACCTAATAAAGTGGCCACTGAGTGTAGCATATGATAATTAAATGTTGGTGCTTGAAGAGACACAGTTTTGCATGTTGGAGGAGAATTACAGGATTTAGACCCAGCGTCTGAATAGTTTGGGACTTCGAGCAGCACAGCAAAGGAATAGACCCAGGTTAAAGACCATAAGACATAGTTCCCATCAAGTCTCCTCCAGTATTCTATCATGGCTGATTTATTATCCTTCTCAACCACATTTCCCTGCCCTCTTCTTGTAATCTTTGACACCCTTTCTAATCAAGAACCTATCAACTTCTGCTTTAAATATACTGTACCCAGTTATACTAGTAATTAAACTGAACTAATCCCTCACATCATCATAATGTCCATATTCCTTCAATTTGTGCCTGTCTCAGAGTCTTCTAAATGATTCTATCATATCTACCTCCACCACCATCCCCGGCTGTGCATTCTGCCCCCACCACTGTGTTTTTTTTAAAAAAACTACTCTGCACATCTCCTTTGAACTTTTCTGCTCTCATCATTCCCATAACAGGGTAACCAAAATCGTACACACAAATCAGAATCAAGTTTATCATCACAGGCACATACCAGTGGAGGCACAGGTACAATTAGTCTGCTCAGTGAGGAAGGGCAAAAAGAAAACATCCAGGGTGGGTGGGATCTTTGATTATGTTGGCTGCTATGCTGAGGCAGTGGGAGATAGAGACAGAATCCATGGAGCAGAGGCTGGTTTTTGTATGGAAAGTTGGAGTCTGGAAATTTGTTTCATATCTGAATGGCCATTTCTCTCAGTGGGCTGTATGCTGGGCCTCTTGGGGCTGCCCTCTGCTTTAGCATTTCTTTCCTCATCTGCCCTTGATGTCCTTGCAGTATAGCACACATCATTGCTGCCTGTCATCTCCTGGCAGGACTGGCACACCCAGATTAGCTGAAAGCGGACTCCACAACCTGGGGCAATGGCCACCAACTTCAACTCTCACGTAACGTCCAGCCCAAGCATTCTCAATGGACTTTGGGTGTACCAGTCAGTGTTTCTGTGGCAACAGGCAACTGTTTGGCTGTGTTTGGGTGTCACCATGGGGAGCTTTATCATCTCAAAAGGAAGCAGTTTGATAAGAAGACCTAGCAATAATCCATGACTGGGCACGGATTTATAGACTTGCTCTAGTGTTGTAGTTGGGAAATTTACATTTCAGTAATCAGACTGATCTGAAATTTGCCAAAATAAACTTAACTAAGTAACAGTAAACATGAAACCACAAGATTGTAGTTAACTGGTATTAGTTGATCTGGCCTAGATGTGATTCTTGACTTACCAATGTGGTTAACTCTTAATTGAGTTAGGGTCAAGAGAGTCATACAGTAGAGAAACTGGTCCTTTGACCCACCTCCTCTGTGTCGTCATGGCATCTGACTGAGTGTATGTTTAGCATCAGAGGTGAGAATTGTAGAAGACATGGACTTATAGATTTATACAGCAGGCTTTTCAGCCCAATTTGTTTATATCAACCAAGTTGCCCACATTTGATCCATACCCTTCAAAAACTTCCCTATCTGTGCTGCTGATAGTTTTTTAAACATTGAAATTGTATCCACTTCTACCACTTCCTTTGGTGGTTAACCACCCTCTGTGTGGAAAAAGTGTGTCCTCGGGCCTCTTTTAAATCTTCCCACTTCACCTTAATGTCTGCTCTCTAGCTTTAGACTCCCCAACCTTCCCAGGAAGGAAGGTAATTTTCACCCAGAGGTGGAGGGGGGGTGGAATTTGGAATCTGAATACACTGTCTGAGGGGGCAGTAGATGCTGAGATTCTCACAACGTTTAAGAGGATCTCGATGAAAATATGTTTTGCGAAGGCATAGAAGGTTGCCATCCAAGTGCTGGTAAACAGAATTAGTATAGGTGAGCATTGACAGGATGGGCTGTTGTTGGGTTATTTCTGTGCTCTACCACTCTGTCCTATAATATTTTAAGAACTTGGAACATAGAACATTATAGCACAGTACAGCCCCTTAGGCCCACAATGTTGTACTGATCTTTAAGATCAATCTAACCCATCCCTTCTACATAGCCCTGCATTTTTCTATACTCACATCCCTATATACTTACTTACTGAAGCGCATCACCCCACTGGCTGTCAATATCAGCACGCCAGAGTCCTCTGTCCTGGGCCAATCTTTCATGTTGTCCCCAAGTATAGCCCATCTAGGTGAAGATCCTTCCTCTCTCAGGAATGAGGTCTTTGGAGATTCTGTTGGAATTTCAGTAGCTTTGGGCTTTCAAGGGATGGGGTTACTAGCCCCGTGCCCAACACTCCTCCTTTCAAGCTAGGTTTGGGACTGTATCTGGTGGAGTTATGTACCTGTCTAAGATTCCCTAATATATCTGCCTTTACCAGCACCCCTGGCAGGGCATTCCATGCACCTACCACTCTATATATAAAAAAAGTACCTGTGAAATTTTGTATTGTTTGATTTAGTATTTGGTTTGAGAGCCACAGATCAGTCTGAATGCAGTTTCAGATCTTGAATAAAACCAGTTATGTTGCTTTAAGAGACGTGTTAGCCAAGGTGAAATTAAAAAGTTTTTATGTTAACTGTGTAAATGAAAAGTAGCAAATATTTAATGTTTCACAGTTGCCAATGAATGTGCTTTCTATTGATAGATAAAGGTTCCCAAGGAAAGTTATCCATCTCTGGCCATTGAGAGAGTTAACACTGGATTAAACGAAAAGATTGTTGCCAGGAAGTCAGTAAGCTTGAGAAATGAAACAGGAGAAGATAAATTTGGAGAGTGCATTGGCAACATGTTTTAAAGATTGTTTACGAAAGTCTCTGAAACTACAAGGGAGTTTGAGCCCATGGATACAACAACCAACAGAGCTTATAATGGTCAAAGTAGGAATGATTAAGACATATAAAAATATTTGTGTTTGTTTCCTCAGAAAATGCAAATAATGTAGCAGAAAGAGAGGGGAGTCGAGCGGCATGGTAGTGTAGTGGTTAACATGACACTTTACAGTACAGGCGGCACAGGTTCAATTCCCATCACTGTCTGTAAAGAGTTTATGTGTTCTTCCTGTGAATGCTTGGGTTTCCTCGCACAGCCCAAAGATGTACTGTTTGGTAGGTTAATTGATCATCATAAGTTGTCCTGTGATCAGGCAAGGATTGAATTGGGGGATTGCTGGGTGGTTGGTGTGTGTCTCAAAGGGCAGGAAGGGTCTGTTCCACACTGTATCTCAATCAATAAGTAAATAGATCTAGTGATGGTGTAGAACAGAGAGAGAGACGGAGAAAAACAAACAATTCAGGAAAATTGGAACCAGACAAGTCCCATCGATGAAATGCCCTCAGAATCAGATGTATTATCACTGATGTCATGAAATTTGTCATTTTGCAGTAGCATAGTACAGGACATACAGAAACTGTTAGGTTGCAATAAAAAAAATACAGTACTGTGTAAAAGTCTTGAACACATATAGGTAAGATCCTAAAGACTTTTGCACAGTGCTGTAGTAATTTTATGTATTGCACTGTACTGCTGCCACAAAAGAAACAAATTTCATAACATATGTGAGCCATGATAAACCTGATTCTGATGTGGGTCTCTATTGTGGACTGAGAGTGGGAAGGTGGCAGGGTGAGGGGAATCATGGTTAGGAAATGGGGAATAGAGAGGGGAGGGAGCAGGAAACACCAGAAAGGCATTCTGTACTTGTAACAACAATAATCAATAAACCCATTGTTTGAAATCAAATGACCTTGCCTGGTGTTTCAGTGCTGGGTGTGTATGCACATTTCACCTCCTGTCCCTGGCCCTCCTCTGCCACCTGTCCCACTGCCCTACAAACTCGTTCTTTGCTCCACCCAGACAAACACAGTCCTGTGCAAAAGTCTTAGGCACCCTAGCTACATATATGTGCCTAAGGCCTTTGCACAGTACTCTGTCATGCAAAAATAGAGAGGTCATCTTCGTGGATTCAGAAATGTGATAGTGGAGGGGAAGAAGCTGATCTTAAAATGCCAAAGTGTGTCTTCAGGCCTCGATTCAGTACCTCGATTCTGTTGGTAGTAATGAGAAAGGGGCATGGCCTGGGTGGTGAGGGTCTTTAATGATAGATGCTGCTTTCCTTGAGGCATCACCATTTGAGGATGTCCTCAGTGGAGGGGAAGTTAGTCCCATTGTGGAGTTTACAATCCTCTATCTTTTCCATTCGTGTGTATTGGTACCTCCATGGCAAATGGTGATGCATCCAGTCAAAATGCTCCCCATGCTATGTGTAGAAACTTGCCAGAGTCTTAGGTGACATACCCTGTACCACAGGGTAGTAGGCGAGGTGATTACATAGGTAGCTGATACATTAGAACAAACCCTTTGGCCCACCACATCTCTGCCGACTATGATGCCAATCTAACTAACAGGCAGGGAATAGATGTGCCCATGCTCTGTTCCCTGTCTGTTCACATGTCTATGAAGTGTTGCCAATGTGTCTGCTTCCACCATCTCCCCTGGCAGCAGTATGTACCTTGAACCTACCAGTTCCTGGGGGAGGGGGGTATGATTATAGGCAATGAACTGCCAGAGGAAGTGGTAGAGGTGGATGTCTTCACATTTAAAAGGTATTTGGACAGGAGCATAGATAGGAACAGTTTAGAGCAGAGGTTCCAAACTTTTACCATTAAGCAAGGGGTCTGACCCCAGGATGGGAACCCTTGGTTTAGAGGAACATAGGCCAAATGCAGGTAAATGTGACCAGCTAGATGGGCATCATGGTTGGCATGGATCAGGTGAGTCAAAGGGTCTGTTTGTATGCTGTGTGACACGGCATTCTTGTGTCCTCAGTATCATCATTGCCTCAGGATCAGTGCCATGGTCAAGGGAGAGTGTAGGGATGCACCCAGGAAACATTGGCCTCAGAATAACCATGTTGAAATTGAAATGGACTCCTCCCCGAAACGAACACCTGTGACTAGGCCCAGGCTTCCTTGCTTCTAGTATTTGGCATTGAAATTGGAATTGGATTATTATTGTCATACGTACTGAAATACAGTGAAAAGTTTGTCTTTCATACTGTTCAAAAGATCAGATGGTTACATAGTGCAGGAGGTAGAACAAGGCAAGACAATGACAGAATACAGAATAAAATGTAATAGCTACAGAGAAAGTGGAGTGCAGATAAACAACAAAGTGCAAATTCAGAATGAGGTAGATTGTGAGCTCAAGAGTTCATCATATATTAGAAGACCATTCAATAGAACATAACTGCACAGTACGGGCCTATCCGCCGATGATGTGCCGACCTTTTAACCTACTCTTAACAGCATCCTAATCCTTCCCTTCTACTCTACATAGCCCTCAATTTTTCTGTCATCCATATGCTTATCTAAGAGCTTCTTAAGTGTGTGTGTATGTTTGTATGTATATATATGTATGTTTATATATTTTATAGCCTTGTAACAGCTAGGTAGAAGATGTTCTTAAGCCTGGTGGTAGCTGGTATCTTCTGTCCAATGGGAGAGGGCAGAAGAGAGAATGTCCAGGGTGAGTGGGGGGTCTTTGATTACACTGGCTGTTTTACTGAGGCAGTGAGAAGTGTAGACAGAGTCCATGGTGGGGGATTTCCGATGGGCTAAGCTGTATCAGTGACACTGTGTTTTCTTGTAATCACATGCATGATCATTATGAGGTAGATTGTGAAATCATGAGTCCATCTGATTGTCTAATAACTGCCCCGACACAGATTTGTGAATCTCTGCACCAAGGAGGGTGGTATCTTATTATCTTGCTTCTAGAGGATTGTTTGGAGAACTGAACACATTTCCTTGGGATAAGCAGGCAGCCCCATGCCTGGCCAATGGACCTCCACATACTCTCTGTATCGGTGGCCGCTGGCCTGTCGACAGGTGGGGTTGCTGTAGCCTTCGGCTGGTGGGCATGCCAGAAGTTTGCGAAGAAGAGGCCCCAAACTGGGGCAGCAGAGGCCGAAACCAAAACTGGCATGGCCCAGTCAGAAGATTGGAGAACGGAAATCATGGATGTTGAGGCCGTTAGCCATGATCTAGAGAAGAGGGAGTCGGATCTGGAAGTGAAGAACCAGCTTGCAGATGAGGAAAGCCTGGAACTGAGGACTGGTTATCTAGCACTAGAGCCAGGAGATCTGGAACTAGAGTCTGGGAGCCAGGATTCGGAGACTGGTGGTACAGAACCAGGGGATGGAGGAAGTGAGCAGGGAATTGAGCCTCAGGAACTGGCAGCCCAAAGGCAGAGTCCTGAGCCACTTGTGTGCCACTTCCTTCCTGAGGTGTTGAGTCCAACAAAGAGCCCAACGGGTGAAAGCGGGAATCCTGAAGATGAAAGAGTGAAAAATGGAAGTGAGGAGGAAGAAACGAGTGGAGATGAGCAGAATGACGAAGGGAGGTCCGAGGGTGGTTCAGATAATGCCACAAAGCCAAGAAGAGGTCAAAAAATCCACCAGAGACAGGAAGAAAAGTAATCGGGAAGGACACAGGCATGAGAGGGGATTTTCTGGAGTTAGGAAAACAGTGCCCAAAGCTAAAAAGGTGAAGTCAAGAATTTTGGAAGAGAAGTTCTTTAAACTTGTAAGAAACACAGAAGGCTGAAATGGCAATGCACATCAAGTAGATGAAGGTAAAAAATGCTAATATAAATAGATCTGTGAGAGTGTGTATGAGAGAGAGAGAGTAAATGTATAAACAGTGCATCAACTGTTCATACACATACATCAATGCTGTCCAACCTGTTGTGTTCCTCCATGATTTTGTGAATAAGTATATTGGTACACATGATGTACCTGTATCAAAATTTTTATGTAAAATAAACTCAGTGGTCACTTTATTAGTTACTTCCTCTACCTAATAAAGTGGACACTGAGTGTGTAACTTTCAATGTGTTGTGTATTCAAAGATGCACTTCTACACACCACTATTGTAATATATGGTTATTTGAGTTACTGTCACTTTCCTATCAGCTTGAACCAGTTTGGCCATTCTCCTCTGACCTCTCTCATTAACAAGTATTCTTACCCACAGAACTGCCGCTCACGAGATATTTATATTTTTTGCATCATTCTCTGTAAACTCCAGAGACAGTGGTGTGAAAAATCACAGAAGACACTCAAACCACCCTATCTGGCAATCATTCCATAGTCAAAGTCACTTAGATCACATTTCTACCCCGTGCTAAAGTTCAGTCTGAACAACAACAGAACCTCTTGACCGTGACTTATGTGAGTTGCTGTCACATGATTGGGCAATTGGATATTTGCATAAATGAGTTGATGTACAGGTAAATCTAATGAAGTGGCCACTGAGTGTAGTTTGGAATATTCTTTGGAATTGTATAAAGTTTAAGCCATATTACTAAGGTGAAAGGACTCTCACTCGTATACTAACACTGATTTGGCAGTTCGTGGGTATTGCTGAATTCATCCCTCTCCTCCCCCCTTTCTCCCCCCCCCCCCCACTTCGGGGCTTAAGTCCATCATCAACATAAAAGTCTTTTTCAATTAACTGCCTTGCATCCTTGCCGGTATAGAAACATAGAAAACCTACAGCACAATACAGAATAGATTGAGTGAACTCGGTCTTTTTTCCTTGGAGTGATGGAGGATGAGAGGTGACCTGATAGAAGTGTATAAGATGATGAGAGGCACTGATCGTGTAGATAGTCAGAGCCTTTTTCCCAGAGCTGAAATGGCTAGCATGAGAGGGCACAGTTTTAAAGTGCTTGGAAGCAGGTACAGAGGAGACGTCAGGGGTAAGTTTTTTACGCAGAGTGGTAAGTGCGTGGAATAAGCTGCCGGTCGCAGTGGTGGAAGCGGAAACGATAGGATCTTTTAAGAGACTCCTGGACAGATACATGGAGCTCAGAAAAATAGAGGGCTATGGGTAACTCTAGGTAATTTCTAAGGTAAGGACATGTTTGGCACAGCTTTGTGGGCTGAAGGGCCTGTATTGTGCTGTAGGTTTTCTACATTTCTATGAATCCACACGATCAATGCCTCTCATCATCTTATACACTTCTATCAATTCACCTCTCATCCTCTGTTGCACCAAGGAAGAAAGGCCGAGTTAAATCCTTATAATGCATGCTCCCCAATCCAGGCAACATCCTTGTAAATCTCCTCTGCACCCTTTCTATGGTTTCCACATTCTTCCTATAGTGAGGCGACCAGAACTGAGCATAGTACTCCAAGTGGGGTCTGACCAGAGTCCTATAAGGCTGCAACATTATCTCTCAGCTCCTAAATTCAATATCACAATTGATGAAGGCCAATGTGCTGTATGCTTTCTTAACCACAGAGTCAACTTGCGCAGTAGCTTTGAGTGTCCTATGGACTCGGACCCCAAGATCCCTTTGATCCTCCACACTGCCAAAAGTCTTACCATTAATACTATATTCTGCCATCATATTTGACCTACCAAAATGAACCACCTCACACTTATCTGGGTTGAACTCCATCTGCCACTTCTCAGCCCAGTTTTGCATCCTATCAGTGTTCCACTGTAACTTCTGACAGCCCTCCACTCGATCCACAACACCCCCAACCTTTGCGTAATCAGCAAATTTACTAACCCATCCCTCCACTTCCTCATCCAGATCATTTATAAAACTCACGAAGAGTAGGGGTCCCAGAACAGATCACTGAGGCACACCACTGGTCACCAACCTCAATGCAGAATATGACCCGTCTACAACCATACTTTGCCTTCTGTGGGCAAACCAGTTCTGGATCCACAAAGCAATGTCCCCTTGGATCTCAAGCCTCCTTAGTTTCTCAATAAGCCTTGCATGGGGTACCTTGTCAAATGCCTTGCTGAAATCCATATACACCACATCTACTGCTCTACCTTTATTAATGTGTTTAGTCACATCCTCAAAAAA
Source organism: Hypanus sabinus (assembly GCF_030144855.1). NCBI lineage: Eukaryota > Metazoa > Chordata > Chondrichthyes > Myliobatiformes > Dasyatidae > Hypanus > Hypanus sabinus. The sequence continues at coordinate 11,798,735 of NC_082711.1, read as the reverse complement.
TTCAATCAGGCTCGTAAGATACAACCTGCCTTTGACAAAGCCATGCTGACTATTCCTAATCATATTATACCTCTCCAAATGTTCATTACCAGCCACTGAAGTAAGACTCACTGGTCTATAATTTCCTGGGCTATCTCTACTCCCTTTCTTGAACAAGGGAACAACATCCGCAACCCTCCAGTCCTCCGGAACCTCTCCCATCCTCATTGATGATGCAAAGATCATCGCCAGAGGCTCAGCAATCTCCTCCCTCGTCTCCCGAAGTAGCCTGGGGTACATCTCATCTGATCCCGGAGACTTATCCAACCTGATGCTTTCCAAAACCTCCAGCACATTCTCTTTCTAAATATCTACATGCTCAAGCTTTTTAGTCCACTACAAGTCATACTTACAATTGCCAATGTCCTCTTCCGTAGTGAATACTGAAGGAAAGTAGTAAGTAGCTCTGCTATCTCCTCCGGTTCCATACACACTTTCCCATTGTCACACTCGATTGGCCCTATTCTCCCACATCTTATCCTCTTGCTCTTCACATACTTGTAGAATGCCTTGGGGTTTTCCTTACTCCTGTCCGCCAAGCCCTTCTCATGGCTTCTTCTGGCTCTCCTAATTTTTTTCTTGAGCCTCTTCCTGCTAGCCTTATAATCTTCTAGCTCTCTATCATTACCTAGCTTTTTGATCCTTTCGTAAGCTTTTCTTTTCTTCTTGACTAGATTTACAACAGCCTTTGTACAGCATGGTTCCTGTACCCTACCATCCTTTCCCTGTCCCATTGGAATGTACCTATGCAGAACTCCACACAAGTATCTCCTGAACATTTGCCACATTACTTTCATACATTTCGCTGAGAACATCTGTTCCCAATTTATGCTTCCAAGTTCCTGCCTGAGAGCCTCATAGTTCCCCTTACTCCAATTAACTGTTTTCCTAAGCTGTCGGTTCCTATCCCTCTCCAATGCTATTGTAAAGGAGATACTATCTCAAAAATGGTCTCCTACTGAGAGATCTGATGCCTGACCAGGTTCATTTCCCAATACCAGATCAAGTACAGCCCCTCTTCATGTAGACTTATCTACATATTGTGTCAAGAAACTTTCTTGAATACACCTAACAAACTCCACCCCATCTAAACCCCTTGCTTTAGGGAGATACCAATCGATATTTGGGAAATTAAAATTTCCCACCATGCCAACCCTGTTATTATTACACCTTTCCAGAATCTGTCTCCCTATCTGCTCCTCAATGTCCCTGTTACTATTTGGTGGTCTATATAAAAAAAATCCAGTGTGACCCTTTCCTGTTCCTAACTTCTACCCACAGAGACTCCGCAGAAACTCCCTCCATGTCTTCATCCTTTTCTGCAGCTGTGGCACTATCTCTGATCAACAGTGCCACACCCCCACCTCTTTTGCCTCCATCCCTGTCCTTTCTGAAACATCTAATGCCTGGCACTTGAAATAACCATTCTTGTCCCTGAGCCATCCAAGTCTCTCTAATGGCCACAACGTCATAGCTCCAAGTACAGATCCACGCTCTAAGCTCATCTGCTTTTTTCATAATACTCTTGCACTTAATTAGTCATGTCTCACACCCTCGGTCCCAGTGCATCCCTTCTCTATCAACTGCCTATCCTCCATCTCGCACTGTCTCCAAGCTTTCTCTATTTGTGAGCCAACCACCTCTTCCTCTGTCTCTTCAGTTTGGTTCCCACCCCTCAGCAAACCTAGTTTAAACTCTCCCCAACAGCTTTAGCAAACCCCTCCACCAGGATATTGTTCCCCCTGGGATTCAACTGCAACCCGTCCTTTTTGTACAGGTCTCTCCTGCCCCAAAAGAGGTCCCAATGATCCAGAAATCTGAATCCCTGCCTTCTGCTCCAAACCCTCAGCCACGCATTTATCCTCCACCTCATTCTATTCCTATACTCACTGTAATGTGGCACAGGCAGTAATCCCGAGATGACTACCTTTGTGGTCCTGCTTCTCAAATTCCTTCCTAACTCCCTGTAGTCTGCTTTCAGGACCTCCTCCCTTTTCCTGTCTTTGTTGTTGGTACCAATATGTACCACAATCTCTAGCTGTTCTCCTTCCTACTTCAGGATATCATGGACACACTCAGAAACATCCTGGACCATGGTACCTGGGAGGGATACAGCCACAGGGGTGCTCCCTAGCCTCTGACTCCTGTCCTTCCCTCTCCTGACTGTTACCCACTTATCTGTCTCCCCAGACCTCAGGTATGTACAGACTACGTGAGATCCTCAGTGATGTGGATGCTGAGGAACTTAAAGCTGTTACCCTCTCAACCACAGATCCATTGATGTCAATAGGGGTGAGCCTGTCTCCATTCCTCCTGTAGTCCACAACCAGCTCCTTTGTTTTTGCTACATTGAGGGAGAGGTTGTTTTCTTGACACCACTGTGTCAGAGAGATGACTTCTTCCCTGTAGGCTGCCTCATTATTATTTGATGTAAGGCCAAATCAATGTAGTGTCATCAGCAAATATAATTAGCAGATTAGAGCTATGGGTGGCAACACAGTCATGGGTATGCGGGGAGTAAAGGTGCAGTAATCTAGGCCAGCATTTTGAAGGTTAGCTTTATTTATCATGTGTACATTGAAACATGCACAGTGCAAGACTCTGCTGGGGGCAGACTGCGAGTGTCGCCACACATGCTGCACCAGCATCGCAGCTCATAACTCACTAACTCCAACCCATACATCTCTGGATTGTGGCAGAAAACCTGGGCCCCCGGAGAAACCCACCTGGTCACAAGGAAGAACGTACAATCTCCTTAAGACAACAGCAGGAATCGAACTCCAATCGGTGAACACTGGTGTTTTAAAGTAATTGGACTAACAGCTATTCTACTGTGATGCCTTAGCTAGAAACAGGTGGGGGTGGAGGGTGGTAGTAGTATATAACACAATCTAGAAACCCTGTTCAACTGAGTTCAAGAATGTATGAGGATGTATCAGTTTCTTCCAGTGGCTGCCCATTTCCTCATCTGCTGAGACCCTGAGTGTAAACCTGCTGCTGTGTTTGTTTATAATGCAACAATCATCGTGTTTCAAAGCAACACACACAAAATGCTGGAGGAACTCAGCAGGTCAAGCAGTATCTACAGAGAGGAATAAACAGTCAACAATTCTGCCAAGATCAGGACTGGAAAGGAAGGGGGAAGAAGCCAGAAAGAGAAAGTGATATCTAAAGGCAGGTGGGTAGGAAAGTTGCAGCTAGAGAAGAAGGAATCTGATAGGAGAGGAGAGTAGGTCATAGGAGAAAGGGAAGGAGGAGGGACACCAAGGAGAGGTGATAGGCAGATCACAGGAGAAGAGGTAAAAGGGGAGCCAGAGTGGGGAATGAAGGGGGGGTGGGTGTTGGAGGAATTACCAGAAGTTGGAGAAGTTGATGTTCATAACATCAGTTTGGAGGCTACCCAAACAGAATATAAGGTGTTGCTCCTCCATCCAGAGAGTGGCCTCATAGAGGAGGCCATGAACTGACATATTGGAGTGGGAATGGGGATTGGAATTAAAATGGTTGGCCATCAGGAAATCCTGCATATTGCAGATAGAGCAAAGGTGCTCAACAAAGCGGTCCTCCATTTTACATTGGGTCTCACTAATGTAGAGGATGCTGCATTGGGAGCATGAGATACAGTAGATGACCCTTATAGATTTACAGGTGAAGAGTTGGCTCACATGGAAGGACTGTTTAGGGTCCTGAAAGGAGGTGAATGGGCAGGTGTAGTACTTCTACTTGCAAGTGTAAGTACCAGGAGGGAGATTAGTGGAGAGGGACGAATGGGCAAGGGAATTACAGAGGGGAGAGATCCCTGTGGGTAGTGGAGAGGTAAAGATGTTATTGGTAGTAGGATCCCTTTGAAGATGGTGGAAGTTGTGGAGAATGAAATGCTGGCTATGGATGTTCATGGGGTGGCAGATGAAAACAAAAGGAAGTCCATCCCTGTTGAGGGGTAGGGGCAGGAGATGGCATGAGGGCAAATGTCTGGGAAATGAAGTAGATATGGGTGAGGGCAGCATCTATGGTGGAAGAAGGGAAATCCCATTCTTTGAAGAAAGGGGACATCTCTGATGATGTGGAAAGGGAAGTCTCGTCCTGGGAACAGATACAATAGAGATGAAGTAACTGAGAAAAGGAAGGCATAGATCTGTGGTGCAGAAGGGAAAGAGAGAGAAGAGGGGAGCAATAGTGATGGGGGATTCACTAGTCGGGAACAGACAGGAGATTCTGTGGACATGAACAGGACACACGGGTGATATGTTGCCTCCCAGGTGCTGGAGCCAGGGACATCTCTGATCGTGTCCACAGCATTTTAGAGAGGGAGGGAGAACAGCCAAATTGATACCAATGACAATGGAAGAAAAAGCAATGAGGCCCTGAAGAGAGAACTTAAAGAACTAGGTGGAAAGCTGAGAAGTAGGACCTCCAGGATAGTAATTTCTGGATTGCTGCCTGTGCCACGTGCTAATGAGGGTAGAAACGTGGTGATAATTCCGTGGCTGAGAAGCTGGTTCAGAGGGCAGGGCTTCAGGTTCTTGGACCATTGGGATCTCCTCTGCAAGAGGTATGATCTGTACAAAAGGGACGGGTCGTACCTGAACCCGAGGGGGACCAATATTCTTTTAGGCTGGTTTTTTAGAACTGTTGGGGAAGATTTAAGCTAATTTGGCAGGGGGATGGAAACCGGAATGAAAGGACTCAGGATAGGACGGATGGTAAAAAAGCAAAGATAGCGTGCAGTGAGGCTGTCAGGAAGGGCGGGCAGGCAGGCGATGGAACAAACTTGCAGCCAGAGGGATGAGAATTAATGCATTAGGGATGCAGAGTCAAGAAGGATAGCAAATACAGTACTCAAAGTGTTATATCTCAGTGCACAGAGTACAAGGTTATAAGGTGGATGATCTTATTGCACATTACAGATAGTCAGATATGATGTTGTGGCCATCACTGAATCGTGGCTGAAGGATGGTTGTATTTGGAAGCTGAATGTCCAAGGTTACACGTTGTATAGAGGTATAGGAAGGTAGGCAGAGGGGGTGGCTCTGCTGGTAAAGAAAGGCATCAAATCAGAGGAAAGGTGTGAAAAAGGATCAGAAGATGTTGAATCCTTCTGAGTTGGGTTGAGAAACTGCAAAGGTAAAAGGACCCTGATGGCAGTTATATTCAGGCCTCCCAACAGTAACTGGGATGTGGACCACAGATTACAACAGGAAATAGAAAAGGTGTATCAAAAGGGCAACATTATGATAGTCATGGAGATTTCAGCATGCAGGTTGGTAATGGATCTCAAGAGAGTGAGTTTGTTGAATGCCTAAGAGATGGCTTTTTAGGGCAGTTTGTCATTGAGCCTACTAGGGGATCAGCTGTACTGGATTGGGTGTTAAGTAATGAACCGGAGGCGATTAGGGAGCTTAAAGTAAAAGAACCTTTGGGAACCAGTGATCACAATATGATTGTGTTCAACTTGAAATGTGATGGGGAGGAAGTCTGATGTAGCAGAATTTCAGTGGAGTAAGGGAAATTACAGTGGTATGAGAGAGGAGCTGGCCAAAGTAAATTGGAAGGAGCTGCTGGCAGGGATGTCAGCAGAGCAGCAATGGTGTGAGTTTCTGGAAAAAATGGGGAAGGTGCAGGACATGTGTATCCCAAAAATGAAGAAATACTCCAATGGTAAAATAGTACAACTGTGGCTGACAGGGGAAGTCAAAGCTAATGTAAAAGCAAAAGAGAGGGCATACAACAAAGCAAAAGTTAGTGGGAAGATAGAGGATTGGGAAATTTTTAAAAACATACAGAGAGCAACTAAAACGATCATTAGAAGGGGAAATATGAAAGCAAGCTAGCAAATAATATCAAATTGGATAGTAAAAGTTTTTTCAAGTATGTTAAAAGAGAAATGAGAGTGGATATAGGACCACTAGAAAATGAGTCATGAAAAGTATTAACGGGGCAAGGAGATGGCTGCTGAATTAAATGAGTATTTTGCGTCAGTCTTCACTGTGGAAGACACTAGCAGTATGCCTGATGTAGTGTGTGAACGAAGAGAAGTTCATGCAGTCTCTGTTACAAGAGAAAAGATGATCAAAAAGTTGAAAGACCTAAAGGTACATAAGTCACCCAGACCAGATGAACTGCACCCTAGGGTTCTGAAAGAGGTAGCGTTAGAGATTGTGGAGGCATTAGAAATGATCTTTCAAAAATCATTGGACCCTAGCATGGTGCCAGAGCACTGGAAAATTGCAAAAGTTACTCCACTCTTTAAGAAAGGAGGAAGGCAGAGAAAGGAAGTTATAGACCAGTTAGCCTGACCTCAGTGGATGGGAAGATATTAGAGTCAATCGTTAAGAATGAAGTGATGGAGTACTTGGTGACACAGAACAAGATAGTACAAAGTCAGCATAGGTTCCTTCAGGGAAAATACTGCCTGATGAAGCTGTTGGAATTCTTTGAGGAGATTACAAGTAGGATAAAGGGAGTGCAGTGGATATTGTAAAATTGGATTTTCAGAAGGTCTTTGACAAAGTGCCACACATGAGGCTGCTTACCAAGTTAAGAACCCATGGTATTACAGGTAAGTTACTAAAATGGTTAGAGCATTGGCTGATTGGTAGGAAGCATCAAGTGGGAATAAAAGGATCCTTTTCTGGTTGGCTGCCCGTAATGAGTTGTGTTCCACAGGAGTCAGTGTTGGAACCACTTCTTTTTATGCTTTATATAACTGATTTGGATGATGGAATAGATGGCTTTGTTGCCAAGTTTGCAGCTGATACAAAGATCGGTGGAGGGACAAGTAGTGTTGAGGAAAAGGATAGGATGCAGAAGAACAGATGGATTAGGAGAATGGGTAAGAAAGTGGCAAATGAAATACAATGTTGGAAAATGCATGGTCGTGCTCTTTGGCATGGAAATAAATGTGCGGACTATTTTCTAAACGGGGAGAAAATCCAAAAATCCGAGATGCAAAAGGGCTTGGGAGACCTTGTGCAGAACACCCTAAAGGTTAACTTGCAGGTTGAGTCGGTAGTGAGGAAGGCAAATGCCATGTTAGCATTCATTTCAAGAGGTCTAGAATACAAGAGCAAGGATGTGATGCTGAGGCTTTATAAGGCACTGATGAGGCCTCACCTTGAGAATTGTGAACAGTTTTGGACCCTTCATCTTAGAAAAGATGTGCTGGCATTGGAGAGAGTCCAGAGGAAGTTCACAAGATGATTCCAGGAACGAAAGGGATATTATACAAGGAACGTTTGATGGCTCTGGGACTATACTCACTGGAATTCAGAAGGATGGTGGGGGGGAATCTTATTGAAACCTTTCGAATGTTGAAAGGCCTAGACAGAGTAGATGTGGAAAGGATGTTTCCCGTGGTGGGAGAGTCTAGGACAAGAGGGCACAGCCTTGGGATAGGGGAGTGTCCTTTTAAAACAGAGATGCGGAGAAATTTCTTTAGCCGAAGGGTGGTGAATTTGTGGAATTTGTTGCCACGTGCAGCTGTTGAGGTCATGTCGTTGGGTGTATTTAAGGGAGAGATTGATAGGTCCTTGATTGGACATGGCATCAAAGGTTATTGGGAGAAAGCTGGGAAATACGGTTGAGGAAGAGATAGAAAAAAATGGATCAGCTATGAGTGAATGGTGGAGCAGACTCGATGGGCCAGATGGCCTAATTCTGCTCCTGTATCTTATGGTATTATGCTCTATGGACGTGGAGTATATAGATTAGTTTTGAAGGGATGATGGTATTGAATGCAGAGCTGTAATCAATGAAGAGTATTCTGATTTATGCACCTTTGCTGTTGAGATGGCCCAGGATTTGAATGAAAACCTAATGAAAGGTCATATGCTGTTGTGATGTTAGGTAAATTAGAGCTGGACAATAGTCATTGGGGCAGGTTACTACATTCTTATTGTTCACCAGTATAACTGAAGCTTGTTTAAAGCAGGTGGGTACCTTCAGACTGCCAAAGTGAAAGGTTAAAGATCTTAGTAAATATCCCAGCTAGTTGATTAGCACAAGTCTTTAGTACTTGGCTAGGTTCACTGTCCGCTGTATAAACTAGGTGCTTTTTTGATGGGTTAGGGTACTCTCTAGTCGGCCTCAGAGGCAGGAGGGCCAGGGGTTGTGGGAGTTTGTGAAGGTGCCTCCATCTTCTGTCAGTCAAAGTGACCATAATGAGTGTTGAGCTCATCTGGGAGTGAAATCTTGATGTCACCTATGATGCTTTTTCTTAGAGTATGTTAACAGGTTCGCACAGCATTGTGGGCCGAAGGGCCTGCACTGTGCTTTAGTGTTCTATCTCAATCATTGGCATTTGTTGCCCACTTTTGCACATTAATACCCTTACACAACCCTTCACTGTTGTCGCTTGTCCTACTAACTCCTGACTGCTTACCCCTCCTCACCAGTTCCTCACTCTCCACTTGCCCACCCATCCCTCACTTCCTCCCTTCCTTTCTCTTCCCCTTCACTACCCCCATCCTCCACTTCCCTTCATGCCATCTCTCTGACTGATGTGACCTTTCTGTTTTCCTCACTAGGCTTCATCGAAGATGAAGATATTAAAGCCATGCTTAAGGGTAGTCACATGCAGAAGATCAAATCTAGCTCTTGGATGAAGTCACGCTTTTATAAGCTCCAAGATGACTGTCAGACGGTGTGGTACGACTCCCAAAAGATCCTGAAGTCAGCCAGGAATCAAATCTGTGAGTATTGCACATGTCTTGGGAGGGGTAGTGGAACAGGGAGCATGCTTAAAGAAAATTTCCAAAAATATTTGTCCATGGCACCAATAATGCCAATAATTTAAATGCCATCCAAGATCAGAGGTGAGAGCCAATTTCGCTTGTTTTCTGTGATCTTCACTCCTCTCTCCAGGTCACGGAGCCTTTCGCTGTTCTATTGTTGTGTCAATTTAAATGCCAGTCCAGATAGACTGAAAAGATAGGATGTGGGTTGGGACAAGAGCTGGTTTTGCTTGTTTTCTGCAACGGTCACTCCTCTTTCCATGGTGCTGAGGTTATGAAGATTGTCCCAATTGCTCTACTCCATGCTCACTAATAAGATGGACTACTAAGCAAGTCTTTCAGCTGCTCGGCTGCTCTGGGGTCTGGATCTGAGGACTCATTTTTGGTTCAGAATGCTGTTGTTTGCTTCAATTATTTGCATTTAGTTTTTTTTCTCTCTTGTTGGTCTTCCATTTTTATTTTTAGTCTGTTTTTTCTTCAGTTGGGTTCTTTCAGGTTTCTTGCTTTGTGGCTACCTGTGAGCAAGCAAATCTCAAGGTTGTATAATTTATGCATTTTGTTTTTGTTAATAAATGTACTTGAATGTTGATTTGGCTCTGTTTCCTGGTGCAGCACCGTTTCAAAGCCAGCAGAGTTGTCTCCTCATGGAATCGGTGACATGGGTTCTATCTTTTATGTATTTTATTTTATTTAGAGGTGCAGCTTGGCCCAACCTAGCCTAATCACAGGACAATTTACAATGACCAGTTAACCTACTAATTGGTATGTCTTAGGACCATGGGAGGAAACCAGAGTACCAGGAGGAGTAATGAGAAGGATGTACAAACTCCTTATAGACAGCACTGGAATTTTACTCTGAACTCTGACACCCCAAGCTGTAATAGCATCACGCTACTCACTATGCTATGGTTGGACTCCCTTGACCATCAGTGATGCTTAAATGGAGTTTGCATGTTCTCCCTATCACCACACATATTCACCCTGAGAGCTTCAGTATCCTCCCACTTATTAATATTGGTTTATTGTTGTCATATATGACAAGAAACAGCGAAAAACTTTGTTTTGAATTGATCATTTTGCACTAAAAATGGACTTTTTTTCTAATTGTGTTCTTTCTTGTAAAAATTGTGTAGAATTTTATTTACTTTTGAATGCTGTGTGTATGATGCTTATGTTCCTGTAATGCTGTGGAAATAAGTTTTCCAGCAGAATCATAAGCATATACGCATCTATTTCCTTAGGAGTTTGTGGAGATTTGGCATGACATCTAAAATTTTGACAAATTTCTACTGATGTGTGGTGGTGAGTATACTGAGTGGTTGCATCACAGCCTAGTGAGGAAACACAATGCCCTTGAATGGAAAAAAGTAGTGTATAACGGACGGCCCTGTCCATCACAGCTAAAGCCCTCCCCAAAGCCTGTTGCAGGAAAACAGCATCCATCAGGGACCCCCACCACTCAGGTCATGCTCTCTCCTCGCTGCTACCAACAGGAAGAAGGTATAAGGGCCTCAGTTCAGGAACAGTTATTACCTGTTAACCATTGGGCTCTTGAACCAAATAGAATAACTTCATTCAACTTCACTTGCCCCATCATTGAAATGTTCCCACAAACTATGGACTCACTTTTGAGGACTCTTCATCTCATATCCTCGATGTTTATTTATTTATTGTTATTATTATTTCTTTCTTTTTTATATTTGCTCAGTTTGTTGTCTTTTGCAGACTGGTTGAACATCCAAGTTGGTGGACGTTCATTGATTCTGTTATGGTTATTATTCTATTTTGGATTTATTGAGTACACTTACAAGAAAATGAATCTCAGGGTTGTATATGGTGACGTATATGTACTTTGACAATAAATTAACTTTAAACTTGCAGTTTTTTCTTGCACCTGTACGTCCATCTGCTTCTGCAGATGATATTGAATGTGACTTTGACAGCCATACAGATTATTTAAAAATGTAAGTACATCGAGGTAGTGTTTAGGGGGAAAAAACAATTTCAGAATGAAGAATGTAGTGCAGCTCGTAAAATAAAGTGCCAGGGCCATGATGAAGTAAAAGATTTTTTAAAATTTGCTTAATCTTACAAAGTAAATCTGTTGTTTTGCGTCAAATCAAGTTAAATAGGTTTTGAGATCTTTACTGCATGAGAGGCCTGTTCAGAAGTGGGGCAGAAGCTGTTCTCATATTCTTGGGCTATTACACTTTCTGTAGATATACTTTGTAGTGAGGTTTCCCTGTGATGGATTGGGCTGTATCCACTACTATTTGTAGGCTTTTCCATTTGCCATTGGGTGCTGAATCAGTGAAAGTCATTGCCAGGGATGGCTGTACAGGTCAAATCATTGTGTATGTTTAAGGTGGAGACTGATAGGTTTTTGATTAGTAAGGGGTCAAAGATTCTGGAGAGAAGGCAAGAGAATGGTGTTAAGAGGGAAGATAAATCAGGCGTGATCAAGTGGCAGAGCAGACTTGATGGGCCAACTGGCCTAATTCTACTCCTATGTCATGGTCTTTTTGACCTTTTTCAGGAGAAAGTAAGAGCATTTTGAGTATTACATTATGTCAAGGTCAAAGTCAGTTTTATAATTGTCTGCACAAGTCCATGTCTGTACAGATGCAATGAAAAACTTACTTGCTGCAGCATCACAGGCACAAAGCATCAGATAAGCCTTACACAAGAAAAACATGAATTAAACATAAGTCTTACAATTATTAAATTTTCTGACAACATTATACTGATTGGCCTTATCTCAAATAATAATGAGGCAGCCTACAAGAGAAGGATATTGAATTGTGTAAGGTAAAGGAAACAAGTAGGGAAGTTATGGAAACTATGATGATTAAAGAGGAGGAAGTAATGGCGCTTTTAAGGAATATAAAAGTGGATAAATCTCCAGTCCTGACAGGATATTCCCTAGGACCTTGAGGGAAGTTAGTGTAGAAATAGCAGACGCTCTGTCAGAAATATTTCAAATGCCATTAGAAACTGGAATGGTGGCAGAGGATTGGCATATTGCTCATGTGGTTCCATTGTTTAAAAAGAGTTCTAAGAGTAAACCTAGCAGTTATAGGCCTGTAAGTTTGACATCAGCGGTGGGTAAATTAATGGAAAGTATTCTTAGAGATGGTATATATAATTATCTGGATAGACAGGTTCTGATTAGGAACAGTCAACATGGATTTGTGCGTGGAAGGTCATGTTTGACAAATCTTACTGAATTTTTTGAAGTGGTTATGAGGAAAGTTGACGAGGGTAAAGCAGTGAATGTTGTCTATATGGACTTCAGTAAGGCCTTTGACAAGGTTCCACATGGAAGGTTAGTTTGGAAGGTTCAATCGTTAGGTATTAATATTGAAGTAGTAAAATGGATTCAACAGTGGCTGGATGGGAGATGCCAGAGAGTAGTGGTGGATAACTGTTTGTCAGGTTGGAGGCCGGTGACTAGTGGTGTGCCTCAGGGATTTGTACTGGGTCCATCATTGGTTGTCATATACATTAATTATTTGGCTGATGGGACAGTAAATTGGATTAGTAAGTATGCAGATGATACTAAGATAGGTGGTTGTATGGATAATGAAGTAGGTTTTCAAAGCTTGCAGAGAGATTTAGGCTAGTTAGAAGAGTGGGCTGAAAGATGGCAGATGGAATTTAATGCTGATAAGTGTGAGGTGCTACATTTTGGTAGGACTAATCAAAATAGGACCTACATGGTAAATAGTAGGGCATTGAGGAATGCAGTAGAACAGAGTGATCTAGGAATAATGGTGCATAGTTCCCTGAAGGTGGAATCTCATGTGGATAGGGTGGTGAAGAAAGCTTTTGGTATGTTGGCCTTCATAAGTCAGAGCATTGAGTATAGGAGTTGGGATGTAATGTTAAATTTGTACAAGGCATCGGTAAGGCCAAATTTGGAGTATTGTGTACAGTTCTGGTCACCGAATTATAGGAAAGATGTCAACAAAATAGAGAGTACAGAGAAGATTTACTAGAATGTTACCTGGGTTTCAGCAGCTAAATTACAGAGAAACTTTGAGCAAGTTAGGTCTTTATTCTTTACAGCGTAGAAGTTTGAGGGGGGACTTGATAGAGGTATTTAAAATAATGAGGGGGATAGATAGAGTTGACGTGAATAGGCTTTTTCCATTAAGGGAGGGGAGATTCAAACAAGAGGACATGAGTTGAAAGTTAGGGGGCAAAAGTTTAAGGGTAACACAAAGGGGAACTTCTTTACTCAGAGAGTGGTAGCTGCGTGAAACGAGCTTCCAGTAGAAGTGGTAGAGGCAGGTTTGGGGCCTCTACCACTTATTGTGTGTGAATTGTCATTTAAAGTAAAATTGGATAGGTATATGGAGAGGAAAGGAATAGAGGGTTATGGGCTGAGTGCAGGTCAGTGAGACTAGGTGAGAGTAAGCATTCAGCACGGACTAGAAGGACTGAGATGGCCTGTTTCTGTGCCATTATGATTATATGGTTATACAGAGAGGAAGTCATCACCCTGACACAGTGGTGCCTCTCCCTGAATGTCGCAAAAACAAAGGAGCTGGTTGTGGACTACAGGAGGAATGGAGACAGGCTAACCCCTATTGGCATCAATGGATCTGGGGTTAAGAGAGTGACAGCTTTACGTTCCTCGGCATACACATCACTGAGAATCTCACGGGGTCAGTATATAGCAGCTAGTGGTGGAAAAACCACAACAGTGCCTCTTTCACCTCAGACAATTGTTTGGCATGAGTCCCCAGATCCTAAGAACTTTCTACAGGGGCACAATTGAGAGCATCCTGACTGTCTGCATCACTGCCTCTTATGGGAACTGTACCTCCCTGAATCGCGGGACCCTGCAGAGAGTGGTGCGGACAGCCCAGCGCATCTGTAGATGTGAACTTCCCACTATTCAGGACATTTACAAAGACAGGTGTGTGAAAAGGGCCTGAAGGATCACTGGGGACCTGAGTCACTCCAACCACAAACTGTTCCAGCTGCTACCATCTGGGAAATGGTACGGCAGTATTAAAGCCAGGACCAACAGGCTGCAAGACAGCTTCTTCCACCAGGCCATCAGACGGATTAATTGTACACTGATACAATTGTAATTCTATGCTAAATTGACTGTTCTGTTGTACATACTATATATTACAAATTACCAGAAGTTGCACATTGCACATTTAGACAGAGACGTAATGTGAAGACTTTTACTCATCATATATGTGAAGGATATAAGAAATAAAGTTAATTCAATTCAATTATACAATACACAATTCTTACAAAGAAAGAACATAACTCAAACAGTTAATTTGTGTGCAAAGTGATCAAGCGGCTATAGGTTTGAGCTGGTTCAAGAATCAATGGCTGAAGGGAAGGAGCTGTTCTTGAACCTGGTGGAGTGGGTCATCAGGCTTCTGTACCAATGGTAACTGCAAGAAAATGGTAGTGCCTCGATGGTGGAAACCTTCGATGTTAGACGTTCCCTTGTTTGGGCATCTACTCCTGAGGATACTACTGATGGTGGGCAGAGTCCACTACTCTCTGCAGCTTCTTGCGTTCCTGTGCATTTGAATTGCTGTACCAGACCATGATACAGCCAGTCAGCAAGTTTGTTTGATGCTTGGTGACAAGCTGAACCTTCTTAACCTCCTAGGAAAATAAAGACACTGGTGTGCTTTCCTTATGATTGCATCTATTTGCTGGGCTCAGGCCAAGTCACTAAGGAAAGAACATTTTAAGTTTTAAATTTTTTAAGAGCGTAGTCATGCCAGAAGATATATGAAACTGCTTGCGGTGGTATAGAGAAGGCTTTAAGGAAATCAAATTATTTGATTCTGTACAGTGAAAGTCCTGATGAGGGTTGATTATTTTCTCTGTGCATTCAGTGAGGAGTCATGGAAGTTATAGCATTGAAGTAGTCCATTCAGCTCATTGATCTGTGCTACCATTTGTGCTCCATAAGTAACTCCTCTCATCCTACCTATATGCCTTCCAATTGATTTATCCAGCCGCCAAATTCATTAATGTATAGAATGGCAGAGCAGGTGCAATTGGTTGAATGGCCTAATTCTCTTCCTATGTCTTACTGTCTTATGGAATACATTCTAACCAGTTGCATCACCATCTTGGTATAGATGCCACTTCACAGGGTTGTAAACTGAGCCTCCCCACCATCGAGGACATGTTCAAAAGGTGATGTCTCAAAAAGGTGGCATCCATCATGAAGGTTCCCTACCATTCAGGATATGCCCTCTTCTCATTTCTACCATCAGGGGGGAGGTGCAGGAACCTGAAGACACACATTCAACTTTTTTAAAACCGCTTCTTCCCCATGCTGTCAGATTTCTAAACGGTGTATGAACCCATGAACATTACTTCAATTGTTTTGCACTACATATTTATTTGTGTAACTTGTATTATATTTTATGTCTTGCACTGTACTGCTGCAAAATGACAAATATGTCAGTGATAATAAACCTGATTCTGATTTTTAAATGTAACAGCTGCAGAGGAAGAGCAGTGCAGGTAAAGCAATGAGGTTGAAGGTCATAACAAGGTATTTTCCATATTAATCTCCTCTACTCTCTTTCAAAGGCCTTCATACTTGCTGAGAGCTTGTTGCCTAACAAGTATTTTCCTCGCTCTCTCAGAAATACCAGGAGCTGTTGTACTTTTTAAACCAGTACTCAACCTGACTGACACTTTTCATGATTACTACACAAACACAGCTGAATACAATAGCACAATGGCAGTTAGTCACCAAGCAATTAAGGTGTGGACTATTGTACCAGTGATATCAGATTTTTTTTTATTTAATGAGCTGAATTAAATTTTGCACTATGGCAATATTAATTCATAATTAAACAAACAGAAACTGAAGCACAACGAGTTTGCCTCAATAATGATGATAATGCAACTGCTGGACTGCCACTAAAAACCCATCAACCTTGCTAGAATCCTGGAGTCATATAGCTCGGAAACAGGCCCTTTGGCCCAAATGCTCCATGCTAACCATGATGCCCTATCCAAGCTTGTCCTGTTTCCTAGTACCCTAAATCTTCCCAATCAAAGTACCTGTTCAGCTGTCTTTGTAACCTCTGTGTTACAAGCTATGTTGCCCCTCAAGTTCATATTGAATCTCTTCCCTATCATCTTAAACTGAGTAAAATCAGTTGGGTGAATGCAGTCAGTAGTTTCACAAAGTTCTGCAGAGATTTACCAGAATTCTGCCTGGTTTGGAGAGGATGTCTTATGAAGAAAGGTTGAGCGAGCTCAGGCTTTTCTCTTCGAAGTGAAGGAGGATGAGTGGTGACTTGATAGAGGTGTACAAGATGATAAGAGGAGTAGGTCTAGAGGGCATCTAGAGATGTTTTCCCAGGGCAGAAATGGGTTATACAAAAGAATATAATTAAGTATTGAGAGGTCATCAGAGGTAAGTTCTTTACACAGAGAGTGGTGAGTGTGTGGGATGCCCTACCAGGGATGCTGGTAGAGGCAGATACATTACGGACATTTAAGAGTCTCTTAGATAGACATATGGATGGTAGAAAAATGGAGGCTATGTGGGAGGGAAGAGTTAGATTGATCTTAGACCATAAAATATAGGAGCATTTGGCCCATCGAGCTTGCTCCACCATTTCAAGGCTGATCTATTTTCCTCTCAGCCCCAATCTTCTGCCTTCTCACATTGTCCCTTTGTGCCCTGACCAATCAAGAATCTATCACCCTCTGCGTTAAATATATGTTGAGCCTTGCAATTCACAGCTGTCTGTGGCAAATAATTCCATAGATTCACCACTTCCAGGTTAAAGAAATTCCTCCTCATCTTCATTCTAAAAGGACCCCTCTCTATCCTGAGGCTGTGTCCCCAGGTCCTAGACTCCCACACCCTAGGAAACATCCTCTCCACATCCACTCTGTCAAGTCCTTTCACCATTCAATAGGTTTCCTTCATTCTTCTGAATTCCAGTGAATACAGGCATAAAGCCATCAAACATTCTCTTCATATGACAACCCATTCAATTCTGGAATCATTTTCATGAACCTCCTTTGAACCCTCTCCAGAGGAAAGGTTGTGAGCTAGGCCTTTTCTTTTTGGAGCAAACAAGGATAAGTGGCAATGATAGGGGTGTACAAGATGATGAGAGGCATAGGTCAAGTGGACAACCAGAAAAATTTTCCAAATGTGGAAATGGCTAATACAAGGGGGCATAATTTTAAGGTGATTGTAGGAAAGTACAGGGGGGATATCTGGGGGTTTTTTAAACACAAAATGGTGCGGAGGACTATGTAGCAGAGAACAGTTGGATGGATCTTAGTGTAGGTTCTATATTCCGTCTTGCTTCCCTGATCTTGGGGAAAAAGAAGTAAGTACATTCATGCTAAGCCCCTCATGATGTTATCCACCTCTACAAGGTCACCTTGTAT
The DNA here is from genome assembly GCF_030144855.1 of Hypanus sabinus. Classification (NCBI taxonomy): domain Eukaryota; kingdom Metazoa; phylum Chordata; class Chondrichthyes; order Myliobatiformes; family Dasyatidae; genus Hypanus; species Hypanus sabinus. Next base: position 11,781,543 of record NC_082711.1, on the reverse strand, counting down.
CTTGTGCTTGTATCTCTTCTCTCTCCACTTGTATTCACGTCCTTCAGGACACAACTCTAGTTTTTTGCCTGGCATGGAACTCCACAGTGAACAATGACTTGACCAATTTAGACCACAAGATATAGGAGTGGAAGTAGGCCATGCTTTGCCATTCAATCATGGGCTGATCCAATTCTTCCAGTCATCCCCACTCCCCTGCTTTCTCCCCATACCCTTTGATACCCTGACTAATCAAGAATCTATCTATCTCTGCCTTAAATACACCCAATGACTTGGCCTCCACAGCCGCTCGTGCCAACAAATTCCACAGATTTACCACCTTCTGACTAAAGTAATTTCTCCAATTAGCCATGCCTTCACTTCAGGGTCAAGTAGGGCTGGATAACAAATGTGTTCACTTACACAGTACATAAATGAACTCTATTCCTGCTCCTTCTTTACAGTCTGGCTTTTATTGGTTCACCTCATTCTCTTCTGCTCTGATATGCCATAAAGCTCAGGATATTGAATATCAACCACCATAGCAATTTTAACTTTTAATTGTAAGTCCTGCCTAATCCTCTTGAACAGTACATAACTACACACACGCGCGCACACACACGCACACACACACACGCGCACACACACGCGCACACACACACACACACACACACACACACACACACACACCCCCCCCCCCCCCGTTCTGTCTTGGGCATGAGCCTTCCCAACATCCAGGACATCTTCAAAGGGCGATGCCTCAAAAAGGTGGCATTTGTCAGTAAGAACCTCCATCACCCTGGACATGCCTTCTTCTCATTGCTGCCATTGAGACAGTGCAGGAGCCTGAGGACACGTACTCAATGATTCGGGAATAGCTTTTTCCCCTCTGACATCAGATTTCTGAATGGACATTGAACCCATGAGCACTACCTCACTACTTACTTTTCTCTTTTTGCCTTGCCTCTCTCCTTGAAGATGTCCTAGATGCTGGGAGGCTAGTGCCCATGCCGGAGCTGGCTGAGTACACAACTCTCTGCAGCTTATTTTGATCCTGTACAGTTGCACTATGCACCCCCCCCCCCCATACCGGATGGTGATTCAACCAGTTAGAATGCTCACCATGGCACATCTATAGAAATTTACAAACGTCTTTGATGGCATACCAATTCTTCTCAAATTCCTAATGAAATATAGCCACTGTCATGCTTCTTTGTAATTCTATTGATACGTGGGGTCCAGGATAGATCTTCAGAGATGTTGACATCCAGAAACTTGAAATTGATCTCCTTTGCTCAGATAGCATCTATGGAGGGAAATGGACAGTCAGATTTATTATCTCTGACACGCCTGTATGTTGTGAAATTTGTTGATTTGCTGCAGCAATACAGTGCACTACAAAAATACTATAAGATACAATAAGAGATAATTTTTTAAAAATTTAAGTAAAGCAAATAGGGAGGAAATAGTGAAGAAGTGTTCATGGGTTCATTGTCCATTTAGAAATCTGATGGCCGAGAGGAAGAAGCTGTTGTGTGTATCTTCAGTCTCCTATATTACCTCCTTGGTTGTAGTAATAAGAAGAGGGCATGCCCTGGAAGGTGAGAGTCCTTAATGATGGATGCCAACCTCTTGAGGCATCACCTACTGAAGATGTCCTTGATGGTTGGGAGACTAAAATACACTTCATTTGGACTTAGGACAGTTGACGTTTTGGGTTGGAACCCTTGCTTAAACATCTGCAGAATCTCTTGTATATCCTCTTAAATCAGTTGTTCTCATCTATATGGAGATCACATGCTTCTGGATTTTGCTTCACCTGTGGAATCAGAGTTGGTGCCTTCACACCAAATCATTAATATACATTCTAACAATGAGAAAAGTTGCAGATGCTTAAAGAACTGGTTCCTACCCAATGTCCAGAGGGCAGACTAATTACTCTAGCTCCAGGCTCTCGTCGATGTGCACACAAGCTCAGTTAAAACTGACTGAGGCACTGTCAATCTCAGGTGCCACACCATAATGAAGAACACAGTAAACCAAGTTCCACCAGTCTTGATGAAGATTCTTAGCCCAAAACATCGACTGTTTGCTTCTCTCCTTAGATGCCTGACCTTTATTTATTTTTATCTAGAGATACAACATAGAACAGCTCTTTCCGGCACCACACATCAACCCACCTATTTAATCCTTGCCTAATCTCAGGACAATTTACAATGACCGATTAACCTACTAACTGGTACATATTTGGACTGTGGAAGGAAATCCACACACTCACAAGGAGAATGTACAAACTCCTTACAAATGGCGCTGGAATTAAACTCCACTCTCCTGAACTGTAATAATCACTATGCTACAGTGACACTCCCATCTGCTGTGTTCCTCCAGCATTGCGTGTGTGTGTTGCTCTGATTGACAACCCTCCAATTCCTTCAGCATTCCACAGGGGAAAGAACTTTCAGACTATATCTAACCCAGATGTTGCAATGTAGTCCTCCTCCACTCCTCTTTGTCTTCACTCCCCTTTTCCGTAAATACCACATGTGAGTCATATGCATGAGGCAAGAGGCAAGAGGCACAGAAACAGGCCCATCTAAATCACTTAAACTGCCTGCTCCCATCGACCGTCACTGGGACCATAGCTCACCATACCCCTACCATCCATGTACCTTGTCAAATTTTTCTTTAATATTGAAATCGAGCTCAGATGCACCACTTTTGCTGGCAACTGGTTCCACACTCTCACACTCCTCTGAGTGAAGAAGTTTTTCCTCATGTTCTCACCTTTCACCCTTAACCCATGACCTCTGCCCAACCTCAGCGGAAAAAGCCTTTTACATTTACTCTATCTATTACCTTCATAATTTTTTATATCTTTATCAAATGAACAACTATTTCCTTTCAACTACCCGGTAATCCATTCTTGAACCAACCAGGAAAAAACCCTGATCACGGCAGCTTGGCCACACTGTGATCACTTTGCAGGAAAATGATAAACACAAGAGATTCTGCAGACGCTGGAAGTCTTGAACAATTCACACAAAATGTTAACCCATAGATGCATCCTGACTTGCTGAGTTCGTCCAGCTTTTTATGCACTTTTTTGTTGAAATTAATGTTTATCTTGTGAGTGCCACTTATCTGATGCTTTATTTCTGTGATGTTCATTGCTCCTGTGCAAACGTGTGATAATAAACTCAAATCTCACTTGGTCTAAAAGCCAATCAAACAACACAGTTGGATTGTAGGGCCTGAAAATGAGTGCAGTGCTTTACAGCACCAGGTGTAAGATCAGGGTTTGATTTTCTTCGGGTGCTCCAGTTTCCTTCCACAGTCCAAAGGATTTATGGGTTAGGATTAGTGAGTTGTGGGCAAGCTCTGTGGGAGCCAGATGTATGACAAATTTTACAAGCTGCCCAGCACAATTCTTACTGATTTCATTTGATGCAAATGACACATTTCTCTGCATATTTCAATGTTGTTGTCGTCATCATCATCACCATGTGCCACGTTGTATGGCGTGGGCAACCGTGGTCTTTCATCTATCTTACCATCTGTTCTTCCTATTCTTTTTTCTATCCATCACCAAGACCATGATTGTTCTTGGCAAATTCCTCTACAGAAGTGGCTTGCCATTACCTTCTTCTAGACAGTGTCTTTACAAGAGTGTTGCCCCCAGCCAGTATTAATACTCTTCAGAGAACAGCCTGCTCCTGAGAAGTAGATGAACTCAGCTCTGGTAGGAGTGAAGGCTGAGACCTATCAGTGGGGGGAATGCGGTTATTTTGGGACCATTATTCTCTTTAAACAGCAAAGCTTCCCAGCAAGTGTGGCTCCTTGTTTATCTCTCACTAACTTTTATCTATTTCCCACTGGGACGATTGGCCTTGGTAAATGTCCGGCTTCTTCTTCCTGTTCCTGTGCATGGTCTGCTCCCTGAACCACCCTCTGATTTCCAGCAGCCACTGTTCTCTCTCAAATCTCAAGAGATTTTACAGATGCTGGAAATGCAGAGTAACACATACATTATGCTAGAGAAACTCAGTAGGTCAGGCAGCATCTATGAAGAGGAATAAACAGTTGACATTTCGGCCCGAGATCCTTCATCAGGAGTGGGTCCTGATCTAAAGGTTAGCTTCATTTGTCACATTGAAACATACAGTGAATGTGTCAGTTTGTGTCAACAATTAACATAGTCCAGGGAGGCCACTCCATTAGTGTCACCACGCTTCCAGCACCAACATAGCATGCCCACAACTCACTAACTCTAACCAGTGCACCTTCGGAACGTGGGAAGAAAGGAACACCCAGAAGAAACCTATGCAGTCACAGGGAGAACATACAAGCTCCTTACAGACAGTGGCAGGAATTGAACCCTGATGCGTCATCGCTGGCGTTGTAAAGTAATTGTGCTGACCACTACACTACTGTGCTGCCACGCAATACAATAGTACCCAGCAGTTATCAGAGAAAACTAAAACATCCAGAGGAAACCTTAGTTTTCAGATGGAACAGCAAGGTAGCCCTTTATCACCAGTAAATGAGGGAGGTGACAGGTGGAGGGAGGATGGGTTCATTGATGACCAGGTGGGAATGCAACAGCTTTGAACATTTCTCAGCTGCCACCTCCATTCTGCTTTAAGCAGTGTTATGTTCACGATCCTGTGTATGTCGAACAGTATAGCACAAGAGTTTGCCCTTTGGCCTGCAATGTCTATGTTGAACAGAATGCTGAATTGAATTATATCCCTTCTACCTCCACATGATCCACAGCCTTCCATTCCCTGCATATTTATATTCACACCCTCTTGCCTCTCTCCATGCAAAACACTTGTCTCACATGTTCTTCCTTCCTCTCGTCTGTGGGAAAACTATCATATCTATCCCTTTCATAATCTTACAAACTTTTATCAGGTCTCCCCTCAGCCTCCACTGCTCCTGAGAAATCAGTCTAAACTGTCCAACTTCTCCATATAAATCACACTCTCTAATCCAGGCAACACCCTGCTGACTCCTTCTCCTTATCAAATCCTCCACATGCTTCCTTGTGAACACAAAACTCAAAGTTCGGCTTAACCAAAGTGTGCGTGTTAAAGACCGAAATAGATTGAAGATTAGTTTTATTTTATTACCCGCAAATATTTTCCCTTCAGTGATGTCAGTGGGTTTCTAGGTGAGGTAACGCCAGATAATCCTTACGAAAAAAAAAGGAAAATAGTACATTAAAACGTAGAGCTGGGCAGCGGGGTGGAGATACAGTACCTCTCTACCAAAGGAGGTGTTAAGTGCTCCTTCCCTCCACTAGCCTGCAGATCACCCTTGGGCAAGGTGTGGCACCTGCTTATCCCCCAATTAGGGTCCCGTGAAGCCATGGGAGCAGGTGGATGGGTGTATGAGCAGCCGGTGTATATCACAAGTCCTGGTTATGTGACCACTGACACCAGGCAGACAATCTCTGAAGAGTGTTGATAATGACTGGGGCCACCCATCTTGTAAAGCCCATTGCCCAGAAGAAGGTCATGGCAAATCACTTCTGTAGAAAAATTTTTCAAAAAAGCAATCATTGGCATGGAGACTATGGTCGCCCATGTCATATGACACGGCCCATAATGAACAACTGAACATTGAAACATACAGTGAAATGTGTTGTTTGCCTCATCATTTGTGATGTACTGGGTAAAGCCCATAAGAATCACTGTGCTTCCGGGAACTACATAGTATGTCCACAGCTCTCTAACTCCAACCTATTCGTCTTTTTTTTTGGAATGTGAAAGGAAACCCGAGCAGCTACACAGTCACAGGGAGAATATACAAATTCTTTACAGAGAGTGACAAGATTTGAGCCTCTATCTTCCAACACTGGCTCTGTAAAGTGTGACATGCAACCCAGTAGTACATGTGTATGTTTGTGAACTACTTAAGAGAAGTCAGCCAGGAAGCCTGACTGCCCAATCTGTGGTTGGTTATATGTGGTGCACGTGTAAATCAGTCGGGCAGATGCAGCTGCCTCGGGTGAATCGTAGAGCACTACAACACAGAAACAAGTCCTTCAGCCCATCTGCTGTGTCCTGCACTGTTATTCTGCCTAGTCCTAGCAGCCTGCACCTGGACCACAGTCCTCCATGCCCCTCCCAGCCATGTACAATGTTCCTTGTTAAGCTCAAGTAATTGAGAATAAAATTCCCTCTGATCTTCACCAAATTTTCAGAAAATTCCATCCTGGGTTGTTATTGTACTCTCATATTTTGGTAGTTGCGCTCAGTCTGTAAGGACTGATTGAGAACGCTAAACATAAGGAGAGCAGGTCAATCAGCTCTTCGAGCTGCTCTGTGAAAGAAGAGGGAACTTGTGCTCCATTTTAAAAATTCAATGCCCCTCCCCAAATGAACCCAGACATTTCTCTGTTTTGCATTTTCTTTGGTGAAACAGCAACTATAACTTTGTTTTTCTAAGTTGTCCTGGGCAGAAGAGGAAGGTCGGTGAGCATTTGTTCTGTTTATGGTGTTGGGGAAGGTTGATTTGAGCAGGAAAATATAATTGCAGAGTTCAAGATTTACACAGCACAGAATAAGCCCTTTGGCAACTAGTCTTTGCCAACCAAGGTACCTAATGGCCTGCGATTCGCCTGTGTCCTTACAAATCTTTTCAAAAGCAATGCACACAAAATGGTGGAGGAACTTAGTAAGTCAGTCAATGTTTTAAAAAATGTATTTATTGAGATACACTGCGGAACAGGCCCTTCGAGCCGTGCTGCCCAGCAACCTCCTATTTAACCCTAGTCTAATCACTGAACAATTTACAATGACCAATTAACCTATTAACCAATACTTCTTCAGACTGTGAGAGGAAACTGGAGCGCCCAGAGGAAACCCATGGAGTCACGAGGAGAATGTACAAACTCCTTACAGGCAGCGGCTAGAAATGTTGTTAATGTACCTGCCTCAACCATTTCCTCTGGCCACTCATTCCATATATTGATTGAGAAGGTTGCCCCTCAGGTTTCTGTTAAATCTTTTCTCTTATCTGAAGCCTATGCCCTTTCGTCCTTGATTTCCCAACCCTGGGAATAAGATAAGTGTGCATTCACCCTATCCCTGCACTTATAATTTTATATACCTCAATATGGCTATCTTTCAGTCTCCTACATTTCCCTCCTTAATCTACCCAACCCCTCCCTATAACTCAAACCCTTGAGCCCTGGCAATATTCTTATAAATCTTTTCTGCACTCCCTCCAGCTTAATGACCTCTTTCCTATAGCAGGGTGACCAAAGCTGTACACAAGAATCAGAATCAAGGAAGACCATCCATACAGTATAAGAACAAAGACTGTTAGTCTGGATAACAGCTTTTTCCCCAGGCTGTGAGACTTCTGAACACACTCTTCCACCCAGAACACATTATTTGTGATAGCACCAGGAGCATTATACTTTAACTACATTTTACATTCTAGATTCAAGATTGTTTCATGTCATTTCCAGTAAAGGAGAATTGTTACTCTGGATCCGACGTGGCTCAAAAATCACAATAAGATGAAGAACACAAACAGGAGAAAATCTGTAGATGCTGGAAATCCAGGCAGCACACACAAAATGCTGGAGGAACTCAGCAGGGCAGACAGCATCTATGGAAAAGAGTACAGTTGACATTTCGCGCCGAGACCCTTCAGTAGCACTGGAGAGAAAAAGATGAGGAGTAGAGTGAAAAGGTGGGGGGAGGGGTTGGAGAAGTAGACAGACAGACAGACAGACCGACTTTATTGATCCTGAGGGAAATTGGGTTTTGTTACAGTCGCACCAACCAAGAATAGTGTAGAAATATAGCAATATAAAACCATAAATAATTAAATAATAATAAGTAAATTATTCCAAGTGGAAATAAGTCCAGGACCAGCCTATTGGCACAGGGTGTCTGACACTCCAAGGGAGGAGTTGTAAAGTTTGATGGCCACAGGCAACTAGCCTGACCAATCCAGCGTCCCCTTCACCCTCAGGTCTGATCATGTGAAGGTGTTGGGGATCTGGTTCGGAGGGGCTGAGGCGTGCAGCAAGAACTGGCAGGAGCAGACTGCCAAGGTCAAAAAGAAACTGGGACTGTGGGGAGGGCACTCCCTATCGATAGAGGGCAAGAACCTGGTCATCAGGTGTGAGGTGCTCTCAGGGCTGCTGTACTTGGTGTACGTGTGGCCGGTCCCCTGCTCCTTCAGCTCGGAAATCACCCGAGCCGTCTTCAGATTCGTTTGGAGATCCAAGATGGAGCGGGTCAGACAGACCACCATGCACAAGTTCCTGGACAATGGGGGCAAAAACGTTCCCAATGTCGCCCTCACCCTGATGGCCAGCTTCATATGTGGCTGCATCAGGTTGTGTATGGATCCCAGGTACATGGGCACCAAGTACCACTATGTGCCCAGGTTCTACCTGTCGCCCTGGCTACGAAGGATGGGTCAGGCCCCTTTACCACACAACACCCCTGTCAGCTGGTCATTGCCACCATACCTGTACTTTGTAGAGAAGTTCTTTCAGGTCAATGTCTTTGACCACAGGGCCTTCAGGCAGAGGTCAGCACATAAGGTCTTGCAGGCACTGCAGGAGAAGGACGTGATGGACACAGTGGGGTGGTTCCCTGAGCAGACAGTCCAGTTCATCTGGCAAAATGCCTCATTGCTAGATCTCACCAACAGGCACCAAGACCTCACCTGGCTGGCAGTGAGAGGGGCCCTCCCAGTCTGATCCCTCCTGTATGCCTGGAATGTCGTCTCCACACCCCTCTGCCCACGGGAGGACTGCAGTGAGGAGGAGTTGGTGACCCACCTCTTTGCACACTGTGGGTTCGCGGAGAAGGTGTAGAGGAGGATGGAAGGGACCGTGTCGAGGTTCATCCCCAGCAGCTGCGTAACAGAGGACTCTCTGATCTATGGGCTGTTCCCGGGGATGCACACAGAGACCAACATCCGGTGCTGCTGGCAGATCATCAACTTGGTGAAAGACGCTCTTTGGTCGGCTCGGAACTTGATGGTCTACCAGCACACAGAGATGTCCGTGGGGGAATGCTGCCGACTGGCACATTCTCGGCTACAGGAGTACATGCTGAGGGATCCACTCAAACTCGGTGCAGCCGCCGCAAGGGCCCGGTGGGGAAGGACCACAGTCTAGAGTTCTTCTCCCGTGGGAGTTGAGGGGTGGGGGGGGGGGCGGGTTGTATACCCCTGAACAAGTGTCTGTAAGTATGAAGTAACAGAGTGCCACCTGGGTGGCAAAAGTGTGGGACTATAAAGACTGTAATGGAAACATTTGTAAAGGACTGAGAGTCATTGAATGGTTTATTGTACATAATTTTATTTTTGAATAAAGTATATTTTGTTTAAAAAAATAGGTGCTCAGCGAAGCATTCTCCCAATCTACTTCAGGTCTCACCAATATACAGGAGGCCACACCAGGAGCACTGGGTGCAGTGTATGATTCCAACAGACTCGTAGGTGAAATATCACCTCATTTGAAAGGGCTATTTGTGGCCCTGAATGGTAGTGAGGGAGGAGGGGGAGGAGCAGGTGTAACACTTGTTTCGCTTGGAGGGGTAAATACCAGTGGGGAGGGATGAATGGACAAAGGGAGTCATATAGGGAGCCATCCCTGGGGAAAACTGAAAGTGGGGAGGTGCTTGGTGGTAGAATCCAGTTGGAGATGGTGGAAATTGCAAAGAATTATGTGTTGGCCATGGAGGCTCATGAGATGGTAAGTGAGGACACGAGGAACCCTGTCCCTGACAGGGTGGTGGGAGTAGATACGCATGAAATGGAAGAGATGCGTTTGAGGGCAGTGTTAAGGGTAGAGGAAGGAAACGCCCTTTCTCTGAAGAAGGATGTCACTTCCTTCGTTCTGGAATGAAAAGACTCGCCCTGAAAGCAGATGTGGCAGAGGCAAAGGAATTGAGAGTTTTTACAAGGATGAGAAGAGGTTTAGTCCAGGTAACTGTGGAAGTCCGTGAGTTTATAATAGACATCAGTAGATAAGCTGTCTCCAGAGACAAAGAGATTGAGAAAGGGGAGGGAAGTGTTGGAAATGGGCCAGGTAAATTTGTGGGCAGGGTGGAAATTGGGGGCAAAGTGGGTGAAGTTGATAAGCTCCACATGGGTGTAAGAAGCAGTACCAGTGAAATTGTCAATTTAGCATGGAAAAGTGGGGAACAACCACCTGAGTCGGCTTGGAACATAGACTGTTCCACATAGCCAACAAAAAGGCAAGCATAGCTGGGATCCATGCGAGTGCCCATGCTACGACTTTTGTTTGAAGGAAATGGGAGGAGCCAAAGGAGAAATCGTTAAGGGTGAGGACCAGTTCCACTAGGCGGAGGAGAATGGTGGTGGAGGGGATTTGGTTGGGACTGATGTCCAGAAAGAGATGGAGAGCTCTGAGGCCTTCCTGATGATGGACTGAGGTGTATAGGGACTGGACATCCATAGTGAAAATAAGATGATGGGGACCAGGGAACTTGTGATCATTAAAAAGATCTAGAGTGTGTGAAGTGTGATAGGGTTCCTCTTGTCCTCACCTACCACCCCACCAGCCTCCATGTCCAGCATATATTTCCCCACAACTTCCACCATCTCCAGCGGGGTCCCACCACCAAGCACATCTTTCCCTCTCTCCCCCCCCCCCCTTCTACTCTCTGCAGAAATTGCTCCTTATGCGACTCCCTTGTCCATTTGTCACTCACCACTGATCTCCCTCCTGGCACTTATCCTTACTAGCGGACCAACTGCTACACCTGCCCCTACACCTCCTCCCTCACTACCATTCAGGGCCACAAACAGTCCTTCCAGGTGAGGCAACACTTCACCTGTGAGTCTGTTGGGGTCATATAATGTGTCTGGTGCTCCCGGTGTGGCCTCATATATGGGTGAGACAAGCGTAGATTGGGAGACTGCTTCACTGAGCACCTATGTTCCGTCCGCCAGAAAAAGTGCAATTTCCCTGTGGCCACCCATTTTAATTCCACTTCCCATTTCTATTCTGATATGTCTATCCACGGTCTCCTCTACTATCACAATGAGGCCACACTCATGTTGGAGGAACAACACCTTTTATTCCGTCTGGGTGGACTCCAACTTAATGGCATGAACACCGATTTCTCGAACTTCAAGTAATGGCCTTTCCTCCTCTTCTTTACCATTCCCCATCCCCTTTTCCCTCTCTTACCTTATCTCCTTGCCTGACCATCTCTGGTGCTCCTTCTCTCCCCCTCCCCATCCCTTTTCTTTCTTCCAGGGCCTTCTGTCCGTTCCTATTAGATTCCCTTTTCTCCAGCCCTGTATCTCTTTCACCAATCAACTTCCCAGCTCTTCACTTCACACCTCCCTTCCCAATTTCACCTATCACTTTGTGATTCTCCCTTCCTTCCCCCCACCGTTTAACTCTACTCTTCATCTTTTTTTCTCCAGTCCTGCTGAAGGGTCTCGGCCCAAAACTTCAACTGTACTGTTTTCCATTGATGCTGCTTGGCCTGTTGAGTTTCTCCAGCATTTTGACTGTTGTTTATATACAGAGACTGATTTTGTGTCCATAAAGTGACACTGAGTACAGGAGTGACTGCACATAAGGTGACTGTGACAGGAAATGAAGAAATAGTGGTGGTTGGGGGTGTGGAGGGGTGGATTTGTGGGTGGAGGTGTTGATCAGCTGTACTGCTTGGGGAAAGAAACTTCTTTTGAGTGGTGGTCCTGGAGTGAATGTTATGTAGCCGCTTCTTTGATGGGAGTGGGGCAAACAGTCCATGATCAGCGTGGGTGGAATCCTTTATGATGTTACTGGCCCTTTCCCGGCACCTTTCTGTATATACGTCCTCGATGGCAGGTAGGCTGATGCCGATGATGTGTTGGCCAGTCTCGACTACCTGCCAGCCTTCCCCTCTGCTGCAGTGCAGTTTCCGTACAATATAGTGATGCAACTTGTTAGGCTGCTCTTTTATGGCATCTGTGGAATGACATGAGTATGGATGTGCAGAGTCCAGCTCTCTTCAGCCTCCTCAGAAAGAAGAATCATTGGTGACGTTTCCTGATTGTGCAGAATGTGTTCTGGAAGCATGGGGGGTTGTGTGAGATGTGCACTCAGGAGTCTGAAGCTGCTCAGTTTCCGCTGATGTAAAGCAGCATGTGAATGGTTCCAGTTCTTTGAAGTCGATAACCATCTCCTGTTAGTAATACAGAAAATATATGTAATGCCCTGGTTCATATTTTACTGTTATGCTGTCTGTATTTCATTTTGGGCAGTTCTGTAAGAGCAGCCTATTTAGGTTATTGATGAAGATAAGAGATGAGGAGAAATGTGTACCATCCAATTAGGATGGTCGGATTAAGGGAAGGTTTCTCTGGTGATGGACTCTAAAGTTGGGCTTGGGGTTTTTGTTCTGCAAGAGATGAAGAGAGAAGTCACTGAGGAGAACCAGTTGTACCAGTGGGAGACCCGTTTGTTCAAGATGGATTGCGAGCGACATTCGGAAGGTGGTGTGGGCATTGACAGTAACCGAGGGCCCAGTGTGTGCGTGACAGAGAAGTTCAAGATGAGCTCCAACTTGTGTACATTTGACTGTTTAATTAGAATGGGCCTTTTTGTTTTTGTTATTCTTTAGTAACCCTTTAGTTAAGATTCATAAATATAATTCCTTTAATCATATGCAGTTTGCTGTCTTATTTCGTGGCACTAATTTGTACCAGGGTAGCAAATTATACAGCATCCACACGAACTGAGGTTTGGGGTGGGATCGAGCTGTCTCAATCTCATGAGTTTGGCGGGACTTGAGAGAGTCTTTCCTAGACTTACTCAGCCAAAGAAACCAGGGTGTTCCATATACAACAATGAACAATATGGCACAGTGTAGGCTCTTCAGCCCACAATGTGCCAATCTTTTAAACTACTCTTAAAATCAATCTAACTCCTCTGTCCTACATAGTCCTCCACTTTCCTATCATTTATGTACCTATCTAAGAGTTTCTTAAGTATCCCTAATGTATCTGTTTCTACCACCACTTCTGGCAGGGCATTCCACACACCCACCATTCTCTGTGTAAAGAACTTACCTCTGACATCTCGCCTATACATTCCTCCAGTCACCTCACAGTTATGCCCCTTAGCCATTTCTACCATGGGAAAAAGTCTCTGTCCGTCCACTCTATCTATGCCTCTAATCATCTTGTACACCTCTATCAAGAGTCCTCTCCTTCACTCCAAAGAGAAAAACCCTAGCTTGCTCAACCTATCTTCATAAGACATGCTCTCCAATCCAGGTAATACCCCCTGGTAGATCTCCTCTGCACATTCTCTAAAGCTTCCACATCCTTCCTATGATGAGGAGATCAGTACTGTGTCAGTGGGATTGAAGCTGTCCTTGAGCCTGGCGGTGTGTATTTTCAAGCTTTTTTATCTTGATAGGAGAGGGGAGAAGAGTGCATGTATGGAGTGAGAGGGGTCCTTGATTATACTGTATGTTTTGATATACATGTAATAAATAAATCTGAATCTGCAGCTCTTGATGGGACTCTTTATTCCTCATCATGGATGCTGCCTGACCTGCTGAGTCCGTAGCAATTAGCACAATGCTACGACAGCTTGGGGTGTCGGATTTTGGAGTTCAATTCCAATTCCATCTATAATGAGTTTGTACGTTCTCCCTGTGAACCGTGTGGGATGCTACATTTCCTCCCACATTCCAAAGATGTAGAAGTCATCTCTCTGACACAGTGGTGTCAAGAAAACAACCTTTCCCTCAATGTCACAAAAACAAAGGAGCTATATGTGGATTATAGGAGGAATGGAGACAGACTAACTCCCATTGACATCAATGGATCTGGTGTTGAGAGGGTGAACAGCTTCAAGTTCCTCAGCATCCACATCACTGAGGACCTCACGTAGCCTGTATACACCAGCTGTGTGGTGAAAAAGGCACAACAGTGCCCCTTTCACCTCAGACGGTTGAGGAAATTTGGTATGGACCCCCAAATCCTAAGAACTTTCTACAAGAGCACAATTGAGAGCATCCTGACTGGCTGCATCACTGCCTGGTATGGGAACTGTACCTCCCTCAGTTGCAGGACTCTGCAGAGAATGGTGCGGACAGCCCAGCACATCTATAGATGTGAACCTCCCATGATTCAGGACATTTCCAAGGACAGATGTGTAAAAAGGGCCCATAGGATCATTGGGGATCCAAGTCATCCCAACCATAATCTATTCCAGCTGCTACCATCCGGGAAGGAGTACCGCAACATAAAAGCCAGGACCAACAGACTCTGGGACAACTTCTTCCACCAGGCCATCCCACTGATGAACTCACACTGATTTCAGTGTATTCTGTATTACATTGACTGCTCTATTTATTATAAATTACTATGATTGCACATAGCACCTTTAGATGGAGATGTAACGTAAAGATTTTTACTCCTCGTATGTTAAGGATGTAAGAAATAAAGTCAATTCAATGATTGGTTATTGGTATGAGAATATATTGAGCGAACTCTGCCTTTTTCCAGGGATGAAGGGGTTAACCTATGAGGAGAGATTGAGTTGCCTGGGACTGTACTCTCTGGAGTTCAGAAGAATGAAAGGGGATCTTATAGAAACATAAAAATTTTTGAAAGGGATAGATAAGATAGAAGTAGGACAGTTGTTTCCATTGGTAGGTAAGACTAGAACTAGGGGACATTGCCTCGAGATTCAGAGGAGAAGATTTAGGATGGAGATGAGGAGAAACTGTTTTTCCCAGAGAGTGGTGAATCTGTGGAATTCTCTGCCCAGGGAAGCAGTTGAGGCTTCTTCACTAAATATATTTAGGAAACAGTTAGGTTTTTACCTAGTAAGAGAATTAGGGTGATGGGGAAAAGGCAGGTAGATGGAGCTGAGTTTACAGACAGATCAGCCATGATCTTATTGAAGGGCGGGGCAGGCTCGACGGGCCAGATGGCCTTCTTCTGCTCCTATTTCTTATGTTCTTACGTTTTTTCACTGGAGCGATGGAAGATGAGAGGTGACCTGATAGGGGTGTATAAGATGATGAGAGGCATTGATCGTGTGGTTAGTCAGAGACCTTTTCCCAGGGCTGAAATGGCTGGCACGAGAGGGCACAGTTTTAAGGTGTTTGTAAGTAGACAGAGTTATTAGGGGTAAGTTTATTATGCAGAGAGTGGTGAGTGCGTGGAATGGGTTGCTGGCGACAGTGGCGGTGGATATGATAGGGTCTTTTAAGAGACTTCTGGACAGGTACATGGAGCTCAAAAAAATAGAGGGCTCTGGGTAACCATAGGTAATTTCGAAGGTAAGGGCATGTTCGGCACAGCTTTGTGGGCCGAAAGGCCTGTATTGTGCTGTAGGTTTTCTATGTTTCTATGCAATCCACCAGTTAGGTGGGTTACTGGACAGTGCAGTTCATTGGACCAGAAGGACTTATTCCATGGTGTAACTCTAAATAAATAAATAAATAAACAGACAGACAGACAATAAAAATTCTATATGTGTTACTCTGCAGAAACTCTTGTGTTTATGAACCTGAATATGAACCTCTTGTTCTGACTTTCTGCTGTTGTTTTACACCCCAGTCTCAATTGATGACATCCAGGAGATAAGGCCGGGTCACCAGTCAGAGGGCATGCAGAGGTACGCCATGGAGATACCTACTGACCGCTGCTTCACCGTAGCCTTTAAGGGCAGAAAGAAAAACCTAGACCTGGTGGCTACCGATGCCAAGGAGGCCAGGCACTGGATCAATGGCCTCGTCAAAATCAAAAAGAGAGACTCCAGCATGAACAAGAGAGAGCGGCTGGACCAGTATCCTTCAGGGAATGTGCTGGGGAGGGAAAGTGTGCCATGGAGGGAGGATGCCTCTTCAGCAATTGTCATTTCCAACAGTGGCCCCCAATTCCTGCCCACCCCTACCTCCTGGCTTTCTCTGTCACTTTCTAGCTTATCCCCCTTCCCCTACCCTCATTCTGGCATCTTCCCTCTTCCTTTCTAGCCTTAATGCAGGGTCTCGACCCGAAATATTAACTGTTTTCTCATTTTCATAGATGCTGCCTGACCTGCTGAGTTCCTCCAGCATTTTGGGTATGTTTCTTAGTTTTCCAACTTTGACAGGATGTAGAGCTGGGCTGTGAATTGGCAGGTGAAATTCAATCGTAAGTGTGAAGTGATTCAGTTTGGAAGGCCACACCTGAGGGCAAAGTACAGGGTTAATGGTAGGATTCATAACAGTGGGTGGAACAGAGGAATCTTGGAGTCCATGTCCATTGATCACTCAGAGTTGGCACACAAGTTGACAGGGCTATTCAGAAGGCATATGGTGTGTTGGCCTTCATTAGTAGAGGGATTGAATTAAAGAGTGAGGTAATGTTGTAGCTCTACAATACTCTAGTTAGATCGTGCTGGAATTATCCAACAGAATTGCAAGCTGTACCAGTTTTTCAAAACATCCTGTCTGTCACTGCAGTCGCTTCCCAAAACTTTGGTTGTCCATTCTCTCCAAAGACACTGCCTGATCCACTGAGGTTCTCCAGCAATTTGTTTCTCTCATGCTCAAGATTTCAGCATCTGCAGTCTCTTGTGTCTCTCTTCACCCTCTAAGCCCTCCCCAAACAAACCACATTCCCAGAGGTGACAGAGTGATGTCAGGGTATTCAACCACAGGGTGGGTAAGAAGGTGTAGGGTGTGTTGGCCTTCGTCATTTGGGGAATTGAGTTCAAGACCCATGAGGTAAGGTTGCAGCTTTATAAACCTCTGGTTAGGTCACACTTGGAGTATTGTATTCGGTTCTGGTCGCCTTATAGGAAGGACATGGAAGCTTTAGAGAGGGTGTACCAGGATGCTGCCTGGATTAGAGTTTCAGGATCAATATTCAAGATTGTTTAGTGTCATTTCCAGTACATAAGTGTAATGAAGAATGAAATTGTTGTTACTCAGTACCAAATGAAGCACAAAAACACACGAAAGATAACACAATAATAATAATAATAAAATACAATAAATATAAATATATAAGTTACATACATAGATTGATTGTATGTCCATAAGGAGTGTCTGTTTATAAGGTGACTGACAAGAATTGATAAAGTAGTGGTGGTTGGGGGTGTGGAGGGGTGGTTTAGTGGGTGGAGGTGTTGATCAGCCTTACTGCTTGGGGAAAGTAACTATTTTTGAGTCTGGTGATCCTGACGTGGATGCTACATAGCCTCCTCCCTGATGGGAGTGGGACAGTCCATGAGCAGGGTGGGTGGGATCCGGCACCTTTCTGTATAATATGTCCTTAATGGCAGATAGGCTGATGCTGGTAATGTGATGGGCAGTTTTGACAACCAATTGTAGAGCTTTCCTGTCCGCTGCAGTACAGTTTCTGTACCAAGCAGTGATGCGTCATGTTAGGATGTTCTCTACTGTGCATCTCTAGAATGATGTGCATAGTCCAGCTCTCTTCAGCCTTCTCAGAAGTAGAGGCATGTGTGAGCTTTCCTGATTGTGTAGGATGTGTCCTGGGACCATGAGAACTTGTGTGAGATTTGCACTCCCGGGAGTTGGAAACTGCTCATAGTTTCCACTGCTGTGCCGCCAATGTAAAGAAGGGTATAAAAAAAGAGTTCTCCTGAAGTTAATAATAATTTTCTTTGCCTTGTTGACATTGAGGAAGAGGTTATTTGCTTGGCAACAGGCCTCGAGCATTTCCACATCCTCTCTGTAGGCTTTCTCATTGTTGTTGGTGATAAGCCACACCACTATTGTGTCATTAGCGAACAGTGTGATTGCTCTGTCATAGAGTGATTCTGTCAGTAAGCATATTGGTGAGAACATGTCTTATGAGGAAAGGTTGACTGAGTAATGGCTTTTCTCTTTCGAGGGAAGGAGAATGATGGGGACTTGATAGAGGTGTACAAAATGATAAGATTGGACAGCCAGAGACTGTTCATGGGAAAAATAGTTAATACAAAAGGGCATAACTTTAAAGTGTCTGGACAGATTATAGTGGGGGGATGACAGAGGTAGGTTTTTAACAGACACAGGGTGGGTGTATGGAACGAGCTGCCATGAGTGGTGGAGGCAGCTTTGGACATTTATGAGGCTCTTAGATAGGCACATGAATAGAAGAAAAATGGCAGCTATGTGGGCGAGAGTGTTTAGATTCAGCTTAGAATGAGTTAAAGGGTTGACACAATGTTGTGTTGTACTGTTCTATGTTTTATGATTAACTAGGTGTGTCAAAGAAAGGAGGAGTTAGAGAGGTGGAGGGACAGAATTCCTTGCCAATAAAGTCACAGCCAGCCACAATGGAGGGCAGTCTCATGATCATTATCAGAGACCCAGAGCACAGAAGTCAACAGAACAAGAACGAGCCCTTCGGCCCACAAAGTCACGTTGTAAACACGGAGCCAAATTAACCTAAATCTCTTTGTGGTCCTCATCCCTCCACTTCCAGCATATTCATAAGGGGGTGCTGATAGGAGAGATTAGGGGAACCAAGCAGGCGTCAGTGTGGGTGACACAAGGGTGGGACTTGAGGGGAGTCAGGCAATGCAACAACTGATTTAAACACAGAAAGATCCCAAAAATAGCAATGTAATGATGGCCAGGTGACCTAGTTTTGTAACGCTGACATCATCTCTGTCATTAAAGGAATGTAGATTGGCTGGGGTGGCAGTACAACCTCCCTTTTAATGAAGTGTTGGTGTTTTGATGTCTCATCAGAGAGTAGCTGCCTACAGCTGCATATAGTCTGTGCTAAGGAGTGACGGTCTAGGTGATTCTCTTTCACTTCCCTCGCACTGGGTCAGAGGCCTCCGTTGGTCAGAGTCAACCATGGATGTTGCATCCCAGCTTGGGTTGACAGCCAGCACCTTTATTCCACAGCAGAAGTGACTGATGTAAGAGGACATAATTTCAAGATGATTGGAGGAAAATACTGTTCTGTGTTCTATAGACTGCATTTTGTTATTGCTTCTACTACCTCAGTGTATTTGTGATCGGTTTGGATAGCATGTAAATCAGTTTTTCACTGTACCTTTGTACCATAAGAGATACGATCAGAGTTAGGTCATCGTCCCATTGAGTCTGCCATTCTATCATTCCTAATTTATTTTCACCTCAACCCCATTCTCCTGCCATCTCTCTGTAACTTTTGATGCCCTGACTAATCAGGAAGTTGTCAACCTCTGCTTTAACTATACCCAATAACTAGGGCTCCAAAGCCATCTGTTGCAATAAATTTCCACAGAGTCAGCACCCTCTAGCTAAAGAAATTCCTCCTCATCTCTGTTCCAAATGGATGTCCTTCTATTCTGATGTTGTGCCCCTAGTATATGTGACAATAAAAAACCAGTTTACTCACAATCCTCTAACACAAATTCAAGTGTTTTTCATTGGCTGTGTCATAGCAGGTAGTCAAGTTGAGCTATTAGTACCTGATGAGGCTGGGCCAAGACCCCTGCCTCCTGTTCCCATGGTAATCAAGGCACTGGAGTATCTCCTCCCTCTGCACCTTGTAGAGAAGCATCAGGTTTCAGGGTCTCACTGTGCCCCTGCTCCAGACAACAGCCATAGGAGAAAAACTGGGAAAGGCTCTGTGCAGAAGTTTGCAGGGTGAGGTTGCAGTGTCATAAGAATGTGAGAAATAAGAGCAGGAGTAGGCCATCTAGCCCACCAGGGCTGCTCCACCATTCAGATGATGGCTGATCTGATATGACTCATCTCTACCTACCTGCCTTTCCCCCATAACCTTTAATTCCATTACTTTGCAAAATTATATTCAACCTTGTCTTAAATATATTTACTGAGGTAGCCTTCACTGCTTCATTAGTCAGAGAATTCCACAGATTCACCACTCTTTGGGAAAAGCAGTTCCTTCTCATCTCTGTCCTAAATTTACTCTCCCGAATCTTGAAGCTGTGGCCTTTAATTCTAGTTTCACCTACAACTGGAACAACTTTCTTACCTCTATCTTATCTATTCCTTTCATAATATTTTAGGTTTCTATAAGATCTCCTGTCATCCTTTTGAATTCTAGCCAGTACTGTTCCAGGTGACTCAATCTCTCCTCATAGTCTAACCCCCCCTTCTCTGGAATCAACCTGGTGAACCTCCTCTGCACCACCTCCAAAGCCAGTGTATCCTTCCTCAAATACGGAGAACGAAATGCACGCAGCACTCCAGATACGGCCTCACCAGTACCCTGTACAGTTGCAGCATAACCTCCCTGCTCTTAAATTCAATCCCTCTAGCAACGAAGGCCAACATTCCATTTACCTTCTTGATCGCCCTCTGCACAGCAGCATTATTTACCATTTAAACAATAATCTGATCTTCCATTTCTCTTTCCAAAGTTGATGACCTCACATCTGTCAGACCCTTGCCCACTCACTTAACCTATCTGTATCTCTCTGCAGACTCTCCATATCCTCTGCACAATTTGCTTTTCACTCAATTTAGTGCTGTCAGCAAACTCAGATAAATCACACTCTGTTCCCTCTTACAGTTCGTTAATGTATATCATGAACAGTTGCGGGCCCAGCACCGACCCCTGTGGCACACCACTCACCACTGATTCTTAATCAAAGAAACACCCATGTATCCTACCTCTCTGCTTTCTATTGGTTAACCAATTCTCTAACTATACTAATATGTCAACCCCAACTCTATCCCATTATAACAACACACACAAAATGCTGGTAGAACACAGCAGGCTAGGCAGCATCTACAGGGAGAAGCACTGTCGATGTTTCAGGCCAAGACGTCGACAGCACTTCTCCTTATAGATGCTGCCTAGCCTGCTGTGTTCCACCAGCATTTTGTGTGTGTTGTTCGAATTTCCAGCATTTGCAGATTTCCTTATGTTTGCTCTATCCCATTATAAATCTTTTATGTGGCACCTTATCAAACGCCTTCTGGAAATCCAAATAAATGGTGTTTCGTCACCATTTCGCTGCAGTCTTCCCCTTGACTGTAAAGTTTTAGATCCACTGCATGCCACCATGATACAACTTGCCAGAATCTTCTACATCCTTCCTATAATGGGACAACCAGAACTGAACATTATACTCCACATGTGGTTGAACCAGAGTTTTATAGAGCTGCAACATTACCTCGTGGCTCTTGAACTCCAATCTCCCAACTAATAATGGCCAAGTTATCATATACCTTCTTAACTATCCTATCAACTTGCATAGGTTTCTATTCATGTCCCTCTGTCCCATTGACGCTCTTTGACCAAGTCTCTTGATACTGTTAATGCAATGATTTAAACATAAAACGTAGAATAGTACAGCACAGTACAGGCTCTTCGGCCCACAATGTCGTGTGGACCCTTAAACACTGTCTCCTGTATAACCCCCCACCTTAAATTCCTCCATATACCTGTCTACTAGTCTCTTAAATTTCACTAGTGTATCTGCCTCCACCACTGACTCAGGCAGTGCATTCCACACACCAACCACTCTCTGAGTGAAAAACCTTCCTCTAATACTCCCCTTGAACTTCCCACCCCTTACCTTAAAGCCATGTCCTCTTGTACTGAGCAGTGGTGCCCTGGGGAAGAGGCGCTGGCCGTCCACTCTGTCTATTCCTCTTAATATCTTGTACACCTCTATCATGTCTCCTCTCATCCTCCTTCTCTCCAGAGAGTAAAGCCCTAACTCCCTTAATCTCTGATCATAATCCATACTCTCTAAACCAGGCAGCATCCTGGTAGATCTCCTCTGTACCCTTTCCAATGCTTCCACATCCTTCCTATAGTGAGATGACCAGAACTGGACACAGTACTCCAAGTGTGGCCTAACCAGACTTTTATAGATCTGCATCATTACCTCGTAACTCTTAAACTCTATCCCTCAACTTATGAAAGCTAACACTCCATAAGCTTTCTTTTTCTTTCTAAATCTTTTTATTATTATTAGTAATATGGACAGAATACAAATGATATATTGATAAAGAAATTACCAACATACAAATTCCATTACATATGAAAAAAAACATACATAATAGTTACAATATAAATGAGTTTACCAAGACATAAGCCATAAAATATATGTATGAACATGGTAAGTCTAAATATTTCATAATATATGATATAAAAAAACAGAAAAAAGAAAAAAATATATATATAATGCAAAACTAGCTAATCTACTAATCTAATAACTAATATAGAAGAAAAAAGAAGCAATAAAAAAGAGAGAGAAAAAAAAAGGGGGCTGTTTATAATATCTCACAAAAATAAATATTCATCAATGCTGTCACTTCCGGTCCTCTCAACGTACATAAGCTAAAAGCTGGGAAATCAAATGAACTTGGCACAGGGTCATATTACATCATATGAAAATGTTGAATAAATGGTCTCCATAACTTTTCAAATTTAATAGAAGTCTCAAAAGCACCACTTCTAATTTTTTCTAAATTTAAACATAACATAGTTTGAGAGAACCAATTAAATACAGTGGGAGGATCAATTTCCTTCCAATTCAACAATATAGATCTTCTAGCCATCAGAGTTAGAAATGCAATCATTTGACGGAAGCTTTCTTAACTACCCTATCTACCTATGAGGCAACTTTCAGGGATCTATGGACATGTACCCCCAGATCCCTCTGCTCCTCCACTCTACCAAGTATCCTGCCATTTACTTTGTACTCTGCCTTGGAGTTTGTCCTTCCACCTCACACTTCACTGGGTTGAACTCCATCTGCCACTTCTCAGCCCACTTCTGCATCCTGTCAATGTCTCTCTGCAATCTTTGACAATCCTCTACACTATCCACAACACCACCAACCTTTGTGTTGTCTGCAAACTCACCAAGCCCCCCCTTTTACCCCCACATCCAGGTCATTAATAAAAATCATGAAAAGTAGAGGTCCCAGAACTGATCCATGTGGGACACCACTAGTCACAACCCTCCAATCTGAATGTACTCCCTCCGCCACGACCCTCTGCTTTCTGCAGGCAAGCTAATTCTGAATCCACCTGGCCATACTTTCCTGGATCCCATGCCTTCTGACTTTCTGAATAAGCCTACCGTGTGGAACACATTACATTTACCATGGCAATGTAATCCAGTAATCCTTTGTCCAACCGGTAGTTCAGCATGTGGTTCTCCAGATGACATTTTCTGCACTCCCCTTCCACTCACCAGGGTCTCCTGCTTCCCAACTCCCTTCCACTCAACTTCCCCTCAAACCACACACCATTCTGACTTGGAAATCTGTCATTGTGTTAAAATTCTGGAGATCCTTCCCTAATAGCACTGTGGGTGAACCACACCTCAAGGACTACAATAGTTCAAGGAGACAGTTCATGCCACCTTCATAAACCTGTTATACAAAAATCTATCTAATTGTGTCTTAAGTACAGTGTATATTAAATGATGTAGCCTCTACTGCTTCCCTATTCCACACTGGGAAAAGCAATTTCTCCTCATCTCCATCCTAAATCTATTCTCCTGAATCTTGATGTTATGTCTCCTAGTTCTAGTCTCACTCACCAGTGGAAACAACTTTCCTGCCTTGTATTTACCCCTTTCATAATTCTATATCTTTCTAAAAGATAGCCTCTCATTCTTCTGAATTCCAGAGGGTATAGCTCATGCAACTCAATTTTTCCTCATCGGCTAACACCCTCATCTCTACAATTAACTTGGTGCACTTCCTCTGCACCATTTCCAGAGTCAGTATGTCTTTCTTCAAGAGTTCCATGCACACCGGTTGTATGCATGCTGCTGGTTTAGTCTTGTGTTTAATCATGACATCACTGTGCAAGGCTTTGAAAATAATTCAGAGAACTGAGTGTATTTTGCTGATTTCTCTGGAAGATTTGTGGTCAAATGGGAATTCAATAATGGCTGTCTCAATGGTGCCCCCTGCTACTGCTACACTCAGTGACCACTTTATTAAATTCATCTGTGCTTCCGCTCAGTAATGCAAGTATCTAATTAGCTAATCATGTAACAGCAACTTAATGCATAAATGCATGCAGATGTGGTCAAGAGATTGAGTTGTTGTTCAAACGAAATTTCAGAATGGGGAAGAACTGTGGTCAGAGTGGCTTTGACCTTGGAGTGATTGTTGGTGGCTGGTGGGGCAGTTTGAAGCTAATTAATCTAAATCCCTTCTGCCTATATAGAATCCATATCCCTGAATTCTCTGCATAGAACATAGTACAGGTCAGAACAGTACTGGCACTTTGATCCACAATGTTGTGCTGACATTTTAATCTATTCCAAGATTAATCTAACCCTTCCTTCCTACATGGTCCTCTGTTTTGCTATCATCCATTTGCCTAAGTCTCTTAAATGTTCCTAATGTATCTGCTGTACCACCACTCCTGGCAATGCGTTCCACACACCCACCACTCTATTCACCTTGGATATCTCCCCTATACTTTTCTGCAGTCACCTTAAAATTAAATCCTGTCATATTAGCTATTTCCACAATGGGACAAAGGAGCTGGCTGTCTACTCTGTGCTCTTTTTGACTTCTACACCTATTAAGTCACCTCATAGGTAATTACAAACATGAGATTCAGCAGACACCGGAAATCTTGAGCAACAGCATTGGGGAACTGATCAAGTCAGTCAGCAGCTATGGGTGTTTAGTGTGCATTGCTGATGAGTGTTCATATGTTTCACAGCCTCTCTTCAGGCCCTTATTCACACCTGTCTTTGTAAATGTCCTGAATAGTGTGAAGTTCACATCTACAGATGCGCTGGGCTGTCCACACCACTCTGCAGAGTTTTGCGATTAAGGGAAGTACAGTTCCCGTACTAGGCAGTGATGCAGTCATGCCCCATAGAAAGTTCTTAGAATTTGGTGACCATAAACATCTCTATGATTTTGGGGTGGGAGGTTCTGCACCCCATTGTTTTGGTTGGGATGGGGCTGCATCCTAATGTTTGGGATGGGATGGGTGGTTCCCCACTGTTTGGTGAGGAATGGGACTATATCCCACTGTTTTGGTTGGGATGGGACTGTACCACTATTGTTTGGGCTGGGATGGGTGGTCCCCCACTGTTTGGTGAGGAATGGGACTATATCCCACTGTTTTGGTTGGGATGGGACTGTACCCCTATTGTTTGGGCTGGGATGGGATGGTTCCCCACTGTTTGGTGAGGAATGGGACTATATCCCACTGTTTTGGTTGGGATGGGACTGTACCCCTATTGTTTGGGCTGGGATGGGATAGTTCCCCACTGTTTAGGGTGCGATGGGACTGTACTCCTCTGTTTGGGTTGTTTCCTTGCATCGCTCTGCATTTGGTTCCAACTTTATCTACAAAAAGCCGATATTGACAAGGACAACAAAATGACCCTTGAAGAAGTGAAGCAGTTCTTGCACCTGATGAATATAGAAGTGGACAGTATGCATGCAAAGGACCTGTTCCGGGTAGAGTACTGTATCTTATAGTTCAGCTTTATCTGTCACATGTACATCGAAACAGCAAAACATACAGTGAAATCTGTCATTTGCGTCAATGACCAACACTGTCCAAAGAATGTGCTAGGGGCAGCTCACAAGTGTCACCAAGCTTCCAGCACCAAATTAGCATGCCCACAACTTACTAACCCAAACATGCACATTTTTGGAATGTGAGAGGGAAAGTAGAGCAGTCGGAGGAAACCCACACAGTCACAGGGAGTCCTTACAGATTGTGGCAGGACCCAAACCCTGAACTACACTCCCGTGTCGCAACATCTCCCCTGGTAATTGGATGTTCCTGGACTGTCAGATTTTTTCACTAACACCCAGCAACAGGCATTAATAATGTCATTTAGCTGGAAAGGGTACAGACAAGAGGAACCGGAGGACTTGAAACTTAGATAGGCTAGAACTATTTTTCTGGAACACTTTGATTTCTCAAGGTTCTGGTAAGTTTCCCCCCTCCCTCCTCTCTCTTTCTCCAATCCCCATTCTGGTTCACCTCTCACCTGCTTTCCTTTCTTCTGTGAGCCACTCTCCCTCCTGTCAGATTCCTCCTTCTTCAGCCCTTTACCTCTTCCACCTATCATCTCCCAGCTTCTCACTTCATCCCCCTCCGCATCCATCTATCTTCCCCCTCACCCGCTCTCACCTATCACCTGCCAATCTAACTCCTTTACCAGAGCATTGGAGAGGGATAGGAACAGACAAGTTAGGGAAACGTTTAATTGGAGTAAGGGGAACCATGAGGATATCAGGCAGGAAATTGGAAGCATAAATTAGGTGAGTAGGTTTGCGGATGACACGAAGATTGGAGGAGTTGTGGATGCAGGCTGCAGAGTTGGGCAGAAAATTGGCAGATGGAGTTCAATCCGGACAAGTGTGAGGTGGTGCATTTTGGAAGGACAAACCAGAAGACTGAGTACAGGATTAATGGTCAGTTACTTAGAGTGTGGATGAACAAAAGGACCTTGGGGTTCAAATCCCTACATCCCTTAAGGTTCATTAATGGGGATTGAATTCAAGAGTAGAGAGGTCATGTTGCAACTCTACAAATCTCTGGTGAGACCACACTTAGAGTATTGTGTTCAATTCTGCTCACCTCCTTATAGGAAGGATGTGGAAGCTATGGAGAGAGTGCAGAGGAGATTTACCAGGATGTTGCCTGGTTTGGAGAACAAGTCATATGAAGCAAGGTTAACAGAGCTGGGGCTTTTCTCTTTGGAGCGTAGAAGAATGAGAGGGGACTTGATAGAGGTCTACAAGAGTATGAGAGGCCTAGATAGGTTGGATAGTCAGTACCTGTTTCCCAGGGCACCAATAGCAAACACCAGAGGGCATATGTACAAAATTAAGGGAGGGAAGTTTAGGGGAGACATCAGGGGTAAGTTTTTTACACAGAGGGTTGTAAGTGCCTGGAATGACTTGCCAGGGATGGTGGTGGAAGCTAAAACATTAGGGGTATTTAAGATCCTCTTGGACAGGCACATGGATGAAAGAAAAATGGAGGGTTATGGTGTAGTGTGGGTTTAGTACTTTTTTTATAGATTATATGGGTAGGCACAACATGGAGGGCTGAAGGGCCTGTACTGCGCTGTAGTGTTCTATGGTTCCGTGGAAACAGAGGTTCTCACGGAAACATACCGAAGAAATGTGGCAAATGTTAAGAGGATATTTGCATCGGGTTCTGAGTAGGTGAGTTCCAATGAGACATGTAAAGGATGGTAGCGTACAAGATCCGTGGTGCACAAAGGCTGTTGTAAATCTAGTCAAGAAGAAAAGAAGAACTTTCGAAAGGTTTAAGAAACTAGGTAATGATATGAATTTAGAAGAGTATAAAGCTAGCAGGTAGGAGTTTAAGAATGAAATTCGGAGAGCCGGAAGAGGCCATGAGAAGGCCTTGGCGGACAGGATTAAGGAAACCCCAAGGCATTCTACAAGTACGTGAAGAACAAGAAGATAAAACATGAGAGGATAGGACCAATCAAGTGTGATAGTGGAAAAGTCTGTATGGAACCAGAGGAAATAGCAGAGGTACTTAATGAATACTTTGCTTCAGTATTCACTACAGAGAAAGATCTTGGTGATTGCAGGGATGACTTGCAGTGGACTGAAAAGCTTAAGAATGTAGATATTAAGAAAGAGAATGTGCTTTAGCTTTTAGAAAGCATCAGGCTGGGTAAGTCACCAGGACCAGGCGAGATGTACCACAGGCTACTGTGGGAAGCGAGGGAGGAGATTGCTGAGCCTCTGGCGATGATCTTTGCATCATCAATGAGGATGGTAGAGTTACTGGAGCGTTTGAGGGTTGCGGATGTTGTTCCCTTATTCAAGAAAGGGAGTAGGGAAAGTCCAGGATTATATAGGCCAGTGAGTCTTACTTCAGTGTTTGGTAAGTTGATGGAGAAGATCCTGAGAGGCAGGATTTATGAACATTTGGAGAGGCATAATATGATTAGGAATAGTCAGCATGGCTTTGTGAAAGCCAGGTCATGCCTTACGAGTTGAGTCTTTTGAGGATGTGACTAAACACATTGATGAAGGAAGAGCAGTACATGTAGTGTATATGGATTTCAGCAAGGCATTTGATAAGGTACCCCATACAAGGCTTATTGAGACAGTAAGGAGACATGGGATCCAAGGGGACGTTGCTTTGTGGATCCAGAACTGGCTTGCCCTCAGAAGGCAAAGAGTGGTTGTAGACAGGTCATTTTCTTCATGGAGGCTGGTGACCAGTGGTGTGCCTCAGGGATCTGTTCTGGGACCCCTACTCTTTGTGATTTTTATAAATGACCTGGATGAGGAACTGGAGGGATGCATTAGTAAATTTGCTGATGACACAAAGGTTGGAGGTGTTGTGGATAGTGTGGAGGACTGTCAGAGGTTACAATGGGACACCGATAGAATGCAAAACTGGGCTGAGAAGTGGCAGATGGAGTTCAACCCAGATAAGTGTGAGGTGGTTCATTTTGGTAGGTCAAATATGGCAGAATATAGTATTAATGGTAAGACTCTTGGCAGTGTGGAGGATCAGAGAGATCTTGGGGTCTGAGTCCATCGGACACTCAAAGCTGCTGTGCAGGTTGACTCTGTGGTTAAGAAGGCATACGGTGCATTGGCCTTCATCAATCGTGGGATTGAGTTTTAAGAGCTGAGAGGTAATGTTGCATCTATATAGGACCCTGGTCAGACCCCACTTGGAGTACTGTGCTCAGTTCTGGTCGCCTCACTATAGGAAGGACATGGAAACCATAGAAAGGGTGCAAAGGAGATTTACAAAGATGTTGCCTGGATTGGGGAGCTTGCCTTATGAGAATAGGTTGAGTGAACTCGGCCTTTTCTCCTTGGAGTGATGGAGGATGAGCAGTGACTTGATAGAGGTGTACAAGATGATGAGAGGCATTGATCGTGTAGATAGTCAGCTTTTTCCCCAGGACTGAAGTGGCTAGCACGAGAGGGCATAGTTTTAAGGTGCTTGGAAGTAGGTACAGTGGAGATGGCAGGGTAAGTTTTTTATGCAGAGAGTGGTGAGTGCATGGAATGGGCTGCCAACGACTGTGGTGGAGGCAGAAACGATAGGGTCTTTTAAAAGACTCCTGGATGGATATATGGAGCTTAGAAAAATAGAGGACTATGGGTAAAGCCTAGGTAGTTCTAGGGTAGGGACATGTTCGGCACAGCTTTGTGGGCCGAAGGGCCTGTATTGCGCTGTAGGTTTTCTATGTACTCCCCCTCCCCCCATCTTCCTATTCTAGAGTCTGTCCCCTTCTTTTCCAGTCCTGGTAAAGGGTCTCAGCCCGATATGCCGACAGTAGATGCTGCCTGGCCTCCTGCATTCTTCCAGCACTTTGTGTGTGTTGCTCCACTGATCATAAGTCTATATAACATTTAGAGCAGAATTAGAGCATTCAACCCATCAAGTGTGCTCCACTATTCCATCATGTCTGATTTATTATCCCTCTCAACACCATTCTCCTGCGCTATCCCCATAACCTTTGACACCCTGTCTAATCAAGAGCCTATCAACCCCTACTTTAAATGTACCCAATGTCTTAGCCACCACAGCCATCTGTGGCAATAAATGGTCGTCCTTGTCTTCTGAGTTTGTGCCCTCTGGTCCTAGACTCCCTCATTATGGGAAACATCCTCTCCACACCCACTCTATCTCAGCCTTTCTATATTTGATATGTTTCAATAAGATTGCCCCCCCCCCATTCTTTTCTGCTTTTTTTCCTTTCGTAACTATGCGTATTACGTGCTGTGTGCTGTTGGTGCTGTGTTTTGCAATTTGGCCCCAGAAAAACACTGTAGTTATAGTCATGTGTGGTTAAATGACAATTAAACTTGAACTTTTTCTAAACTCCAGCGAGTGCAGGTCCAGAGCCATCAAATGCTCCTCAGGCATTAACCCTTTCATTCTTGACATCATTCTCATGAACTTCCTCTGAACTCTCTTCAATGTCAGCACATCCTTTATCAGGGGTCAAACCTGTAGTGAATTGTTTGCTATTAAATAAAACCAGCACAAATTCACTAGCTGTACAATTTCTTATGTTCCTTCCTTGTAACTATCTTTGACCTCTCCTCCCATCCCTTAGAAATGTGACAAATCGAATGACGGAACAATCCATGGCAAGGAGATCGAAGAGTTTTACAAACTCCTGACTGAACGTGAGGAGATTACCACCATCTTTGAGGCCTACACTAACAAGGAGAAGCTAATGAGTGTGGAGAAGCTGACAGAGTTCCTGAGGAAGGAGCAAAGAGAGAATGTGACCCAGGAGTATGCAGCAAAGATCATCAAGACTTTTGAAGTGAATGAAACGGGTAAGTTACACCTTAGAGTGGGGATGTTTTAGATACCTCCTCTACCTAATAGCGTGGTAACTGAGTGTATGTTCATGGGCTTCTGCTGCTGGAGCCCATCATTTCAAGGTTCGATATGTTGTGCATTCGGAGATGCTCTTCTGCACACCACTGTTGTAACACGTGGTTATTTGAGTTACTATCACCTTCCTGTCAGCTTGAACGAGTCTAGCCATTCTACTGTGACCTCTGTCATTAACAAGGCATTTTCACCTACAGAACTGCTGCTCTCTGGATACTTTTTGTTTTTTGCACCATTCTTGGTAAACTCTATTGTCACCAAACAATTGATACTAGAGCGTACAATCATCACAGCGTTATTTGATTCTGCACTTCGCACTCCCTGAAGTACAAATCAAAGTAAATATAATAAAAATTTAAATTATAAATCATAATTAGAAAAGAGAAAAGGCAAAGTAAGGTAGTGCAAGTCAGGTCCGGATATTTGGAAGGTACGGCCCAGATCCGGGTCAGGATCCGTTCAGCAGTCTTATCACAGTTGGAAAGAAGCTATTCCCAAATCTGGCTGTACAAATCTTCAAGCTCCTGAACCTTCTCCTGGAGGGAAGATGGACAAAAAGTGTGTTGGCTGAGTGGGTCGTGTCCTTGATTATCCTGGCAGCACTGCTCCGGCAGTGTGCGGTGTAAAGTGAGTCCAAGGATGGAAGATTGGTTTGTGTGATGTGCTGGGCTGTGTTCACGATCTTCTGCAGCTTCTATTCTATTCCAGACTATTGTGTGTGAAAATCCCAGGAGGTCAGTAGATTCTGAGATACTCGAACCACCCCGCTGGCACCAGCAATTATTCCACAATCATTTGGACCACATTACTTCCCCATTGTGATGGGTAATCAGAACAACTGAAACATCTCCATGCTTTTAAGCATTGAGTTGGTGCCACATGATAGGCGGACTAGATATTTGCATTAAAGAGCAGGTGTACAGGCATATCTAATAAAGTTGCCATTGATTTTAGATCTGCACTGCTCAAGAATGCTGTGCCAAACTAGAAACTAAGCACCTAACTAAACTAATCCCTTCTGTTTACATAATGTCCATATCCCTCCATTCTCTGCATATTCATGTGCCAATCTAAAAACCTCTTCTTTCGTGGGTACTAGCATCCGTAGTATCCAACACGTCTTCAAGGAGCAGTGCCTCAGAAAAGCGGCATCCATCATTAAGGATACCTACCACCCAGGACTTCTCATTATTTAACATCAGGTAGGAGGTACAGAAGCCTGAAAGCATACACTCAGTGATTCAGGAACAGCTTCTTCCCCTCTGCTATCTGATTCCTAAATGGACATTGAATCCGTGTACACTACCTCAATTTTTTTTTTTAATTTCTGTTTTTACACTACTTATTTTAATTTAATATACATATATATACTTGCTGAAATCCAGTGTTTTTCTATATTTATCACATATTGCATTGTACTTGGTACTACAAAGTTAATGAATTTCACAATCTGTGCTGGTGATATTAAGCCTGAGTCTGGTTCTGTTGTATCTGCCTCCACATTACCCCATGCAACACCATTCTCTACCCCAGGCACCCACCATTCTCTGTGTGAAAAACTTGTCTTGTGCATCTCCTTTAAACTTATCCCCTCCCACCTTAGACTCATTTTCAAGGAATCTACAGCTCACATTCTCAGTATTATTTATTTTTGTGATTTGATTTTTTTTTTAAAACACAATTCATATTTTCTGCATATAGGTTGTTTGTCTTTCTTATTCTTAGTTTTGTTCAGAAATTTTATTGTATTTCTTTATTTTCCTGTAAATGCCTACAAGAAAATGAATCTCAAAATAGTATATGGTGATATACGTACTTTGATAATGAATTTACTTTTAACTTTGAACTTTAAATTCATGCCCTCTCATATTTGACGTTTCTTCCTGGATAAAAGATTCTTAATCTACCTGACCTCGTTCTCTTGTAATCTTACAAACTTTTATCAGGTCTCCCCGCCCACCAGCCTCCGCTGTCCCACAAAAAGACAGCAGACAGTAGGTGCAGGAGTAGGCCATTCGTCCCTTCTGGCCAGCACCGCCATTCACTGTGATCATGGCTGATCATACACAATCGGTACCCCGTTCCTGCCCTCTCCCCATATCCCTTGACCCCGCTATCTATAAGAGCTCTATCTAACTCTCTCTTGAATGCATCCAGAGACTTGGCCTCCATTGCCTTCAGTGGCAGAGCATTCCACATATCCACCACTCTCTGGGTGAAAAAGTTTTTCCACATCTCTGTTCTAAATGGCCTACCCCTTATTCTTAAACTGTGGCCTCTAGTTTTAGACTCACCCATCATGCCTCCAGCATGTCCAATCCCTTAATAATCTTATATGTTTCAATCAAATCCCCTCTCATCCTTCTAAATTCCAGTGTATACAAGCCCAGTTGCTCCAATCTTTCATCATATGACAGTCCCGCCATTCCGGGAATTAACCTTGTGAACCTACGCTGCACTCCCTCAATAGCAAGAATGTCCTTCCTCAAATTTGGAAACCAAAACTGCACACAATACTCCAGGTGTGGTCTCACCAGGGCCCTGGACAGCTGCAGAAGGACCTCTTTACTCCTATACTCAATTCCTCTTGTTATAAAGGCCAGCATGCCATTAGCTTTCTTCACTGCCTGCTGTACCTGCATGCTTGCTTTCATTGACTGATGTACAAGAACACCTGGATCTCATTGATAAACATCCAAGTTTGTCCAACCTCTCCTCATACCTCATGTTCTCTAATCCAGGCAGCATACTGGTAAACCTCTTCTGCACCCTCTCTAAAGCTGCTACAACAGTCTTGTAATGGGGCAACCAGAATTGCCTGCAAGTCAAGATGTGGTAATTAGAATGGCCGCAGGTACAAAAACATTCTAAATTCAGAGGTTACTGGGAAAAGGCAAGAGAATGAGGTTGAGAGAATAATAATTCAGCCATGATTGAATGGGAGAGTGGACTTAATGGGGCAAAAGGCTTACTTCTGCTTCTTATATACAACCCTTTTCTATCCCTTTAAATCCTGGAGACTCCAGGTCAGTCCTAAAGGGTTGGGAACCCCTTCTTCCAAACCTTATCATAAACAAAGAGGCATGGTAGCATAGCGGTTAGTGCACCAACGGTCATCGATTCCCCCCCACTGTCTGTAAGGTGTTTGTATGTTCTCCCCATGACCGTGTGGGTGTCCTTCAGGTTGCTCCAGTTTCCTCCCGTGTTCCAAAGACATACGGGTTAGGATTAGTAAGTGTGGGCATGCTGTGTTGGCGCAGGAAGCGTGGCAACACTTGTGGGCTGACCCCAGCACAATTCTTGGGCTGTGTTGGTTGTTGACTCATTTCACTGAATGTTCCTATATTTCAATATACCTGTGACAAATAAAGCTAAACTTAAGAAATCATCATCTTAAATGCAGTGTAGATATGACATGAATGATAATAACAGCGGTTTATTTTGTTGTTAGCAAAGAGTGATTTATTCATGACCAAGGACGGGTTTCTATTCTTCCTGATGTCACCGGCGGGGGACGTTTTCAACCAAGAACACAACAAGGTGTACCAAGACATGACGAAGCCGCTCAATCAATATTACATTTCTTCCTCACATAACACCTACTTGTCCAAGGATCAGCTGGAAGGCCCCAGCAGCACCGAGGCCTACATCAGGTACTGGTGCCCCTTTGCAGAAGGGGGTTTGGGATCCGATGGGAAGCAGAGGTTTCACTGAGGAGTTTCTGACTAATGCTGGGGGGAGCCGGAGAGGGATTTCCCCAGGGAGGTACAGAAAGGGTCTTAGCATTAGTACAAGAGGACTGGAATCTAAATGCAAGGATGTCCTGTTGAGGCATGTGAAGTGTTAGTCAGGCCTCATTTAGGATATTGTGAGCAATTTTATTCAGAGATGCAGAGCAGGCCCAGCAAGCTGCAACCCCAGCCTCATTACAGGACAACTACTAAGCCATACAGCATTTGGATGTGGAAGGAAACCCACATGGTCACGGGGAGAAAGTATAAACTCCTTACACTTTAGGGCCCATACCTAAGGAAAACTGTGCTGGTCCAGAGGAGGTTTGCAAGAACAATGTCAAGAATAAAAGGCCTAATGTATGAGGAGCATTTGATGTCTCTGGATCTATACTCGATGGGATTCAGGGTTCAGAAAGATAAGGGGGAGAGGTGTAAATTTTGGTATCCTACTAGATAGAGTGAACATGGAGAGGATGATTCCAGTAGTGGGTGAGTCTAGGATCTGAGAGCACAGCCTCAGAATACAAGGACAACCTTTTAGAACAAAGCTGAGAGGGAAATCCTTGAGCGAGGGAGTAGTGAATCTGTGGAATTCATTGCCACAGATGGCTGTGGAGGCCAAGTCATTGGGTATGTTTAAAGCAGGGGTTGTTGGGTTCTTGATCAGGAAGGCAATTAGGGGTTACGGGGAGAATAGGGTTGAAGAAAACTGATTGAATGGTGGAGCAAGCTCAGTGGCCCAAATGTTCTAATTATGCTCCTGTGTCTTACCATTTTACAGCTTTACGGTGTATGGTTATTGTGGGCCCAGCATAGTGAAAGACAAGTGTCCAATGACCATAATTATTGCTCTGTGACCCTTAAACCATGCCAAAATCGGTGATATCATAGACAGTGAAGATGATAAGTGGCTGAGGAATGGCAAATGCAGTTCAATTCAGATAAATGCAAGGTATTGCATTTTCAGAAGTCAAGCTAGGATAGAACTTTCACGGTGAATGCCAAAGCCCTGGGGTGTATTGTAGAATATATTGTCATTCAACCGTACACATGTATACAGCTAAACAAAACAACCTTCATCAGGGACCAAAGAGCAAAACACCACATATATCAGACATAGCACATAAAATAATATTAACAGGTAATGAAAATACTCTGTAGATGTGCAAATTGACATAAAGGGCATATACAATGTATAGTTAAATATACAACCTTATAATGCTACTGACACTGTCATAAATAATGTGTACTGGCTGGTAGCAGAGTGTTCAGAAGTCTCACAGCCTGGGGGAAGAAGCTGATACCCAGCCTAAAGTGCCATCACAGGAAGGCATTTGGCACACTGGCCTTCATCAAGTCGCTGAGTACAAAGGTTGTGACATTATGTTTCAGTTGTACATGACGTTGTTGAGCCCACACATAGAGGATTATGTTAAGTTTTGGTCACCGTGCTGCAGAAATGATGAAAAGAATGTAGAGGAGATTTGCAAGGATGTTCCCAGAACTCAAGAGCCCATGTTAAAGGCTGGACAGGCTGGGATTTTTTTTCCCGTGAAACATGGGAGAATGAAGAGAGATCCTATAGAGGTATATAAAATCTAAAGGGGCATAGATAGGGTCAATCACAAAGTCTTTTCTCTAGGGCAAGGGAAACATGAACTAGAAGGTATAGCTTTAATGTGTGAAGGCAAAGATTTAATAAGAACCCAAGGGCCAAAATTTTCACCCAGTCAGTGGTCCAAATGTAGAACGAGCTGCCAGTAAAAGGAACTTATTTGGGCACACTGATAGGAAATGTTTAGAGCAGGGGTTCCCAATCTTTTCTTATGCCATAGATCAATGCCGCTAGGGAAGGGGCCCTTGGACCCCAGGTTGGGAACCACTAGTTTAGAGGGATATGGGACAAGCTTAGATGGAAATCTTGGTCAGTAAGGACTATTTGTGCCAAAGGGTCTGTTTCTGCACTATATGACTCCATAACCATGGCATTACAAAGTGTTTATGGAGGTTTAGTAAGGTTTGATAAGGTTCCCCATGGTTGGCTCAGAAAATCAAGAGGCACGGGATCCAGGGAAACTTGGCTGTGTGGATTCAGAGTTAGCTTGATCAACAAAAGGCAGAAGGAACATATTCAGTGGTCTGGGACCCCTGTTCTCTGTGATTTTTATAAATGACGGATGAGGAAGTGGAAGGATGGAGTTGTGGATAGTGTGGAGGGTTGTCATAGGTTTCAACAAGACATTGATAGGCCTGAGAAATGGCAGATTGAGTTAACTCTGGAAATAGGTGAAGTGATTCACTTTGGAAGGTGGAATTGGAAGACAAAATACAAGGTTAATGGCAGGATTCTTAGCAATGCAAAGGAACAGAGGGATTTGGGGGTCCACGTCCATTGATCACTCAAAGTTGCCATGCATTTTGATAGGGTGGCCTCAGAAAGGATATGGAGTGTTGGCCTTCATTAATCAGGGGAATTGAGTTTACCAGCCGTGAGGTAATATTACAGATCCAAAAAACTGGTTAGACTGCACTTGGAGTATTATGTTCAGTTCTGGTCACCTCATTGTAAGGATATGGGAGCTTTAGAGAAAGCAGATGAGATTTACCAGGATGCTGCCTGGACTACAGAGGATAGAGTGAGCGAGCTAGGGCTTTTCTCTTTACAGAGAAGGAGGGTAAGAGGTTACTTCATTGAGGTGTAAAGATGATGAGACATAGATTGGGTTGACAGCCAGAGACCTTTTCCCCCCAGGGCAGAAATGGCTAATTCGAGGGAACATAATTTTAATGTGATTGGAGGAAAGTATAGTTAAGTTCTTTACACAGAGAATGGTGGGTGTATGGAACACCCTGTCAGGGGTAGTGGTTGAGATAGATACAATAGGGATACTTAAGACACTGTTAGATAGGCACATGGATGATAGAAAAATGGAAAGCTGTGTTAGAGGTGGTGGGGTGTAGGTACTTCTCTACCAAAGACACATCTCTGAGCAGGTGATGGATGGTTGTATGAACTGCTGGTACATATCATATGTCCTGGTTATGTGACCACTGACGCTGAGCAGACATTCTCAGAAGAGTTAACACAAAGGCAGGGAAATCTACACATACTGGAAAACCAAGCAACACACACAATGCTGGAGGAACTCAGTAGGCCAGGCAGCATCTATGGAAAAGAGTAAACAGTCTCGGCCTGAAACAGTGACTATCTACTCTCTTCCATAGATGTTGTCTGGCCTACTGAGTACTCCAGCATTTTTCTGGTGCTTGAATCTCAGAAGAGTATTGATAATGGCTGGGGTCACCCATCTTGTAAAGAAACTGCCCAGAAGAAGGTATGACAACTACTTCTGTAGAAAAATTTGCCAAGAACAATCATGGTAATAGTAAGCCATGATTGCCCACGTCATACAACATGGCAAATGACAATGATGATGTTAGAGGGAAGGGTAGGATTGATCTTGGAGTAGGTTTGAAGGCTAGTCAAAAGGCTTGTATTGTGCTGTAGTGTTCTAAGTTCTATCTATCTCATGAACAGTGCACTCAGTAAAGGCTGCCGCTGTGTGGAACTGGACTGTTGGGATGGATCAAACGGAGAGCCAGTCATTTATCACGGCTACACACTTACCTCAAAAATCCTCTTCAAGGACGTCATACAAGTGATAAATAATTATGCCTTTAAGGTAAGCTGCCGTTGCACCATGCAAACCTTCCATTGTGGACTGCATATCTGCTAGTTGGAAGGTTTGTTTGGAACTGACAGGAGGGTTGGGGAACTGAGTAAACTGATTAAAAAGGAGTCCATCACCCATCTTTCACATTTTGTATTCTTTCCAACCAGACAGGAGATGTGCATTTCCTTGCCCAAATCCATTACTTCACACTTCATTTTAATTAGAATCTGAATCAAGTTTAATATCTCTGGTCTGTGTCATGAAATTTGTTGTTTTGCAGCAACAGTACATTGCAATGCATAATAATAAAAAACCTTAAATTACGATAAGAAATATATATAATTAAATAAGTAGTGCAAAAAGAGAGCACAAAAAGGTGTGGTAGAGTATCCATTCATTGTCCATTCTAAATTCTGGTGGCAGAGAGACCAGAATGTACCTCCTCCTTAATGGTAATAATGAGAAGAGGGCATGTTCTGGATGACTGGGTGATGGGAGTCTTTAATGATGGATGATGTCTCCATTCCTTATGAAGTTCTCGATACTGTGGAGGCTAGTGCCCATGATGGAGCTGGCTGTTATGACTTCTTGCAGGTTTTTCTGATCCTGTGAATGCCCCAACTCCCTTTCCAGACACTGTTGCAAGCAGTTAGAAGACTCTCCATGGTACATAGGTAGAGATTTGTGAGAGTCTTTGCTATAGCATTGTACAGCACAGAATCAGGCCCTTCAGAATCAGGTCCATGCTGACCAAAGTTCCTATCCAAGTTAATCCCATGTGCCTGCAATTGAGCTTGTATCCCTCCAAGCATTCCTAATGCAGTACTTGCCCAATAATTGTAATTGTACCCATCTCTTGGATGGCAGGGTGGAGATTCGTTCCTACCAAAGGAGGTGTAAGGTGCTCCTTCTCTCCACTAGCCTGCAGACCACCCTTGGACAAGGTGTAGCACCTGCTTGGCCCCTCCTCTCTCCCCCCCCCACCCCCCGAATCAGGTCATATGAAGCCATGGGAGCAGGAGGTGGATGGTCGTATGAACAGCTGGTGTATATTACAAGTTCTGTTAAAGACACTGCCCAGAAGAAGACAATGGCAAACCACTTTGTAGAAAAATTTGCCAGGAACAATCATGGTCATGGAAGGACTATGATCTCCTACAAACAAATGAACCCATCTCTAGCACTTCCTGTGGGAGCTCATTCCATATTCCCACCACTCAGGTCCTCTAAATCTTTCCCTCTCATCTTAAACCAATGCCCTCTTGACCTTGGACACTTCACTCTGGGAAAAATGTCTACTGCATCAATGCCTCTCATAATCTTATAAACCTATGTAAGATCATCCTTCAGCCTCCTTCAACTCCAAGGAAGACAGTCCCAGCTTCTCTCCTTATCACTTGAGCTTTCCAGCCCAGGCAGTTTTCTTCTTAATCTTCTCTGCAACTTTCCTAATCACATCCTTCCTACAGCGTGGTGATCAGAACTGCAGGTGCACTCCAAGTGAGGTCTCACCAAAGTTTTGTACAATAGTAATACAACGTCCCAACTCAGCCACGGCCAATAAAGACAAGTGTGCCACACACCACCTTCACCATTCTGTCTACTCTAGATTAAATTTCAGTTGCCTCTTGACAACTGACTAGATAATTTATTGTCTTGTGACTTTAAATTAAGTCCTGATGACACTCTGACTAGAGAACATCACTGTCTGGTAAGGAGGTTCTACGCACAGTCACAAGAGGCTGCAGTGTGTGGATTCAGTCAGTTCCAACACAAGCACATGCTCTTCCACCATAAAGAAGGTGCCATCCTTTACTGAAGACCCTCACCATCCAGGACATATCCTCTTCTCATTACATTCTCATCAGGGAGGAGGTACAGGTAAAGACACACATACAATGATTCAGGAACAGCTTTTTCTCCTCTGCCATCAGATTTGTAAATGGTCAATGAACCCCTGTACACTACTTCACTATTTCTCTTTTGCGTGATCTATCTATGTAAATAGTGTCATATATATAATGTTCTAAGGTCAGTGTCAACCACATGGCCAATTTTTGTATCCTCTGCAAATGTCTACATAATATCCCCTATCTAAAACATTAACATATAATAAAAGGCTAACCAAAGCACTGGGGATTGCCTAAAGTAATAGACTGCCTATTAATCAATCCTGTCACTGAGCCAACTTGTGCTCCTGTTTGTCACTCTCCCTCGGATCACATGGACTTCTGCCTTTCTGACCAGCCTGTCATGAAGCTTGCTAAAGTTGACCTCATTAAATGCACTACCCTTAGCAACCTTTAGGTTTTCTTCTCAAAATCTCTTGTGTTTACTAAAGATAGACAAATTATCCTTAACAAACCCACACTGTCTGGCCCTAAATACTCGGTGCCTTTGTAACTGAAAGTTTATAATGTTCCTCAGAACTGATTCCAGTCATTTACCCACCACAAACATCAAACTAACAAACCTGTAATTACATGATTTATTCCTTATGAAAGAAAAATACGACATGAGTAGTTCTGCAGTCCCTCAGTTTGCTCCTGTAACCAGAGGTGATAAAATCAGAATCAGGCTTATTACTACTAAATAATAGTAGTAATTAAGGATTAAGGATGACAGATTAACTTTATTTGTCACATGTACAGTACATGGAAACATATAATGAAATGCACTATTTTATGACAATGACCAAGACAGTCTGAGGATGTGCTGGGGACAGCTCATAACTGTTGCTAAGCTTCTGGCATCAACTTAACATGCCCACAACTTATTAACCCTACCCTGCACATCTTTAGAATGTGGGAGGAAACTGA
Source organism: Hypanus sabinus (assembly GCF_030144855.1). NCBI lineage: Eukaryota > Metazoa > Chordata > Chondrichthyes > Myliobatiformes > Dasyatidae > Hypanus > Hypanus sabinus. The sequence continues at coordinate 11,741,026 of NC_082711.1, read as the reverse complement.
AACACCTGGAGGAAACACATGTGGTCATAGGGAGAACGTACAAACTTACAGGCAATGGGGGGTGTTGAACACTACCTATTTAAAGCGCTACATTAACTGCTATGCTACCGCTAAGTTATGTGTCAGAAAATCTGTTGTTTTACAGCAGTAGTACAGTGTAAAGGCATTAAAAAATCTTATAAATTACAATATAAACAAATAGTGCAAAATAAAGAATAATATTGTTCATGGCTTTGTGGACTGTTCAGAAATCTGATGGTGAAGGGGAAGAAGTTGTTCCTGAATCATTGAATATGGGTCTTCAGGCTCTTGATGGTAGTAAAGTGAAGAGGGCATGTCCTGAATGCTGAGGGATCTTAGTGACAGATGCCAACTTCTTCAGCCATTGCCTCTTGAAGATGTCCTTGATGAGGAAGCCTGTTTCCACAATGGAGCTGGCTGAGTCTACAACTGCCTGCACCTGTGGGTGACGCGGTAACGTAGCAGTTAGCATAACGCTTTTACAGTTTTAACGTGGTTCAGTTCCTCACTTTGTAAAAAGTTTGTCCATCCCCCTGTAACTGCATGGGTTTCCTCCAGCTGCTCTAGTTTCCATAAGACCATAAGGTATAGGAGCAGAAGTAGGCCATTCAGCCCATTGATTCTGCTCCGCCATTCAATCATTGGCTGATCCAATTCATCCAATCATCCCCACTCTACTGCCTTCTCCCCATACCTTTGATGCCCTGGCTAATCAAGAATCTATCTATCTGTGTTTTAAATGCACCCAATGACTTGGCCTCCACAGACGCTCATGGCAACAAATTCCACAGATTTGCCACCCTCTGACTAAAGTAATTTCTCCACATCTCTGTTGTAAATGGACGTCCTTCAATTCTGAAGTTGTGCCCTCTTGTCCTAGAATCCCCTACCATGGGAAATAACTTAGCCATATCTAATCTGCTCAGGCCTTTTAACATTCTGAATGTTTCTATGAGATTCCCCCTTCATTCTCCTGAACTCCAGGAAATACAGCCTGAGATCTGCCAGACGTTCCTCACATGGTAACTCTTTCATTCCTGGAATCATTCTCGTGAATCTTCTCTGAACCCTCTCCAATGTCAGTATATCTTTTCTAAAATAAGGAGGCCAAAACTGCACACGATACTCCGAGTGTGGTTTCACCTGTGCCTTATAGAGCCTCAACATCATATCTCTGCTCTGATATTCTATACCTCTAAAAATTAATGCCAACATTGCATTCACCTTCTCAACCTGGTCACCACCAAGTCTGTCTGCAGGCTCTCTGTTTCCTCAACACTATCTGCTCCTTCACCTATCTTTGTATCAGCAGCAAATTTAGCCACAAATCCATTAATCCCATAGACCAAATCATTGAAATACATCGTAAAAAGCAGCAGTCCCAACACCAACCCCTGTGGAACTCCACTGGTTACCAGCAGCCCGCTAGAATAGGATCCCTTTATTCCCACTCTTTGTTTTCTGCTGATCAGCCAATACACCATCCATGCTAGTAACTTCCCTGTAATTCCATGGGCTCTTCTTGCTAAGCAGCCTCCTGTGCAGCACCTTGTCAAAGGCCTTCTGAAAATCCAAGTACACCACATCCACTGCATCTCCTTTATCTACCCTGCTTGTAATTTCCTCAAAAAATTGCAGTAGGTTAGTCAGGCAGGATTTTCCTTTCAGGAAACCATGCTGGTTTTGGCCTATCTTATCATGTGCCTCCAGGCAGTCTGTAATCTCATCCCTAACAATTGATTCCAACAACTTCCCAACCACTGATGTCAGGCTAACAGGTCGACAGTTTATTTTCTGCTGCCTCCCTTCCTTCTTAAATAGTGGAGTAACATTTGCAATTTTCCAGTCATCCGGTACAATCCAGAATCTATCGATTCATGAAAGATCATTGTTAATGCCTCCGCAATCTCTCCAGCTACTTCCTTCAGAACCCAAGGGTGGATTCCGTCAGGTCCAGGAGACTTATTCACCCTCAGACCATTAAGCTTCCTGAGCACCTTCTCAGTCATAATTTTCACTGCACATGCTTCTCTTCCCTGACACTCTTGAATGTCCGGTATACTGCAGATGTCTTCCACTGTGAAGACTGATGCAAAATACGTATTCAGTTCCTCTGCCGTCTCTGTGTCTCTCATTACAATACCTCCAGCGTCATTTTCTGTTGGTCCTATTATCTACCCTCAACTCTCTTTTACCCTTTAAATATTTAAAAATAGCTTTTAGTATCTTCTTTGTTACTAGTTGCCAGCTTCCTTTCATAATCCATCTTTTCCTTCCTAATGACCTTCTTAGTTTCCTTCTGCAAGTTTTTAAAAGCCTTCCAATCCTCTATCTCCCCACTAGCTCTGGCTTCCTTGTCTGCCCTCTCTTTGGCTTTTACAGTCGGCCCTCCTTGTCCGCAGGTTCCGCATGTGCAGATTCAACCTACCATGGATCGGGAAAACCTGGAAGTTCTCTCTCCAGCACTCGTCATTTGAGCATGTACAGACTTTTTTTCTTGTCATTATTACTTAAACAATATAGTATAACAACTATTTACATAGTATTTACATTGTATTAGGTACTATAAGTAATCTAAAGTTGATTACTTATAGTACAGGCAGTTGTACACAAGTCAGAACAGATACATCCTGTGTTGTTTAGCGTTAGTCAAATGTTTGTCTTAGTATATAGTATATATCTTACCTTTCTATGCATATAAAACACTTAAGAAACATATATATTTCAATAATTAAACCACTGCGTTGCTTAGTAATAATTGTAGTTTTCATTGGGGTAGGCCGTTCACGTGCTCCATTATTCTCACTTTATCCTTTAAAATTGTTCCGATCATTGACTGACTGTAGCCTAACGATTTTCTAATGACATATGGCGTTTTGCCTCTTTCCGATCACTTGATTATTTCTACTTTATTTTCAATTGTGATTGTTTTCCATCAACAGAACAGAAACACTGTGGATTCAGCAGCAGCCATGGGTGGTGGGTCTGGAGCTCCCCAGGAATACGAGCTACGAATTCTCATCTTGAGGTCCAGTACTGGCCTGGTTTTCCCAATCCACTTTCATGTTAAAATCCCCAACAATTATCATGACATTGCCTTTCTAAAACACCTTTTCTATCTCCTGCTGTAATCTATCTCTCTCTCTCTCTCTCTCTGTCTCATACACACACACGCACGCACGCACACACACACACACACACACACCCTTATTTTAAAACAGTGGCCCCTAAGAATATTGGTCTTGGTTTATTATGATCACACATACCAAAGTAGAGCAAAAAGGTTTTTTTTGCATACCAACATTCCACACTTAAACAGGAAAACAAATGCAGAGCATTAATATACTTTATTAGGCACACCAGCCAATCATATGGCAACAACCCGGTGCATAAAAGCATGCAGACATGGTCAAGAGGTTCAGTTGTTGTTCAGCCCAGCCATCAAAATGGGGAAGAAATGTGATCTCAGTGACTTTGACTGTGGAATGATTGTTGGTGCCAGATAGGATGGTTTGATTATCTCAGAAACTGCTGATCTCCTGGGATTTTCACATATAACAGTCAGTAGAGCCTGCATTCACAACCATTTTAATGCTATGGACCAATGCCATTAAGCAAGGGGTCTGTAGACCCCAGGTTGGGAACCCCTGCAGAGCTTACAGAAAAACATGCAGTGAGCGGAACTTCTGTGTGCATAAACACCTTGTTAATCAGAGGAGAATGACTAGACTGGTTCAAGCTGACAGGAAGGCGACAGTAACCGAAATAACTAGACGTTAGAATAGTGATATGTGGAAGAACATTTCTGAATACACAACATGTCACCAAGAGGATAGGCTACAGCAGCAGAAAACCACAAAATACCCTCAGTGTCCGTTTTATTAGGTACAGGAGGTACTGAGTGTATATTGCTTAGAAGTATCATACCTCTAGAATTCAGATCCTTTCCTTTGTCAGTGATTTAAATCCTGTGATCCAGCTTTTAATCATCAAATGAGACAGACTTCCAGCAACATGATCAAAGTGAAAAGAGTCCTGATCAGGATATGGTGGATAGATGATAATTTACTTAGCTGTCTGTGAACTTATTTTAATATTGTGTCTGTAACTCCTGCCCAGTCATTTGAAGTCGATGCTTAAAAGCTAACGGTTTTAAACAAATCAGCTGGTTTCATGCAATGCAGATGGAATTCCTGTGGTTGCCCCAATCTGTGCAACGACCTTGGGTAAAATGCAGCTGGCACAAAAACAAAACAAATCTTACATCATTTAGGATGGCAACAGGGAACAATAGTGTAGCAGGTAGCCTAACATTATTGCAGCACCAGTGATCAGGGTTCAGTTCCCGCTGCTGTCTGTAAGGAGTTTGTAAGTTCTCACCATGACCCCGTGGGGTTCCTCCGATGCTCCAGACATTCCCAAGATGTACCAGTTAATAGATTAGTAAGTTGTGGATATGCTATGTTGGTGCCGAAAGCACAGTGACACCTGTGAGCTGCCCCTGCAAATATTCAGACTGTGTTGGTCATTGATACAAGCGACACATTTCACTGTGTGTTTCGATGTACATGTGACAAATAAAGCTAATCTTTTCATCTTTAATCTTTAAAACCAGAGTAAAAATTATACAGTGAATGGTAGGACACTGAGATGTGCAGTAGAACAAAGGGACCTCAGAATACAGATTCATAATTCCTTGAAAGTGGCTTCAAATATAGATAGGGTCACAAAGAGAGCTTTTAGCACAGAATGGCCGTCATAAATCAGGCCTCTGTAGTACTCGGCTAGGTAGTGCACCTTGCCGGACCAGAGCTAACCATTGCTGCATCAATAAAGCAGCCAGCATAATCAAAGACCTACTCACCCCGAATGTTCTCTTTTTGCCCTCTCCCATCCAGCAGAAGGTACAAGAGCCTGAAAGCAAATACCACCATGCTCAAGGACAGCTTCAACCCCAAAGACCACTTGTGCAATAAGATGGACTCTTGACCTCACAGTCTACTTTGTTGTGATCTAGTACTTCATTGTTTGCCTACATAGTACAGGCCCTTCAGCCCACAATGTTGGGCCAACCTTTTAACCTACTCTGAGATCAGTCTAACCCTTCCCTCCCACATAACCCTCCATTTATCTTTCATTCATGTTTCTATCCAAGTGTTTCTTAAATACATCTTCCTCTACCATCACCCCCAACAACGTGTCCCACACACCCATCACCAGGTAAAAAAAATTACCTCTGACCCTATCACCCTAAGGTTATGCCCAAATGTATTAGCCATTTCCATTCTGGGAAAAAGTCTCTGGCTGTCCACTCTATCAATTCCCTTCAACACACACAAAATGCTGATGGAACACAGCAGGTCAGGCAGCATCTATAGGAAGAAGCACTGTCAACGTATCGGGCCGAGACCCTTCGTCGGATTAACTGAAAGAAAAGGTAGTAAGGTATATCGGCCCGATACGTCAACAGTGCTTCTTCCTGTAGATGCTGCCTGGCCTGCTGCGTTCCACCAGCATTTTGTGTGTGTTGCTTGAATTTCCAGCATCCGCAGATTTCCTCGTGTTTGCATCTATCAATACCCTTTGTCGTATTCTGCATTGTTTTTTGTACCTTGTTTTAGCCTAGTTTGATCTGTATGAACAGTATGCAAGACAAACTTTTGGTACGTGTGACAGTAATATACCAAATCCAATACCATCAATTGGCTTCCCACCTGTGGGCACACTTGAGGCCTGGGTTCCCATGAATGTGGGTGAATTCAATAGGTGTCACTGCCTCCAGTGAAGCAGAGCACCCCATTCCCATCCCCTCAATGCGGACAGAAGCTTGGTCTCCACACTGACATAATGTGGCGTTTAATTCCAGGACTCTCCTTACCCTGTCATCCTGTCCCTGGAGAACCACTGCAGTATAGAACAGCAGAACGTCATGGTGCAGCACATGAAAACCATCCTGGGGGACAAGTTGTTGTCCAAGACCATCGACGGGAAGGTGCCCACCAAGTTCCCTTCGCCTGAGGTAAGGAGCAGGTGGGCATTTGGGGCTTTATCCAAACAACAGTGCAGCAGAGCAGACAGGGCCCCGCTGAACGACGAGTCTCTGTGTACCCTCTGGTGATTGCTATCTCCCCATCTGCCATGATGGAGGAACAGAGAGAGATCAACTGTGTTGTAAAGCTGGAGAGACCTATAAAGAGTGTGAGATGTAAAGGGGCTAAGGAAGGTTACAGAGACAGGGAGAGGTGTGGAGGGCAGAGGGTGTTACAGATAGGGAGGAGTGGAGGGCATTACAGTCACAGAAGAGTACAGAGGCTGGAGAGGGTTACAGAGATAGGGAGGGGTGTAGAGGCCAAAGGGGTTTACAGAGATGGGGCTGGGGGCAGTGCAGAGGCTGGAAGAAGTTACAGGGATGGATAGGGGAGCAGTGGCTGGAGGGGGTTACAGAGACTGAAAGGGGTGTAGCTGGCTGGAGGTTGACACAAAGACAGGGAAGGGTATAGAGACTGGAGATTGTTACAGAGACTGGGAGGGGTAGGGAGACTGGAGGGGAGAGGTGTGGAGGCCAGGTGGAGTTACAGAGACAGGGAGGGGTATGGAGATTGGAGATTGCTATCCCACTAGCAGCAGCAGGATGCAGGAAATTCCACTCATTGCTCATGAGATGGGAATTCTATAGGAACAAGGAAACGTTTCACAAGTTGGGAGAAAGGGTGGATTCAGCAACAGTGTGTCAAGGGATCACAACATCTGATTCGGATACAGTGAAATAAATATGTAAAACATACAGTGAGATGTGTCCATTGTGTAAACAACCAACACACCCAAGGGTGTGCTGAGGCAGCCCGCAAGTATCTCCACACATTCTGGCGGGCGTCAGCACAGCATGCCCATAGTGCTCGGCAGAACAACACAGGCACAACAAAACAAACCATGGCACCAATAAGTAGCAACTCTTTGAATGAAGCTCCAGTGGGAATCATCAATATCATCGATACTACAGCTGAAATCCATAGTCGCAGCCATGGGGCTTCAGTAAGCAAAGCAACAACAAGCTCCATTCTTTGTGTGTGTGTGTATACGCATGCGCGCACGCACACTCACACACATAATACTTGGACAGGTACATGGCTAGGGAAGGTTTAGAGGGATACAGGCCAAACATGAGCCAGTGGGTTTTGGTCAGCAAGGATGGAATGGGCCAAAAGGCCTGTTGCAGAGCTGAATGACTCTATGCTCACTCATTTGTTTCTTCTTGGTCTTGTGATGATGACAGCAACTGATGGGGAAAATCCTGGTGAAGGGCAAGAGGCTGAATCGCCTGGAGGATGAACAGAAAAATGAGAATGACGAGGTCTCAGATGAGGACGAGGCTGCAGATATGCAAGAGGAAGAAAAGAAGGAACTTAAAGAGAAAGTGAGTCCCCTGTCCCTTCCTTCACTCACTCTCGCTACATTACTTTCCTCCATTCCTTACCCACTCACTTCTTGTCCCTTTCCCTCACTCATTCACCTAAATACTCTGCACGTTCTGGCTTGTTCCTCTTCCCCTCCCTCCCTCACTCACCCCACCCTCACTCACTCTCACTCCTTCCCTCACTCACTTACTCATTCCACCCTTGCTCATTCTACCTCATACCTCCCATATTCATTCCCTCCCTCTGTCTCTCACTCCACCCTTGCTCACTTTCCCTCATCCCTCTCATATTCACTCCCTCCTGCGTACACTTATTCACTCACCTTACCCTTCCTTGGTCAGTTCTTTGTTCATTCTCTCTTACTTCCCCACTCTCCTTCCTTCATTCATTCCACTCCTTCCCTCCTTCATCCCTCCTCATCACTCAGATTAAATTCCAAACCACACCCAAGGGTCTGCTGGGCACAAGTGTCACCACACATTCCGTTGCCGTCATAGCATGCCCACACTCTTCCTGTTGTTGAAGGTTGTTCAATGGCAGGGTAACCTGTGTGTCTACAACCTCCTCCCTCCAGGCCTCAAAGGTCAAACTGTCCAAGGAGCTGTCTGACCTGGTCATCTACTGCAAGAGTGTCCACTTCAACGGGTTTGAAGATGCCATGAACAACCAGGTTTTCTACGAGATGTCATCCTTCGTGGAAAACAAGTTCAATAAACTGGTGCAGGACTCCAGTAAGTGGCGACTGGGAGTATATCAAAGTCAAAGAGGAGACTAGGACCAAAGACCACATCAGAATAAAAGGATGTCCCTTTAGTATAGAGATGAGGAAGAATTTCTTTACCTAGAGGGTGGTGAATCTGTAGAATTCATTGCACCGGACAACTGTGGAGGCTAAGTCATTGGGTATATTTAAAGCTGATGTTGATAGGTTCTTGATTAGTCAGGGCATGAAAGGCTACAGGGAGAAGGTGGGAAAATGAGGCTGGAAGGGATAATAAATTCACTATGGTGGGATGGTGGAGCAGATGCAATAGGGCGAATGGTCTAATTCTGCTTCCATATCCTATAGTCTTGTGTTCCCAACTCGGGCTGGGAAGAGGGGTGCTGCTGGCTGAGCTGTGAAGAAGCTTGCTGCTGGAATGGCTGAGGAATTGTGACTGAGAGCACTTACATTTCAGCAACACACACAAAGTGCTGGAGGAACTCAGCAGGTCAGGCAGCACCTATGAAAGGAAATAAACAGTCAGTGATTCAGGCTGAGACCCTTCATCAGGACTGTTTATTTCCTTTCATAGGTGCTGCCTGACCTGCTGAGTTCCTCCAGCATTTCGTGTGTGTTTCTCAGGATTTCCAGCATCTGCAGAGGCTCTTTTGTTTACATTCTAACAAGCCCACTTTCCTTCTGCAGGCACCCCCTTCATCCAGCTCAACGCCCGACAACTGAGCAGGATTTACCCGGCAGGCCTGAGGACAGACTCCTCCAACTACTCCCCCATCGACATGTGGAACGCCGGCTGCCAGATAGGTAAACCCACCAACTGTGTCGCCAGCTATTCCTTTGCAAGTCTGGATACCCTGACCCCACACCTTCCCCATCTGCCATTGGTCACCAAACATGCCTGTCTCACATTGGATCCCTCATACCTGTCGGTCAAGTAGATCGCAGTATTTTCCAGTGGTGGCCCTTTGATGTCACTTGTACGCATTGGGTGATGTTTGAAACACATTCAGGTTTATTGTCATGGGTATAAATGCCATAACCATTAACTTTTTGCAACAGTAATACATAACCTTACAAAACAGGACATCCATAAATTATGTAAATATAGGTTAACTTCAGTTATACATAAGTTACACAACACAATAAACAGTTGGAGTGCCTCAGGAGGGGTAGCACCTTTTGTAAAGGGGCTTATCATGTCTGTTCTGGAGCAGCTCACACACCTTTGGCCCTCACTAGACATCAGACTCTCACTGGGCGAATGAGATCTACGGTGCGATCCAGTAGCCAGAAAGTTGGTTCTGCGATGCTCCATGGAGAGCGAAGGGCATGACAAGGCACAGAAGATATCATGGTCATCCAAGGAAGACCCAAATTCATGAGGACTACTTGTACCACTGGAGCAGGACTTCCAAGGTCAAGTGGAGCTGCCCAGGTGCACGAGTCTCCTGTCTTTGTTGGATACCAGCACAGTAAAGGATAAACATAACAACAAGTAGAAGGGAATATGGTCTGTGGTAGAAGGAAAGCTACAAGAAGGCGGGAGGATTGGATTGAGAGGGTAAGAAAGCAGCTATGATGGAATGACAGAGCAGACTCAATGGGCTGAATGGCCTAATTCTGCTGCGGTGTTTTATGGTCTAATGGTGTCAGTGGGGAAGAAGCTGATAGAACAGTACAGAACCTTCAGCCCACAATGTTGTGCCAGCCTTTTAATCTACAATAAGTTCAATCTAACCATTCCATCCTACAAAACCCTGCATTTTTCTTTCATCCATGTGTCTATCTAAATCTCTTAAATGCCCCTATTGTATCTGCCGCCCTGGAAGCACGTTCCACACACCCACCACTCTCTGTGTAAAAAAAAAACCTACCTCTCACATCTCCCCTATACTTTCCTCCACATCTTAAAATTATGCCCACCCTGTTGTTCAACCTGGAGGTGTGGGGTCTTTAGGCTCCTTTACCTCCTGCCTAACGGCTGCATCGAGAAAAGTGAGTGGCCCAGAGTGATCCTGATCCTGACCTTAAAAAGAGGACTGAGAGCCCCCCTTGCGACCTGACCTGAGCTGGTTGTCGGAGGTGTCAAAGGTCAGAGGTATCCACCTTCTTCAAGGAGGACTCCTCTAGGGCCTTTTTCAGTGATCCCTCCTGACCCATGTTCTCTGCTGCTGAAGGGAACAGAATGACACAGCGGGACACCAGTCAGCTGGAAAGTTGGGCGGAGCAGCAGCAGATGGAACTTAATGCCAGGTGGAGAGGATGGTGAAGAAGGCATTGAATGGAAGTAGCGGGCGTCGTGTTTCTGACAGGCTCCCACCTTTTCACACAGCAATCCTTTCTCCCTTCAGGTCCGCCTTCCCTCACCCTACTCTCTAACTGCTCAACACACACACACACACACAAAGCACTCCAACAGATGCACACAAGATACAAGATTCAAGTTTGTTTAATGTCATTTCCTGTACATAAGAGTAAGGAGGATGAAATAATTGTTACTGCAGGTCCGATGCAGCACAAAAATAACACAATAATAATAATAAAAACACAATAAATATAAATACATAAGATAGCTGTCTCTTTCCCTCTCCCTCCCCATCCCCCTTCGCCCCTCTCTCCCCTCTCTCTCTTCCCTCTCCTTCTCTCCCTCATGAATACACACCCACAGATATACACATGCACAGACAGTCATGGATACAACGATTTACATGATTCCCTCACTCTCCCATTCTCAGTTCCCATGCTCTCCCACCACTGCCAGTTCACAGGGAGGGTCAAATTAGCTGGTTGCAGACAGGACCCAAACCAGCCCTGATTCCCAGGATATGTACTCAGAGTACATTCCACCCACCCTCCCCGAAGCCCAGTCCAGTTCCTGATGGGTTTGCATTTACAGCTTCTACGCAATTAAAGGCACTTGCTCAGGCCCAAACTTTGCCTGGTACTACCACTGAACAGTTATACATCTCCAAACACTAACACCCTTGATACTTCCTGATAGTCAGAGCAGATGTGATAATGAAATAGATTATTAAATGTTTTCTTGCTCTTTCTCTCTCATTCACACTAACCCTCTCCTTTCATTCCATTGCCCCTCCTTCTTCCCCCACTCTCTGCCTTCCCTCTCACCTTCCTGTCGGTTCTCCTCCCTCCCCACCATAATGCCTACAGTGGCCCTCAATTTCCAGACCCCTGGGCAAGAGATGGACATCTACCAGGGTAAATTCCGCGACAATGGTTTCTCTGGTTATAACCTGAAGCCAAAGTACCTGAGGGAGACAAAGCCGATATTTGATCCAAAGAACATCCAGCAGGGACCTTGGCTGGACCGGAAGAAGCTCCACGTGATGGTAAGAGCACGAAATGCTGGATAAACTCTCCATCTTCTTTAGCCCAACAAGTCCACGCTGACCAATGTCGAGAAAAACTTGGGGGCTTTGGGAGGGTGCAGAAGGGGTTCACTAGGATTAGAGGGCATGTGTACTTCTAGGAGAGGCTGGACAAGTTGGTTTGTGCTTCCTGCAACAGTGGAGGCTCAGGGAGATCTGATACAAGTTAACAAGATTGTGAGAGGCAGACAGTTTCTTTTCCACAAGATTGAAATGTCTAATACCAAAGGGCATATGTTGAAGGTGAGAGGGGGTAATTTTAAAGGGAATGTGTGGAGCAGGTGCTTTCTCACTCAGAGAGCGGTGGGTGCCTGGAGGCAAATATGAGTGTTCTTAGACAGGCAAATCGACATACAGAGATGGGGATTATTTGGAACTTACTTGCTTGTTTTATCAAGAGAGGGTGTGCACCAGTGTGGCATAGTGGTTAGCACAACACTTTACAGTACCAGCTGTGAGATCGGGGTTCAATTCCCACCCCACCACTGCCGATAGGGAGTTTGTATGTTCTTCCCATGAGCAGGTCAATTTCCTCCCACGTTCCAAAGATGTACAGGTTAGGGTTAGTGAGTTGTGAGCGTGTTAAATTGGTGCCAGAAGCATGGCGACGTTTGCAGGCTGCCCCCAGCTCAATCCTTGGACTGTGTTGGTCATTCATGCAAACGATGCATTTCACTGGATGTTTTGATGTACATGTGACCAATAAAAGGTCCTTTCAAAGGTCGGCACAGCATTGTGGGCTGAACAGCCTGTGCTGTGTTCTTCCCTGACTGTTAGTTTCTTCCAGTCATCAAATAACACAAGTGACTGCTTGGCTCTTTCACATCACACCCTTGCCTCTCCACAGGTCATCTCTGCCCAGCAGCTTCCCAAGTCAAACATGGCAAAACCCAGCTCGGTGGTGGACCCCCTCGTAACAGTGCAGGTTTTTGGAGTCAAAGAAGATCATGCAGAGAAAGTGACGCCGCACATTTCCAACAATGGTGAGTGCGTAGTTTCTCCATAGAGGGTGGGGTTAATGCTGCTTCCTCGGGTTCAGCTCAAACGCCTTTCAGTACTGTGTGCTAAGGTCTGCTTTTTGGAGTAGAAGAATGGGGGGGGGTGGATCTCATATTAAAACGTACTGAATATTGAAACTCCTAGACTGAGTGGATGTGGAAAGGATATTTCCTGTAGTGGAGGAAGTCTAAGACCAGATGGCAGAGCCTCTGAGTAGAAAGACGTCACTTTACAGCAAATTTCTTTAGCCAGAGGGTGGCTAAACTGTCGAATTCAGTGCCGCGGTTGCTTTTTGGGTTATGTTTAAAGCAGAGATTGATAGGTAAAGGCACCAAAGATTATGGGGAAAAGGCAGGAGAGTGGGGTTGAGAGTGAAAATAAATCAGCCATGATGAAATAGTGGAGCAGACTTGATGGGCCATGTGACCTAATTCTGTCCTTAAGCCTTGTGGTCTTATTTAAACCACATGCTGGGGCTTTACAGCATTCTAATGATCTGCAACCTTTCAATCTCCACATGCTACTGTTTACATCAGGAACTGAGGTTGAGAGGGTTAGAAGTTTCAAATTGAGGAAGGCGCGGTAGAGTAGCAGTTAGCGTCACAGTATTACAGCATCAGCGACCTGGTTCATAACCGGCACTATCTGTAGGAGTTTGTATGTTCTCCCTGTGACCGTGTGGGTTTCCACCAAGTGCTCCAGTTTCCTCCCACATTCCAAAGACGTGCAGGTTAATAGAGTAATTGGACACATGGGTGTAATTGTGTGGAACTGAAGGGCCTGTTACTGTGCTGTATCTGTTAAAAAAAAATAATTCTGGGAGTGAACATCACGAATAAGCTGTCCTGATCCAACCATGTAGATCCAACACCTCTACTTCCTCAGTAAGCTGAAGAAATTTGGTATGACCATTTTAACCCTCATCATTTTTTCTAAAGCATAGAGAATGTCCTATCCCTGGTATGGGAACTGCTCTGCCTATGACCACAAGAAACGGCAGAGAGTCGTGGATAGAGCTCAGCCCAAAACTGAAACCAGTCATCCCTCCATGGACGCTGCCTACACTGTTCACTTCCTCAGTAAAGCAGGCAGTATTATCAGAGACCCCACCCTACCCACCTCAAACATTAATTCTTCATAAGATCATGATTGATCTGACAATCTACCTCATTATGATCTTGCATCTTATTGTGCTCCTGCACTGCACTCTCTCTATGGCTGTTACACTTTATTCTGCATTCTGTTATTGTTTGAATTTGTCCACCCTCAGTGCACTGTGTAATGAATTGATCTGTATGATTAGTATACAGGATCACTGTATCTCGGTACATGTATCTGATATTTATATAAACAACATATAAATGTCTTGTTGTTCTAGTATTTTTGATCCCAAGATGGCGCTGGTGAGACACAGTGACGTTTATCAGTCTGCAAACAAAGCTGCTAACTATTCTATTAAGTGTACTTTCTGGGGACTGCAATCACTACAGTCCACAGCCTGTGCTTTACTGTCTGTACAATGTGGCGGTCTTGTGGTATCCTGAAGAATTCAACTAATTGGAGTTTCGAGAATGCAAGTGCAGACTTAGGGCCGGATTGAAGCGGTGGGTCCTGGGCCCAAGAGCGGATAGTGAATGGACTTTTAGCCAATTTAAGCACTGAACCAGATTAAAAAGGCGAAGGTGCTGAGGCTGGGGGGTGAAGGATAAACTAGTATTCAAATCACTACTCTGCGAGGCTTCACTAACCTCAGTGCTAAACTGACTCCATGGCTGTGGCCTACAAGCATTGGACTCCTGGACCGGCTTCACTCTCTTCAGCACTGAAGCAGCTTATTGGCTGTGGACTCATTCAGGGACTCTGCAGTTCATGCTTTCTGTGTTGTTTGCTTACTTTTTATAATGTTAGCACGATTCGTTTGCTTTTCATACACTAAATGTTTCACAGTATTTGTGGGGTGGAGTTTTTTGTTGGTTCCTTTGTGTTTCTTTGTTTTGTGGCTGCCTACAAGATGAATCTGAGCTTATACATGATGTACATATTTTGACATTGAATGTACTTCGAACTTTATTTCTGAGCCAGTGTTGCTGGGATTCAAACCCACGTTCCTGTCGGAGATGTACATCTTGTGTCTGACCTGTCCCTTCACTGTTTCAGGTTTCAACCCCATGTGGAACGCAACCTTCCAGTTTGATGTCTCCGTGCCTGAGCTGGCCTTTGTCCGCTTTCTGGTTCAGGACTACGATGCCGCCTCGAGGAATGATTTCATCGGACAGTTTACGCTGCCGTTTACTAGCTTACAGCTAGGTACAGCGTTGGGGCCCTGTCCCTTTAAAATGGGGAGTTGGCGGGGTAAGAGTGGATGGGGGGTGCGATCAGGTAGAGAGCCAACCCCAGTGCTACAAGCTCACCTGCTCCCACCACTGCGCCAGGAACCCTACCATCCACCAAGGAAAAATGCTGTTAAAATTCATCTTGAGAGGACTAGAATATAAGGGAGATCTCACTGAAACCTATCGAAGATTGGAAGGCCAAGATAGTGTGGATGTAGTGAGGGAGTCTAAAATCAGAGGACAGCCTCAGAATAGAGACGTTCATTGAGAACAGAGATGAGGAGGAATTTCTTTAGCCAGAGGGTGGTGAACCTGTGGAATTCATTGCCACAGGCGGCTGTGGAGGCCAACCCAAGTTTCCTCCCACAAAACAAAGATGTTTGGGTCAGTAGGTTAATTGGTCATTGTAAATTGTCAGGTGGGCTTCTGGGCAATACAGCTCGGTGGGCCGGAAGTGACTGTTTTTCTAATAAAAAAAACATCTGGCTGAGGGGGTTGGTCCCTCATCTAGTCGGGGAGGAGAGAGTGAGGCCTCCACATCTGGCTGTGGTAGGTGTGGTCCCACATAGAGTCATAGAGAAGTACGGCGCAGAAACAGGCTCTTTGGCACATCTAGTCCATGCTTAATCCATTTAGACTGCCTGCTCCCATCAACCTGCACCAGTACTTTAACTTCCATACCCCTACCATCAAAACTTCTCTTAAATGTTGAAATCAAGTTTGCATTGAGCACTTGTGCTGGCAGCTCGTTCCACACTCTCATGACCCTCTGAGTGAAGAAGTTTCCCCTCATGTTCCCCTTAAACTTCTCACCTTTCATATCTTTAATCAATGTCATCATCCCACGGCTTGGGGGCAAGGGGCCAGTCTCCTGAAAGCTTGCCCCCTCCACCCGCATTACCCACACTTCAATTGACGGCACTCCTGCAAGCGCAGGACACAGATGTGTGATGCCTGTATTGATAGAGCAGCTGGCACAGCTCTGAGCCCAAGCCCCCGTGGGAAGGGGATCGTGGTGTAGGGTAGGGAGCGTTCAAGTTAGAAGTTCAAGTTTATTGCCATCTGTCTATAAAATAAAACAACAAAACAACATTCCTCCAGACCATGGCGGCACCCACAAAACATATATCATACACAGTCTATAAACCAAAATATTACCATAAATAAGTTAATAAAATATAATTCAAAACGCAAGTGGTGCACAGCACAGGTAAAGCGTAAACATCTTGCTGTCCTAGTGGTAAGACTTCAGTGGTACAGGGTATTCATTAGTCTCACAACCTGAGGGAAGAAGCTGTTACCCAGTCTGGCAGTTCTTGTCCTGATGCTCCTGTACCTCAGGGAGGAAGTGGTTAATACCAGCAGGCAGGTAATTGGAGGCAAGTCAGAGGTAGTTTTGTTTTACACAGGGAGTAATGGGTGTGTGGAACACACTGCTAGGGATGTTGGTAGAGGCAGATGCATTAGAGGCATTTAACAGACATAGCCGTATGCTGTAGATGAAAGAAAAATGGAGGGCTGTGAGGGAAGGAAGCATTAGATTGATCTTTGAATAGGTTCGGCACACTGTGGGCCGAAGGGCTGTTCTTCTCTATGTTAAAACAGGGAGAAGGCAGGAGAATGGGGTTGAAAGGGAAATTGATCAGCTGTGATCAAATAGTGGAGCAGACTCTAGGGCAAATTGCCTAATTCTGCTCCTGCGTCTAATGGTCTTGTGGTCTTTTGTTTTAAGTGCAAACTAGTCACAGTGTTGCTATTACTGGAGCAGTGTCCCAGTTGGTTCAAGAACCAAATGGTAGAAAGGAAGTAACTGTTCCTGAACCTGGTGTTGTTGGGCCCCAGGCTTCTGTACCACCTGCCTGATGGTGGGGATCTTTGACTAAGGATGTTGCCTTCATCAGGCAAGTTCTTGACAGTGTATTGAAGGGAAGCTGTTGATTGAGTGTGTGCGTTGAGGGGTGTATGGCAGAAATGATGCAAAGGGGTGAGGGATGGGGTCGTGGCTGAGTAATCTATGGTGGAAAGAGTGGACAGTTGTTGGGGAAGGGTGAAGAATGTGGTGGGGAGGGTTAATTTGGGTTGACAAGGATGTTGGGAATAGCCACCTCTACTCCAAACTCCAAGGGATGCTGGGTTTTTGAATAACTGTTTGACGGCCTCTCTCTCTCTGTTTTAACTTTAGGGTACCGCCACATCCACCTTCTGTCCATCAATGGCGACCCCCTGCCCTCTGCCTCGCTCTTCATCCACATCATGATTGAGTGAACCATCTCTTCTGCCAGGACCCCAGACTCACCGGGTGATGGAAAGGAGGGCCCCTTCGACCAGAAGCAGAGGGACAGCGGGAAATGGGTTAGGGTAGAATGAAACCAAGAGGAGGAAATTGAGAACGCGAGGAGGAGATAATTGGGAAAGGAAGGGGGAAGAAATTTGTGTATCAACGGAGGGGGCATTGCATTTTGTTTCTGAAGTATTGGGAAGGGGTGAGTTTTCAATGCTGTTGCTTGTCTTGGTCAGACATGCTTCCTGGCATTTCCATACCCTCTTCTATTTGCAATTAACACTAGAGGACAGAGAAGAGTTTACTCACCGAGTCAGGAGCTGATTGAGTACAACTTTGTGATATACTCTTTATGTTTATTAAAAAGAATTCTAACCCACTCACCAATTGTGCTCGTCTTTTCTGGGATACTCAGAAAAGTAGAGAGGTTAGAATGGAGAATGGTTTATGCAGGAATTGTGTACAGAACTGGTGTGCATCATGGCTTGAGGATATTGCACTGTTCCAGTTTGCATGTTACAAAGAAGCTGTGACTACACTAGAGAAGGTGCAGAGGGGATATACAAAGAAGTTAGAATATATTATCATTATACAGAGATATAGCAGAGTTCCCCCACGCCTCCCACTTCGCAACAGATGACCTATTCACCTCTTCCCTTACTACCATTCAGGGTCACAGACAATCCTTCTAGGTGAGACAGTATTTCACCTGCACATCTGTTGGGGTTGTCTGCTGTATCTGGTGCTCCCAAAATAACCTCTTCTACATTGAGGAGACCCGACATGGCATTGTCAATGAGACAAAGTTGAGGGTCTTCACTCCATTTGCCTCAAAAGGTGGAATTTCCCAGTAGACATCCCATTTCAATTCTACTTCCCATTAAAATTCCAACATGTTGGTCCACGGCCTCCTCTACTGCCACAAGAGGCCACTCTCGGGTTGGAGGAGCAACACCTCATATCCATCTGGGTAGCCTCCAATCTGACACCATGAACATTGATTTCTCTAACTTTTGGTAATTTCTTCTCCTCTCCACTCCCCTATCTCTCTCTTTCCATTCCTTATTGTTAGGTACATGGGTTTTGACAAAAGGAATAAAAAATGGTTGGAGTTACTTAGCACTTCAGTGCAACCCCCCCCCCCCCCCCACAGCTTTTACTCCATTCATCCTCCCCCATTTTCCCCCTCATTTGGTCTCACATATCTGCCAGCTTGGACTCCTTCCCCTTCATCTTATGGCTTCTGTCCCCCTTGTTTTCAGTCACGACAAAGGGTCTCAGCCCAAAATGTAAACTCTTTAGCACGCCAGTTTTCTGTGTGTGTGTGTGTGTTGCTCTGGATTTCCAACATCAGTGGAGTCTTTTGTCTTTGTGACTGCACCTGCTCTCTGCCCACTTTGTTAGGTACCCCTGTACCCTTGCACATTAATGCAAATAATCAACTGGCAGCAACTCAATGCATAAAATCATGTGGACGTGGTCAAGAGGTTCAAATGTTGTTCAGACCAAGCATTAGAATGGGGAAACAATGTCATCTAAGTGACTTTCACAAGAATGAATGTTGGTGCCAGATGGCCTGGTTTATCTCAGAAACTGCTGATCTCCTGGGATGTTCACACAGCGGTGTCTGCTGGAAACGAGAGTACCAGTAACCAACTGGCAGGAGTATTCAAAGACATTTTCAATCTCACCATACAGCTGGAAGTCTCCACCTGCTTCAAAATGGCAACAATTATACCAGTGCTCAAGAAGAGCCGTCTTAATGACTGACGTCCAATAGCACTCACATCTATGGTGATGAAATGCTTTGAGAGATTGGTCATGGCTAGAATGAACTGCCTCAGTTAGGACCTGGACCACTGCCTGTTACAAAATGGGTCTACAACAAATGTGATCTCAATGGCTCTCCACACAGCCTTGGATCACCTGGACAATGCAAATATTTATCAGGATGTTGTTTAGTGACAATAGCTCAGCATTGAACACCATCAATCTTACAGTTCTGATTGAAAAGGTACAGAACCTGAGCCTCTGCAACTGGATCCTAGACTTCCTAACCAGAAGACTACAATCTAGGCGAATTGGAAATGACATCTCCATCTTGCTGACAATAAACACTGGCACTCCACAGTGAGGTGTGCTTATCCCACTGCTCTATTCTCTCTACATGACTGTGTAGATAAGCATAGCTCAAATAGCATCTATAAATTTGCTGATGATACAACCATTGTTGGCAGAATTTCAAATGATGATGAAAGGGCATATAAGAGCAAGATATGCCGGTTAGCTGAATGGTGTCACAGCAACAACCTTGCACTCAACGTCAGCAAGACCAAAGAGCTGGTTGTGGACTTCAGGAAGGGTAAGACGAGGGAACATGAACCAATCCCCACTGTGAGATCAAAAGTGGAGAGAGTGAGCAATTTCACGTTCCTGGGTGTCAACATCTCAGAGAGTCTAACCTGTGCAGCATTCTGATGCAGCAAGAAAGAAGGTAAGACAGTGGCAATATATCATGCAGAGTTTGAGGAGATTTGGTTTTTCAATTGAAACACTCAAAAATTTCTACAAATGTACTGTGGAGATCATTCTGACTGGCTACATCACCATCTGGTATAGGGGAGGGGCTACTACACAAGATTAAAATAAGTTGCAGAAACTTGTAAAATTAGTCAGCTCCATCAGGGTGTTCTAGCCTCCGCAGTATCCAAGACATCTTCAATGAGGACGTCCATCATTAAGGATCCCCACCACCCAGGACATGCCCTCTTCACACTGTTACTGTCAGGAAGGAGGTACAGAAGTCTGAAGGCACACACTCAGTTATTCAGGAACAACTTCTTTCCCTCTGCCATCCAATTTCTGAATGGACATTGAACCCATGTACACTACCTAACTACTTTTTTACTTCTGTTATTTTGTTAATTTAACTTATACACATACATATATATAAAATAGAGAGAGAGATGTACAGTGCCTATAAAAACTATTCTCCCTTCCCCCCCCCCCCCCCTCCCCTTAAGTTTTCATGGGTTATTGTTTTACAACATTTAATCACAGTGGATTTGATTTGGCTTTTTTTGACACAGATCAACAGAAAAAGATTCATGGCAAAGTGAAAACATCTCTACAAAGTGATCTAACTTAATCGCAAATATAAAACTCAAAATAATCGATTGCATCCTCTTCAAGTCAGTATTTAGTAGATGCACCTTTGGCAGCAATTACAGCCTTGAGTCTGTGTGGACAGGTCTCCATTAGCTTTGCACATCTGGACACGGTAATCTTTTCCCATTCTTCTTTACAAAACTGCTCAAGCTCTGTCAGATTGCATGGGGATCATTAGCAAACAGCCCTTTTCAAGTCCAACCACAAATTCTCAATTGGATTGAGGTCTGAACTCTGACTTGACCACTCCAGAACATTAACTTTGTAGTTTTTAAGCTATTCCTGTGTAGGTTTGGCTTTATGCTTGGAATAATTGTCTTGCTGGAAAACAGATCTTCTCCCAAGATGCAGTTCTCTTGCAGACTGCATCCAGGATTTCCCTGTATTTTAAAAAACACAAAATGCTGGCAGAACTCAGCAGGCCAAACAGCATCTATGGGAGGAGGTAGTGATGATGTTTCGGGCCGAAACCCTTCATCAGGAGTGAAGTAACATGGAATGGTCAAGGGGGGGATAAGAAGTGGGAGGAGGGATGAAGCAGAGAGCTGGTAAGTGATAGGCTGGAGGGAAATGGGCTAGGGGGAAGGTGGAGAAATATGGGAAATAAAAGAGAAAGAAAGGTAGGGCTGGGTGGAGATAATAGGGGGGGAAAGGAGAGAGAAAGAGACCCAGACTAAAATTATAGGTAGGGTTGGGGTAAGGGGGGGCAGGGGTATCAACGGAGGTCAGTGAGTTGGATGTTCATGCCAGCAGACAGGAGGCTACCTAGGCAGGAGATAAGGTATTGCTCCATCGACCTGCGTGTGGCCTCATCTTGATGGTAGAGGAGGCCATGGACAGACATGTTGGAATGGGAGTGGTCTGTGAAATTGAAGTGTGTGGCTACAGGGAGATCCCGCCACTGCTGGAGGACTGAGCGCCGGTGTTCAACGAAACAGTCTCCCAGTCTGCGGCGGGTCTCCCCAATGTATAAATGGCCACATCGGGAGCACTGGATACAGGATATCACTCCAGTTGACTCGCAGGTGAAGTGGTGCCTCACCTGAAAGGACTGTCTAGGGCCTAGGATGGTGGTGAGACCTCCGTTGATACCCCTGACCACCCCCCCCCCACCCCTTACCCCATCCCTATCTATAATTTTAGTCTGGTTCTCTTTCTCTTTTCCCTCCTCACTACAATCTTCCCCCCAGCCCTACCTTTCTTTCTCTTTTATTTCCCATAATTCTCCACCTTCCCCCAGCCCATTTCCCTCCAGTTTATGGAAACAAGCGTTTTATCCAGTACCTAGCTTCAAGAAACACCTTGTTCAACTTGAAAAATTTTTTAGATAAAAGTGGATTGCAAGGTGAGTGAATTCCACTTTAGAATTCTCTTTTTTTCCTGTTTTCTTTGTATTTGTAAACAGAAGTGTGCAATTAAACCTGTCAAATCTGTCAACACTCTGGACTCTAATGTTGAATTGGCAGATTTTCTAGAATTTCTATCAATATCAGGTTGATATGATTACCAATATGCATTGGTAATCATTTTCCAATGTTCCTTAGATTCAGGATCAGTTCCTGAGGATTGGAGAATGGCTAATGTTATCCCACTTTTTAAGAAAGGAGGGAGGGAGAAAACAGAACTATTGACCTGTCGGCCTAACATCAGTAGTGGGGAAGATGCTAGAGTTCATTATTAAAGATTAAATAGTGGCATATCTAGATAGCAGTGATAGGATTGGGCCAAGCCAGCATGGATTTACCAAGGGCAAATCATGCTTGACTAATCTATTGGAGTTTTTCAAGGATGTAACCAGGGAGTTAGACAAGGGAGATCCAGTGGATGTAGTGTACCTCGATTTTCAGAAGGCATTTGATAAGGTCCCACATAGGAGATTGGTGGGTAAAATCAACGCTCAGGGCATCGGGGGGAGGACATTGACATGGATAGAAAACTGGTTGGCAGATAGAAAGCAAAGGGTAGCGGTGAATGGGTGTTTCTCGGAATGGCAGGTGGTGACTAGTGGGGTGCCACAGGGCTCGGTATTGGGACCACAGCTGTTTACGATTTACGTCAACGATTTAGATGATGGCATTGAGAATAACATCAGCAAATTTGCTGATGATACTAAGCTGGGTGGCAATGTAACATGTGATGAGGATGTTAGGAGAATTCAGGGTGACCTGGATAGGCTGGGTGAGTGGGCAGCTACTTGGCAGATGACGTTTAATGTGAATAAGTGTGAGGTTTCCACTTTGGGAGTAAGAACAGGAAGGCAGATTGTCATCTGAACGGTGTAAAGTTGGGTAAGGGAGAAATACAAAGAGATCTAGGAGTCCTTGTTCATCACTCAGCAAGTGCAGCAGGCAGTGAAGAAGGCTAATGGAATGTTGGCCTTTATTACAAAGGGAATTGAGTACAAGAGCAAGGAAATCCTCTTGCATTTGTACAGGGCCCTGGTGAAACCACACCTGGAGTATTGTGTACAGTATTGATCTCCAGGGTTAAGGAAGGACATCCTGGCTGTAGAGGAAGTGTAGCGTAGATTCACAAGGTTAATTCCTGGGATATCCGGACTGTCTTACGCAGAGAGGTTAGAGAGTCTGGGCTTGTACATGCTGGAATTAAGGAGATTGAGAGGGGATCTGATTGCAACATATAAGATTATTAAGGGATTGGACAAGATAGAGGCAGGAAATATGTTCCAGATGCTGGGAGAGTCCAGTACCAGA
The DNA here is from genome assembly GCF_030144855.1 of Hypanus sabinus. Lineage (NCBI taxonomy): Eukaryota > Metazoa > Chordata > Chondrichthyes > Myliobatiformes > Dasyatidae > Hypanus > Hypanus sabinus. The sequence continues at coordinate 11,717,985 of NC_082711.1, read as the reverse complement.
GGGCACGGTTTGAGAATAAGGGGTAGGTCATTTAGGACAGAGTTAAGGAAAAACTTCTTCTCCCAGAGAGTTGTGGGGGTCTGGGATGCACTGCCTCGGAAAGTAGTGGAGGCCAATTCTCTGGATGCTTTCAAGAAGGAGCTAGATAGGTATCTTATGGATAGGGGAATCAAGGGATATGGGGACAAGGCAGGAACCGGGAATTGATAGTAGATGATCAGCCATGATCTCAAAATGGCGGTGCAGGCTCGAAGGGCCAAATGGTCTACTTCTGCACCTATTGTCTATTGTCTATCACTTCCCAGCTCTCTACTTCATCCCTCCCGCCACTTCTTATCCCCCCTCGACCATCCCATGTTACTTCACTCCTGTTGAAGGGTTTTGGCCCGAAACGTCGTCACTACCTCCTCCCATAGATGCTGTCTGGCCTGCTGAGTTCTACCAGCATTTTGTGTTTTTTATTTATTTCCAGCATCTGCAGATTCACTGGTGTTTCCCTGTATTGTGCTGCATTCATTTTACTCTGTACCTTCACAAGTCTTTCTTATATGCAGTCTCTCCCATCTCAGCCACTTAAGCTTGTAACTCCTCCAGAGTTGTCATGGATCTCTCGGTGGCCTCCCTCACTAGTCCCCTTCTTGTCCGGTCACTCAGTTTTTGAGGACAGCCTGCTCTAGGCTGATTTACAGCTGTGCCATATTCTTTCCATTTCTTGATGACTGACAACTATACTCAGTGACTTGGAAATTTTCTTGTGTCCTTCTCTTGATTTGTGCTTTTCGATAACCTTTTCGCAGATTTGCTTGGAATGTTTTTTTGTCTTCATGGTGTGGTTTTTGCCAGGATACTGACTCACCAGCAGTTGGACCTGCCAGACACAGGTGTATTTTCACTATGGTCAAGTGAAACACCTTGACTACACTCGGGTCTCCAAAGTTAGATCTCCATTTAACTAACTATGTGAGTTCTAAAACCAACTGGCTGCACCAGTGATGATTTAGTGTGTCATTTTAAAGGAGGTGAATACTTATGCAATCAATTTTCTTGTTTTATCGTTGTAATTAATTTAGATCACTTTGTAGAGATCTGCTTTCATGAAAGCGTATTTTTCTGTCGATTAGTGTCAAAAAAACCAAATTAAATCCACTGTGAGTCAACGTTGTTAAACAATAAAACATGAAAACTTCCAGGGTGGGGGGTGAATACTTTTCATAGGCTCTGTACTTACTGTAACTCGGTTTTTTTCTCACTTACCATGGATTTCATTGTACAGCTACCACAAAGTTAAATTTTACAACATATGCCGGTGATATTAAACCTGATTCTGATTCTCGAGAGTTTACAGAGAATGGTGCAAAAAAAAATTTAAAAAACATCCAGAGAGCAGCAGTTCTGTGGGTAAAACTGCCTGGTTAACGAGAGAGGTCAGAGGAGAATGGCCAGAATGACTGTGTTAGGGAACTGGAGCTGCAGTTCGATGACCTTCGCCTGGTCAGGGAGAGTGAGGAGGTGATAGAGAGGAGTTACAGGCAGGTGGTCCCTCTGGGGCCACGGGAGGCAGACAAGTGGGTCACAGTTAGGAGGGGGAAGGGGAAGAGTCAGGTACTAGAGAGTACCCCAGTGGCTGTACCCCTTGACAATAAGTCCTCCTGTTTGAGTACTGTTGGGGGGGGTACAGCCTACCTGGGGGAAGCAACAGTGGCCGTGCCTCCGGCACAGTCCAGCCCTGTGGCTCAGAAGGGAAGGGAAAGGAAGAGGAAGGCAGTAGTAATAGGGGACTCAGTAGTTAGGGGGTCAGATAGGTGGTTCTGTGGACGCAGTCAGGAGACCCGGATGGTAGTTTGCCTCTCTGGTGCCAGGGTCCGGGATGTTTCTGATCACGTCCAAGATATCCTAAAGTGGGAGGGTGAGGAGCCAGAGATTGTGGTATATATAGGTACCAATGACATAGGTAGGAAAAGGGAGCAGGTCTTGAAAGGAGAATATAGGGAGTTAGGAAGGCAGTTGAGAAAAAGGACCACAAAGGTAGTAATCTCGGGATTACTGCCTGTGCCACGCGACAGTGAGAGTAAGAATGGAATGGGGTGGAGGATAATTTGGCAGGGGGATGGGAACCGGAATGATGGAGTGGAAGAGAGGGAAAACAGAAATAGATCTAAGGTAGTGAGCAGTAAGGATGTCAGGAAGGACAGGCAGGTGATGGAGCAAATTTGCCGCCATTGGGATGAGTTGCAGTGCAATCAATGCAAAAAGTACCAAATACTGGACTTAAGGTGTTATACTTAAATGAGGAATAAGTTGGATGATCTTGTTGTACAGTTACAGATTGGCAGGTATGATATTGTGGCCATCACTGAGACATGGCTAAAGGATGCATGTCTCTGGGAGCTGAACATCCAAGGATACACGGTGTATCGGAATAATAGGCAGGTAGGTAGAGGGGGTGGCATGGCTTTAATGGTAAGAAATGATATTAAATCATTAGAAAGAGTTGACATAGGATCGGAAGGTACAGAATCTTTATGGGTTGAGCTAAGAAATCACAGGGGTAAAAGGACCCTGATGGCAGTTAACTACAGGCCTCCAAACAGCTGCAGTGATGTGGACTACAAATTACAACAGGAAATGGAAAAGGCTTGCCAGAAGGGCAGTGTTATGATAATTGTGGGGGATTTTAACATGCCAGTGGATTGGGAAAATCAGGTCAGCACTGGATCTCAAGAGAGAGAATTTGTAGAATGTCTACGAGATGGCTTGTTGTTGAGCCCACTAAGGGATCAGCTGTACTGGATTGTGTATTGTGTAATGAACCAGAGGTGATTAGAGAGATGGAAGTGAAGGAACCCTTAGGAGGCAGTGATCACAACATGATTGAGTTCACTGTGAAATTTGAGAAAGAGAAGCTGAAATCCGATGTGTCGGTATTTCAGTGGAGTAAAGGAAATTACAGTGTTGAAATTAACAGAGGAACTAGCAAAGTTGACTGGAAAGGGACACTAGCGGGAAGGACGGCAGAGCAGCAGTGGCTGGAGTTTATGCGAGAAGTGAGGAAGGTACAAGACAGATATATTCCAAACAAGAAGAAATTTTTGAATGGAAAATAGATGCAACCGTGGCTGACAAGAGAAGTCAAAGCCAAAGTAAAAGCAAAGCAGAGGGCATTCAAGGAAGCAAAAATTAGTGGGAAGACAGAGGATTGGGAAGTTTTTAAAAGCTTACAAAAGGAAACTAAGAGGGTCATTAAGAGGGAAAAGATGAACTATGAAAGGAAGCCAGCAAATAATATCAAAGAGGATACTAAAAGCTTTTTCAAGTATATAAAGAGTAAAAGACAGGTGAGAGTAGATATAGGACCGATAGAAAATGATGCTGGAGAAATTGTAATGGGAGATAAGGAGATGGCGCAGGAACTGAACGAGTATTTTGCATCAGTCTTCACTGAGAAAGACATCAGCAATATACCAGACGTTCAAGGGCGTCAGGGAAGAGAAATAAGCGCAGTTACAATTACAACAGAGAAAGTACTCAGGAAGCTGAATAGTCTAAGGGTAGATAAATCTCCTGGACCAGATGGAATGCACCCTTGTGTTCTGAAGGAAGTAGCTGTGGAGATTGCGGAGGCATTAGCAATGATCTTTCAAAAGTTGATAGATTCTGGCCTAGTTCCGGAGGACTGGAAGATTACAAATGTCGCTCCGCTATTTAAGAAGGGGGTAAGGACCTATTATAGACCTGTTAGCTTGACATCAGCGGTTGGGAAGTTGTTGGAGTCGATTGTCAAGGATGAGGTTACAGAGTACCTGGAGGCATATGACAAGATAGGCCGAACTCAGCATGGTTTCCTTAAAGGAAAATCCTGCCTGAGAAACCTAGTGCAATTTTTTGAGGAAATTACAAGTAGGCTAGACAAGGGAGATGCAGTGGATGTTGTATATTTGGATTTTCAGAAGGCCTTTGACAAGGTGCCACACATGAGGCTCCTAAACAAGATAAGAGCCCATGGAATTACGGGAAAGCTACATACATGGATAGAGCGTTTTAGATCCTTTTATTCTCACTCTCTGTTTCCTGCCAATCAACCAATGCTCTATCCATGTATGTAGCTTTCCCATAATTCCATGTTTCCTCAGCACTATCGGCCCCTCCACCTATCTTTGTATCATCAGCAAACTTAGCCACAAAGCCATCTATTCCATAATCCAAATTTGAGGAAACAGAGAGTCTGCAGAGAGACTTGGATAGATTGGGGAAATGGGCAAAGAAGTGGCAAATGAATTACAATATCAGAAAGTGTATGGTCATGCATTTTGGTAGAAGAAATAAGCAGGCAGACTGTTATTTAAATTGGGAGAGAAGTCAAAGTTCTGAGATGCAACGGGACTTGGGAGTCCTCATGCAGGATACCCTTAAGGTTAACCTCCAGGTTGAGTCAGTGGTGAAGAAAGCGAATGCAATGTTGGCATTCATTTCTAGAGGAATAGAGTATAGGAGCAGGGATGTGATGTTGAGGCTCTATAAGACACTGGTAAGACCTCACTTGGAGTACTGTGTGCAGTTTTGGGCTCCTTATTTAAGAAAGGAAGTGCTGACATTGGAGAGGGTTCAGAGAAGATTCACTAGAATGATTCCGGGAATGAGAGGGTTAACATATGAGGAATGTTTGACCGCTCTTGGACTGTACTCCTTGAAGTTTAGAAGAACGAGGGGGGGACTTCATAGAAACATTTCGAATGTTGAAAGGCATGGACAGAGTGGATGTGGCAAAGTTGTTTCCCATGGTGGGGGAGTCTAGTACGAGAGGACATGACTTGAGGATTGCAGAGCACCCATTCAGAACAGAGATGCAAAAAAAAAAAAAATTTAGCCAGAGGGTGGTGAATCTCTGGAATTTGTTGCCACGAGCGGCTGTGGAGGCAAGTAATTGGGTGTATTTAAGGCAGAGATTGATAGGTATCTGAGTAGCCAGGGCATCAAAGGTTATGGTGAGAAGGCGGGGGAATGGGACTAAAGGGGAGATTGGATCAGCTATGATGAAATGGCGGAGCAGACCCGATGGGCCAAATGGCCGACCTGCTCCTTTGTCTTATGGCTACTTTATCACGGATGGTGTAAGCAATCGGGCAGGCTTTGCAAAACATAGGTGTGACATTTTAGTTTACGCTTGTAATGCCCTGGTTCACATCTTTACTGTTATACTATAGGTGGTTCATTTAGAAACCTGTCCTGCTTTCAGCCTGTTCGGGTTATTGTTGAGATGAGGGATGATGTGGAATGTGTGCCATCCAATTAGCGGGAAGTTTTCTTGGTGAGGGACAATAAAGTTGGGCTTGAGGCTTTCTTCTGTTTGAGAGGAGATGAAGAGAGAAGTCACTGGGGAGAACCGGGCATAGCATACGATTGGTGGGAGAACTGTTTGTTCGATTTGTTAGAGATCTAGAAGGTTATAAGGCTAGTAGGAAGGAGCTTAAGAAGGAAATTAGGAGAGCCAGAAGGGACCATGAGAAGGCCTTGGCGGGCAGGATTAAAGAAAACCCCAAGGCATTCTACAAGTATGTGAAGAGCAAGAGGACAAAATGTGAAAGGATAGGACCAATCAAATGGGACAGTAGGAAAGTGTGAATGGAACCGGAGGAAATATCAGAGGTACTTAATGAATACTTTACTTCAGTATTGCTGATGACACAAAGATTGGAGGTGTTGTGGATAGTGTGGAGGTTGACTCTGTGGTTAAGAAGGCATACGGTGTATTGGCCTTCATCAATCATGGTATTGAATTTAGGAGCCGAGAGGTAATGTTGCAGCTATATAGGACTCTGGTCAGACCCCTCTTGGAGTACTGTGCTCAGTTCTGGTCGCCTCACTACAGGAAGGATGTGGAAGCCATAGAAAGGGTGCAGAGGAGATTTACAAGGATGTTGCCTGGATTGGGGAGCATGCCTTACGAGAATAGGTTGAGTGTACTCGGCCCTTTCTCCTTGGAGTGACAGAGGATGAGAGGTGACCTGATAAAGGTGTATAAGTTGATGAGAGGCATTGACCGTGTGGATAGTCAGAGGCTTTTTCCCAGGGCTGAAATGGTTGCCACAAGAGGACACAGGTTTAAGGTGCTGGGGAGTAGGTACAGAGGAGATGTCAGGGGTAAGTTTTTTACTCAGAGAGTAGTGAGTGTGTGGAATGGGCTGCCGGCAACGGTGGTGGAGGCGGATACGATAGGGTCTTTTAAGAGACTTTTGGATAGGTACATGGAGCTTAGAAAAATAGAGGGCTATAGGTAAACCTAGTAATGTTCGGCACAGCTTTGTGGGCTGACGGGCCTGTATTGTGCTGTAGGTTTTCAGTTTCTATGGATTGCAAGTGACATTTGGAAGGTGGTGTGTGCTTTCACGTGGACCGAGGGCCCAGTGTGTGAGTGACAGAGAAGTTCAAGATGAGCTTCAACTTGTGCAAATTTGACTGTTTAATTAGAGTGGGCCCTTTTCTTTCTGTTATTCTTTACTAACCCTTGAGTTAAGTTAAGATTCATAAATATAATGCCTTTAATCATGTGCAGTGTGCTGTCTGTTATTTCATGGCATTGTAACAGGGTAGCAGATTGCACAGCATCCACACAATCTCATGAGTTTGCTGGGACTTGAGTGTCTTCCCTATACTTAGGCAGCCAAGGAAACCAGGGTGTTTCACATTATTTTACCTTTGATATGGTTGAGTTTTCCAATGGCATCATCCAGTCCCTTGCTTTCAGTTTACTCTGTGGCAGTGCAAATGATGGGTGGATCTCCTAACAAGTTGTATATGCCTCAGCCAATCACATCCACACAATGCTGGCCGTCCTGTTTTTACCGCACTCTGTACAAGTCTATTGGCTCATTCATTGTCATTGTTATGAATGTCATTCCCACAGGAGTGATTTCTCCTCCTCAAGTCAAGTCAAGTTTATTGTCATTTCGACCATAAACTGTTGGTGCAGTACACAGTAAAAACAAAACAACATTTCTCCATGACCCTAGTGCTACATGAAATAACACAAAACTACACTAGACTATGTGAGACAGCACAAGGCTACACTAAAACAACATAAAGTGCACTAGACTACAGCCCTGCACAGGACTGCATAAAGTGCACAAAACAGTGCAGTGCAGGGCAGTACAATAATTAATGAACAAGACAATAGGCACAGTACAGGACAACATAATAATAAATGATGTAGATGTCAGTCCAGGCTCTGGGTATTGAGGAGTCTGATGAGTTGGGGGAAGAAACTGTTGCAGTCTGGTTGTACACAGCCCGAATGCTTCGGAGTCTTTTCCCAGATGTCAGGGGGGAGAAGAGTTTGTATGAGGGGTGCTTGGGGTCCTTCATAATGCCGTTTGTTTTGCGGATGCAGCGTGTAGTGTAAATGTCTGTAATGGCGGGAAGAGAGACCCCGATGACCTTCTCAGCTGACCTCACTATCCGCTGCAGGGTTGGATATCTGCAGGCTTCAGTTAGTATCTTTAACATACTGTCCAATCTCATTTTGTGGGGTGACTGAAATAGCCAAACCAATGTCTAATTCCATTCTAATTAATTTGCTGTTCACCTCTGATGTTAAAGATTTTGCTTGTCTTCTGTTAGTTTCCACATATTGTAAATCTGGAGGCTACTCAATTCTGTGTGATAATTATCAGATTTTTCATCAACAGCATGCAGATTAGTGCTCTTTTTGAAACTGCAGCTTGACTTTTTCTCTTCCCTGCGTAAAACATTTATTTTTGTCTGCCCAACATGCCTCTTGTGTGTGACCTACTTTGTTGCATTTTCTGTATGCTTTGCCTTTAAGCCTGCATTGGTCTGGTGTATGTGAGCCCCTGCCACAATGGTAACACAACGTTTTCAGACAGGTCGGTTTCTGTTTAGACTTTGCAATTTTGTTCACGTTCCATTTCATTCCTGACTGCTGTTTCCATTGATCTCACAATCCCAACGCTCTTTTAAATGTAAGTTGTGTTTCAATTAGCAGTCATTTTTGAATGGTTTCTTGTAAAATTCCACTAACTAAACAATCTCTCAGAGCATCATTAAACATTTCAGAACTGACAATGGTCAGAAAACTTCTTCAATTCAGCCACGTATGTTGAAATAGACTCTCTTTCCTTTTGATCCTGCTTATGAAACTTTAAGCATTCTGCAATCAACAATGGTTTCAGTTCAAAATGTTCCTGCATTACTTTCATAATATCAGCAAAGTTCATTTCTGCAAGTTTAGTTCGAAGCAGTTAAACTTCAAAGTAAATGGCATGCCTTTAAACCCAATGCACGCAGCAAAATTGTTACTTGTTTCTCATTGTCTATTTTATTTGCTTCAAAATACTGTTCAGTTAGCTCAGCCAATTATTTGTTGAGCCATCAAACACGTCTATCTTTCTGATGAAGCTAGCAATTTCTGCTTTTATTTATGATTATTATCATCCGATACCCACTCTTTATGAATCTGTAAATTCTTCCATTTTCTGACTTTAAACTCAATCATGTCTTCCCTTCTGAAAAACGCACGCTGTGCTTTTTTTTAAACTTGACTGCACGTGATCTGTTTTTTACCCACTGTTCCTTGCTGCACTTCAACGGGTTGGTAGAGGCCATCTCAGGTTGGCACTGTTATGTTTAGTAACTTCAAAACATTATCCAATTCAAAGGAAGACGGGACTCTGAAATGCGAGTCTCACTTTGTGCCTTACTTTAAGTGAGGTGCATGTAGCACGTGGTGGCATAATGATGTTTGCAATTCATGTGTTTTTACCTATGACCCATAATGAATTATTTTAAAAACAATATATTTAAAATATTACATAAATACTACTGAAATATTAAATACACAACATCTGGCATTTCTGTTTTTATTTCAGGTTTCCACTTTTTTAATTGTCTGATAGACTTATAGAGTCATTTAGCATAGAAACAGGCCCTTCAGCCCAACTCATCTATGCTCACCCATATTCCAATCTAAGCTAGTCCCATTTGCCGGCGTTAGGCTTATATCACTCTAAAGTCCAGAGTCTAAACCTTTACTATCCATATACCTGTGCAAGCAACTTTTAAATGTTGCTACTGTACCTGCCTCAACTACTTCCACATACAGACCACCCCCTGGGTGAAGAAGTTGCCCCTCAGGTTTCGAGTGGTGTGGTGGCATTGGAAAGGGTCCAGAGGAAGTTCACTAGAATCATTCTGGGAATGAACGCGTTAACACACGAGCTGTGCACCTGTGCTCACTGGATTCAAGAGTGTTTGACGTCATTTCCTGTATTTAAGTGTGAGGAGAACAAAATAATTGTTACTCTGGATCTGATGCAGGAGAAAAACAGTGAAGAATAATTTGTGTTCAATTCTGGTCATCTCATTATAGGAAGGATGTGGAAGCTATGGAGAGGGTGCAGAGGAGATTTACCAGGATGTTGCCTGGTTTGGAGAACAAGTCATATGAAGCAAGGTTAACAGAGCTGGGGCTTTTCTCTTTGGAGCGTAGAAGAATGAGAGGGGACTTGATAGAGGTCTACAAGAGTATGAGAGGCATAGTTAGGGTGGATAGTCAGTACCTGTTTCCCAGGGCACCAATAGCAAACACCAGAGGGCATATGTACAAAATTAAGGGAGGGAAGTTTAGGGGAGACATCAGGGGTAAGTTTTATACACAGAGGGTTGTGAGTGCCTGGAATGACTTGCCAGGGATGGTGGTGGAGGCTATAACATTAGGGGTATTTAAGAGCCTCTTGGACAGGCACATGGATGAAAGAAAAATGGAGGTTATGGGGTACTGTGGGTTTAGTACTTTTTTTTTAAAGATTATATGGGTCAGCACAATGTGAAGGGCCTGTACTGTGCTGTAGTGTTCTATGGTTTAATACAACCATAATACTGAAAAAACACAAACTATAAATATGTACCTTAGCTTATATACATAAATTGATTGTGTGTCCATAAAGGTGACTGAGGGGAAATAATACAGCAGTGGTCGAGTTAGTGAGTGGAAGTGTTGATCAGCCTTACTGCTTGGGAAAAATAACGTTTTTGAGTCTGGTGGTCCTGGTGTGGATGCTACGTAGCCTCCTCCCTGATGGGAGTGGGGCAAACAGTCCATGAGCAGGGTGGGTGGGATCCTTCATGATGTTACTGGCCCTTTTCCAGCACCTGTCTGTCTGTGTGTGCTTCATGGCGGGTAGACAGATGCTGGTGATGCATAGGGCCATTTTGACTGCCCATTGTGGAGCCTTCCCGTCTGCCCCAGTGCAGTTACCGTACCCCACAGTGACGCAGTTTGCTAAGACGCTCTCCACTGCACAGTTGTAAAATGGCATGAGTGCTGATGTGCATAGTCCAGCTCTCTTCAGCCTCCTCAGAAAGAAGGGGCACGTGTGAGCTTTCCTGATTGTGTAGGATGTGTTCTGGGACCTTGAGAACTTGTGTGAGATTTGCACTCCCGGGAGTTTGAAACTGCTCATAGTTTCCACTGCTGTGCCGCCAATGTAAAGAAGGGTATAAAAAAAGAGTTCTCCTGAAGTTAATAATCATTTTCTTTGCCTTGTTGACATTGAGGAAGAGGTTATTTGCCTGGCACCAGGCCTCGAGCTCTTCCACATCCTCTCTGTTGGCTGTCTTATTGTTGTTGGTGATAAGCCACACCCCTGTGGTGTCATTAAGGAACGTGATATTGTGATTTGCTTGGATTAGAAGAACGAGGAGGGGATCTCATTGAAATCCATCAGATATTGAACTCAATAGCTCAGGCAGAGCAGTCGACAGCGGGCCAAGATGCTCCCCCAGGTTGGTCTGGGAGGATGTTCCATACTGAGAGTGTGGCATACCCTTTTCTCTGGCCAGGATTTGGCCCTCGCCCTCTAGGGCTGTAGTTAGAGTCCACAGGCTCTGCATTCGGAGGCTGGAGAAACTGCCTTGTGGATGTGGTCCTCCTCCCCATCTCCATTGACAATGCAGCTGAGTTAGTCATAGAAAAGGACAGCACAGAAACAGGCCCTTCAGCCCATCAAGTCCATGCCATACCATTTAAATTTACTCCTCCCATCATCCTGCACCGAGTCCATAGCCCTCTAAACCCTTACCTGCCATGTACCTATCCAAACTTCTTTTAAATGTTGAAATGGAGCTTGCATGCAGCACTGGCACAGGCAGCTCATTCCACACTCTCACAACCCTCTGACTGAAGAAGTTTCCCCTCCTGCTTTTCAACTTTCACCCTTAATTCACGGCCTCAGGTTGTCGTCTCACCCAACCTCAGTGGAAAAAGCCTGTTTGCATTTACCCTATCTATACCCTTCCTAATTTTGCATACCTCTGTCAAATCTCCCCTCAATATTCTTATGTTCCAAGGAATAAAGTTCTAACCTATTCTGTCTGTCCTCCAGTTGGGCTCATCCTTGTAAATGTTCTCTGCGGTGTAGCTCCTGTCTACCCTCTAGTGGACACTCCCTGCAAGGCAACCAGATCCATAAGTCTCTGAGACATGGAGTGAAATAGGCCATTCAGCCCATCGAGTCTGCTCTGCCATTCAATCATGGCCGATTTATTATCCCTCTCAACCCCATTTTCCAGCCTTCTCCCGATTATCTTTGACACCCTTACCAATCAAGAACCTATTAATCTCTGCTTTAAAAATGCCCAATAACTTGCCTTCCACAGCCAACTGATGGCAGTGAATTTCACAAATTCATTATCCTCTGGCTAAAGAAATTTCTCCTCATCTGTTTTAAATGGATACCCCTCTATTGTGAGGCTGTGACCTCTGGTCCTAGGCTCCCTCAGCAAAGGAAGCGTCCTCTCCATTTCCATTATGTTGAAGCCTTTCCACATTTGATAGGTTTCAATGAGCTTCCCCTTCATTCTTCCAAACTCCAGCAAGAAGCGGCCCAGTGCCATAAAATGCTCTTCATTAATTAACCCTTTCATTCCTGGAATCATTTTAGTGACCCTCCTCTGGAACCTCTCCAACGCCAGCACACCCTTTCTTAGATAATGGGGCCAAAACTGTTCAGAATACTCCAAGTGTGGTCTGACCAGTGCCCTATAAAGCCTTAGCGTCACAGGGAGAACGGACAAACTCCTTACAGACAGCGGTGGGAACTGAACTCCGCACTGCACTAGCGTTGTGCTAACCACAAAGCTACCGTGGCTCTGCCAGATCCATTAGTTAAGCAGCAAGGGACAGGCCCTTCTGCCCATCAGATCCATGCAGATCATCAAGCCCCCACTCATGCTCACATCATTTTACTCCTCCCGCATTCCCAGCAACTGGCCTCCCCACCGGATTCTCCCACCCACACACAAACTAGGGGCAATTTACTGTGGCCGGTGAACAGCCGGATCTGCATGAGTTTGAGATGTGGCAGGAACCCCACACAGGCATGGGGAGAGCGTGCAGACGTCATGCAGCTAAGCTCCCACCACCCATCAACAGCTCCCAATGGTGAGTGTCTCAGACAGCCTCTGACAACCAAGTCCAGCTCCTGGCCTTCACGTGTGGCTCAGCTGCCTGGCCTGAAGGAACCGTTTCTACTGACAGGAGAAGGGTTGAAGGCAGGTTACTGGTGCTTTGAAACCAGTCATGTGGGGCAGATGGGGCTTGTCAGCTGTGGTTGGCAGCTCATCTAGGAGAAGGAAAGCTCCGCTGTCTTGTGGCTATACCCACTCGGAGTAAATCCCAAGGAAAATTCTGGAGCTGGAGTCCCTAATGCATTTTCACGTTGAGTTCAACACTAACTGGCAACTCCTGCAATACCGCTGCTGCCAAACTGTATCAGACTCTGCCATTCCTTCGGATTCAGCAGCCGCGTGGACTGAGGAGGCTGGTATGGGCATCAGCTTGCTCTCCATATCGTAATGCCCTGGCTTGTGTTTACCTCGGCACCCATCAGTGGTTAACTGCAACGGACGACCTCAATGCCACCTGTGCCTGAGGTCAGGATCAAACCTGGGCCTTTGCAGATGAGAGGCAGCGGCACTACCAGCTGCAGCTGGGCTGGCAGAGACCGTGGGCTGAAAGGACTCTGCTGCTGTGAAGAGAAATCACATAGAGAGGATAACATGACAAGTAAAAACAACAGACAGTCAAGCATTCATTCTTTTAATATTTCTGCACAATACTTTCAACTTTCAAGATCAGTTTAAGAAAACAGAGCGGAATGGTCCTCTCTCATGGAGAGCTATATCTGAGGGCAGTTCCCTCGGGGTCCCTCTCCGACACCCACCCCACCTGCACCAAGATAAGCCTGTAGCTGGATCCCACGCATCCCTCTCCTCGATGACGAAGATCCCCCAGACGGCCACAACCAGCAGGGAGATTGTTGCCGTTTACATCTGGTCGAACATCCCTATTACAAGTTCTGAGGTTAATAAGCATAAGAGATTCTATATGCTGGAGATCCAGAGCAACACACACAAAATGCTGGAGGTACTCAGCAGCGCAGGCAGCATCTGTGGAGAGGAATTAAATAGTTGACATTTTGGCCCAAGACCCTTCATCAGGATTGGAAAGGAAGGGGGCAGAAAGTAGATTGCACTTCGTGTGTGTTGCACAAGTCTTAAAGTTTTTGTTTGGCTTTTTAATCACCTTAGGCTGTGGAAGGCACTGTAGAAATTCAGACGGTTCATCCCACAAAGGCAGTCGTTCTAATGATAAAAATACTGGAGCTGCGTGAGAAATCAGCGTAGTTTCAAAATTGACCAAATGGACAAGATAGGAACACGCCAACGACTGCCACAAAGTACTTCGACCTGGGCGAATAGACCAATGGCAGGCGTGCAACAGTGGTCACGTGATACAACCGGAGGTAGCATCCTTGTGGGTCACGTAGTGCTGGTCAGGATATTTAGTAATACTGCAAAGATGGCCATTTTTCTTATAGTAAAGGAGGTTTCCTAGAGGGTAAGGAATAGCTTTGTCTCCATGTTGTTCCCAATAAATGTCTCAACCATATAAATGGAGGGAACTTAATCTCGTCCAGTCAAAGTGGACTAACCAACCACCATCTTTAAAGACAGGGAGAACGGATTGTGCCTGCCACTCAGGACCAAGTTGAAATAATAAACACAAGAGGTTCTGCAGACTAGAAATCTTCAGCAACACACACAGTGGAGTCCGAGCCCAAACCTTCAACTGTTTATTCCTCCCTATAGAGTGGGTTGGCGAGTTGTCCTACTGTAAGGCCTGGGGAGAGTGCACGTGGAGAGGATGTTTCCTCTAGTGGGGGAAGCTCGGACCAGAGGGCACAGCCTCAGAATAGAGGGATCTCCCTTTAGGACAGAGATGAGGAGGAATTTTTTCAGCCAGAGGGTGGTGAATCTGGAATTCATTGCCACAGGCGGCTGTGGAGGCCAGGTCACTGGATGTATTTAAAGTGCAGGTTGAGTAAGTGGGTTAAGGGTTACAAGGAGGAATGTTGAGAGAAGACATTCGATATGACTGAATGACACAGCAGACATGATAGGCTGCACATTTCTAAGTTATAGTAATTTTTCATGGATTGCACTGCCCTGCCCCCACAACACAGTAAACCTGATTCTAATTCCAGAGCGTTCCCACCAGCTGCTGAAGCCTCAGCCCGACAGCTGGGGACTTCACCCAATAGCCTGATCCTGATGAAGGGGTTCAGCCCAAAATACCAGCTGGTTACTCTTTCCCACAGATGCTGCCTGACCTGCTGAGTTTCTCCAGCTTCTGCAGATTTTCTCCTGAGTCGGAGATAGCCCTCCATTGTTCTAACATCCATGTGCCTACTTAAGAGCATCTTAAATGCCCCTAATGTATCTGCCTCTACCTTCCCCCTAGCAGTGCAGCCTACGCACCTACCAGTCTCCATGTAAGAAACCGACCTCTGACTTCCCCTCTATGCTTTCCTCCAAACACCTTTAAATTATGCCCCCTCACATTAGCCATTGCCACCCCAGGGAAAAAAAAAGCACTGCCTGTCCTCTTTTAAGGCAGCGATTGATTGAAAAAGGGGTTCAAGGAATTACAGGGAGGAGCTGGTAAAAGGGTGGTTGAAGAATCAGTCATGATTGAATGGGAGAGCAGATATGATGGGCCAAATGGCCTTGTGATTTAGGTGCTATATCCTCTCCAGGCCTGACCTCCCTAGGTACACCTTGAGATTCCAGTCAGCTCTTTGAGAGACATCAGGCCTGACTAGAAAACGGCTGGGAAGGGGGGTCCCGGGAAGGACAGCGACCCTGACCCCAGGCCACAGGCTGCCTCGCTTTGCTTCAGCCTCAGGCAAGGGCCCTTTGGGCCAGCCGACATTCATAAGACCGTACAGGAGCAAGGTTGTTGTCAGGACGTGAAGGCCAGAGTTATAGGCAGAGGCTGAGTTGTTTAGGATTTTATTCCCTGCAGAGGAGATTTGACAGAGGTATACAAAGTTACGAGAGGCAGAGATAGGGTAAATGCAAGCAGGTTTTTTCCACTGAGATGAGACCTAAAGGTCAGAAGTTAAGGGTGAAAGGTGAAATATTTACAGGGAACTTATTCCCTCAGAAGCGGTGGATGAGGGCTTGATTGCAAAATTTGAGAGAAGTTGGTGTAAGTACATGAATGGGAGGGGTATGGAGGGCTGTGGGACTAGATGGGCTGAAGGGCCCATTTCTGTGACTCTGAGCTGCTCTCCCATTCGATCATGGCAGACTGGGCCCCGGAACACACCGTTCCAAACAGCCAAGGAAAGAAATGCCGCCTATTGGATAGTTCACAAAGATGAAAGCATTCAGAACAAGCTACAGACTAATTTGACATTTTAGTGTCAGCTTTACAGAGAACAAGATTATTTTTATATAAAAAAGGAAAAATATATCTCTCTCTATGTTGACCTATTGTCTGCTGTGAAGACAGACGATCTCTTGTCCCTCTAGAAGAGCTTGTTCTGCTTCTTCAACACCTTCTGCTTCCAGGCTGGTGCCTGATTAAACTTCTCCCGCGTCATATTGAAAATGTCCTCAAAGTCCTCGTCGGACAGATATTGCTGTGGAGAAAAATCCAACAGGGCTGTTACTGAGGATGGAGTGTGTTCAGAGAACAGTACAGGCCCTTCAGCCCACAATGATGTGCTGACCCTTTAACCTACTCCAATACCAATCTAATCTCTCCCACATGGCTCTGCCCTTTTCTTTTATCACTGTGCCTATCCAAGAGTCTCTTAAATGTCCGTTATGTACCTGCCTCTACCACCATCTCTGGTAGTGCAGTCCACGCACCCACCACTCTCTGTGTAAAACAACCGACATCTGACACAATACTTTCCTCCAATCACCTTAAAATTATACCCCTTCATATTAGCCATTTCCACCCCAGGAAAAGGGTGTTGGCTATCCACTCTATCAACACTACTTATCAAATCTTGTTCATCTCTATCCGGCCACCTCTCATTCTCCTTCACTCTGAAGCCCGATCTCACTCAACCTTGCCTCATCAGACATGCTCTCAGATCCAGGCAGCATCCTGGTAGATCTCCTCCGCACCCTCTCTAAGGTTTCCACAACCTTCCGATAATGAGGCGACCAGAACTGAACAACATCCTCCACATGAGATCCAGCCAGGGTTTTATGGAGTGGCCATGAATCAGGAATCATGGACCACCTACAGCCGGCGCCTGAAAGCCCTGGACCGATATCACCAAAGCTCATTATGAAAGATTTGGAGGTTCAGCGGGAAGGACAGACGCACTAACACCAGCATACCAGAGGAACACCATGTGAACAACATCTCCATCATGATAAAGCAACACCAATTCCAATGGATAGGTCGTATCACCCAGATGCATAACTCACACCCACCCCAAACAGATCCTTGACTCCCAGTTGAAGGAAAATCAGCGAGCCCTTGGTGGGGAAAGGAAACACTTCAAAGATAACATCAAAACCAGCCTGAAGAAATTCAACATCACATCTAAAAACTGGGAAGACACTACATTGTACCTGGATGAAATCTGTTCAAGTGGGAGCTGCGTTACAGGAGAATGACTTCACTGTCTCGCAGAGAACAAGCTGCAGCTGTGAAAGGAGAGACTGAACAACCGATAAACCCAGCCTCTGACCACAGTCACCACTCACTCCTGTCCACACCGCACCGGAACATGTGGATCCCGGATCAGCCTCTGACCACAGTCACCACTCACCCGTGTCCACACCGCACCGGAACATGTGGATCCCGGATCAGCCTCTGACCACAGTCACCACTCACTCCTGTCCACACCTCACCGGAATATGTGGATCCCGGATCAGCCTCCGACCACGGTCACCACTCACTCCTGTCCACACCGCAGCGGAATATGTGGATCCCGGATCAGCCTCTGACCACGGTCACCACTCACTCGTGTCCACACCGCACCGGAATATGTGGATCCCGGACCAGCCTCTGACCACAGTCACCACTCACTCGTGTCCACACCTCACCGGAATATGTGGATCCCGGACCAGCCTCTGACCACGGTCACCACTCACTCGTGTCCACACCGCACCAGAATATGTGGATCCCGGATCAGCCTCCGACCACGGTCACCACTCACCCGTGTCCACACCGCACCGGAATATGTGGATCCCGGATCAGCCTCTGACCACAGTCACCACTCACTCCTGTCCACACCGCACCGGAATATGTGGATCCCGGATCAGCCTCTGACCACGGTCACCACTCACTCGTGTCCACACCTCACCGGAATATGTGGATCCCGGATCAGCCTCCGACCACGGTCACCACTCACTCGTGTCTACACCGCACCGGAATATGTGGATCCCAGATCAGCCTCTGACCACGGTCACTACTCACTCCTGTCCACACCTCACCGGAATATGTGGATCCCGGATCAGCCTCCGACCACGGTCACCACTCACTCGTGTCCAGACCGCACCGGAATATGTGGATCCCGGATCAGCCTCTGACCACAGTCACCACTCACTCCTGTCCACACCTCACCGGAATATGTGGATCCCGGATCAGCCTCCGACCACGGTCACCACTCACTCGTGTCCAGACCGCACCGGAATATGTGGATCCCGGACCAGCCTCCGACCACAGTGACCACTCACTCGTGTCCACACCGCACCGGAATATGTGGATCCCGGATCAGCCTCTGACCACGGTCACTACTCACTCGTGTCCACACCGCACCGGAATATGTGGATCCCGGATCAGCCCCTACAGCCTCTTGAGGACCCACCAACAGAGAATCCCTTAGGAGGATATCGTACTCGACTGGAGTGATCGCACTAATACTATCACAGAGGCTCAACCTGATCTCGCAGCTCTTGAACTCAATCCCCAGCAAGCCAAGTGAATACTGGCATCAAACCAAGAGTCCACGAGTACTCAAATCCGTTCAGCGCCACAGGGCCAAACTTGAAAAGCCGGAGAGGGGCCACCCCCACCCCCCACCACGCTCTACATGATCTCACCTCCTTTTTCCCGGGATCCACCCCTTGAGGAAGCTCCTCCGGCGGGATATCTATCAGCAGTTCTCGAGGGTAACACTCCCTGCCATTGACGACGACGGGCCTGGCCAGGGGAGGGGAGTGCGAGGAGGAGGATTGGGGGGGAGTGGCGTGTACAGCGCCTGTAGACGGAGGGCTGTGGGTTGACTGGGCCCTAGGCACCTGTTGACTGAAGGAGGAGGAGGCGGGAGTCGAGGCTGGGGCATGTTTCCTGTTCAAGTCGGTATTGTGGAGATCCTGTGGGAAGACACACTGTTATAGGGCAGTCAAGCAGAAAAAATAAAAATGACTTTTACTAAGTTATAAAGAGAGGCAAAGCCTTTCCCATCACACAAAACAAAAAAAAATGCAAATGCTGGAATTCTGAAATAAAATCTGATCAAGAGATAGAGAGAGGGAGGGAGGGGGAGAGAGAGGGAGGGAGGGGAGAGAGAGGGAGGGGGAGAGAGGGGGGAGAGAGAGAAGAGGGAGGGGAGAGAGAGAAGAGGGAGGGGGAGAGAGAGAGAAGAGGGAGGGGGAGAGAGAGAGAAGGGAGGGAGGGAAGAGGGAGGGGAGGGAGGGAGTGAGAGAGGGAGGGAGAGAGGGAGGGAGAGAGGGGGAGAGAGGGAGGGAGAGAGAGATGGAGGGAGGGAGAGAGGGAGGAAGAGAGAGAGAGGGAGGGAGGGGGAGAGAGATGGGGGAGAGGTCAGGCAACAAATGTGGAGTTTAATATCTCAGGTGTCCTTTTTTATCTTTATTGTCTTAAATTTTGATGAAGAGCCTCGGACCTGAAATATTATCCATTTCTCTCCCCACAGGTGCTACGTGACCTGAAGCATATATCTGGAATTTTCTCAGTTTATTTCAGCTGCCAAGTATCTCTGCTGCAGGAGAACTTTCATTGTCAGGCCATCTCTCTGTCTTTTCCCGCCCCACCCTCATCTTTCTCTCAATTTTTCTCTCCCTCTTCCCTCTTACATTTTCTTTCTCTCTCTGCTCTCTCTCCACACCCCCTCCCTCTCCCCCCTGTCCACCCCTCTCTTTCTCTCTGAGCCCCCGATTTCGACGCAAGGCAAGCTTTTCACTGTATCGTGGTACATGTGATGATGATAATCTGATACCAACACCCTGGCACTCACCACGGAGATCTGTGTGATGGCTGAAACATCGCCAAGGTTACCCCGCATCCTGTCGTAGCTGCTTCCACCGCCGGCCTGTTGGAGGTGGCAGAGGGGTAGGGTGTGGTGACAAAAGAGGCAAGCTTCATCTCTGCATGCACACTGAACTCTCCTGTCTCTCGACCCTCCCCACCTTCAATGGGGCAGACTGCACTTGGAGCATTGTGAGCACAGTTGTGCCCCTTAACAGGGAAAAAATTTGCTGGCAATGGACAGGATTCAGAGGGGGTTCGCGAGAACCATCCCGGGAATGAAAGGGTTAACCCTTTCATTCCCAGAAGAATGGTGATGAGGACAGATCTGGCCCAGAACTAAAAGCACAAGAGAGGGCTGAGTCAGATATGCACAGAGCTGTTGCAAACTGAGACGTGATCCTGAAAGGCTGGTGTGAAAGAACGGGAATTTCCACTGGGGGCCGGAGGAATGATGAGATGTTTTTTTTTTACAGGACTATTGGGAAAAGTGGCTGCCGAGGGGAGATACGTCACCAAAGAAGGCGGGAGGCACTCCTTCAATCTGCTGGCTTGCCAGCCACCCTTGGGCATCGGTTTAGCCTCCCCCACCACGGGAGCAGGTGGTGGACGGTCGTACGAGCAGCCGGTGCAGATCACAAGTCCTGGTTATGCGACCACTGACCCCAGGCAGACCATCTCTGAAGAGAATTGATCATGACTGGGGTCACCCGTCTTGTAAAGACACTGCCCAGAAAAATGGCAAACCACTTCTGTAGAAAGAGTTGCCAAGAACAATCACGGTGATGTAGACCATGATTGTCCAGGCCATACGGCACAGCACATAATGATGAGGACCGGGAAGGAGCGAGCGGACCGGCAGGGGATTTTTTCAACAATCTGTTCTGAAAGGACGTCTCTGCACGCTGAGGCTGTGGTCACATCGTTTGTAACCCAGAGGACTTCATGAATTGCTGAAAGACACTGGTGTTCAAAGAGTGGAGGTCAGCAAGCCCGTACTTACGGCCCACTTGTGTGTGTCCCAGGCGTTGAACCACCCGGTGAAGGTCACGGGCTCAGCTCCCTGCTTCACCTGGACAATGAGTGTGTGTGGGTCGCGCCCCGACGGGTGTGACTGGAGGTACTCCCTCGCCGAGGTGATGGACTCCTGCTTCTCATAGTCGTTGGCTGACCGTCCTATCCACAGGAATATCTGTGAACCAAAACATGGAGGGCCTGAGTTACAGGGACTGATTAGACACGCGAGGAGGTTATTACCTGGGGCATAGAGATCAAAAGTGTTGGATCCAACTGTTTATTTCTTAGATTAGGCTGCTTAATTGTAATTTTCATTGCAGTTTAACAATTAAATATCTGCTTATATCTTAGGGTACTGTCTAAAAGTATTAGGCACATACGTACCGCTAGGGTGCACAGTCCTTTATTTGTCAATGTGGAATGGAGAGCGAGTTAGTAAATCTGGTGGGAACAAAGGACGTTGGGAATGGCGAGGGTGGAGTGCTGCGGGAGGGGTGTGGGACAGGTGGCAGAGAAGGAGAGCCAGGGGCAGGTGGTGGGGGTTGCGTAGACACACCCAGCCCTGAGATACCAGGCGTGGTCATTTGATCCCAAACAATTGGTTTATTGATCGTTACAGAATGTCTCTCTGGTGCTTCCCGCTCCCTCCACTCTCCCTTCCCCTTTTCCCAACCATGATTCCCCTCTCCCTGCCCCCTTCACACTCTCAGTCCACAATAGAGACCCATATCAGAATCAGGTTTGTCATCACTCACAGATATCATGAAATTTGTTTTTTTTTGCAGCAGACACAGTACAGTACAAAACATAAAATTACTACAGTACTGTGCAAAAGTCTTAGACACCCTAGCTCTATATATGTGCCTAAGACTTTTGGGCAGTAATGTACATAATCACTTTATACGAGTAATTGCTTAGTATGCTTCCTAGTGCTAACAGTATGTACAAACCCCATTTCCAGAAAAGTTGGGATATTTTCCAAAATGCAATAAAAAGAAAAATCTGTGATATGTTAATTCATGTGAACCTTTATTTAACTGACCAAAGTACAAAGAAAAGATTTTCTATAGTTTTACGGACCAACTTAATTGTATTTTGTAAATATATACAAACTTAGAATTTAATGGCTGCAAAACACGCAACAAAAGTTGGGACAGATTTAAATAAGATTGAAAAGTGCACAGAATATTCAAGTAACACCAGTTTGGAAGACTCCACATTAAGCAGGCTAATTGGTAGCAGGTGAGGTATCATGACTGGGTAGTGTCCATCAAAGGCTCAGTCTTTGCAAGCAAGGATAGGTCATGACTCACCCCTTTGTGCCAAAATTCATGAGAGAATTGTTAGTCAGTTCAAAAGGAACATTTCCGAATGCAAGATTGCAGAGAATTTAGGTCTTTCAACATCTACAGTACATAATATTGTGAAAAGATTCAGAGAATTCAGAGACATCTCAATGTGTGAAGGGCAAGGTCAGAAACCACTGCTGAATGTGCGTGATCTTCGAGCCCTCAGGCGGCACCGCCTAAGAAACCGTCGTGCTACTGTGACAATTATAGCCACCTGGGCTCGGGAGTACTTCGGAAAACCATTGTCACTTAACACAGTCCGTCGCTGCATCCAGAAATGCAACTTGAAACTGTATTACGCAAGGAGGAAGCCATACATCAACTCTATGCAGAAACGCCGGCGAGTTCTCTGGGCCCAAGCTCATCTCAGATGGACCGAAAGACTGTGGAACCGTGTGCTGTGGTCGGATGAGTCCACATTTCAGCTAGTTTTCGGAAAAAACGGGCGTCGAGTTCTCCATGCCAAAGATGAAAACGACCATCCTGATTGTTGTCAGCAAAAGGTGCAAAAGCCAGCATCTGTGATGGTATGGGGGTGCATCAGTGCCCACGGCATGGGTGAGTTGCATGTATGTGAAGGTACCATTGATTCTGAGGCGATATTAGGATTTTAGAGAGACATCTGTTGCCATCAAGGTGACGTCTCTTCCCGGGACGTCCATGCCTATTTCAGCAGGACAATCCCAGACCACATTCTGCACGGGCTATAACAGTGTGGCTTTGTAGGCACAGAGTGCGTGTTCTTAACTGGCCTGCTGCCAGTCCAGATCTATCTCCTATTGAAAATGTATGGCGCATCATGAAGAGGAGAATCAGACAACGGAGATCACGGACTGTTGAGCAGCTGAAGTCTTATATCAAGCAAGAATGGACAAAATTTCCAATTGCAAATCTACTACAATTAGTATCCTCAGTTCCAAAACGAATTAAAAAGTGTTATTAAAAGGAAAGGTGATGTAACACAATGGTAAACATGCCTCTGTCCCAACTTTTGTTGAGTGTGTTGCAGCCATCAAATTCTAAATTTGTGTATATTTACAAAATACAATTAAGTTGGTCAGTAAAACTATTGAAAATCTTTTCTTTGTACTTTTGTCAGTTAAATAAAGGTTCACGTGAATTAACATATCACAGATTTTTGTTTTCATTGCATTTTGGAAAATATCCCAACTTTTTTGGAAATGGGGTTTGTATATGCAAGTTAATTAATTAATTGAGATACAGAGCAGTACAGGCCCTTTGAGCTGCACCGGACAGCAATCTACCAATTTAAAGCTAGCCTAGTCACAGGACAATTTACAACAACCTATTAACTGACCAATTGATGTGTTTTTGGACTGTGGGAAGCAAAGCAAAGCACCCAGAGAAAACCTATGCAGTTCGTAGGCAGAACGTACAAACTGCTCATAGACAGCAGTGAGAATTGAACCCGGGTCACTGTTACTGTAAAGCGCTGTGCCAACCACTACACTACCGTGCCATTTAATACGCTCCTAGAGGTTATATAAAGTATAATTCTGGGAAATGCTTGCATCTTCATTGTACTGCCTTATTTGATAGTGGCTTTCTAATTGGCTAACTCTTACCTGTAAATTTGAATGGAGTTCTCCTTATCTATGAAAAACAATGACCAGCCTTTTGAGTCTGTCTCTGCTTAGTAGATCTCTATCATTGTTCATTTCAATTTCTCTTTGTTCTACCAACATTTAATGAAATGATTGTGAAGCAACAAGTTTTGTGCTTCTTTCCTGACTTCTAAAAGAACTTCGGATTAACATCCAACAAGAGATAATCTTGCAGTGGAATATATCTCTTAGAGAGGGAACAGGCTGTGCAGACTGCCGTCAGTGAACACTGAACAGAACTGAACTGAGTGCTCCCAGGACTCCGCAGTTTGACGTTTGAAATTCACTGGGTTATTTGTTCTTGATGTTTTCTCTGAGTGCTTTCCATGCTGTTTCTTTGTTTCGAGGCGGGTCAGCACTTGCACCAGCTGGGCTGCACAGTCTTTCAGAACCCGACTACGGGGACCCACAGCTTTGCGAGGGTCGACTCCAGCCTGGGTCTTCCTCACCTCAGCTTCAGCCGGACGGAGGGTCTGCTCCCCTGGGGGTGCCTTCCTCACCCACTCTGTGTTCTGCGCATCAGACTGGGTGTAGAAGACATCCAGCCTCTCAGGGAGTAAATCATCCTGGTCACAACACGCAGGGTAGACCTGTGGTCTGTAATCCTCTGAATTCCCTGCCACGTGTGCCTCGGGTCCCTGGTATCAGAGAAGTGGCTGTAAATTCTCTGAGGCTACATCCACCCTACGTCGGATAAATCCGTAACCCAAGCCTTTTCTCTTCGTTTTTACTAAAACGTCCACACTAAAATGGCGTTTTCGTCCCCCGAAACTGCAGCTTTTCAGAATCGCTTTCCAGGCTGGATACTTTTGCAAACGCTGCTCAGACAGATCAGTGTGGACGGGGTAACCGGAGACTTCTGAAAACGCTGTCAGACGGCAGCGTGCTATTTCATTGTTTTCTTGAACACAACCTAACAATTCCAGAACAGACGGCAACGAGACTGAAGCCAGAAGAGTTAGAAATACTTTGACCCATAACTTACTGAATAAATAAGTATACTCACTTTGCCGTTTTCTGTCCTTGCTCATATGAAGGTGATTTACCTATTTATGCAAATACTTCTCTGACAATAGATGTGTAACAGCCTAATGTAACATTGTATGGAAATACAAGATAACACTGATGCAGACATGTTTTACACATTTAACAAGGGGCTTTATTAATGCAACAGAGTTAGTCAGTTTTTCGATGTTCGTCATCAGCTGGGTCAATCTGTCCGTGAACTCCCCATCGGTTGCCGCCGTACACTCCAGTATTTGTTTTCTTTTAGTTTTAAATCCTTCTGCGCAAGAGCCAACAGCTGTCCATCGTTTTAAGTTTTTCTAGTCTGTAACTACACAAATGCGCACTTTCACGGCGAGATTCGACACTAAGCATGTCGCTTGTTTTCAGTAGATGCGTCCTGCACATGCGCAGGAGGAGGAGATTCACCGAAATCTCCGTTTCAGTGTGAACAGAGATTTTTCAAAAACGCATAGTGTGGACGCCTATCCGGTCTCGCGGGGCTGTAGCCTGAGAATCCTCCTAGTTTGCCTTCTTGTTGGCACAGTTCTTGCTTCCCTGAGAGCTGCCACATCTCCCGATCGAAAGTCCTCATCGGGATCCTCCAAGCGTGCACGGGCCTCTGCAGTAAGCCACGGCTTCTGATTTGCCCTCACATGGACGTTTCCATATTCGTCACTGATCGCTGTCGAGAAATAAGCAGGAAGCCAATTCCAAACTGTTCTGCTCACTGCGATTTCCAGCATTCAGACTTGGAGCTGCAGAAACGGCCAGCAGGCTAACAGAGGGAAGAAGCACCTTAAAACCTCCTTTGGTGGAGACATATCTCCACCCCCACCCAGCAGGACAACTTACAATGACCAATTAACATCTTTAGACTGTGGGAGGAAACCGGCGCACCCGTCCCATGGGGAGGACGTACAGACACCTGACAGAACTCTGACGCTCAGAGCAATAACCGCATCGTGCCAACCGCTACGGTACCGTGGCACCCCAACATACCAACTGTCTATTCTATCCATGCTTCTCATCACTTCGTAAAGTTCTATCGTATTTTCCCTCTGGAGAAAACAATTCAATTTTATCCGATATCTCTTCATAGCAGCTGCCCTTTGGCCAGTAAATCTCTCCAAAGGCTCCTCACCCTTCCAATAAAGTGGCAACGAGAAAGGAAGGTCTACAGAGACGTGGAGCAAACGCAAGCAAATGGGGCTAGGTTGATGGGCATCTTGGATCAGATGGGCTGAAGAGCCTGGTGACTCAATGACTCTATCAGAGCCAGACCAGGTGGATGGGCTGGGTGGTCTCCTCTCTCGGAGCACATCAGAGGGTCCAGAATTGGAGGCAGTGCAATTAGCAGAAGCTCTGTACAAGGTAGGCCAATGAGTAGAGGCCCTGTACGTGACAAGCCAATTAGCAGAGGTTCTGCATAGGGTCAACCAATCAGCTGAGAGCAGACCCGTCAACTGCAGTACTGCTCAGGGGAAGCCAATCAGCTCTGTTCCTGTTCAGGACAAGGCCATCACCTGAAGCCACAATTGGCTTAGGATCTACTCAGGGTAGCCAATCATCTGAGACCCTGCACAGGGAAGACCAATTGGCTGATGTCCTGTTCCGGATGAGCCAATCATCTGAGGCCTCACCACAGGCTGGTCTAATCGGCAGAGGGTCTGCTCTGGAACAGCGACGTTCTCACCTCTTCCCATGTGTCCAGCAACATGATATCATCTTCATCCAGGTCTTCCTGGGTGAAGTCGTAAACCTCCGTCATGATGAATCTTCCTGTCTGATTCGAGCATTCGAAGAGCCGTGGATCATATTCAACGTCCTCCTCCTGAAACCTGGAGATCACAGAATCAACGGGTTACCAACAGGGTACCAGAGAGGAGGAGAGAGAGAGAGGGAGTAGGAGAGAAATGGGGCGAGAGAGGGGACAAGAGGGAGGGAGAGGGGGAGTAGGAGAGAAATGGAGAGAGAGAGGGGATGAGGGAGGGAGAGGGGGAGAGAAAAGAGGAGAAAGAGGTTCGAGAAAGGGGGAGGGAGATGGGGAGGGGACAGAGAGAGGGAAGGGGAGGAGGAGGAAGTGTGGAGAGGGGGGAAAGAGAGACGGGGTGAGAGAGAGAGAGGTAGATGTGGGAGGGGGAGGAAGGGGGAGGGGGGAGGATAAGTTTGAGAGAGAGGGACCATAAGATATAGGAACATAATTAGGCTATTTGGCCCATCAGTTCCTCTCCACCATTTGATTATGACTGATTCATTTTCTCCCCATCACCCTCAATCCTCTTATATTTCCAGTGTGTGTGTGTGTCTGTGTGTGTGTGAGAGTGTGTGTGTGGTGAGTGTGTGTGTGTGTGTGTGTGTGTGGTGAGTGTGTGAGTGTGTCTGTGTGTGTGTGTGTGAGTGGTGAGTGTGTGAGTGTGTCTGTGTGTGTGTGAGAGTGTGTGTGTGGTGAGTGTGTGTGTGTGTGTGTGTGTGGTGAGTGTGTGAGTGTGTCTGTGTGTGTGTGTGTGTGTGTGTGTGTGTGTGTGTAGTGTGTGTGTGTGGTGAGTGTGTGAGTGTGTCTGTGTGTGTGTGTGTGTGTGTGTAGTGTGTGTGGTGAGTGTGTGAGTGTGTCTGTGTGTGTGTGTGTGTGTAGTGTGTGTGTGTGGTGAGTGAGTGAGTGTGTGTGTGTGTAGTGTGTGTGTGTGGTGAGTGTGTGAGTGTGTCTGTGTGTGTGTGGTGAGTGAGTGAGTGTGTGTGTGTGTAGTGTGGTGAGTGAGTGAGTGTGTGTGTGTGTAGTGTGTGTGTGTGGTGAGTGTGTGAGTGTGTCTGTGTGTGTGTGGTGAGTGAGTGAGTGTGTGTGTGTGTAGTGTGTGTGTGTGGTGAGTGTGTGAGTGTGTCTGTGTGTGTGTGGTGAGTGAGTGAGTGTGTGTGTGTAGTGTGTGTGTGTGGTGAGTGTGTGAGTGTGTCTGTGTGTGTGTGGTGAGTGAGTGTGTGTGTGTGTGTAGTGTGTGGTGAGTGAGTGAGTGTGTGGTGAGTGAGTGAGTGCATGGTGAGTGAGTGAGTGTGTGTGTGTGTGTGTGGTGAGTGAGTGAGTGTGTGTGTGTGTGTGGTGAGTGAGTGAGTGTGTGTGTGTGTGTGTGGTGAGTGAGTGAGTGAGTGTGTGTGTGTGTGTGTGTGGTGAGTGAGTGTGTGTGTGTGTGTGTGGTGAGTGAGTGAGTGAGTGAGTGTGTGTGTGTGTAGTGTGTGTGTGTGGTGAGTGTGTGAGTGTGTCTGTGTGTGTGTGGTGAGTGAGTGAGTGTGTGTGTGTAGTGTGTGTGTGTGGTGAGTGTGTGAGTGTGTCTGTGTGTGTGTGGTGAGTGTGTGAGTGTGTCTGTGTGTGTGTGGTGAGTGAGTGAGTGTGTGTGTGTGTAGTGTGTGTGTGTGGTGAGTGTGTGAGTGTGTCTGTGTGTGTGTGGTGAGTGAGTGAGTGTGTGTGTGTAGTGTGTGTGTGTGGTGAGTGTGTGAGTGTGTCTGTGTGTGTGTGGTGAGTGAGTGTGTGTGTGTGTAGTGTGTGGTGAGTGAGTGAGTGTGTGGTGAGTGAGTGAGTGTGTGTGTGTGTGTGTGGTGAGTGAGTGAGTGTGTGTGTGTGTGTGGTGAGTGAGTGAGTGTGTGTGTGTGTGTGTGGTGAGTGAGTGAGTGAGTGTGTGTGTGTGTGTGTGTGGTGAGTGAGTGTGTGTGTGTGTGTGTGGTGAGTGAGTGAGTGAGTGAGTGTGTGTGTGTGTAGTGTGGTGAGTGAGTGTGTGTGTGTGTCTGTGTGTGTGTGGTGAGTGAGTGTGTGTGTGTGTCTGTGTGTGGTGAGTGAGTGAGTGAGTGTGTGTGTGTGTGTGGTGAGTGAGTGAGTGAGTGAGTGTGTGTGTGTGTGGTGAGTGAGTGAGTGAGTGTGTGTGTGTGTGTGGTGAGTGAGTGAGTGAGTGAGTGTGTGTGTGTGTGTGGTGAGTGAGTGAGTGAGTGAGTGAGTGTGTGTGTGTGTGTGTGGTGAGTGAGTGAGTGAGTGTGTGTGTGTGTGTGGTGAGTGAGTGAGTGAGTGAGTGAGTGTGTGTGTGTGTGGTGAGTGAGTGAGTGAGTGTGTGTGTGTGTGTGGTGAGTGAGTGAGTGCATGGTGAGTGAGTGAGTGTGTCTGTGTGTGTGTGTGTGTAGTGTGGTGAGTGAGTGAGTGTGTGTGTCTGTGTGTGTGTGGTGAGTGTGTGTGTGTGTCTGTGTGTGTGTGGTGAGTGAGTGAGTGTGAGTGTGTGTGTGTGGTGAGTGAGTGAGTGCATGGTGAGTGAGTGAGTGTGAGTGTGTGTGTGTGGTGAGTGAGTGAGTGCATGGTGAGTGAGTGAGTGTGTGTGTGTGTAGTGTGGTGAGTGAGTGTGTGTGTGTGTCTGTGTGTGTGTGGTGAGTGAGTGTGTGTGTGTGTCTGTGTGTGTGTGGTGAGTGAGTGAGTGAGTGTGTGTGTGTGTAGTGTGGTGAGTGAGTGAGTGCATGGTGAGTGAGTGTGTGTGTGTGTGTGTGTGTGTGTGTGTGTGTGTGTCTGTGTGTGTGTGGTGAGTGAGTGTGTGTGTCTGTGTGTGTGTGGTGAGTGTGTGTGTGTGTCTGTGTGTGTGTGGTGAGTGAGTGTGTGTGTCTGTGTGTGTGTGGTGAGTGAGTGAGTGAGTGTGTGTGTGTGTAGTGTGTGTGTGGTGAGTGTGTGTGTGTGTCTGTGTGTGTGTGGTGAGTGAGTGAGTGTGTCTGTGTGTGTGTAGTGTGTGTGTGGTGAGTGTGTGTGAGAGAGAGGGAGAGGGGAGAGGGGAGAGAGAGAGAGATACACTGGGGTCTAATGCTGCAGAGGATGAACAGTGATTGCCCACACTCCAACCTTACCGTTTGTCACTGGCATACGGTGCTTTCCCGCCCAGCATGGCCCAGAAATCTGTCGGCTCCTGTCCCTCCAGAACCGTCTGCTTCTCCCGCTTGGACAGGGTGTTGGCCACAGACTTCGCCATCTCTCGCTCATCACCACTGCATCCCTGCAGAAAAGGGAAGACCCAGCCCATGAAAAGGGGCGCAAAGCCCCCAGATCTCCTCTGTGAACGATCTGCTGCCTGTGTCTCAGAACATTGTCTGACAGAAGATGCAAAACGCTGAAAACACGATTCACAAGGCTCAAAGACAGCTCTTCCCTGCTGCTATCAGGCCTCAAATACACTAAAATATCAACTTTGTTCTCGCAATCTAAAGATCAGCTTTGTTTGTTGTACGTACATCAAAACATAGAGTGAAATGTGTGTCAAAGTGTGCTGGGGTCAGTCTGCAAGTGTCACCACGCCTCTGGTACCAACATAGCATGTTCTCGACTCACTAACCCTAACCTGTATATGAGAGAGGAAACCGGGGAACCAGAGAGAACATACGGACAGGGAATTGAACCCTGATCTGACAGCTGACTGCTGTAAAAAGTTGTACCAACTGCTACACCACTGTGCTAACTGGGTCCTAATGCCCTTCCCTTGGACAACATCGGTGGCGTGGAGAGGGGAGACTTGCTGGTCTTCCATTTAAAACAAAACCCTGCCCAGGGCTGAAAACTTTCCAAGGTGCAAATCCATGGTCTATCGAGACTAACGGATGCCTATACACTACATGCTGGTATTTACACATTATTCCATATCTGTACTTTAACCTAATTTAACCAATTATTCTTTATAATTGTTGAATGTTGTTTTTTTTTTGTCACATGTTGTGCCCTGACCACCGCAGCAAATTCCTCACAATTTAAAGGTATCTGGTGAATCAGGTTGTAAACACTAGAGGTGCTGCAGATTCTGGAAATCCATAGTTACACACACAAAACATTGGAGGAACCAGGCAAAGTTTGGTGCCAAGACTTTGGTTCATATTAGCACCAATGACATAAGTAGACAAGGTGAGGAGGTCCAGGAGAGAGATTTTAGGGAGCTAGGTAGAAAGCTGAAAAACGGTATCTCCAAGGTAGACTGCTGCCTGTGCCACTTGCCAGTAAGGGTAAGAATAGGATGATGTGTCAGGTGAATGTGTGGCTGAGGAACTGGTGCAGGGGGCAGGGATTTAGACTTATAGATCATTGGGATCTCTTCTGGGGAAAGTATGACCGAAACAAAAGGAACATGTCACACCTGAATCAGAGGGTGTCCAATATCCTTGCGGGCAGGTCAAGTAGAGTTGTTCAGGTGGGTTTGAACTAATTTGGCAGGGGGATAGAAACTGGAGTGGTAGTGCTGAAGATGAGGTAGTTGGATTACAAGTAAATGCAGCGTGTAGTGAGACTGCTAGCTAGCAAGGAGAGCTAATGATAGGGCAAGATTGCAGTCGACAGGATGAGTTACATTGCAAAACATAGAAATAGAAACACAGAAAACCTACAGTGCAATACAGGCCCTTTGGCCCACAAAGTTGTCCTTACCTTAGAAATTACCGAGGGTTACCCATAGCCCTCTATTTTTCTAAGCTCCATGTACCTATCCAAGAGTCTCTTAAAAGACCCTATCATTTCCACCTCCACCACCGTTCCCGGCAGCCCATTCCACGCACTCACCCCTCTCTGCGTAAAAAACTTACCCCTGACATCTCCTCTGCACCTACTCCCCAGCACCTTAAACCTGTGTCCTCTTGTGTTAGTAGAAAGTGGACAAAATTGAAAAGGGTGAATGCAGGTCTGAAGGTGTTGTATTTAAGGTCAATGGTCATGTAGCACAATTATATATAGGCAGGTATGATGTTGCAGGCATCACTGAATCATGGCTGAAAGAAGATTATAGCTGGAAGCTTAATGTCCAAGGATTCATGTTGTATTGAAAGGACGGGCAGTAAAGCAAAGAGGGCAGCGTAGCTCTGTTGATAAAAAAATGAAATAAAATCATTAGAAAGAGGTGACAGAAGCTGGGAAGGTGTTCAATCATTGTGGGTAGAACTAAAGAACTGCAAGGGTAAACAGACCTTTATGGGTTATAGACAGACCCCCAAACATTAGTAACATTAAATTACAATGGGAAATGGAAAATGCATGCCAAAAGGGCAATGGGAAAATCAGGCTAGTGCAGGTTCCCAAGAGGGGAAAATTCTACAATGCATATGAGATGGCTTCTTAGAGCAGCAAGTGGTTGAGTGCATAAGGAAATCAACTATTGTGGAATGGGTATTGTGCAATGAACCAGAATTGATTAGAGAGCTTAAGGTAAAGGAACCCTTAGGGCAAGTGACCAAAATGCGATTTGAATTGAGAAGGAGAAGCTGAAATCAGATGTATCAGTATTATAGTGGGGTGAATAGAATCACAGAGGCATGAGAGTGGATCGGCCAGAATTGATTGGAAGGGAACACTGGCAGGGATGATGGCAGAGCCGCGATGGCTGGAATTTCTGGAAGCAATTTGGAAGGCGCAGGATATATACATCCTAAAGAGGACAAAGTATGCTAAAGGAAAGATGACACAACCATGGCTAACAAGGGAAATCAAACCCAACATAAGAGCCAAAGAGAGGGCATACAATGGAGCAAAATTAATGGTAAATTAGAGGATTAACAATCTTTCAAAAACCAACAGAAGGCAACTAAAGAAGTCATTAAGAAAGTAAAGATGGAATACAAGCTAGCCAATAGCATTAAAGAGGATACCAGAAGTTTCTTCAGATACATAAAGTGTAAAAGAGAGCATATCAAACGGCTGGAAAACAATGCTGGAGAGGTCAATGGGGACAAGGAAATAGGGGGCAAACTGAATAAGTATTTAGTATCAGTCTTCCCCGTGGAAGATACTAACAGCATGCTGGAAGTTCGAAAGTGTCAGAGCATGAAGTGTGGGAAGTTCCCATTACTAGAAAGAAGGTTCTTGGGAAGATGAAAGTTCTGAAGGTAGGTAAGTCATCTGGACTGGATGGTGTACACCCCAGGGTTCTGAAAGAGGTGGCTGGAGATTGTGGAAGTATTAGAATCAAGATCGTTCAAGAATCAATTGATCCTGGCACAGTTGAGGAGGAATGGGAAATTGCAAATGTCATACCACTCTTCCAGAAGGGAGAGGGGCAGGAGAAACAAAAGTACAGGCCAGTTGGTCTGATCTCAGTGGTCAGGAAGATGTTAGAGATGATTGTTAACGATGTGGTTTCGGATTACTTGGAGGCTCATGATAAAATAGCCAAAGTCAGCATGGTTTCCTCAAGGGAAATTCTTGCCTGACAAATCTGTTGAAATTCTTTGAAGAAGTATGTGGTGAACTATGTGCCTGTCTGGACACGCCCCCGGCCGACTGCTCCTGTGGCTCCTCCCACAGGCCCCTGTATAAAGGCAATCGAGGTCTGATCCTCTGCCTCATTCTCCAGGATGTAGTATGATGGTCACTCACTGCTGGTTCCTTCTTCAGTCAATAAAAGCCGATATCTCGCCTTTACATCTCAGAGTGAGTTATTGATGGTGCATCAATTTTATTGACTGAAAGTTTTAAAACATGGAAACCGTTTTACGTCCAGAAAGGTTGGATTTGGACCCTCAAGACCCTGAAGCAGCTCTTGCTTTTGAACACTGGCTTGCCTGCTTCCAATCATACTTGGCGGAGCTTCGTGCGACTGACCCTGCCGTTATGTACAGAATTCTCCTCTCGAAGGTCACCCCAAAAGTTTATTCCATTATCCGGGACCTGCCGACCTACGAAGGGGCACTGGGAGCCCTCAAAAGACAGTACCTGCAGCCGGTGAACACCGTCTACGCAAGACATCGTTTAGCTACCTGGCGACAGCGGCCTGGAGAATCGAGCGCCGAGTTTCTCCGAGCACTACAGACACTCGTCCGAGCTTGTGACTGCAAGACGCTCATGGCAGAACAGCATGCAGAGCTGCTGGTGCGAGACGCCTTTGTGACGGGACTGAGGTCAGTGTACATGCGCCAGCGGCTGCTGGAACACTCCGATCTTACCTTACGCTCAGCGATCGAGACGGCCAACGCTCTGGAAGCTGTGCTGAACTACACCAATGCTGTCCAGTCGCGTGATTCCCCGCCGGTTCCGTGGATGCCTCAGACCCCGCCACCGCCTGCTCCCGCAAGCGAAATCGCCGCTGCCAGTCGCGATTCCACGAGCTCCCCGAACCTGACCACGGCGGTGGCCTATCAGAAGCCTGTGCTTTGTTATTTCTGTGGCCACAAAAAGCACTCTTGAAAACGCTGTCCAGCACGAGAAACGACCTGCTCCAGCTGCGGAAAGCGGGGCCATTTTGCCAAGGTCTGTAAGTCTAAACTGCGAGCATAGTGCAGCGCTGCAGGTGAGACGTGGGGGCCGCCATCTTGCATGCCCGGATGTGGGCGGCCATCTTTATCGGCATCAGCACGCCCCGCCCCCGACCATCCGATGCTTACCGGGTACCCCGGATGTGGGCGGCCATCTTTGTCGGCATCAGCATGCCCCGCCCCCGACCATCCGATGCTTACCGGGTACCCCGGATGTGGGCGGCCATCTTTGTCGGCGTCAGCATGTCCCACCCCGACCCTCCGATGCTTACCGGGTACCCCGGATGCGAGCGGCCATCTTTGTCGGTGTCAGCATGCCCCGCCCCGATCCTCGGATGCTTACCGGGTACCCCGGATGTGGGCGGCCATCTTTGTCGGCGTCAGCATGCCCCGCCCCGACCCTCCGATGCTTACCGGGTACCCCGGATGCGAGCGGCCATCTTTGTCGGTGTCAGCACGCCCCGCCCCCGACCCTCCGATGCTTACCGGGTACCCCGGATGTGGACGGCCATCTTTGTCGACGTCAGCACGCCCCGCCCCCGACCCTCCGATGCTTACCGGGTACCCCGGATGTGGACGGCCATCTTTGTCGACGTCAGCACGCCCCACCCCCGACCCTCCGATGCTTACCGGGTACCCCGACGGTGATTCAACTCTGGCCACTGTAACCCTCGACCAAAGCGCCCCACACCAGCTTGCAAGGTCCATGATGGACATCCTGGTGGAGGGGCACAGGACTAGATGCCTGTTTGACACGGGCAGCACTAAGAGTTTCATTCACCCGGACAAAGTGCAACGCTGCGGACTCGCAACGCGGCCAGTAAGTCAGAAGATCCATTTGGTTTCTGGGTCGCAGTCCACAGACATCCGGGCGGGTTGTGTAGCGACATTGGTGGTGCAAGGCACAGAATATCGGAACTTTGCGCTACTGGTCATGCCTAATCTGTGCGCACCTGTGCTATTGGGGCTGGACTTCCAGAGCCATCTCGAAAGTGTGACTATGGTGTACGACGGGCCCCTCCCACCACTCACTGTCCGGAATCCTCAGTTTTGTGGGACTTCTTCACATACCCCGCTACTGACCACACACACACACGGGCACACACGTCCCATCCAGAACCAGGCCGACAGCTGCGCTACCGACACCACTTGCAGTCTCTCCACTCTCAAGATCCCTCCCCCACCGCTGTTCGCCAACCTGACCCCCGACTGTAAACCTGTGGCAACTAAAAGCAGGAGGTACAGTGCGGGGGACAGGGCCTTCATTCAGTCAGAGGTGCAGCGGCTGCTCAGGGAGGGGATCATTGAGCCAAGGACAAGCCCTTGGAGGGCCCAGGTGGTCGGATGGTGGCCCCCCCCCTCCCGAACTCCTATTCTCTTTTCCCAGGAAGTCTGTCACTCTACCAGTTTGGCTGATGTCCCTGGGGCCAGTGCTGCTCCGGAAACATGTGAGGAGCAATAAATACTCCCCGCTGGTCGAGAGGGTTCACCTTCTGCATGCGAACCCCCAGTATGCTTACGTGGTCTTACCTGATGGGCGGGAGGACACGGTCTCCATCCGCGACCTG
The DNA here is from genome assembly GCF_030144855.1 of Hypanus sabinus. Taxonomy (NCBI): domain Eukaryota; kingdom Metazoa; phylum Chordata; class Chondrichthyes; order Myliobatiformes; family Dasyatidae; genus Hypanus; species Hypanus sabinus. The sequence continues at coordinate 11,682,596 of NC_082711.1, read as the reverse complement.
GCGCCCGCAGGTGCAGCAGACCACTACCCTGAACACTCTCCGGTAACTATGAACCCTGTACCCGAGGTGACACCGCGCTCACCAGGCCCTACATAGACTCCTCATGACACTTATATACCAGGTGCCTCGCACATGCATGAGCTGGAACCAGCACAACCTCCGTCTCCTGTGCAATCACCAATGTCGCCGGCACCTGTGTAATCACAGCCGGTGCTACGTAGATCGCAGCGACAGATTCGACCACCTGATAGACTTGACCTGTAAGAAACTTCGCCACATGGGGACTCTTTCAAACAAAGGGGGGGGGGTGAATGTGGTGAACTATGTGCCTGTCTGGACACGCCCCCTTCTGACTGCTCCTGTGGCTCCTCCCATAGGCCCCTGTATAAAGGCGATCGAGGTCTGATCCTCTGCCTCATTCTCCAGGATGTAATATGATGGTCACTCACTGCTGGTTCCTTCTTCAGTCAATAAAAGCCGATATCTCGCCTTACGTCTCAGAGTGAGTTATTGATGGTGCATCAAAGTAACAAGCGGGATAGACAAAGGAGAATCAGTTGATGTTCTGTACTTTCATTTTCAGAAAGCATTTGACATGGTGCCACACATGAGGCTGCTTAACAAATTAAGAGCCCATGGTATTAGAGGAAAGATACTAGCATGGATAGAGCAGTGGCTGATTGGCAGGAGGCGAAGAGTGGGAATAAAGGGAGCCTTTCCTGATTGGCTGCCAGTGACTAGTGGTGTTCCACATTGACTGGTTCTTTTTACATTGTATGTCAGTGACTTGGACGATGGAGTTGATAGCTGTGTGGCCAAGTTTGTGGATGATATGAAGGTAGGTGGAAGGGAAGGTAGCTTTGAGGAAGTAGAGAGGCTACAGAAGGATTTGGATAGATTAGGAAAATGGGCAAATGTGGCTGATGGAATAGAGTGTCAAGCAGTATATGGTCATGCACTTTGGTAGAAGAAATGAAAGGGATGACTATTTTCTAAATGGAGAGAAACTTCAAAAAACTGAGGTGCAAATAGACTTGGAAATCCTTGTACGATGTTAGCATTCATTTCAAGAGGACTAGAGTATAACAGCAGGCTTTATAAAGCATTGGTGAGGCCTCACTTGTAGCATTGTGAGCAATCTTGGACCCTTTATGAGGGTCAATTTAGGACGAGCTGACATCAAAGGAGGTTCATGAAAATGATTCCAAGATTGAATGATGTCATATGAAGAGCGTTTGATGACTTTGGGCCTGTATTCACTGGAATTCAGAGGAAAGAGGGATGACCTCATTGAAACCTATCGAATTTTGTACAACTTCAATAGAGTGGATGTGGAGAGGATGTTTCCTATGGTGGGGGAGTCTGAGACCAGAGGACACAGCCTCAGAATAGAGGGGTGTCCTTTTGGAATGGAGATGAGGAGGAATTTCTTTAGCCAGGGAGTGGTGAACCTGTGGAATTTGTTTCCACAGGCAGAGGTTGATAGATTCTTGATTAGTCAGGGTATAAAGGGATATGGAGAGAAGGCAGGTGATTGAGGTTGAGAGGGAAAATGGATCAGCCATGAAATACTGGCATATACTCGATGGGCTAAATGGCCTAATTCAGGTCCAATATCTTATGGGCTTTACTCAACAGGTGAGGCAACGTCTATGGAGGGGAATAAAGAGCTGCCGTGTTGGGCTGAGATCCTTCATTGGGACAGTCCTGATTAAGGATCTCAGCCGGAAACATCGACTCTTTATTCCTTTTCAAGGATGCGGCCTAAGCCGCCAAGCTCCTTCAGCGTTTGCAGTGTGAAACACGCCTTTCCAGCCCAACGAGCTGCCCCACCCAGCAGCCCACCTATTTAACCCCAGCCTTATCACAGGGCTGTTTACAATGACCGATTAACCTGCGAAGCACTACGTCCTCAGAAAAGGGGAGGAAACCCCCAGCACGGGGAGAACGTACAGACGGCGCCAGAATTGAACTCTGAACTCTGACACCCCCAGCAATAATAGGGTCACGTGAACCTCTGTGCTACCATGGCGCCCCACGTTGTGTGTGTCACGTGAATAAGATTGATCTTTGACAAATAGAGCAAATCGAATCTAACTTCATGTGGTTTTGCCAGCTCATGGGAGGGAGGAGTTGAGGAAGCCCGCCCTGATCTTCAGCTCCACAAGATAGGCCTTCTCGGTTCCCCTGCCCCGGAGTGGACCTCCGCCGGCTTGCCCAGGTGAACTCACCTTGCCGCACCACAAGTAAGTGGTCTGTTCTGTCTTGAACACAAAGATGTCGTTAGAGTTGAGGGAGGAGGCGCGGGCAGGCACCTCGGTGGCCTTGGTATTCAGCTCCGTGGTGCCCCGCACCTGGAACAGCCTGATGGGTGCATCTTCGGTCTTCCCGCCACGGCCCGTCCCACCCTGTGTGGTGCACAACAGGACAGGTCACTGTTAGGGTGGGGTGCAGACAGAGCGGAGACTCAGCTTTCCTACCAGGCCTGTACTCAGCCAGTCCTACCAGGCAGGCCCGTCCCACTAGGCCTGTACTCAGCCCGTCCCACCAGGCCTGTACCCAGCTCATCCTACCAGGCAGGCCCGTCCCACTAGGCCTGTACTCAGCCCATCCTACCAGGCAGGCCCGTCCCAGTAGGCCTGTACTCAGCCTGACCTACCAGGCCTGTACTTAGCCCGTCCTATCCTTCCCCAACATCACCCAGCCCGTCTACAACCTCCTCTCCCCTCAATCCCCTCCCAACAACTCTCCCACCCTCTCCATCCCATCCCTCCCCTCTCCTCCCTCCCTGTCTGCACCACTGTCCCCATCCTGTCTCTGCTCCCCCCACACTCTCTCCCCTTTTCCTGCCCCCAGATCCCTGCCTGCAAGCTCCAAGCTCCCCCTGATCTCTCACCACATACCTCCACCCTGCTCGATAAACTTACCAGCCCCCTCAACACCCTGACCCACCCACACCCATCCATCACCCATCCTCACCTCCTCAACATTCACCACCCTGGCATCTATCCCCCCCCCCCCCACACCGCAGCACCCTGACCACAAACTGGAGTGTATCCCCACCTCACAGAGTGTGAGGGTCTGCCGGCTCTCACTCCAGAGGGACATAGTTCAAGGTGGGGCCAGAGGAGGCTGAGGGCGAGCAAAACCCTCGCCTCACTTTTAAAATGCCCACTCAGGCCTGGGGAAGGGGTGATTGGGGGTGAGGTCCAGCGGATAGGGTGGGGCGCCAGGACTGAGGTCAGGGAGTGGGGCTCAGGGGCCAGTTGACGGAATGGCAGCAACTCACCTGGAAGATGATGAGCTTGCCCTTGAAGATGGCCTGGAAGTGGCGGGGCTCGTGGCCCATCACCACCCGAACCTGCACCGGCTCCCCGTTGTACTGGTCGTCAAGGTTCACCGCCTGGTAGGCTGAGGCGGCGATCTCATCGGGCGATGCGTGCAGACCCTGAGTGGGCAGACAGACGGCGTCAGCCCAGCTTGCACCTCCCTTCTCATCATTCCATAAATATTCACGTCTGTCTAACAGTCCTTTAAGCAGGCTTGCACCTCCCTTCTCATCATTCCATAAATATTCACGTCTGTCTAACAGTCCTTTAAACAGGCTTGCACCTCCCTTCTCATCATTCCATAAGTATTCACGTCTGTCTAACAGTCCTTTAAACAGGTCTACTATCTCTGCCTCACCCACCTCTCTCTGTGTGGAAACCTTGCCCCGCACGTCTCCTCCACAATCTCAATCAGATCAGGTGCGTGGTTGACCCCCTGCTCTACTCGTTGTACACGCCACTGAGGCTGGGCACAGCTCCAATGGCATGGTCAATTTGCTGACATCACCACTGTCGTTGCTGAATCCAATCGAAGCAGCGTACAGGAGGGAGAATGCCACGACAAGCTCTCACTCCACGCCAGCAAGGCCAAAGAGCTGATTATTCATTGCAGGAGGAAGAAACCAGTCCTCATCAGGAGAATGGAAGCGTAGCTGGTCAGTAACTTTAAATTCCTTGGCGTTATCATTTCAGAGGAAACTGGAGCACCCAGACGGTCTCCTTGCAGACAACAGCAGGAATCAGTAGCTATTGCTACAGAGCAGTTTGCTAATCACAGTGCTACCGTACCACATAGAAATAAATATTACTTACCCACTCTGCGCTTTCTCATTATTCTCAATTATTGTTTCATCTTGTTCTACCTCAATGCACTGTGTAATGATTTGTTCAGTATCCAAAGCACCTTTCACTGTATCTTAGTAATATTATTGTGTAACTTATAACAATGGTTCCATTAAGGTTGGTATAGTTGGGGAGGAGGGTAATGGGGACAAGCTCCCACTACCTATTAAATGCTCCCAACAGCATGGGTCTCAAGTAGCCTCTGACAGCCAAGCCCAGCTCCTGGCCTTCGTGTGTGGCTCAGAACAGTTCCTGCTGATGGGAGAAAGGGTGAGGGTGGGTCACTGGTGCCTTAACGCCAGTCACTTTGGACAGATGCGCCCATCAGCCATGGTTGGCAGCCCACCCAGGAGGAGGACAACTCTGGGGCTGGAGTCCTACATTGAGCTCAACGCTGACTGGCAATTCCTGCAATGCCGCTGGTCCCAATCTACATCCACCTCTGCCATTCCTCAGCTGTGTGCAGGGTAACAGCATGCCCTCCATTTCGTACTGCTCCACCTTGCATATCATGTAGACAGCTGGGAAGCAATATCCACAGTCAGCACAGGGCCAGTCAGTCATTTACAATAATAAACCAGTTCCAATGCCTGCCTGCACAGTTCAGGGGTAATTCGGGATGGGCTATCAATGCTGGCATTGCCTCATTCCGTGGCGAATGAAATGGATGCATTTTCCCACCTGCCACATGTAGAGGATATACGCAGGCTTGTTGTTCCTCATGTAGGTGTAGAGCACCAAGTAGCAGTCTCCACCGTAGAATTGTCCGGAGGTCTTGGGATCCACGGGAACCAGCTCTCTCTCCTCAATTCGCCATATCTGTCCAGAGAGTAGAACACATCAGACACCCTCCATGCCTCCCACTCAGAGTTTCACTCCACCTCAGTCGCTTAGAGACTGCAGGTCACTGAGGTGGACTGAAGCCCTGATCTGCTGAAGGAACTCAGGGGGTTGGGTAGGAAGAGATAGTCAACGGTTCAAGTCCGGACCCTTCATCTGGTCCTTCACTAGTCCAGGCGAAGAGGGTCTCGGCCCAAAACATTATATGCCGATTCCCCCCACCTCCCACAGATTCTGCCCGACCTGCTGAGTTCCACCAGTTTATTTTTGCATACCAGTTGCTCACCAACCCAACCAATAGGTTCAACACCTTTAGTCCATTCAACATTCATTCTCTTCCCCAATCCATTTCAGTACAGTTTCATCCAACAGATCAATCATTTTCAAAAGCTCTGATAATCTGGATGACTCTGGGCTGGAAGACCAAATGGATATTATTTGTTTCACAATACAATGACTACATTTCTGGTTTCATAGAAATATAGAAAACCTACAGCACAATAGAGGCTTAAAAATCCCGAGGAGTAGGGGTCCCAGAACAGATCCCTGAGGCACACCACTGGTGACTGACCTCCATGCAGGACATCACCCATCTATAGCCACTCTTTACCTTCTGAGGGTAAGCCAGTTCTGGATCCACAAAACAATGTCCCCTTGAATCCCCATGCCTCCTTACTTTCTCAACAAGCCTTGCATGGGGTGCCTTATCAAATGCCTTGCTGAAATCCATATACACTACATCTACTGCTCTACCTTCATCAATGTCTTTAGTCACATAGTCAAAAATTCAATCAGGCTTGTAAGGCACGACCTGCCTTTCACAAAGCCATGCTAACTATTCCTAATTATATTACGCCTCTCCAAATGTTCATAAATCCTGCCTCTCAGGATCTTCTCCATCAACTTACCAACCACTGAAGTAAGACTCATTGGCCTATAATTTCCTGGGCTATCTCTACTCCCTTTCTTGAATAATGGACAACATTTGCAAATATCATCATCAGGGAGGCTCAGCAATCTCCTCCTCCACTTCCCTCAGTAGCCTGGGGTACATCTCCTCTGGTCCCGGTGACTTATCCAACTTGATGCTTTCCAAAAGCTCCAGCACATCCTCTTCCTTAATATCTACATGCTGAAGCTTTTCAGTCCACTGTAAGTCATCCCTACAATTGCCAAGATCCTTTTCTGTAGTGAATACTGAAGCAAAGTACTCGCTAAGTACCTCTGCTATATAATCCAGTTCCATACACAATTTTCCACTGTCACACTTGATTGGTCCTATTCTCTCTCGTCTTATCCTTTTGCTCTTCACATACTTGTAAAATTCCTCGGGGTTTTCCTTACTCCTGTCTGTCCAGGCCTTCTCATGGTCCCTTCTGGCTCTCCTAATTTCTCTCTTAAACTCCTTCCTGCCAGCCTTAATCTTCTAGACCTCTATCATTACCTAGTTTTTTGAACCTTTTGTAAACTCTTCTTCTTGTCGAGATTTATAACAGCCTTTGTACACCACGGGTCCTGTACCCTACCATCTTTTCCCTGTCTATTCGGAACATACGTATGTAGAGCTCCACGTAAATATCCCCTGAATATTTGCCACATTTCTTCCATACATCTCCCTGAGAACATCTATCTGTTCCCAATTTATGCTTCCAAGTTCCTGCCTGATAGCCTCATATTTCTCCTTACTCTGATTAAACACTTTCCTAACTTGTCTGTTCCTATCTCTCTCCAATGTCATGCTAAAGCAGATAGAATTGTGATCACTCTCTCCAAAATCTCCCACTGAGAGACCTGACACCTGACCAGGTTCATTTCCCAATATCAGATCAAGTACAGCCTCTGCTCTTGTAGGCTTATCTACATACTGTGGTAAGAAACCTTCCTGAACACACCTAACAAACTCCACCCCATCTAAACCCCTCACTCTAGGGAGATGCCAATTGATATTTGGGAAATTAAAATCTCCCACCAAGACAACCCTGTTATTATTACACCTTTCTAGAATCTGTCTCCCTATCTGCTTCTCGATGTCCCTGCTACTATTGGGTGGTCTATAAAAAACACCCAGTAGAGTTATTGACCCCTTCCTGTTCCTAACTTCCACCCACAGAGAATCTGTAGACAATCCCTCCATGGCGTCCACCTTTTCTGCAGCCGTGACACTATCTCTGCTCAACAGTGCCACGCCCTCACCTCTTTTGCCTCCCTCCCTGTCCTTTCTGAAACATCTAAATCCTGGCACTCTAAGTACCCATTCCTGCCCCTGAGCCATCCAAGTCTCTGTAATAGCCACAACATCACAGCTCCAAGTACTGATCCATGCTCATCCGCTTTGTTCATAATACTCCGTGCACTAAAATACACACATCTCAAACCATCGGTCTAAGTGCGTTCCTTCTCTATCACCCACCTATCCTCCCTCTTGCACAGTCTCCAAGCTTTCTCTATTTGTGAGCCAACCGCCTCTTCCTCCATCTCTTCAGTTCGGTTCCCACCCCTCAGCAATCCTAGTTTAAACTCTCCCCAACAGCTTTAGCAAACCTCTCCACCAGGATATTGGTCCCCCTGGGATTCAAGTGCAACCAGTCCTGCCCCAAAAGACGGAGGTTTCAAGGAAGCATGGGAAGTTGGGCTCCAATGGGAGAATGGGAAGTTGGGCCCCAATGGGAGAATGGGAAGAGGGGCCCCAATGGGAGAATGGGAAGAGGGGCCCCAATGGGAGAATGGGAAGAGGGGCCCCAATGGGAGAATGGGAAGAGGGGCCCCAATGGGAGAATGGGAAGTTGGGCCCCAATGGGAGAATGGGAAGAGGGGCCCCAATGGGAGAATGGGAAGTTGGGCCCCAATGGGAGAATGGGAAGAGGGGCCCCAATGGGAGAATGGGAAGAGGGGCCCCAATGGGAGAATGGGAAGTTGGGCCCCAATGGGAGAATGGGAAGTTGGGCCCCAATGGGAGAATGGGAAGAGGGGCCCCAATGGGAGAATGGGAAGTTGGGCCCCAATGGGAGAATGGGGCCCCAATGGGAGAATGGGAAGTTGGGCCCCAATGGGAGAATGGGAAGAGGGGCCCCAATGGGAGAATGGGAAGAGGGGCCCCAATGGGAGAATGGGAAGAGGGGCCCCAATGGGAGAATGGGAAGGGGGCCCCAATGGGAGAATGGGAAGAGGGGCCCCAATGGGAGAATGGGAAGTTGGGCCCCAATGGGAGAATGGGAAGTTGGGCCCCAATGGGAGAATGGGAAGAGGGGCCCCAATGGGAGTATATAAAGCTATGCCCCAACTGAAGCATATGAAATGGGGCATAAATAGGAATAGAGAAATCAGGCCAAAATAAGTGGAGCCCCAGTGGAGTTGAAAAACTGTCTGACTCTATGACTCTGTCTCCACATCTTCCTGAGGTAGGGGGTTTGAAAAATTCACCAAATTTTGGAGAAGAAATTCTGAAAGGGGGAGGGCACCCTTATCCTGAAACTATGTGCTCTCTGCTAGATGCTGGGTGCCCCCTGGTCACAATCCACCCTGTCGACCCCCCTCAGATTTGAAACGTTCATTAAGGTCTCCACTCGATCTCCCACACTCCAATGTCAGACCATTCCTCTGCAGACACCACCTCACAAGTCAATGCCGGGCTATCAGACAACCGTAAGCAGCCCTTCCCTCGCCCGACATACGTGAGGGGTTGGGGGGGGGAGGGAGGGCAGGGGGTGATAGATGTCACTCACCTCGACCTTGCCCGAGGCATCGTCTACCATCCTCTTCCTTGCAGCCAGGTCAGGCCTGGCATGTAACTCGGTCACATCGAACTTGGTCTGTTCCACCTTGGCTGTGGGAGAGAACAGGCAGAGGGTGAGAGAATCTGGAAAATCCACGGCAGATGCTGGAAATCCGGAATATTAAACAGGGCGCAGGGGAAAGACTCAGAGGAAGCAGAAATAGCCAGGATGGAACTCAAACACCACGGTAACACGGGCGTGTTTTCTTCCTGTTTATTCCTCTCCATAGATGCTGCCCGGCTTGCTGAGCTCCTCCAGCGTTTTGTGTTTGTTGCTCAGCATTGGCAGCATCTGCAGGAATAACAAACTTGATTCTGATTCTGAGCTGCGGCTGTTTTGCACCACGTTTACGGGACGGCATGTGTAACACCAGCTGTACGACTGGGGTTCGATTCATCTTTCAGAATCAGGTTTACTATCACCGGCATATGTCGTGAAATTTGTTGGCTTTGCAGCAGCAGTTCAATGCAATATATATTATTAGAAAAAATACCATGAATTGCAGCAAGTATATATATATATATATACATTCATATTTAAATATACATACATACATAAAATAGTTAAATAAGCAGTGCAAAAATAGAAATCAGAAAGTAGTGAGGTAGTGTTCAAGGGTACAATGTCCATTTAGGAATCAGATGGCAGAGGGGAAGAAGCTGTTCCTGAATCGCTGAGTGTGTGTCTTCAGGCTCCTGTACCTCCTCCCTGATGGTAGCAATGAGAACAAGGCATGACCTGGGTGATGAGGATCCTTAATGATGGACGCTGTCTTTTAGAGGCATCGCTCCTTGAAGGTATCCTGGATACTACGGAGGCCAGTACCCACGATGGAGATGATTGAGTTTATACCTCTCTGCAGCTTATTTCGATCCTGTGCGGTAGTTTTCCCAACACCAGCATGTGATTCAGCCAGTTAGAAAGCTCTCCACAGGTTACCTGTAGAAATTTGTGAGCATCTTTCATGACATACCAAATCTCCTCAGACTCCTAATGAAATATCACCACTGTCTTGCCTTCTTTATGGCTGCATCAATATGCAGCATGTAGGTTAGATCCTCAGAGATATTGACACCCAGGAACTCTCTCCGCTTCAGATCCCTCTGTGAGGATTGGTCTGTGATTCCTTGTCTTACCCTTCCTGAAGACCACAGTCAGCTCCTTGGTCTTACTGACGTTGGGTGCCAGATTGTGGCTGCATCACCGCTCCACTTGCTGATATATCTCCCTTCAATACGCCTTCTTGTCTTCACCTGAAATTCTGCCAATAATAGCTGAATTGTCAGCAAAGTTATTGATGGCATTTGAGCTGTGCCTAGCCACACAGTCATGGGTGTAGATAGGGTAGAGCAGTGGGCTAAGCACACACCCCTGGGGTGTGTCAGTGGATTGTCATTGAGATGGAGATGTTATAACCGATCCGCAGATTGTGGTCTTCCAGTTTAGGATCCAGTTGCAGAGGGAGGTAGCGAGGCTCAGGTTCTGTAGTGTTTTGGTCAGGATTGTAGGAATCATTCTGTTAAACACTGAGCTACAGTCAATGAACACCATCCTGACATGGGTATTTGTATTGTCCAAGTGATCCAAGGCTGAGTGGAGAGCCAGTGAGACCGTGTCTGCTGGAGACCTATTGTAGCCATGGTCAAATTGCAGTGGGTCCAGGCCCTTGCTGTGGCAGGAATTAATTCTAGCCAGGGCCAACCTCTCAAAGTACTTCATCACTGTAGACGTGAGTGCTACTGGACGATAGTCGTTAAGGCAGCTCACCCTGTTCTTCTTGGGTACTGATATAAATGGAACATCTGACTGTAGCAAGGGGAGAACAAAGATGTCTTTGAACACTCCTGCCAGTTGGTTGGCACAGAGTCTTACCAGGTACTTCACCAGGCCCTGTTACCCTGCTAAGGTTCACCTCCTGAAAGACAGGCTGATGTCGGCCCCCGAGACAGAGATCACAGGGTCACCGACCGGGTGCTGTAGGGATCTTCATTGCTGGGGTTTTATTCTCCCTTACAAAGTGAGCGTACAAGGTGCTGTGCCCCTCTGGGAGTGAAGCATCCCTGCCATTCCTGATGATGGGCTTCACTTTGTAGGAAGTAATAGGTCTGCAAACCCCGTCAGAGCTGACAAGCATCCAATTCCGCCTCCAACCTCATTCAAACTTCTTTGCTCTTGAGGTAGCTCTCCAGGAGTCATACCTGGTTTTCTTGTACAGACCTGGGTTGCCAGACTTGAACGCCACAGATCTGGCCCTCAGCAGAGTACGAACCTCCTGGTTCATCCACGGCTTTTGATGTGGGTACGTACAGTAAGTTTTCTCAGGCACACACTGATCCACGCAGGTTTTAATGAAGTCAGTAGCAGCTGTGGTGTACTCATGCAGGTTCGAAGATGAATCCCTGAATACAGTCCAGTCCTCCGATTCAAAGTCGTCCTGTCGGTGCTCCTGTGCTTCCCTTGTTCCATACCTTCTTGGTCCTCACTGCTGGTACTACAGTCTTCAGTATCTGCCTATACTCGGAGTAGAAATACAGCCGGGTGATCAGACTTACCGAAGTGAGGGCGTGGAATAGCATGGTAGACATTCTTGATGGTGGTGTAACAGTGGCCCAGTGTGTTGGTTCTACAAGTGATTTTTTGGTAATAATTATTTAGAAACATTTTCAAAATGACCTGGTTAAACTCGCCCACGATGATGGGGAAGACATCATGCCTGTTGATCAGATCACTCAGCTCACTGAGAGCCTGTGGTGGAATGTACACTGCTACTGTGATGACGGCTGATAAAATTTTCGGCACCTGATTGTGATGTGTCCCATGTCTGGTGAACAGGACAGGGACAGAACTGTCAGGTTTGTACACCACAAGCAGTTGATCAAACTTTAACCCTGCGTCTGGAACGGAGGGAGTTAACCAAGACCCCTATGACAAAGCGACCGATCTTTGAGAGCGGGGCCCCCGTGGTATGGTGGTGTAGAAGTTAGTGCAATTGTTTGACAGCATCAGGTTGACGATCAGGGTTCAATTCCCACCACTGCCTGGAAGGAATTTGTACGTTCTCCACGTGGCTGGGTAGGTTTCCTCCGTACGGGTTAGCTAGAGAGCTGAGGGGACGCCAGAAGCACGGTGAAACTCCCAGCACAACTCTCACGGATTCTATCTGACACAAACAACACATTTCACTGGGTGATGCAATGTACCGCACATGAGGCTAATAAAGCTCGTCTTTAACCTTCCAGCTCATCAGAAAGTGAGGCAGCCCATACCCTCAGGCGGCAGGACGTGGACAAGGTGGGAGATCAGTGCTTAATGTGCCAGATAGCCATCTCCAACAGGGGCAAATGAAACCACCCATCCATAACTCAACATCATCGTTAACATCCTGGGGTTAATGACAACAAGCTCAATTAAACCGGGGAGTAGGGGGATTAAGAACAAGAGTTCAGTGTTCAGAGTACATGTATGTCACCCATTTTCTTGCGGGCATTCACAGTAAACACAAGAGATGCAATAGAATCGGTGAACTATCACACCCCAACAGAATGGACAAACAATGTGAAAAAGACAACAAACTGTGCAAATACAAATAATAATAATAATAAATAAGTAAGCAATAAACATTGAGAACATGAGATGAAGAGTCCTTGAAAGTGAGTCCGTAGGTTGAGGGACTGGTTCAGTGATGGGGCGAGTGAAGATGTGTGAAGTTATTCCTTTGGTTTAAAAGCCTGATGGTTGAGGGGCAATTACTGGTCCTGAACCTGGTGGTGTGGGTCCTGAGGCTCCTGTACCTCCTTCCCGATGGTTGAGGGGTAATTACTGGTCCTGAACCTGGTGGTGTGGGTCCTGAGGCTCCTGTACCTCCTTCCCGATGGTTGAGGGGTAATTACTGGTCCTGAACCTGGTGGTGTGGGTCCTGAGGCTCCTGTACCTCCTTCCTGATGCTTGAGGGGTAATTACTGTTCCTGAACCTGGTGGTGTGAGTCCTGAGGCTCCTGTACCTCCTTCCCGTTGGTTGAGGGGTAATTACTGGTCCTGAACCTGGTGGTGTGGGTCCTGAGGCTCCTGTAACTCCTGCCTGAATCAGCAGTGAGAAGACAGCACGGCCTGGGTGGTGGGTGGTTTATGCCGCGAGGGGAAGAATTTAAAAGGGGCTGGTTGCTTCATTATAGGAATTAGGTGGAGGCTCCAGAGAGGGTCCAGAGGAGATTCACCAGGATGTCGTCTGGATTAGACTGCACGTCTTATGAGGATAGGTTGAGTGAGCTAGGACTTTTCTCTTTGGAGTGGGGGGAGGATGAGAGGTGACGTGATAGAGGTGTACAAAATGATAAGGGGCTAGACCAAGTTGTCAGCCAGAGATTTTTTTCTCCAAGGTGGAATGAGGGGACAGAATTCTAATGTAATTGGAGGATCGTATTGGGGGATGTCAAAGGTAAACTTTTCTTTTTACACAGTGGAACATTCTGTCGAGGATGGTGGTGGAGACAGATACATTAGGGACATTAAAGAGTCGATAGAACTCCAGATGTTGGAAAAATGGAGGGCTATGTAAAAAGGAAGGGTTAGGCTGATCTCAGAGTAGGTTAAAAAGTTGGTACAATATCGTGGATCAAATGAACTCAGAATCAGACTCAGGTTGAAGGTCACCGGCATATGTCACAAAATTTGTTAACCTAGTGGCAACAGTACAGGATAGTAGAGAAAAAATAAATAAGCATATATATGTATATTAAACAGTTAAATCAAAAATAGTGTAAAACCAGAAATAATAAAAGTGAGGTATTGTTCACAGATCAATGTCCATTTAGATGGCGGAGGAGAAGAAGCTGTTCCTGAATCGCTGAGTGTGGGCCTTCGGGCTTCTGTATCTCCCACCTGATGGTAACAGTGAGAAAAGGGCATGCCCTGGGTGCTGGAGGTCCTTAATAATGGACTCTGCCTTTCTGAGGCACCTCTCCTTGAAGACGTCTTGAATACTACGGAGGCTAGTATCCAAGATGGAGCTGGCTAATTTTACAAATTTCTGTAGTTCCTTTCGATCCCATGCTGTAGCCTTCCCCAACCCCCATCCCCAGCCAGATGACAGGTGGATTCAGCTGAGGGGGTGGGGGGAAGGATGCCAGGCAGATAGAGAGGTTGAAAGAGGCCAGGAGGAGAGAGCTGGAGGCGACAAAGTGATGGGGATGGTGGATCTGATAGGAGAGGAAGGTGGAACATGGAGCCAAGTGAGGGAGGAGGGAAGGGCAGAGGGGAGCAGTGTGAAGGGGACAGACACGGTGTGGGGAATGTGTGGGAGGTGGGGAAAGGGACAGAATGATGGGGGCCGGGGTGGGTGGAGGAGGAGAGAGAATGAAAATAAGCGGGAAGAGTTTGGAGAACTCCATGTCCACGTAGACCTTCCAGGGGGAAACGTGAGGCACTGTTCATCCTAATTTGTGTTGGAGAAGGAGGCCGAGGTCAGGCGTGCCATGTAGAAATGGGGAGTGGTATTAAACTGGCTGACAGCAGGGAGCTCCAGATAGCTATGGGACTTCTTTTATACTGCTGACAAAAACACTGTCTTCAAGAGCAGGTCACAGGTCACTGTGCCAAGTCTTTCCAGCGGGTTTTTATCCAGGGAGCGGAGGAGAGGAGTTGTGAGGTGTCCCTTCCCTCCGCTAGCCTGCAGGTCATCCCGGGGCAAGGTATAGCACCTGCTTAGCCCCCGGTCAGGGACACGTGATGCCATGGGAGCAGGTGGTGGATAGTCGTATGAGCAGCCGGTGCAGATCACAAGTCCTGGTTATGTGACCACTGACCCCAGGCAGACAATCTGTGAAGAGTATTGATAATGACTGGGGTCACCCGTCTCGTAAAGACACTGCCCAGAAGGCAATGGCAAACCACTTCTGTAGAAAAATTTGCCAAGGATTAACACCACAATGGCCACGTCATTCAACAGGGCACATAACGATGATGACCTGCAGGGAGGGCACAGGGTGAGAGAGGACATGACACTCACCAATCTTGCCCACTGTGTGCTTCTTGCCCAGACCCTGGGTCTGCCACTTCACTGTCCATTTCTTGAAGAGCTGCTTGAAGATGGCAGATTCGGCCCCATCGTTCAGCACCACCACGTTTGTAGTGTTTGAGTAGCCTTTGGCCTTGATGAACCCCTGGAACAGGAAGAAGGGAATTAGAATGGTGCAAGGAAATAGGAGCAGGAGGAGGGCCATTAGGCCCCCAAACCTACCCCACCATTCTGTATGATCACCGGTTTCCACTCCTCTTTAGCACCTGTCCAGGAGACTCGAGAGAATAAATATTCTCGTTTCAGACTGATACAACTAAAAAGCACAACTGTTTCCAAGGTCAGTACAGTCAAAGATGTCTTAATGGGTTTAAATGAACTATTGCTGCTTAAAGCTGACAGAAGTGCTCAGGGAAGAAGCGTGGCTGTATACTGGGGGTACAAGTACATTTAAGGAAACAGGGTTTCAAACTCCCTATACTGACGATCTTGCTAGCAAACATGCAGTCTCTGGTGAATAAAATCGATAATCTCAGAGCTTGGTGCTAAATCAGAGGGACATTAGAACCTCGTGTGTCCTTTGTTTCACGGAATCCTGGTTAACCCGTTCCGTACCAGATGCAGCAATTCATATCGATGGGTTTACTATACACCATCAGGATAGATCTATAGAGTCTCTCAAAAGCAGAGATGGAGGAGTATGCCTCGTGATCAACTCTTCTTGGTGCACAAATATATCAGTGTTGTCCCAATTCTGCTCACCAGACACAGAATATCTAGCAGTTAAGTGTCGTCCTTTTTACCTACCACGGGAGTTCTCTGGGGTCACTCTGGTAGCAGTTTACATTCCACCTCAGGTCAATGTCAAGCAGGCTTTTGATGAACGGAGTAATGCGATCAACATGCACTAAACAGCACACCCTAATGCCTTCACCATCGTTTTGGGAGACTTTAACAAGACAGTCTGAAAAAAAAAATCACTAAGCAACCACCATCAACAGATCACTTGCAATACCAGAGGAAACAACACACTGGACCATAGCTACACCACCACCAAGAATGCCTACCATGCTATTCCACGCCCTCACTTCGGTAAGTCTGATCACCCGGCTGTATTTCTACTCCGAGTATAGGCAGATACTGAAGACTGTAGCACCAGCAGTGAGGACCAAGAAGGTATGGACAAGGGAAGCACAGGAGCTCCTACAGGATTGCTTTGAATCGGTGGACTGGACTGTACTCAGGGATTCATCTTCAAACCTGGATGAGATGCTGCAATTATTACCAACTCCATTAAAGCCTGTGTGGATGAGCGTGTGCCCACAAAGACTTACTGTACGTTTCCAAACCAAAAGCCGTGGATGAACCAGGAGGTACGTCATCTACTGAAGGCTAGATCTATGGCATTCATGTCTGGCAACCCAGGTCTGTACCAGAAAACCAAGTATGATCTGCGGAGGGCTATTTCAAGAGCCAAAAGACAATTTCGAACGAGATTGGAGGTGACATCAGATGCACGGCAACTCCAGCAGGGTCCGCAAGACATTACTTCCTACAAAGCAAAACTCAATAGTATGAATGGCAGCGATGCTTCACTACCAGATGAACTCAATGCCTTCTATGCACGCTTTGAAAGGGAGAACACAACTACAGCTGTGAAGATCCCTGCTGTACCTAATGACCCTGTGATCTCTGTCTCAGAGGCCAATGTTAGGCTGACTTTAAAGAGAGTGAACCCTCGCAAGGCAAAAGGTCCCGATGGAGTACCTGGTAAGGCTCTGAAAACCTGTGCAAACCAACTAGCGGGAGTATTCAAGGACATTTTCAACCTCTTACTGGTACAGGTGCAAGTTCCCACTTGCTTCAAAAAGGCACCAATTATACCAGTGCTTAAAAAGAATAATGTGGGCTGCCTTAATGACTATCACCCGGTAGCATTCACATCTAGAGTGATGAAATGCTTTGAGAGGCTGGTCATGACTAGACTGAACTCCTGCCTCAGCAAGGACCTGGTCCCATTGCAACTTGTCTATCGCCACAATAGGTCAATAGCACATCCAATCTCAATGGCTCTCCACACGGCTTTAGACCACCTGGACAATACAAACACCTATGTCAGGATGCTGTTCATCAACTATAGCTCAGCATTTAATACCATCGGTCCCACAATCCTGATTGAAAAGTTACAGAACCTGAGTCTCTGTACCTCCATCTGCAATTGGATCCTCAACTTCCTAACCAGAAGACCACAATCTGTGTGGATTGGTGATAACATATCCTCCTTGCTGACGATCAACACTGGCACACCTCAGGGGTGTGTGCTTAGCCCACTGCTCTACTCTCTATATACACCTGACAGTGTGGCTAGGCATAGCTCAAATATCATCTATAAGTTTGCTGATGATACAATCATTGTTAATAGAATCTCAGGTGGTGATGAGAGGGTGTACAGGACTGAGATATGCCAACTCGTGGAGTGGTGCCGCAGCAACAACCTGGCACTCAACGAAAGAGCTGATTGTGGACTTCAGGAAGGGTAAGACGAAGGAACACATACCAATCCTCAGAGGGATCAGAAGTGGGGAGAGTGAGCAGCTTCAAGTTCCAGGGATCTAACCTGGTCCCAATATATTGATGTAGTCATAAAGAAGGGAAGACAGCAGCTATACTTTATTAGGAGTTTGAAGCGATTTGGCATGTCAACAAATACACTCAAAAACTTCTATAGTTGTACCGTGGAGAGCATTCTGACAGGCTGCATCACTGTCTGGCGTGGGGGAGGGGCTTCTGCACAGGACCGAAAGAAGCTGCAGAAGGTTGTAAATCTAGTCAGTTCCATCTTGGATACTAGCCTATAAAGTACCCAGACATCTTCAAGGAGCGGTGTCTCAGAAAGGCAGCGTCCATTATTAGGGACCTCCACCACCCATTTTCTCCCTGTTACCATCAGGTAGGAGGTACAGAAGCCTGAAAGCATACACTCAGTGATTCAGGAACAGCTTCTTCCCCTCTGCCATCTGATTCCTAAATGGACATTGAACCCATGAACACTACGTCACTTTTTAAAAAATATATAGTATTTCTTTTTTTGCATGATTTTTAAGCTATTCAATATATGTATACTGTATAAAGCATACTGAATAAGATTTACTTATATGTTTATTATTATTGTTTTTATTTCTCTTCAATACTATGTATTGCATTGAACTGCTGCTGCTAAGTTAACAAATTTCACATCACATGCTGGTGATAATAAACCTGATTCTGATTCTGTGTCCCCTAGAACCCTCAGTTTCCCCGATCTCACAAATATTTATCCACCTTCCCCTTTAACACTGCTGTGGACAGTCTCAAGTCGAGCTACAAAGGGAGAAGGGTTAGGCATGGGTCTAGCAATCCCATCCCATAAAAAACCAGAGCTACAGAAACACCAACAGAAGCTGTAAGGACCTCATCCCCTGGGAAAGGAAGGATTTTTGAAGATGGGCTACACTGGAGATAAGCTGAAAGACTGGCCCTGAACAGCTTCTGTACACAGCTTTTACCCCAGTAGGGGTAACTGACGCAAGCTAAAAAAGCTTTCTAATTATATTGCCTCCACCAGCCGCCGTAAGGTAGCTAAATGCTGTAAGATCGGGGTTCAATTCCCGCTGCCGTCTGTAAGGGATTTGTACGTACTCCCTGTGACGGCGCGAGTTTGCTCCAAACGCTCCGGTTTCCTCCCACATTCCAAAGATGTGCCGCTTGGGGTGAGCGGGTTGTGGGCATGCTACTTTGGCACTGAAAATAAAGCAATACTTGCAGGCTGCCCCCAGCACACCCCTCGACTGTGGTGCTTGTTGACACAAACGACACAGTTCACTGTACGTATTGATGTTTCAATGTTCATTCGACAAATAAAGCTCTTCTTTAACCTTGATTGCCTTTCCCTTGTGAAGATTTTGGTGGGGGAGTTTCAAGATGGCGACGTAAGCATCTGCCTTTTAGGCGCTCTTTATTTTTTCAACTATAATCACCCTTTAATTAGATCTTTTCGAACTTAATCATATGAGTTGCTACTTCTGATTGACCCTTTTTTCCTAAAATAATATTTGATCTAATTTTGTCAAACTTAAAATGGCTACAAGTAAGAAATCGGCTAAGGATCCTTTATCCATCGACGCAATTTCTAATCTTTTGGACGTTAAACTGGATGCTAAACTTGCGGGTCTGGAAGGCAGACTAGAAGGTTTGGAAAACAAGCTGCAAAGTAAAATGGCAAGTTTGGAAAGTAAAATGGCAAGTTTGGAAAACATGTTTACCATGAAAATGTCTGAACTTGAAGGAGCTGTTAAATCGCTTGATACTAAGTTTCAGTCGCAGGCATCGGTTATTCAGCGGCATGAAGATAAGTTGGCGACTCTTGAAAAATTAATTGTTGAAAAAGTACGTACAATTGAAGTGTTGGATAAGAAGGTACAATCGACTCTTAAGACTGTAGATCAGTATAAGTTTAAAATTTCTGATCTCGAAAATCGATCTCGCAGACAGAACTTGCGTATTATCGGGTTTCCCGAAAAAGTTGAGTCCGGTGATTTAACTGAATTTTTCTCTAATTTACTATGGGAAATTTTCGGTGATGAAGGTTTGCAAACTAAACCTGTTATCGACCGCGCTCACAGAGTTGCGAGGTTTTCGTCTGTGCCTGATAAACCACGAGCGGTGATTGTTCGCCTTCATTATCCTCGTGAGAAAGAGCTTCTAATTCGATTAGCTCGTAAAAAAGGTATGATTTCCTACAAAAACTTTCAGTTTCGAATAGTCGAGGATTATTCTTTTGAAGTAATGAGAGCCAGGATCGCTTTTAAACCAGTGATGGCAGAGATTCATTCGATCGGACTTAAACAAGCTTTAATGTATCCAGCGAAGCTTAGAATCGTGCTGCCCGACTACAGTCAACGATTTTTCAACACTCTGGAAGAAGCGAAGAAATTTGTTGGAGAATTTCGATCTTCTACTGCAACTTGAACTATGTGTTATGTGGAAGATTTTTCGGAGAGAGGATATTTTTCTATTTTAAGTTTTAACCTATGAAGTTGGGTTATAACTTTTTATTTTTTGATCTATGGGTTCGGTTTTTTTTTACTAGCTTCATTGTTTATAGATGTTTTTTTTTTAATTTTGATAATATTCTTTTTTTTCTTTCTGTTTTGGTTATATACGTTTATATTTTGCATTAATGATTTATCTTTTTTTTAAGTTGTTTATTTTTCCCGTAAGATTTTGTTTTTTACAAGCATTTATCTGTTTGCCTGTACTCAGATATGGGACGAATGTTTTGGACTTTTAGTTTTTTTTATATATATGCTGTATTGTACTATATCCCTTTCTTTTTAAATGTTATTTTGTCTTTTAACAGATTGCTGAACTCACATTTGTATTTAGTAATATGGTTTTTTCAAAATGGCGTTTCTTCTTCCCATAAGTCTTTGCTCTTGAAACGTCATCTTGTATTTGAATATGGGATTTTTTTTTAAAGGTATACTACACTTTTAAATTTTGACGTTTATACCTTTTTTTTTATTAATGATTGTTGTATTATATTAGTTTTTCTTTATTATTCTGATATATATATTTTTTTTTTTGCAACTCTATATTTTAATTTGGGTGATATATAGTTTTCTTCTAATCTTTTTTTTATAGAGCTGCCATCTTGAAATGGGGGTAATATTAGTATTAGATTATGCGCCTGCCGCTTGGCTTTTTTTCGAAGGGTGGGGGGAGGGGGTAGGGATCTTTTTTCACGCTTTTGCTTTTTATTTTTTTGCTTTTAGTTTATGGGCCGACTTTAAATTACTAATATTGTTGAGGTGTCATGTTCTCCGGCTGCTCCTGAATCAATTTTCCTCCTTCCTGAATTGTGGGTTATGTGTCTTTTTAACCTTTTATGATATACACAATTAATATTGGTATGATGGATAGATCTGTTAACTTTATCTCCTGGAATACTAATGGTTTAAATCATCCGATTAAACGCAAAAAAATATTTAAAGTATTCCATAGACTGAATGCTAATATTATCTTTGCACAGGAGACCCATATCAGGAGGGAGGATAATCAACGTTTTTTTAGGTTCTGGAAGGGTCAACAATTTCATTCGAATTGTACCGCCAAAATTAGGGGTGTGTCTATTTTTATAGATCCCTCAATATCGTTTACACATCATGAAATTATCTCTGACCCACAGGGTAGATTTTTGTTGATAACTGGTTTACTTTTCCATCGGAAAGTTGTTCTAGTTAATATTTATGCTCCAAACTTTGATTGCCCTGAATTTTTTAGACGTTTATTTACCTCTCTTCCTAATCTAAATGAATATATGTTGATAATGGGTGGAGATTTTAATTGTTGTTTGAATCCTTCGATGGATAGATCTAAACCTATTCGCACTCTTCCGAATAGATCAGCCCTACTTATTAATTCATTTTTGGTTGACTCGGGAATTACAGAAATATGGCGGTTTTTGAACCCTAAAGATAAAGAATTTTCTTTTTTTTCACATGTATATCATAGCTACTCTAGAATTGACTATTTTCTTATTGATCATCGGTTATTAACGGATGTTATTGATTGTAAATATGATTCTATTACTATTTCGGATCATGCACCTTTGAAGTTATCTATTAAGATTTCGGACTATTCCAATAACACCAGATCTTGGAGACTTAACGCTACTTTGCTTCAAGACCCAGAATTTATTACTTATATAAAACAGCAAATTGACTTGTTCTTTTCTACAAACTGTACTGAAGGAATCGACAGAGGAATACTTTGGGACTCTTTTAAGGCTTTTATTCGTGGTCAAATTATCTCATATTCTGTTGGTAAAAGAAAACAAAGATATTTAGATATTGCTTTATTGGTGGATAAAATTAAGGAAATTGATAAGATTTATTCCGTGACTCCTACCAAAGAACTTTATAAGAAGAGAGTTGAGCTTCAAATGGAACATAGTTTACTATTATCTTCTTCAATTGAAAATCAATTAATTAGGACCAGGGCTCAATTTTATATTCATAGTGACCGTACTGGTAAACTGTTAGCTAATCAATTAAAGGCTATCTCGACTAAGCGACAAATTATTAAAATTCGCAAATCAGACGGTAATTTAACTACTGATCATAAAGAAATTAATAATACCTTTCAAGATTTTTATAAATCTTTATATCATTCAGAATTTGATGGTGACCAGTCCATGATAGATAATTTTTTTAACAATTTGAATATTCCTAAACTGACTGATGAAGATCATAGTCTGTTAGATGCTCCTATTTCTATAGTGGAAATAGGAGAGGCTATTTCATCAATGAACTCAGGGAAAGCTCCTGGTCCTGATGGTTATATAGTAGAATTTTTTAAAACTTTTTCTTCTTTGCTTTCTCCTTGGTTATGTGAAATTTTTAATGATGCGTTTGCTAAGAAGAGATTACCTCAATCTTTTTATGAAGCTAATATTTCTCTAATTCTTAAAAAAGATAAAGATCCTACTTTATGTACATCTTATCGCCCTATATCATTATTAAATGTAGATTCTAAGATTCTTACAAAAATTTTAGCTATTAGATTAGAAAAAGTACTGTCTCAGATTATTTCAGAAGATCAAACTGGTTTTATGAGGAATCGGTATTCCTTTTTTAATGTTAGAAAATTGATTAATATAATTCATACTTCACCACCCACAATTCCAGAATGTGTTATTTCATTAGATGCTGAAAAAGCTTTTGATAGAGTTGAATGGATATATTTATTTAATACATTGAGAAATTTTAATTTTAGTCCTAATTTTATATCATGGATTAAATTAATATATCATAAACCTGTTGCTTCTGTTTTTACGAATAACCACAGATCCTCTTTTTTTCAATTATCTCGTGGTACGAGACAGGGTTGTCCCTTAAGTCCTTTATTATTTAATATTGCATTAGAGCCTTTAGCTATTGCTATTCGTGAATCTCCTAATATTTTTGGTATTACCCGTAATGAGAAGTTATATAAATTATATCTTTATGCTGATGATTTGCTGTTATATATTTCTGACCCTGATAGGTCTATTCCTGCTATTTTATCCTTGTTGGTTCAATTTGGTACTTTTTCTGGTTATAAACTAAATTTAGATAAGAGTGAATTATTTCCTTTAAATGCACAAACTTTATTGACTGATAGGACACCATTTAAAGTTGTTACTGATAACTTCACTTATCTAGGTATAAAAATTACCAAGAAATATAAAGATTTATTTAGAATGAATTTTTTACCTATGCTTCATCAAATTCATCAACTTACTACAAGATGGTCTCCCTTGTTTTTATCATTAATTGGTCGGATTAATGCTGTCAAAATGATGATTTTACCGAAATTTTTATATTTATTTCAAGCCCTACCAGTTTTTATTCCTAAATCTTTTTTTGATAGCATTGATTCAAAAATTTCTTCATTTGTGTGGCAAAATAAAAACCCTAGGTTAAGTAAAAAGCAATTACAAAAATCAAAAAAAGATGGTGGTTTAGCTTTACCTAATTTTAGATTTTATTATTGGGCAAATAATATTCGTAATTTATTGTATTGGAAATTGGATTTGGATTCACCACTGTGCCCACAGTGGGTAAATTTGGAATGTAATGAGGTAAAGGGATATTCTCTATTCTCTGTTCTTGGTTCTTGTCTTCCTGCGGATTTAGTTAAATTTAATAAACAAATATTTAATCCTGTTATTAAACATACATTACGAATTTGGTTTCAATTTCGTAAGTTCTTTATTTTGAAAAACTTTGTTCTTGATAGCCCTATCTTATTTAATTTCTTTTTTAAACCTTCCTGGACAGATCAAGCTTTTAACATATGGAAAAGGAAAGGTATAAAATGTTTTCGTGATCTCTTTTTTGAAGATACTTTGATGTCATTTGATCAACTTTCTAATAATTTTGAATTACCTAAATCTAATTTTTTCAGATATTTACAAATTAGAAATTTTTTACATAAAGTTTTACCATCTTTTCCTAATTCAACTTTGATGGACACTACAGATTTGATCTTTACCTTAAATCCTTGTCAGAAGGGATTAGTAGCTTTTATTTATAATATGATTATGAAGATACAACCAGAAATATCAGTTAGAATTAAACAAGAATGGGAAAAAGAACTTCAATACAACATATCAACAGATAAATGGGAAAAAATTTTGCAAATGGTTAATTCTTCTTCTATATGTGCTAAACATGCTTTAATACAATTTAAAATTGTACATAGAGCTCATATGTCTAAAGATAAACTTGCTCGATTCTATTCTCATATTAACCCTCTATGTGACAGATGTCATTTAGCAGTGGCCTCATTGACCCATATGTTTTGGTCATGTCCCACTTTACATAATTATTGGAAGGATATATTTACTACTATTTCCTCAATTTGGAATATAGATTTACAACCTCATTTTATTACTGCAATTTTTGGCATACCAAATGAAGATGGCAATCAGTTTTCCCCCTCAATCAGACGAATGATTGCTTTTGTAACATTAATGGCCAGAAGGTCTATACTACAAAATTGGAAAGAAGTAAATCCTCCTACTACATTTCAGTGGCTTTCTCAAACTATTTCTTATCTGAGTTTGGAAAAAATTAGAAGCACTATTTTTGACTCATCAATTAAATTTGAAGAAACTTGGAGACCGTTTATTCGACATTTTCATATGAATTAATTTGGCCTTTTCCGGACCTTTCTGCTTATTCATGTTCAGGTATGGAGTTCCGGAGTTCTTTGACACTATCTTATACTTGTAAACTGTTGTTATTGCCTATGTTAGTTTAGTTTAGTGTTTTATTTTTTTTTAATATATATTTTTTCTCACATATTTTTTAATATTTTTTTTTCTTTTTTAATGGCTATTTGTTTTTTTTTTCATATAATCATGTGGACTTGATTAAGGTACTTTCTTTTGTTGATGTTTAGTAGGATATTATTATCTTATTATCAATGTGATTGCAAGTCTATTGTATTTATAATTTACTTATTATTATGTTATTTTTTTTGTGTATATGTGAAAATCAATAAAAAGATTGAAAAAGAAAAAGAAAGAAGATTTTGGTAAAGATCAGCTGTGATTGTAATGGAGCAGGGAGAGGGGAAGGAAGCCGTTAGCTTTGGTGTTGTGACTGCCTTGTGCGTTGTTGACATGCGGGCTGCCCCAACACTTCCTCGTTAACACAATAGGACGCATTTCGCCGCATGTTTCCAAGTACATGTGGCTAATAAAGCTAATCTGGCACACAGAAAATGCAACAGGAACTCAGCAGGTCAGAGGAGAGGGATAAAGAGCCAACATTTCAGGCTGAGACTCATCAATCGAAGACTGCGGGACACTGCAAAGTACTTTAGATCCAGAGGCGCTGGCCCGAGTACTCACCAAGGCCCTGTTCATGCCAGCTCGTCTCTCTTCATTGTTAGCCTCCTTGCCCTTCCATATAAAGATCGTGACTCCACCCTGGTCCAAGATATAGCAGTCCTGGGGAGGGACAAGAACATGGTGTTTGTAGGGGACCATGAGTGTCCACCCCCAGATCAAAGAGTCACAGAGAGGGACAGCATGGAAACAGGCCCTTCAGCCCACTGTATCCATGCTAACCATCAACCACCCATTACACTAATCCCATTGTACTCAGTGTGCAGAGCCTAGTCTGAAACAGGAGCCCCCGTACATTCAGGAATTCACTGGAAAAGGCTGTTTCATCACGGTGATGGAATCATTTCATTCTTTCGCTTTCTGTTTCAGGACAACGGGAGCATGGGTTTGGAAACGTTACCAGATTCCAGGGTTAGGACATTTGGGATCAGCTGTGGTCTTGGGCCAGAAATGGTCAAGTGGAATCCAGAATTAAGAAAGGTAGGCTGAAGACCAGGATCAGGAATAGTCTCATGGGATCCAGGATTGGGAACGTTGGCTGGAAACCGCAATCGGGTATATTTACATGGCATCTTGGTTTGGGAATGATCACCTGAAGACCAGATCAATCCCACGAATAAAAAGGTTGGTGTATGAGGAGCGTTTGATGGCGCTGGACCTGCACTCACAGGAGTTTAGAAGAATGACAGGTGATCTCATTGAAACCTGTTGAATATTGAAAGGCCAAGACAGTGGATGTGGAGAGGATGTTTCCTATAGTGTGGAAGTCTAGGACCAGAGGGCACAGCCTCAGAATAGATGAACATCCCTTTAGAACAGAGACAAGGAGGAATTTCTATTGTCAGAGGGCGGTGAATCTGTAGATTTCATTGTCACGGACAGCTGTGGAGGCCAAGTCGCTGGGTATATTTAAAGTGGAGGTTGATATGTTCTTGATTAGTTGGGGCGTCAAAGGCAGGAGAGTGGAGTTGACGGGGATAATAAATCCACCATAATGGAATGGCAGAGCAGACTCAATGGGCTGAATGGCCTCCTATATCTCATGGTTTTATGGTCTCATGGAATCAGGAATAGTAGCACTGGATCCAGAATTGGGAATGATTAGCTAGGGATCGGAAATGATCGTGTTGGATCCTGGACTGGAGGTGGTTAGTTGGAGTCCGGAATCAGGACTAGGATCTGGGATCCAGGGTTTTACAGGGATTGGCTGGAGTCTGGAATCAGGACTAGGATCTCAAATCGAGGACTGGGGGCAGGTTGGATGAAGTTCAGGAAAAGGAATGGAATCTGGAGTCCTGGATTGGAGGTGTGACTGGCAGGAATCCTGGATAAGGAACAGTAGCTGGTATCCTGGGAAGCTGTCCAGACTCCAGGATTTGGACACTAGGATCGGGTATGGGATACGGAATAGGGGGGGGTAGTGGCTGGGGGATGGCCCCTGTCGGGTGCTGGCCTTTCACGTTAGCACGCATGTTCACCTCGTGCTTCAGTAGGTCCTGGGTCAGCGGTCGAGTGGCTACCTCTTGCACCATCAGATTCCCCGTCTCATCGGAAACACTATAAAGAGAAACAAACCCGGTCAAATCCAGTCGTGAACGGAGACGGAGGGGGTGACGAGCCTATGACAGTGGCCATTTGTGGGTGGAGGGATATGCCCGAGCTGATTGCTCGCCCCTCTTTGGGGTTGTGTCCATAGGAACCAGCATTCTGACTGGTGTGGAGGCTGTGAGTGTTACAGACTCAACTCGCTCCATCACGGCTCAACCCTTCCTCCCCACACCGTCGAGACACTTCAACATGGTGCCTCAGGAAACTCATTAAAGCCCCTCACCACCTGGACATGCTCTCTTCTCATTACTACCATCGTTCTCCAGTACACGAGCAGAAAGGAGAACAAAGTGATTGTTACTCTGGTTCTGACACAATAAGTATTAAAAAAGTACACTTGAAAAAAATACAGCCACTATAAATACATAGGAAAGCTGACAGTGCAGGTACCAAGGCACCCAATGCTCCCTCAGCACCAACTGTCCACATCCCTTCCTTCCCCTGCACCTCCACATACCAACTACCAGGTCTTCACCTCCACCAGCCTACCAGACAGCATGGACTCACCTTCACTACTGAGCTGGAGAGAAGGGGAAACTGGGGAAGGGATTGGGACTGGATGGTGTGATCCTGAAGGAGTGTGCTAAGCAGTTCTGTGGAGTTCTCCAAAACAGTTTTAATCTGAGCCTCAGACTGGAAATGGTCTTGACTGTGTGGAGAACATCATGTGTGGTCCCAGTACCCAAAAGGGCCAACATAAAGTGTTGAATCTGTCCTGTGGCCCTGACCTCTCACATCATGAAGACCCTAGAGAAGCTGGTCCTGGCTCATCTCCAACCCCTGGTCAGATCAACCCTCAATCCCTGCCTGGAGAACACTGGGGCTGATGATGCTGTCACCTACCTGCTGAGCAGAGCCGATTCCCATTTGGATAAGCAGCGCAGCACTGCACTGTGAGGATCGTGTTGTTTTGATTTCTCAAGTGCCTTCAATACTGTCACAGCCCTCATCGCTGGGGGAGAAACTTTGTTCAATGAAGGTTGTCACTTCCGTTGCATCCTGGATAATGGACCAGCAGACCACAGTTCGTGCGGTTTCAGAGCTGTGTGTCAGACATGGGTGTAAGCAGCACTGGGGCCCCACAGCGGACTGTATTGGCTCCCTTCCTGTTTACCCTGGACTTTTCTAAAACACTGCGTCATGTCGTTTGCAGAAATTCTCTGATGACGCAGCAATAGTTGGGTGTATAAAGGGAGGATGAAAGGATCCCTGTTTCTATTGATGGTGAGGACGTGGGTGTGGTGAGGACCAACAAGTACCTGAGGGTGCACCTGGACGACAGACTTGGGTGGAGCACCAACACAGAGGCTGTGTACAAGAAGGGCTGGAGTCGCCTCTACTTCCTGAGGAGACTGAGGTCCTTTGGAGTACGCAGGCCTCTCCTTCACATGTTCTACCAATCTGTTATTGTCAGTACAGGTGTGCTGGGGCAGTGGCATCGACATGGGTGATGCCAACGGGAAAGGCTGGCTCGATTTTTGGGGTCAAACTGGAGGCTGTGGTGGAACAAAGAATCCTTCGGAAAATCATGGCGACTCTGGACAATGTTTCTCACCCTTATGTGTCACCTTGGCTGAATAAAGGAGCATTTTCAGTAATCGACTAAGACAACGGCACTGCTCCCACGAGCGCTCTATGAGGTCATTATTACCCTCAGCCATTAGACTCTAAATGAGCCGGGGAAGTGATGACCCCCTCCTGTTGGACTGCTTGAGGTAATTTATTTTTTATTCTTTCTTTCTTCTCTTCTAATATTTGTATATCTGTGCACTTGCAATGCTACTGTGACACTGTGATTTCCTTTAGGATCAACAGAGTATCATCTATCTATATACTGTACAGAGATTGAGCCCGTAAAGTGACTCTAGGCACAAGAGTGTCTGTTCACAAGGTGACTGACAGGAAATGATAAAGTCGTGGTGATTGGGGGTGTGGAGGGTGGGTTGGTGGATGGAGGTGTTAATCAGACTTACCGCTGGGGAAAGGTAATAGTTTTGGAGTAAAGGAGGGACAGGAGCTGGAAGGTCCACATTTAACTATCAGAAGCAGAGATTCTGCAGATGCTGGAAATCCAGAAAGTTGGCAGAACTCAGCGAGTTTCAGAATTTGGCCATTGCCCCCCACCCCCGAATTCTCCATCTAAAATGTCCTTTTCCACAACTAACACAGATGGGAAGTGTTCGATATCAAATGTGTTTGGGGCCAAAGGGGAGAAAAAGGTATCTATGGAGGGGAATGAACAGTCATCGATTCAGGCCAAAACCCCTCATCGGCAGTGAAAAGGAAGGGAGAGTGAATTCCAGAACAACACACAACCTCCACCAGGAGACTTCTGAATGGTCCATGAACCCACAAACACTACCTTATCAATCATTTTTGTGCTACTAATTTGATTTTTGTAACCTATAGTGATTTTTATGTCATTCCCTCTACTGCTGCTGCAAAACAACGGATTTCACAGCTCTTCACCTGCACTGCACTCTCTCTGTGACTGTTACACTTCATTCTGCATTCTGTTATTGTTTTACCTTGTTCTACCTCAATGCACTGTGTAATGATCTGATCCTTATGAACAGCTTTTCACTGTGCTTTGGAATATGCACTCTCTCAATCTTATTGATACCTTTCCTGTAGTTAGGCAACCTGAACTACCCAGATATCTCCATTATTGTTAAACACACCTTGAGATGCTGTTTTTGCCCAATGTGTCATTGATACCATGGAACAGACATAGAGCCCAGAAACAAGCCCTTCGGCCCAACACATCCATACTGACCAGCATCCCCAGTCCTTTAAAATCAGAAACACAGGACACTCTGCTGGTGCTGGAAATCCAGAACAACACACACAAAATTCTGGAGGAACTCAGCAGGTCAGGCAGCAGCTATGGAAATGAATAGACGGCTGACATTTTGGGTCGAGACCTTTCTTCAGGATTGGAAAGGAAGGGTTAACAAGGTGGGGGCGAAGCGAAGAGGGGTAGCTCGAAGGTGATGGGTGAAGCCTGGTGGGTGGAAAGGGTAAAGGGCTGGAGCAGAAGGAATCTGATAGGGGAGGGGGAGTGGGTCATGCGGGAGAGGAAAGGAGGAGGGGCACCAGGGGTAGGTGATAGACAGGTCAGGAGTCCAAAGCGAGGAATAAAAGAGGGAAAGGGGAGGGAAAAATTTACCAGAAAGAGAAATCGATGTTCTTGTCACAAGGTTGGAGGCTACTAGACAGAATATGAGGTGTTGCTCCTCCAACCCGAGGGTGGTCTCATCGTGGCAAAAGAGGAGGCCATGGACTGACATGTTGGAATGGGAACGGGGATAGGGATTAAAATGGGTGGCCACTGGGAAATTCCACTTTTGGCAGAAGGAGCGGAGGTGCTTGACAAAGCGGTCCCCCAATTTACATCGGTGGGGAGGGGAAGTAATACAAGCTGAGGTAATAGGTAAGAGTTCAGGTAAGGAAGAAGGTGGGTGGGTGGGGAACTGAGAATCTGTGAGGGGATAGATGAAGGGCTGAGGAAGGAGGGTGGAGCATTGGGGAAAGGAAGGAGGAGGGATGTGATGGGCAGTTAAGAAGAGAAGAAGAAGAGGAGGAAGTGGAGTCATCAGGACACCATCGTGACGGTGTTTTTTTAGCAGGCTTTCTTATTTTTACGAGGCCGAGTTGCTAGCTCGACGCTCAAGCCAGCACGGATGGAAAGCGTGCAAGGGAGTCGGCTAGATTCGAACTCGGGAGCCTTCGCTCCGAAGTCCGGCACTGATGCCACTACGCCACCAGCCAGCAAGAAGAGAAGAGGTGAGTGGGTAACAGAATGGGGAATAGAAGGAGGAAGAAGGGGTGACGGTGTACTGGTCAGAGACTTTGGGCCAGGCTGATAAGTCCTCATGCCGGATCACCGCTGGTGGAATGGTGAAGGACCACAGAAGGGTGAGAAGCCTGATGGACACTTACTGGTAGAGCCTGATGTTGGACTTCTGGAGCTGGTCGGCCTCTTCGTCCGGTATAGCCTCCTTCAGCTCGCCCCTCCGCTCTCCCAGACTGGCCGTCACGATCTTCATCAGCTCAGGGCTCTGGTTCTCCTGATCCCCGTCCACGATGCCGATCTGCGCCCTGCCTCCTCGCTCGCGGTCCCTGATGTCCTGGGCGAGCAGCAGGGCCTACGTGTGCGCGGGGGAGAAAGGAAGAGACACGCCAATGTCACAGCGACCTCAAAGTTCAAAGTAAGTTTATTATCAAAGTACATATACGTCAGAGTTTCCAGCCTTTTTCATGTGACGGACCGCTACCATTAACCGGGGGTCTATAGACCTCAGGTTGGGAACCCCCGATATATGCCATCATTTACAACCCCGGGGTTCATTAGCTTGTGGGCAATTGCAAAGAGACACAATAGATTGACTGCACCTGACATAGACAAACAGCCCATGTGCAAAGGACAGGAAATTGTACAAATATTTTTTTTTAAACTATTTAGACCAATATTGAGAACGTAAGCTGTAGAGGTTTTGAAAGTGAGTTTATAGGTTGTGGAATCAGTTCAGTGTTGGGGTGAGTGAAGTTATCCATGCAGGTTCAGGCACAACGTCGCTTCCTCACCCCTCCGACCATCTGCTCACATCTCCAGGTCCCTGGATGCCCTGCAGACCGCCCGACACAGAATCCTAGAGCACTGGGACAGAACCTTTCGCCTAAGATTCCAAACTGAGCCAGTTCCACATCGCTCTCATCAGTTCCTAACCCTGTCCCTGCCCACCACCATTTTAAATGTCGCTCATGCTCTTACTGCACCCACTTCCCCTGGCATTTTGCCCCATATACTGACTATCCTCTGGGTAAAAAACCTGCCCCACAGTTTCTCATTAGATTTCTCTCCTCTCACCTCAAACACATGCCCCTAAGTTCCTGATTCCCCAGCCCTGTGAAAATGACTGTCAGCATTCACACAGTCTATACTATCCTTGATTTTATACACCCGTATAAGGTCACCCCACAGTCTGCTGTGTACAACCTCCCCCCTAAGTCCTGCCATCATCCTCATGAGCTTTCAGGGAACTCGTTTCAGTTCAGCCACCTTTCCCATAACAGAGTGACCACAACTATACGCAGCCCCCCAAACGTGGCCTTAACTAATATCTTATAGAGCTGCATCATTTTGCCCCAGCTCATAGACTCAGTATCCCAACCAATAAAGGCCAACATGACAAACACCTTCTTCAACATTCTGTCTAGCTGTGTCTCTACTTTCATGGAACCGTGTATGTGTATTCTCAATGTCCCTCTGTTCTACCACACTCTCCATTGTCCTAACGTTTACCATGTCCCTCTGTTCTACCACACTCTCCATTGTCCTAACGTTTACCATGTCCCTCTGTGCTACCACACTCTCCATTGTCCTAACGTTTACCATGACCCTCTGTTCTACCACACTCTCCATTGTCCTAACGTTTACCATGACCCTCTGTTCTACCACACTCTCCATTGTCCTAACGTTTACCATGTCCCTCTGTTCTACCACACTCTGCACTGTCCTAACGTTTACCATGACCCTCTGTTCTACCACACTCTGCACTGTCCTAACGTTTACCATGACCCTCTGTTCTACCACACTCTGCACTGTCCTAACGTTTACCATGTCCCTCTGTTCTACCACACTCTGCACTGTCCTAACGTTTACCATGTCCCTCTGTTCTACCACACTCTCCATTGTCCTAACGTTTACCATGACCCTCTGTTCTACCACACTCTCCATTGTCCTAACGTTTACCATGACCCTCTGTTCTACCACACTCTCCATTGTCCTAACGTTTACCGTCCCTCTGTTCTACCACACTCTCCATTGCACTAACGTTTACCATGACCCTCTGTTCTACCACACTCTCCATTGTCCTAACGTTTACCATGACCCTCTGTTCTACCACACTCTCCATTGTCCTAACGTTTACCATGACCCTCTGTTCTACCACACTCTCCATTGTCCGAACGTTTACCATGACTCTCTGTTCTACCACACTCTCCATTGTCCTAACGTTTACCATGACCCTCTGTTCTACCACACTCTGCACTGTCCTAACGTTTACCATGACCCTCTGTTCTACCACACTCTCCATTGTCCTAACGTTTAGCATGTCCCTCTGTTCTACCACACTCTGCACTGTCCTAACGTTTACCATGACCCTCTGTTCTACCACACTCTCCACTGTCCTAACGTTTACCATGTCCCTCTGTTCTACCACACTCTCCATTGTCCTAACGTTTACCATGTCCCTCTGTTCTACCACACTCTCCATTGTCCTAACGTTTACCATGTCCCTCTGTTCTACCACACTCTCCATTGTCCTAACGTTTACCATGTCCCACTGTTCTACCACACTGTCCATTGTCCTAACGTTTACCATGTCCCTCTGTTCTACCACACTCTGCACTGTCCTAACATTTACCATGTCCCTCTGTTCTACCACACTCTGCACTGTCCTAACGTTTACCATGTCCCTCTGTTCTACCACACTCTGCACTGTCCTAACGTTTACCATGTCCCTCTGTTCTACCACACTCTGCACTGTCCTAACGTTTACCATGACCCTCTGTTCTACCACACTCTGCACTGTCCTAACGTTTACCATGTCCCTCTGTTCTACCACACTCTGCACTGTCCTAACGTTTACCATGTCCCTCTGTTCTACCACACTCTCCATTGTCCTAACGTTTACCATGACCCTCTGTTCTACCACTCTCCATTGTCCTAACGTTTACCATGACCCTCTGTTCTACCACACTCTCCATTGTCCTAACGTTTACCATGACCCTCTGTTCTACCACACTCTCCATTGTCCTAACGTTTACCATGTCCCTCTGTTCTACCACACTCTCCATTGTCCTAACGTTTACCATGTCCCTCTGTTCTACCACACTCTCCATTGTCCTAACGTTTACCATGTCCCTCTGTTCTACCACACTCTCCATTGTCCTAACGTTTACCATGTCCCTCTGTTCTACCACACTCTGCACTGTCCTAACATTTACCATGTCCCTCTGTTCTACCACACTCTGCACTGTCCTAACGTTTATCATGTCCCTCTGTTCTACCACACTCTGCACTGTCCTAACGTTTACCATGTCCCTCTGTTCTACCACACTCTCCATTGTCCTAACGTTTACCATGTCCCTCTGTTCTACCACACTCTCCAGTCCTGACGTTTACCATGTCCCTCTGTTCTACCACACTCTCCATTGTCCTAACGTTTACCATGTTCCTCTGTTCTACCACACTCTCCATTGTCCTAACGTTTACCATGTCCCTCTGTTCTACCACACTCTCCATTGTCCTAACGTTTACCATGTCCCTCTGTTCTACCACACTCTCCATTGTCCTAACGTTTACCATGTCCCTCTGTTCTACCACGCTCTCCATTGTCCTAACGTTTACCATGTCCCTCTGTTCTACCACACTCTCCATTGTCCTAACGTTTACCATGTCCCTCTGTTCTACCACACTCTCCATTGTCCTAACGTTTACCATGTCCCTCTGTTCTACCACACTCTCCATTGTCCTAACGTTTACCATGACCCTCTGTTCTACCACACTCTCCATTGTCCTAACATTTACCATGTCCCTCTGTTCTACCACACTCTCCATTGTCCTAACGTTTACCATGACCCTCTGTTCTACCACACTCTGCACTGTCCTAACGTTTACCATGACCCTCTGTTCTACCACACTCTGCACTGTTCTAACGTTTACCATGTCCCTCTGTTCTACCACACTCTGCACTGTCCTAACGTTTACCATGACCCTCTGTTCTACCACACTCTGCACTGTCCTAACGTTTACCATGACCCTCTGTTCTACCACACTCTGCACTGTCCTAACGTTTACCATGTCCCTCTGTTCTACCACACTCTGCACTGTCCTAACGTTTACCATGATCCTCTGTTCTACCACACTCTGCACTGTCCTAATGTTTACCATGTCCCTCTGTTCTACCACACTCTCCATTGTCCTAACGTTTACCATGTCCCTCTGTTCTACCACACTCTCCATTGTCCTAACGTTTACCATGTCCCTCTGTTCTACCACACTCTGCACTGTCCTAACGTTTACCATGTCCCTCTGTTCTACCACACTCTGCACTGTCCTAATGTTTACCATGTCCCTCTGTTCTACCACACTCTCCATTGTCCTAACGTTTACCATGTCCCTCTGTTCTACCACACTCTCCATTGTCCTAACGTTTACCATGTCCCTCTGTTCTACCACACTCTCCATTGTCCTAACGTTTACCATGACCCTCTGTTCTACCACACTCTGCACTGTCCTAACATTTACCATGTCCCTCTGTTCTACCACACTCTCCATTGTCCTAACATTTACCATGTCCCTCTGTTCTACCACACTCTCCATTGTCCTAACGTTTACCATGTCCCTCTGTTCTACCACACTCTCCATTGTCCTAACGTTTACCATGACCCTCTGTTCTACCACACTCTGCACTGTCCTAACATTTACCATGTCCCTCTGTTCTACCACACTCTCCATTGTCCTAACATTTACCATGTCCCTCTGTTCTACCACACTCTCCATTGTCCTAACATTTACCATGTCCCTCTGTTCTACCACACTCTGCACTGTCCTAACGTTTACCATGTCCCTCTGTTCTACCACACTCTGCACTGTCCTAACGTTTACCATGTCCCTCTGTTCTACCACACTCTGCACTGTCCTAACGTTTACCATGTCCCTCTGTTCTACCACACTCTGCACTGTCCTAACGTTTACCATGTCCCTCTGTTCTACCACACTCTGCACTGTCCTAACGTTTACCATGTCGCTCTGTTCTACCACACTCTCCATTGTCCTAACGTTTACCATGTCCCTCTGTTCTACCACACTCTGCACTGTCCTAACGTTTACCATGTCCCTCTGTTCTACCACACTCTCCATTGTCCTAACGTTTACCATGTCCCTCTGTTCTACCACACTCTCCAGTCCTAACGTTTACCATGTCCCTCTGTTCTACCACACTCTCCATTGTCCTAACGTTTACCATGTCCCTCTGTTCTACCACACTCTCCATTGTCCTAACGTTTACCATGTCCCTCTGTTCTACCACACTCTCCATTGTCCTAACGTTTAACATGTCCCTCTGTTCTACCACACTCTCCATTGTCCTAACGTTTACCATGTCCCTCTGTTCTACCACACTCTCCATTGTCCTAACGTTTACCATGTCCCTCTGTTCTACCACACTCTGCACTGTCCTAACGTTTACCATGTCCCTCTGTTCTACCACACTCTGCACTGTCCTAACGTTTACCATGACCCTCTGTTCTACCACACTCTGCACTGTCCTAACGTTTACCATGACCCTCTGTTCTACCACACTCTGCACTGTCCTAACGTTTACCATGTCCCTCTGTTCTACCACACTCTCCATTGTCCTAACGTTTACCATGTCCCTCTGTTCTACCACACTCTCCATTGTCCTAACGTTTACCATGACCCTCTGTTCTACCACACTCTCCATTGTCCTAACGTTTACCATGACCCTCTGTTCTACCACACTCTCCATTGTCCTAACGTTTACCATGTCCCTCTGTTCTACCACACTCTCCATTGCACTAACGTTTACCATGACCCTCTGTTCTACCACACTCTCCATTGTCCTAACGTTTACCATGACCCTCTGTTCTACCACACTCTCCATTGTCCTAACGTTTACAATGACCCTCTGTTCTACCACACTCTCCATTGTCCGAACGTTTACCATGACCCTCTGTTCTACCACACTCTGCACTGTCCTAACGTTTACCATGACCCTCTGTTCTACCACACTCTCCATTGTCCTAACGTTTACCATGACCCTCTGTTCTACCACACTCTCTATTGTCCGAACGTTTACCATGACCCTCTGTTCTACCACACTCTCCATTGTCCGAACGTTTACCATGACCCTCTGTTCTACCACACTCTGCACTGTCCTAACGTTTACCATGACCCTCTGTTCTACCACACTCTCCATTGTCCTAACGTTTAGCATGTCCCTCTGTTCTACCACACTCTGCACTGTCCTAACGTTTACCATGACCCTCTGTTCTACCACACTCTCCACTGTCCTAACGTTTACCATGTCCCTCTGTTCTACCACACTCTCCATTGTCCTAACGTTTACCATGTCCCTCTGTTCTACCACACTCTCCATTGTCCTAACGTTTACCATGTCCCTCTGTTCTACCACACTCTCCATTGTCCTAACGTTTACCATGTCCCTCTGTTCTACCACACTCTCCATTGTCCTAACGTTTACCATGTCCCACTGTTCTACCACACTGTCCATTGTCCTAACGTTTACCATGTCCCTCTGTTCTACCACACTCTGCACTGTCCTAACATTTACCATGTCCCTCTGTTCTACCACACTCTGCACTGTCCTAACGTTTACCATGTCCCTCTGTTCTACCACACTCTGCACTGTCCTAACGTTTACCATGTCCCTCTGTTCTACCACACTCTCCATTGTCCTAACGTTTACCATGACCCTCTGTTCTACCACTCTCCATTGTCCTAACATTTACCATGACCCTCTGTTCTACCACACTCTCCATTGTCCTAACGTTTACCATGACCCTCTGTTCTACCACACTCTCCATTGTCCTAACGTTTACCATGTCCCTCTGTTCTACCACACTCTCCATTGTCCTAACGTTTACCATGTCCCTCTGTTCTACCACACTCTCCATTGTCCTAACGTTTACCATGTCCCTCTGTTCTACCACACTCTCCATTGTCCTAACGTTTACCATGTCCCTCTGTTCTACCACACTCTGCACTGTCCTAACATTTACCATGTCCCTCTGTTCTACCACACTCTGCACTGTCCTAACGTTTATCATGTCCCTCTGTTCTACCACACTCTGCACTGTCCTAACGTTTACCATGTCCCTCTGTTCTACCACACTCTCCATTGTCCTAACGTTTACCATGTCCCTCTGTTCTACCACACTCTCCAGTCCTAACGTTTACCATGTCCCTCTGTTCTACCACACTCTCCATTGTCCTAACGTTTACCATGTCCCTCTGTTCTACCACACTCTCCATTGTCCTAACGTTTACCATGTCCCTCTGTTCTACCACACTCTCCATTGTCCTAACGTTTACCATGTCCCTCTGTTCTACCACGCTCTCCATTGTCCTAACGTTTACCATGTCCCTCTGTTCTACCACACTCTCCATTGTCCTAACGTTTACCATGTCCCTCTGTTCTACCACACTCTCCATTGTCCTAACGTTTACCATGTCCCTCTGTTCTACCACACTCTCCATTGTCCTAACGTTTACCATGACCCTCTGTTCTACCACACTCTCCATTGTCCTAACATTTACCATGTCCCTCTGTTCTACCACACTCTCCATTGTCCTAACGTTTACCATGACCCTCTGTTCTACCACACTCTGCACTGTCCTAACGTTTACCATGACCCTCTGTTCTACCACACTCTGCACTGTTCTAACGTTTACCATATCCCTCTGTTCTACCACACTCTGCACTGTCCTAACGTTTACCATGACCCTCTGTTCTACCACACTCTGCACTGTCCTAACGTTTACCATGACCCTCTGTTCTACCACACTCTGCACTGTCCTAACGTTTACCATGTCCCTCTGTTCTAAAACACTCTGCACTGTCCTAACGTTTACCATGACCCTCTGTTCTACCACACTCTGCACTGTCCTAATGTTTACCATGTCCCTCTGTTCTACCACACTCTCCATTGTCCTAACGTTTACCATGTCCCTCTGTTCTACCACACTCTCCATTGTCCTAACGTTTACCATGTCCCTCTGTTCTACCACACTCTGCACTGTCCTAACGTTTACCATGTCCCTCTGTTCTACCACACTCTGCACTGTCCTAATGTTTACCATGTCCCTCTGTTCTACCACACTCTCCATTGTCCTAACGTTTACCATGTCCCTCTGTTCTACCACACTCTCCATTGTCCTAACGTTTACCATGTCCCTCTGTTCTACCACACTCTCCATTGTCCTAACGTTTACCATGTCCCTCTGTTCTACCACACTCTCCATTGTCCTAACGTTTACCATGTCCCTCTGTTCTACCACACTCTGCACTGTCCTAACGTTTATCATGTCCCTCTGTTCTACCACTCTCTGCACTGTCCTAACGTTTACCATGTCCCTCTGTTCTACCACACTCTCCATTGTCCTAACGTTTACCATGTCCCTCTGTTCTACCACACTCTCCAGTCCTAACGTTTACCATGTCCCTCTGTTCTACCACACTCTCCATTGTCCTAACGTTTACCATGTCCCTCTGTTCTACCACACTCTCCATTGTCCTAACGTTTACCATGTCCCTCTGTTCTACCACACTCTCCATTGTCCTAACGTTTACCATGTCCCTCTGTTCTACCACACTCTCCATTGTCCTAACGTTTACCATGTCCCTCTGTTCTACCACGCTCTCCATTGTCCTAACGTTTACCATGTCCCTCTGTTCTACCACACTCTCCATTGTCCTAACGTTTACCATGTCCCTCTGTTCTACCACACTCTCCATTGTCCTAACGTTTACCATGTCCCTCTGTTCTACCACACTCTCCATTGTCCTAACGTTTACCATGACCCTCTGTTCTACCACACTCTCCATTGTCCTAACATTTACCATGTCCCACTGTTCTACCACACTCTCCATTGTCCTAACGTTTACCATGACCCTCTGTTCTACCACACTCTGCACTGTCCTAACGTTTACCATGACCCTCTGTTCTACCACACTCTGCAGTGTTCTAACGTTTACCATGTCCCTCTGTTCTACCACACTCTGCACTGTCCTAACGTTTACCATGACCCTCTGTTCTACCACACTCTGCACTGTCCTAACGTTTACCATGACCCTCTGTTCTACCACACTCTGCACTGTCCTAACGTTTACCATGTCCCTCTGTTCTACCACACTCTCCATTGTCCTAATGTTTACCATGTCCCTCTGTTCTACCACACTCTCCATTGTCCTAACGTTTACCATGTCCCTCTGTTCTACCACACTCTGCACTGTCCTAACGTTTACCATGTCGCTCTGTTCTACCACAGTCTCCATTGACCTAACGTTTACCATGTCCCTCTGTTCTACCACACTCTGCACTGTCCTAACGTTTACCATGTCCCTCTGTTCTACCACACTCTCCATTGTCCTAACGTTTACCATGTCCCTCTGTTCTACCACACTCTCCAGTCCTAACGTTTACCATGTCCCTCTGTTCTACCACACTCTCCATTGTCCTAACGTTTACCATGTCCCTCTGTTCTACCACACTCTCCATTGTCCTAACGTTTACCATGTCCCTCTGTTCTACCACACTCTCCATTGTTCTAACGTTTACCATGTCCCTCTGTTCTACCACACTCTCCATTGTCCTAACGTTTACCATGTCCCTCTGTTCTACCACACTCTCCATTGTCCTAACGTTTACCATGTCCCTCTGTTCTACCACACTCTCCATTGTCCTAACGTTTACCATGTCCCTCTGTTCTACCACACTCTCCATTGTCCTAACGTTTACCATGTCCCTCTGTTCTACCACACTCTCCATTGTCCTAACGTTTACCATGTCCCTCTGTTCTACCACACTCTCCATTGTCCTAACGTTTACCATGTCCCTCTGTTCTACCACACTCTCCATTGTCCTAACGTTTACCATGTCCCTCTGTTCTACCACACTCTCCATTGTCCTAACGTTTACCATGACCCTCTGTTCTACCACACTCTCCATTGTCCTAACATTTACCATGTCCCTCTGTTCTACCACTCTCTCCATTGTCCTAACGTTTACCATGACCCTCTGTTCTACCACACTCTGTACTGTCCTAACGTTTACCATGACCCTCTGTTCTACCACACTCTGCACTGTCCTAACGTTTACCATGTCCCTCTGTTCTACCACACTCTGCACTGTCCTAACGTTTACCATGACCCTCTGTTCTACCACACTCTGCACTGTCCTAACGTTTACCATGACCCTCTGTTCTACCACACTCTGCACTGTCCTAATGTTTACCATGTCCCTCTGTTCTACCACACTCTGCACTGTCCTAACGTTTACCATGACCCTCTGTTCTACCACACTCTGCACTGTCCTAATGTTTACCATGTCCCTCTGTTCTACCACACTCTCCATTGTCCTAACGTTTACCATGACCCTCTGTTCTACCACACTCTCCATTGTCCTAACATTTACCATGACCCTCTGTTCTACCACACTCTGCACTGTCCTAACGTTTACCATGACCCTCTGTTCTACCACACTCTGCACTGTCCTAACGTTTACCATGTCCCTCTGTTCTACCACACTCTCCAGGGCCCTAACGTTTACCATGTCCCTCTGTTCTACCACACTCTCCAGTGTCCTAACGTTTACCATGACCCTCTGTTCTACCACACTCTCCATTGTCCTAACGTTTACCATGTCCCTCTGTTCTACCACACTCTCCAGGGCCCTAACGTTTACCATGTCCCTCTGTTCTACCACACTCTCCATTGTCCTAACGTTTACCATGTCCCTCTGTTCTACCACACTCTCCATTGTCCTAACGTTTACCATGTCCCTCTGTTCTACCACACTCTCCATTGTCCTAATGTTTACCATGTCCCTCTGTTCTACCACACTCTCCATTG
The DNA here is from genome assembly GCF_030144855.1 of Hypanus sabinus. Taxonomy (NCBI): domain Eukaryota; kingdom Metazoa; phylum Chordata; class Chondrichthyes; order Myliobatiformes; family Dasyatidae; genus Hypanus; species Hypanus sabinus. Next base: position 11,641,071 of record NC_082711.1, on the reverse strand, counting down.
TCCTAATGTTTACCATGTCCCTCTGTTCTACCACACTCTCCATTGTCCTAACGTTTACCATGTCCCTCTGTTCTACCACACTCTCCATTGTCCTAACGTTTACCATGACCCTCTGTTCTACCACACTCTCCATTGTCCTAACGTTTACCATGACCCTCTGTTCTACCACACTCTCCATTGTCCTAACGTTTACCATGTCCCTCTGTTCTACCACACTCTCCAGGGCCCTAACATTTACCATGATTTTCAACATCATCCTCCATATTTTACTTTGCTAACATAGACTATAAGACTTAGGAACAGAATTCACCATTCGGCCCATCGAGTCTGTTCCGCCATTCCATCATGGCTGATTTATTATCCCTCTCAACTCCATTCTCCTGTCTTCTCCCTGTACCCTTTGATGCCCTGACTAATCAAGAACCTATCAACCTCTGCCTTCATTATACCTAAATATTTAAATATACCCAATTAATTCCAGATTTACCACCTCTGGCTGAAGAAATTCCTCCAGATCTCTTTTCTAAAGGGTGCTGTTCTTTTCAGAGGCTGAGCCCCCTACTCCTAGACCCTCTCACTATAGCAAACATCCTCTCCACTTCCACCCCACCCAGGACTTCCAATATTCCATAGGTTTCAATGAGATGCTCCCTCATTCTTCTAAACTCCAAGCCCAGAGCCATCAAACATTCCTCATTCATTAACCCTTTCATTCCCAGGATCATTGTCGTGAGCCTCCTCTGGATCTTCTCCAATGCCAGCAAGTTTTTTCTTAGATTAGTGGGGGAGTCTAGGACCAGATGGCACAGCCTCAGAACACAAGGAATAGAATATAATTGCCTAATTCTGCTCCTGCGTCTTACGGTCTCATGGTTTGTTCTGGCCCAAATGCAACTTTTCCTGAATTAAGCTCCAATTGCCTTTCCTCGGCTGCTGATCACATTCCTGTTGTAATCTAGACTCCTACTCCACTCGTGTCCATGTCACTGATAGAGGCCATGTAGTGAAATTGGGATCGGGGTGGGGAAGGGGGGTGGTGGAGAGCTGGGGAGCCGGAGGTCGAAAAGTGAAAGGAACAAGGGTTGGGTGGTGGAGGTTTAATCGGAGGGTCACTGAGGGTGGGGAGGGGGAACACCATGATTTTCAACATCATCCTCCATATTTTACTTTGCTAACATAGACTATAAGACTTAGGAACAGAATTCACCATTCGGCCCATCGAGTCTGTTCCACCATTCCATCATGGCTGATTTATTATCCCTCTCAACTCCATTCTCCTGTCTTCTCCCTGTACCCTTTGATGCCCTGACTAATCAAGAACCTATCAACCTCCCCAATCCAACTGACCTTTAACCTCTCCGTCCTGTTGCTCTGTGGCGCGTTCCATTGGACGATGACTTTGCCCAGATCCAAAAGGAAAACGTCACCTAAGTTGAAGCTGTCCCAGGAAAGGTCGACCTGAACACGGAAATATAACGTAGAACGGAGACGAGTACAGACAGGAGCAGGCCCTTCGGCCCACAATGTTATGCAAAACTAATTAAATGGCCAACTAAACTAAAACACAAGGGATTCTGCAGATGCTGGAAACCTTGAGTGACACACACAAAATAGTGAAGGAACTCAGCAAGTCAGAAGCATCCACGTACAGGAATAAACAGTCCACGTTTCAGGACAAGACCCTTCATCAGGACTGGAACGATAAGGTTTTCCAGCTCTGGTGAGGGGGCCTCAGCCTGAAACATCGACTGGTAGATGCTGCCTGACCTGCTGAGTTCCACCAGCATACCCTGTGTGTCACTCTGGGTTTCCAGCGTCTGCAGAATCTCTTGTGCTTAGATATCCAGATGCATCACGGCTCAGTACGGAAAATGTTACGTGTGTTACTGCAAAAAACCGCAGAGAGCTGTGGACACCACTCAGCACATCACAGAAACCAGCCTCCCCTCCACAGACTCTGTCTACACTTCTGGCTGCCTCAGTAAACCAGCCAACGTAATCAAAGACCCCCCCCCCACACAGGCATCCTCTCTTCTCCCCTCTCCTTTCAGGCAGAAGAAACAAAAGCTTGAAAGCTCGTACCACCAGGCTTGACGACAGCTTCTATCGTACATGTTATAAGAATATTGAATGATTCCCAGTATGATAAGATGGACATTCTGACTCATTGTGACTTTGCACCTTATTGTTTCCCTGCACTGCACTCTCTCTGTAGTCTGCATTCTGTTATTGCTTTACCTTGTTCTACCTCAATTCATTGTGTAGTGGTTTGATCTGTATGAACAGTTTGCAAGACAAGTTTTTCGCTTTGGTACATATGACAAAAGAAACAATAAACCGATAGAGCAGGTGAACTGGCCCTTTGGCCCAACACGTTCATACTGGCTAACATGGATCGGCGGGATCTTGAGGTTCGAGTCCATAGGACACTCAAAGCTGCTGCACAGGTTGACTCTGTGGTTAAGAAGACATACGGTGTGTTGGCCTTCATCAATTGTGGGATTGAGTTTAGGAGCCGAGAGGTAATGTTGCAGCTATGTAGGACCCTCGTCAGACCCCACTTGGAGTACTGTGCTCATTTCTGGTCGCCTCACTACAGGAAGGATGTGGAAGCCATAGAAAGGGTGCAGAGGAGATTTACAAGGATGTTGCCTGGATTGGGGAGCATGCCTGCTGAAAACAGGTTGAGTGAACTCGGCCTTTTTTCCTTGGAGTGACAGAGAATGAGAGGTGACCTGATGGAGGTGTATGAGATGATGAGAGGCATTGATCGTGTGGATAGTCAGAGGCTTTTTCCCAGGGCTGAAATGGTTGCCACAAGAGGACACAGGTTTAAGGTGCTAGGGAGTAGGTACAGAGGAGATGTCAGAGATAAGTTTTTCACACAGAGAGTGGTGGGTTTTTTGGAATAATAGAGGAGTACACGATAAGAGTATTTTAAGAGACTCTTAGATAGGTACATGGAGCTTAGAAAAATAGAGGGCTATGCAGTTGGGAAATTCTAGGCAGTTTCTAGCGTAGGTTACATGGTCAGCACAACATTGTGGGCCGAAGGGCCTGTAACGTGCTGTAGGTTTCTCTGTCCAACTTAGTTGGTTTCATCTGCCTGCATTAACTAATTAACTAGATCTCAGTTCCTTTGTCAGGTATCACATTTCAGTGAATGATTATATTAGTTAATTTCTGGCCTAAGTAGGAAGCTCCAGACTGACTTGGTCCTTGTGTGGACCCCAGCTCACCCCCAGGCACTGCAACCCTTCCCACCTCTGTGGCCGTCACTTTCTTCTTCCCCTTAACGTGGAGCAGACGGCGGATGTTATACACATTTGTCTCCACATGCTTGAACCCTGAGGCGACACCTCCTTTCTTGTACCTGCCAAAGAAAAAGCAAATCGCAGCGTTGCCATGGTTATCGACGGCAGGCAGATCAAATCAGAGGGTGTTAATCATTCCCCCCCACCCCCCGCCTTTCTGCCACTGATAGAGTGGCCCCCACACTTCCAGAGGTCCCAAACTGCTTTAAACTAAAGCTGACATCAAACCTCAGGGTGTAAGAACAGGCCTTTCTGCCCACTGTGTCTGTGCTAACCACGATGTCTCCTCCTGTAAACTTTGACACCCTCACTAATCAAGATCCTCCATTTTAAATCTACTCAATGACTTGGCCTCAACAGTCATTTGAGAAAATGAATTCCACAGATTCACTGTCCATTATCTAAATAAATTCCTTCTCATCTCTGTTCTAAAGGGACGTCCCTCTATTCTGAGGCTGTGCCCTCTGGTTCTAGACTCTGCCACGATTGGAAACATCCTCTCCGCATCCACTCTATTCGACACTCGATAGGTTTCAATGAGACCTCCCCTCATTCTTCTAACCTACAGTGAGTACAGCCACAGAGCCCCTACTATGTACATTTCCATGTACTTATAAGAAATAAAGCGAATCTTAATTTCTAATGTGGCTGCGAGATTTTAAACCAGTATCGCCAAGCCAATGGGGTAAGGGCTTCCCCAACATTACTCACACAATGCCGTTCTTGAAGTAGCTTTTGAACTCGGGGGACTCGTGGCCCTGCGTCTCACGGTACTGGATGGGACTCCCTCCCAGGCAATCGTCCAGCTGGGTGACGTACATGGCTGCAGCCCCCTGCTCATCCTGCGAGGACTCTTTCCCGATCCAGAAGTGGATGGCCTGAGAGATCCCACTGGCCGTCTTCTTGGCCTGTGGAGGAGGCATTTACTTTAACGTCCCTTTCAACCACAGACTGCAATGCTGAGGCATCCCGCGATGTGGCTGTACACTTTACATGGGAAACTGAAGAATGGAGCAGCACAGGCAGAGAGGAATCCCCCCCTTACGGCAAACCCAGAACCAAGAGGCATAATTCCCGGGTGAGAAAGGAGAACGGCTTGCTATTTAATCAACACACACAAAATGCTGGTGGAACGCAGCAGGCCAGGCAGCATCTATAAGGAGAAGCGCTGTCGACGTTTCGGGCCGAGACCCTTCATCAGGACTACAATGGGTCAATGGATGCTGCCTGGCCTGCTGTGCTCCACCAGCATTTTGTGTGTGTTGCTTGAATTTCCAGCATCTGCAGATTTCCTCGTGTTTGCTCTTGGAATTTAATCATTCATCCATCCAATTTAAGTACAAATTTCAAAGTGCATTTTGTTATCAAAGTATGTATACTTTATACAATTGTGAGATTTATCTCCTTACAGGCAGCTGTGAAACAAAGAACCCCAATAGAACCCATTTAAAACAAAAGAAGACCTTCAAACACCCAATGGGGGGAGGGGGCGGGAGAGGGGGGGAGAGAGAGAGAGAGGGGGGGGAGAGAGGGGGAGAGAGGGGGGAGAGAGAGAGAGGGGGGAGAGAGAGAGAGGGGGGAGAGAGAGAGAGGGGGGAGAGAGAGAGGGGGGGAGAGAGAGAGGGGGGGAGAGAGAGAGAGGGGGAGAGAGAGAGAGGGGGGAGAGAGAGAGAGAGGGGAGAGAGAGAGGGGAGAGAGGGGGGAGAGGGGGGAGAGAGAGAGGGGGGGAGAGAGGGGGAGAGAGGGGGGAGAGAGGAGAGAGAGAGGGGGGAGAGAGAGAGGGGGGAGAGAGAGGGGAGAGGGGGAGAGAGGGGAGAGAGGGGAGAGAGGGGAGAGAGAGAGGGGGGAGAGAGAGAGAGAGAGGGGGAGAGAGAGAGAGGGGGGAGAGAGAGAGGGGGGAGAGAGAGAAATCATGAGTTCACAACGCCAGGCATCACTGCAGCCGACTCAGAAGTCCATGGTTACTGGCCACAGGCTCGGTCCAGAACAGAGACGAGAAAAGCCCGCAGAGCAGCACGACAAGCCGCTTGTTTGATTGATTTTTATAGATCTGCCTATTTGGTTTCTATCAATCTATCGACCAAGCTAGCTTTCTGTTTAGCTATCTATTTATTCCTTTACTACTTTTTCTCTCAGTTCATCTAATCGTTTGTTTTATATATTTATCGATCTGATTTGTCCATTTGTTTATTTGTTTGAACATTTAGTGATACGGCTTACAGGGGTCCCCAGCCGTTTTTTATGCTGGGAACCCTCACCGTTAACTGAGGGGTCCACGGACCCCAGGTTGGTAACCCCTGGCTTATTGTAATTTCTTTTATATCTTCCGCAAAACCGGAATCAGGTTAAATATCGCCGGTGTGGGTTGTGAAATCTGTTATTCAGTACATAATAATAAAAACAATAACATATAGGAGCAGCACGTATAAACTGAATTAAATAAATCGTGCAAAAAGACAGCAAATATAGTGAGGTGGTGTTCACTGTCCATTCAAAAATCTGATGGCAGAGGGGAAGAGGCTGTTCCTGAACCATTGAGTGTGTGTCCACAGGCTCCTGTACCTCATTCCTCATGGTAGCAATGAGAAGAGGGCATGTCCTGTTGTGAAAACAACAGATTTCATGATATACAGTAGTATGCAAAAGTCTAAGGCGCATCTATATAGTTGGGGTACCTAAGACCTGTGGCACAAAACCAAGTTTATGTATTACATTGTGCTGCTGTCGCAAAAAAATTACAAATTTCATGACATGTGAGTGATGATATGGGTCTATTGTGGGCTGAGAGTGGGAAGGGGGCAGGGAGAGGGGAATCATGGTTGGGAAAAGGGGAAGGGAGAGGGGAGGGAGCAGGAAGCACCCGAGAGACATTCTGTAATGATGATCAACACATCACCCCCAACTCCATGCATCCTCATCTTACGGATAAGTCTTTTGTGTGGCACCTCATCAAACGCCTTCTGGAAATCCAAGTAAATTATGTCCACCTGTTCCCCTTTATCCACTGCGCTCATTATATCCACAAAGAACTCCAGTAAGTTTGTCAAACAGGACCTGCCTTTGCTGAATCCATCCTGCGTCTGCCTGATGGATCCCTTTCTTTCCAGATGCCTCACTATTCCTTCTTTAATGATAGCTTCAAGCATTTTCCCAACTGCAGATGTTAAACTAACTGGCCTATAGTTACCTGCCTTTTGCCTACATCCTTTCTTGAACAGTGTTGTGACGTTTACCATCTTCCAATCTGCCAGGACTTGCCCAGAGTCCAGAGAATTTTGGTAAATCGTCACCAAAGCCTCCACTATAACCTCGGCCATTTCCTTCAGCACCCTGGGGTGCATTCCGTCAGAACCAGGGGCCTTGTCTATCTTCAGGCCCTCAAGTTTGCTCAGCACCACCTCTAGTGATTGATATTGTATCGAGGTCCTCGCCTCCCATCACATCCATAACGTCTCTCTTTGGCACGTTAGATGTGTCCTCCACCGTGAAGACCGACACAAAATAGTCATTCAAAGCCTCTGCCATTTCTTCATTACCCAATAACTGGAAAAGTTTAAGCCAAGTACCAGAGGGCAAGCATTTCAGGTGAGAGTGGAAAAGTTTAAAGACGTGTGAGCCAAGTTTTTTTTGACAGAGTGCTATGGGTGTCTAGAACAAGGTACCAGAGATGGTGATGGAAGCAGATGTAATAGAGGCCTTTAAGAAACTGTTAAACACATGAATAGATGGGAATGGATCATGTACAAACAAGAGATTAAGTTTAATTTAGCATTGTGCTTAGCACAGACATTGTGGGCTGAATGGCCTCTTCCTGTACTGTACACTTCCACGCTTATATGTTTGCAAGGCTGCAGTGGCCCCTGATGGTTGTATAGTCATACAGCGTGCTAACAGGCCCTTCAGCCCAACTTAACCATGCTGGCAAAGCAGCTTGCCTGAGCTAGCCCCATCTGGCCTGGATTCCTCTAAAACAGCAATCCCCGACGTACAGTTAACTGTGGACCCCAGGTTAGGAAGCCCTGCTCTAAACCTTTCCCATCCACATTCCTGTCTTTTAAACCTTGTAACTAAACCCACCTCCACCACTGCTGTCGGCACGGTGGCTATGGTACCGTGCCAAAGTCTTAGGCACCCTAGCCATACACAATTTGCCTACAACATTTTGCACAGGGCTGTATATTGTTTGATATATTCACCGCCTTCGGGGTGAAAAATTTGCCCCCTCAACCTCTGAAACTCCAGGGAAAACTCCCCTGGAATGTAGGAGATTGAGGGATGGCCTGATAGAGGGCACAAGCTGATGAGGGGCGTGGACAGAGTGAAAAACAGCCTTTCCCCCCCAAGGAAGGGGGAGCTGAAACAAGAGGGCATAGTTTGAGGATCAGAGCTGAAAAATTTGTAAAGGCCATCAGGCAATGGGTGTGCCTGTTCAGAATGAGCTGCCAGAGACTGTGGTTGTGGTGGGGGCATTAGCATTGCTTAAGGTCCATGCAGCGTGGTCTCTTTCCATGCAATACGACTCTGTGACTCAATGCAGTGGAGGCTGCTGGCCATGTGTCACAGCAACACAGCACAAAAAGCCTCATCGCCCCATGAATCCACTTGGTCTCTCCCTATCTTTCTTCGTTCTACATATTCCCTCCCCTACCTTCTCTGGTACTCAAAACCGTGGTGTTCTCTCTCTCTGTCTGATGAAACATTAACTCTGTTTCTCTCTCTCGACAGACGAGGGCTTTGCTTGCATTCTCCGGTACTTGTACTTACGAACAATATCAAGTAGCAATCGCCTTCGAAGAAGTTCCCGTAAGCCTTTGGAGGGATAGGGACCACTTCCATTTTCTGCAAAGAGACACACCAGACATCAGTAGGGAAGGGGGAATGGGCGCCACGTTACTCTGTGAGCCGAGGACTCAGTAGTAGAGTCTTCGCAGCCGGTAAACGGCTTGTCAGGAGGTAGACAAGAAAACGTCTGCAGATGCTGGAAATCCAGAGCTACATACACAGAATGCTGGAGGAACTCAGCAGGCCAGGCAGCATCTACGGAGGGGAATAGATAGTTGACGTTTGAGCCGAGACCCTTCTTCAGGACTGGAAAGGAAGGGGGGCGGGGGGAGACAGCAGAATTAAAAAGGTGGTGGGAGGGGAAGGACTGTTTGGGGCCCTGAATGGAGGTGAGGAAGGAGGGCAATGGGCAGGCGTAGTACCTTGGCCACTTGCAGGGGTGCATGCTGGGAGGGATGAATGGAGAAGGGAGCGATCCCTGCGGAAAGCGGATGGGGTAAAAGATATGTCTGGTGGTAGGATTCCTTTGGAGGTGGTGGAAGTTGCGGAGGATGACGTGTTGGATACGGAGGCTCCTCTTGGGCCAAGGAGGCAGATTCTCCCAGCCAGGGGCAGAACATTCAGGGGAGATTTGAGCAGGTTCCATGATCTGAATAGTCTAGGTAGAGGTTACCTGTGCCAGGGGGATGGGGGAGCCCGGGGCTCTGCTAGAGACACAGAACATTACATCACAGTACTGGCCCTTTGGCCCACAATGTTGTATCAACCTTTTAACCTAACCCTTCCCTTCCACATACTACCCCCCCCATTTACCTATCATCCCCATGCCTATCTAAGAGTCTCTTAAATGTGGCTAATGTATCTGCCTCTTCTACTACCCCAGCAGGACATTCCACACACCCACAAATTTCAGTAAAAAAAATTCCCTATGAAAAATTCCCTTTGCTTTCCTGCAATTACCTTAAGATTACGCCCACTAGTGTTAGCGATTTCCACCCTGGGGAAAAGTCTCTGGCTGTCCACTCGATCTATGCCTCTTATCATCTTGCACACCTCTGTCAAGTCACCTCTCACCCTCTTGCACGCGAAGGAGAAAAGCCCGGCTCACTCAACCTACCCTCACAAGACAGACTCCCTAATCCGGTCAGCGTCCTGGTAAATCTCCTCCGCACCCTCGCTAAAGCTTCCACTTCCTTCCTATGATGAGCTGACCGGAACAGAAAGGTTCAGGGGATATACGAGAGGGTTTAATGTTCTGAATGGTCTCGGTAAAGGCCTCCAGTAGAAGTGGGGACGGAGAAACTGGGAACTCTGCAGCTGACCTGGAGCCAGTCAGAACATTGGTGCAGTCAGGCCAGTGGTCCGGTTTGAGTGACCAGTAACCCATCGGCAGTGGTCAAACATTCATGAAACATTTGTTCATTGAAGCAGAGTAGAGGGTTAATGGCAGGACCCTTAGCAGCTCCTTCACACTCCCTTAACCGTATCATGGTTATTATTACTGTAGGGCTCTCAGTACCAGTAACTGTGGTGTTAACTGTCCAGGCTAACAAAATGGCTTCTCTGTGTTGTTATAATGAAATGGCTTCTCTGTAATGTTACTTAATGCTGTAATGGGTTTCAGTGTCTGGAATGTTTGGGTTATAACGGTTGATAAAGGGGGAACTAACCGATGGAGAATTTTATGCTATCTTGTATGTGTGAGCTGAGTGGGAGTTCATGGTTTTTTTCGGGAGGTGAGTGAGGGGGACGGGCGTGTGGGGAGCGGACAGCGGTTCCAGGGCGGCAGATACCGGACGTCGGACGTCGGTTCGGACGGTGGCTGAAGACTCGGAAGGTCGTTGTGGATGGAACCGGAGGCGTGAGCTCCAACATATTAAAATATTTTGTGCACAAACTGATAAACTTACTGATTTGACGCCTTTGGGGTATCTGTTTCTACTAACCCACCACTAAGAGATAACTATAAAGTTGTAATTATTTACTTGCTTTTGGTGTATTGTCTGATATTTGTGTTGCGGGCGTGTACTGGGGGGGCATTACTCTGTATTTACACGGAAGTATTGCACTATTGCCAGTCACTCCAGGCAGATGGGGTTCATCAGCCGTGGCTGGCATCTCACCAGGAAGGAAAACTCCAATCTCAAGCTTGCACTGCCTTGTGGCTACACCCACTCAGGGGGAAATCTTCAGGAGTAAACCTTGAGGGAAAAATCTGGAGCTTGGAGTCCCTGAGACAGGCCTGCATTGAGTTCAATACCGACTGGCAACTCCTGTGACGCTGCTGGTGCCGAACTCTGCCGTTCCTTTGGATTTATCAGCTGCGTGGAGAGGGGGAGTCTGCTACACGGGCAACACCTCGCTGTCCATATCGTACCGCCCGGGCTTGCGTATGATTGTTAGAACCTGACCAATGGGGGCCAACCAGCAGCAGCGTGGGGCCCATTTCCGTAGATCCCACAAAGACACAAAGCAAACGGATCGGAGGTAAAGACAGCAGATGGTGTGTTTGCATTCATCAGTTGGGGGAAGGAGTCCAAGAGCCATGAGGTAATATGGCAGCTCTATCACACGTGGGATATTCTGTTCAGTTCTGATCGCCTCATTATATGAAGGCCGTGGGAGTTTTACAGAGAGGTTTCTGTGGCTTGGATGCAGACTTGGGCTTTGGACTTTTTTCCAGTCTTAAGGTTCCTTTGTATTGTTTTCACACCCAATCTTTCTTGGTTTTGTTTTTGTGTGGGGAGGAGGGGTTTGGGGGTTGGTGTGTGGGGAGGAGGGATTGGTGTGTGGGGAGGAGGGGTTTGGTGTGTGGGGAGGAGGGGTTGGTGTGTGGGGAGGAGGGGTTGGTGTGTGGGGAGGAGGGGTTGGTGTGTGGGGAGGAGGGGTTTGGGGGTTGGTGTGTGGGGAGGAGGGATTTGGGGGTTGGTGTGTGGGGAGGAGGGGTTGGTGTGTGGGTAGGAGGGGTTTGGTGTGTGGGGAGGAGGGGTTGGTGTGTGGGGAGGAGGGGTTGGTGTGTGGGGAGGAGGGATTTGGGGGGGGTGTGGGGAGGAGGGATTTGGGGGTTGGTGTGTGGGGAGGAGGGGTTGATGTGTGGGTAGGAGGGGTTTGGTGTGTGGGGAGGAGGGGTTGGTGTGTGGGGAGGAGGGGTTGGTGTGTGGGGAGGAGGGGTTGGTGTGTGGGGAGGAGGGGTTTGGGGGTTGGTGTGTGGGGAGGAGGGGTTTGGGGGTTGGTGTGTGGGGAGGAGGGGTTTGGGGGTTGGTGTGTGGGGAGGAGGGATTTGGGGGTTGGTGTGTGGGGAGGAGGGGTTGGTGTGTGGGGAGGAAGGATTTCGGGGTTGGTGTGTGGGGAGGAGGGATTTCGGGGTTGGTGTGTGGGGAGGAGGGATTTGGGGGTTGGTGTGTGGGGAGGAGGGATTTGGGGGTTGGTGTGTGGGGAGGAGGGATTGGTGTGTGGGGAGGAGGGATTTGGGGGTTGGTGTGTGGGGAGGAGGGATTTCGGGGTTGGTGTGTGGGGAGGAGGGATTTGGGGGTTGGTGTGTGGGGAGGAGGGGTTTGGGGGTTGGTGTGTGGGGAGGAGGGATTTGGGGGTTGGTGTGTGGGGAGGAGGGATTTCGGGGTTGGAGTGTGGGGAGGAGGGGTTTGGGGGTTGGTGTGTGGGGAGGAGGGATTTGGGGGTTGGTGTGTGGGGAGGAGGGGTTGGTGTGTGGGTAGGAGGGGTTGGTGTGCGGGGAGGAGTGGTTTGTGTGCGGGGACGAGGGGGTTGGTGTGCGGGGAGGAGGGGTTTGGGGGTTGGTGTGTGGGGAGGAGGGGTTGGTGTGTGGGGAGGAGGGATTTGGGGGTTGGTGTGTGGGGAGGAGGGGTTTGGGGGTTGGTGTGTGGGGAGGAGGGGTTTGGGAGTTGGTGTGTGGGGAGGAGGGGTTTGGGGGTTGGTGTGTGGGGAGGAGGGGTTTGGGGGTTGGTGTGCGGGGAGGAGGGGTTTGGGGGTTGGTGTGTGGGGAGGAGGGGTTTGGGGGTTGGTGTGTGGGGAGGAGGGGTTGGTGTGCGGGGAGGAGTGGTTTGTGTGCGGGGACGAGCGGGTTGGTGTGCGGGGAGGAGGGGTTTGGGGGTTGGTGTGTGGGGAGGAGGGGTTGGTGTGTGGGGAGGAGGGGTTGGTGTGTGGGGAGGAGGGGTTGGTGTGAGGGGACGAGTGGTTGGTGTGTGGGGAGGAGGGATTTGGGGGTTGGTGTGTGGGAAGGAGGGGTTGGTGTGTGGGGAGGAGGGGTTTGGGGGTTGGTGTGTGGGGAGGAGGGGTTTGGGGGTTGGTGTGTGGGGAGGAGGGGTTGGTGTGTGGGGAGGAGGGGTTTGGGGGTTGGTGTGTGGGGAGGAGGGGTTTGGGGGTTGGTGTGCGGGGAGGAGGGGGTTGGTGTGCGGGGAGGAGGGATTGGTGTGCGTGGAGGAGGGATTGGTGTGCGGGGAGGAGGGGTTGGTGTGCGGGGAGGAGGGGTTGGTGTGCGGGGAGGAGGGGCTGGTGTGCGGGGAGGAGGGGGTTGGTGTGCGGGGAGGAGGGGCTGGTGTGCGGGGAGGAGGGGGTTGGTGTGCGGGGAGGAGGGGCTGGTGTGCGGGGAGGAGGGGCTGGTGTGCGGGGAGGAGGGGCTGGTGTGCGGGGAGGAGGGGCTGGTGTGCGGGGAGGAGGGGGTTGGTGTGCGGGGAGGAGGGGGTTGGTGTGCGGGGAGGAGGGGGTTGGTGTGCGGGGAGGAGGGGCTGGTGTGCGGGGAGGAGGGGGTTGGTGTGCGGGGAGGAGGGGTTGGTGTGCGGGGAGGAGGGGTTGGTGTGCGGGGAGGAGGGGTTGGTGTGCGGGGAGGAGGGGCTGGTGTGCGGGGAGGAGGGGGTTGGTGTGCGGGGAGGAGGGGGTTGGTGTGCGGGGAGGAGGGGCTGGTGTGCGGGGAGGAGGGGCTGGTGTGCGGGGAGGAGGGGCTGGTGTGCGGGGAGGAGGGGGTTGGTGTGCGGGGAGGAGGGGTTGGTGACTTGACGGAGGTGTGCAAGATGATAAGGGACATAGATCAAGTGGACAGCCGAAGACTTTTCCCAGGGTCGAAGTGACTAATACAAGGAAATGTAATTTTAAGGCATTTGAAGAAAATTCTGGGGGCGTGTCAGAGCTAGGTGTGTTTTAAACGGGCAGTGGTGTTTACAAGGAGGAACCCGCCAGGGGTTGTGGTAAAGGCTGATACATTAAGGTCATTTAAGAGACTTAAATAAGCACATGGATGATAGAGGAATAGAGGGCATGTGGGAGATAAGGGTTAGATTTGATGTTGGAGCAGGTGAACACGTCAGTGTAATACTGTTCTGTGTTGAAATCCCACCTCAGTGGTTAATAATTAAATAAGTACATTTCAACTGGTAAATATCAAAGAATTCACAACAGTTCACACAGGCAATTCTCATACACACACAGACAGAAACACACACACTCTCTCTCTCACACACACACACACACACACACCCTTCACTCATGAATATTGCCTCTCACCTCGATGGTCCATATTTGAAGACCCAGCTCCTTGCTGACATGTTTAAAGGCTTCTGGTATTACGGTTGGCATGGTGACTGGTTATCACAGCTGAGAAGTGATTAGAGATGAAAACAGGGTCAGAATGAGATCTCGGGTCGCAGTGCCACCCCCGGCTACCCATCGGGACACCGGTAAATCCCCCCAACGACAAGCCCATCCCTCCCCCAGTCTGACTGCTGACCCAGGGTGGCTGCTGAGCAGGGGCCACTCTTGACCCCTCACTGAGGGGGCTAACGTGCTGATGGACTGAACTGGACTCTTCTCCTACTGTTGGAGTTGGGTGAACTGATTAAGAATTTGCAGTTCAGACCCGTTTCTTTGCTACAGTTTGATGAACTAATGTAAAGCCTCCCCCCCCCCCCCCCCAGGAGATACAAAATCCTGAAAGTGCAATACACCAGGCTCAAAGACAGCTTCTACCCCCCTGTTCTAACACTATTGAACAGTCCGTCAGAACTGTGCCCTGCCTGGTACTAAGGTAATCTTTACAATACTATTGTAAGTAGGCCCATCCAAACAGACCTCTCAGTGGCCATCGCAAGCCGACCTTCCATCTGCCAGGTGATTGGTGAGGGGGAAAGTGGGTAGGTGGGGCATTGAAGTAAGAAGCTGGAAGGTGATAGGAGGAAAAAGTAAAGGACTGAAGAAGAAGGAATCTGATAAGAGGCAGTGGACCATTGGAGAGAGCCATTGATTGCTCTAACTTAAGGTAACTTCTACCCCCCCCCACCCCTTTTCCATTCCCCTCCTGGTTACCCGCTCACTTATTCTCTCCTGCTCACCTGCCCACCACCTCCCTCTGGTGCCCCTCCTCCCTCCCTCCCTTCCTTTCATTTTAAAATCTTTTTATTAATTATTATTGAAGATTAACAAAAAAAATACATTGTCAATATGTCATTATGTACAATAAGGAATTAAATTAGCAAATAACTAATTAACAAAGCTAAGCGGTGTATCAATAATAAAAAAAATGAAGTGTTAAGAATTTTTTTTTAAAGAAAAAGGGAAAAATAGAACCCCTACTAACTGAAAAAAAACAAAAAACCCATTGGGAGCACAACCCTGGAGCCATACATCATACAAGCTTCCGTTAAAAAATCATCAGTCCACCAACTCAAATCCACTTAAAGAAAAATCGGAAGGAAACCATATTAATTAACTCAAATCAGATGATAGTAGTGGGCGAATGAACCCCACCTTTTCTCAAAACCAAATCGATGTAAAACCGAGACGGCCACGTTGACACATACGTTTTGGTTGTGTTCAGTTCAGAAACATTTTTGGAAGTCTATTTTCTCTCTAATTTCTAAAGTTTTAAAAATTAATTTACAACCTAATAACTTGACAGTTTTATTTGGTATAATCCCTCAATATATTCATGGTATTTCTCCATCAGACCAACATGTAATTGCATTTGTTATGTTGTTGGCCAGAAGGGCTCGAAATGGAAAGATGTTTCTGCTCTTGTTTTGATACAGTGGTTCTCTCAGGTGATGATGTGTCTTAGTTTGGAGAAAATCAGAAGTTGAACTTTCGATCCTCCCTCCCGATCTTCCATGTTCTGGTCACGTCATTGCAGGAAGGATGTGAAGCTTTAGAGGGAATGCAGAGGAGATTCACCAGGAGGCTGCCTGGACTAGAGAGGGTGCAGAGGAGATTCACCAGGATGCTGCCTGGACTAGAGAGGGTGCAGAGGAGATTCACCAGGATACTGGCTGGATTACAGAGGGTGCAGAGGAGATTCACCAGGACGCTGCCTGGATTAGAGAGGGTGTGGAGGAGATTCACCAGGATGCTGCCTGGATTAGAGAGGGTGCAGAGGAGATTCACCAGGATGCTGCCTGGATTAGAGAGGGTGCAGAGGAGATTCACCAGGACGCTGCCTGGATTAGAGAGGGTGCAGAGGAGATTCACCAGGATGCTGCCTGAATTAGAGAGGGTGCAGAGGAGATTTACCCGGATGCTGCCTGGATTAGAGAGGGTGCAGAGGAGATTCACCAGGATGCTGCCTGAATTAGAGAGGGTGCAGAGGAGATTTACCCGGATGCTGCCTGGATTAGAGAGGGTGCAGAGGAGATTCACCAGGATGCTGCCTGGATTAGAGAGGGTGCAGAGGAGATTCACCAGGACGCTGCCTGGATTAGAGAGGGTGCAGAGGAGATTCACCAGGATGCTGCCTGGATTAGAGAGCGTGCAGAGGAGATTCACCAGGATGCTGCCTGGATTAGAGAGGGAATGCAGAGGAGATTCACCAGGATGCTGCCTGGATTAGAGAGGGTGCAGAGGAGATTCACCAGGATGCTGCCTGGATTAGAGAGGGTGCAGAGGAGATTTACCAGGACGCTGCCTGGATTAGAGAGGGTGCAGAGGAGATTCACCAGGACGCTGCCTGGATTAGAGAGGGTGCAGAGGAGATTTACCAGGATGCTGTCTGGATTAGAGAGGGTGCAGAGGAGATTCACCAGGATGCTGTCTGGATTAGAGAGGGTGCAGAGGAGATTCACCAGGATGCTGTCTGGATTAGAGAGGGTGCAGAGGAGATTCACCAGGATGCTGCCTGGATTAGAGAGGGTGCAGAGGAGATTTACCCGGATGCTGCCTGGATTACAGAGGGTGCAGAGGAGATTCACCAGGAAGCTGCCTGGATTAGAGAGGGTGCAGAGGAGATTGACCAGGACGCTGCCTGGATTAGAGAGGGTGCAGAGGAGATTCACCAGGATGCTGTCTGGATTAGAGAGCATAGATTGAGAAAGCTGGGACTTTTCTCTTTGTGGAGAAGGAGGATGGGAAGTGACTTGTACAATAAGATGAAGAGGGATGAAGTGGACAGGCAGGCAGCACCTTACTTCCCAGGGTGGGAATGGTTAATATGAGGGAGCATAACTTTAAGATGATTGGTGGAAAGTAGGGAGGGATGTCAGAGGTGGGTTTTTTACACAGAGAGCGGTGGGTGCTTGGAAAGTCCTGTCAGGGGTGGTGGGAGAAGCAGAGACATTCGGTGCTGCGTGTGCAGGAAGTGTTAGATTGAGCTTGAAGTGGGTTAAATGGTCAGCACAATATAGTGGGCTGAAGGGCCTGAATGGTGCTGTACTATCGAGAGCCAAGCCCTTCATTCATCATGTTTCCAAAGCGCCTCAGCCACTCCTTCAGACCACCCTCTATGTGAAGAAGTTGCCCCCCCCCCCGTTTCTATTAAACCCTTCTCCTCTTACCCTCTTACCTTATAACTATGCTCTCCTGTGCTTGATTCCCTTTACCCTGAGAGAATAAAAGTCTATCTATGCCCCTCCTAGATTTAAACGCCTCAACAAGGTCACCCCTCAGTCTACTACCTGCTCAACCTCGCTCCTTCAAGTCAGGACAACTTCCTTGTAAATCTCTGCTCTTTTTCCACCTTAAAGTCAAAGTCGAGTTTAACAGCAACTGCACAAGTGCTGTCCGTGTGTGTACAATGTAAAACCGACTAGCAGCAGCAACAGGCTCACAGCATTGGCTAAGCAGCACTCGCCAGAAAAACAAAGGAGCAGAATTAGGCCGTTCGGCCCATCAAGTCTGTTCCACATTTCTTCGTGGCTGATTTATCATCCCTCTCAACCCCTCTCCCCATAACCAACGACACCCTGACTAATCAAGAACCTATCAACCCTCATTTTAAATATAAACATTGGAAAAGACATAAATGATACACAATTTTTACAAGAAAAAAGCACAATGGTATGACGTCCATTGTAGTGCAAAGTGATTATAGTGTTGCGGTGCCGTTTGGTCCGAGGACTGACTGTACGCTTGTTCCTGACTCTACCGGACTTCCTTACCCAGTCGTCAACCACTCCTTCTCAGCCTGCCGACGCTGAATCTGCTGCTGTGGGGCTTTGGGCTCCTTACACAACGGCATCTTTCCAATATCAGGGCAACCAAGACTGAACCCAATACCGCAGTCCAAATGCTGCCTAGCTGAAAGTCAATGCACCAGTAAGGACCCCACCACCCTCTTCTCATTGCTACCCTCAGGTAGGAGGTACAGGAGCCTGAGGGCACACACTCAGCGATTCGGGAACAGCTTCTTCCCCTCTGCCATCCGATTCCTGAATGGACATGGAACCCGTGAACACTACCTCACGACTTCTCTCTTTTTGCACTGCTTCCTTAATCTGATTTTTATACAGAATTCTCATTGCAATATCTGATAATTAAAACTATACATTGCACCGTACTGCTGGCACAACACAACAAATATCACGACGTAAGCCAGTGATAAGAAACCAAACTCTAATTGTGCTATTACAGTGCGACATCAACGTTGACTTACACACAAGCCCCACACGGGGAAGCAGCCGCTCCGCGGTGAGATGGTGGTCTCTGGCCAAGCCCCTGGGGGTGGGAGGGAGCCACGTCTCCTACAGTCAAGGGGCCAGGCAGCATCACCACCGGCTGACAGAAGCCCCGTCTCGGGGAAAGCAAAGATTTCAAACAAACAACAGCCAAGGGTAAACTAACTCCTGGATCTGCAAGCCCCACCTCCTCGGTCACTAAGAGACACATCCTGGAGAGCGGGAGGGAGGGCCCCTCCCTTCCCTCTCTCCCTTCCCTCTCTCCCTCCGGTGGTCCGTGGGACCGTGTTCAGTCTCCCAGCTCCGTGTGCAGAGCCTAGAGCGGCCCTCTGTATTCACTCACTCTCTCACACTCCCACATTTTCAATCACTGACACTCACAGACAGGCAGAGTACACACAGACACACACGCACAGAGCACATACAGACACACAGAGTACACACAGACACACACGCACAGAGCACATACACACACAGAGTACACACAGACACACACGCACAGAGCACATACAGACACACACAGAGTACACACAGACACACACAGAGTACACACAGACACACACAGAGTGCACGCAGACACACACAGAGTACACACAGACATACACGTACAGAGCACATACAGAGTACACACAGACACACACAGAGTACACACAGACACACACAGACTACACACAGACACACACGCACAGAGTACATACAGACACACACAGACTACACACAGACACACACGCACAGACACACAGAGTACACACAGACACACAGAGTACACACAGACACACACACAGAGTACACACAGCCACACACGCACAGAGTACATACAGAAACACACAGACTACACACAGACACACACGCACAGAGCACATACAGACACACACAGAGTACACACAGACACACACGCACAGACACACACAGAGTACACACAGACACACATGCACAGAGCACATACAGACACACACAGACTACACACAGACGCACAGCGCACATACAGACACACACAGAGTACACACAGACACACACACAGAGTACACACAGCCACACACGCACAGAGTACATACAGACACACACGCACAGAGCACATACAGACACACACAGAGTACACACAGACACACGCACAGAATACATACAGACACACACAGAGTACACACAGACACACACAGAGTACACACAGACACACACGCACAGAGTACACACAGACTACACACAGACGCACAGAGCACATACAGACACACACAGAGTACACACAGACACACACAGAGTACACACAGCCACACACGCACAGAGTACATACAGACACACACGCACAGAGCACATACAGACACACACAGAGTACACACAGACACACGCACAGAGTACATACAGACACACACGCACAGAGCACATACAGACACACACAGAGTACACACAGACACACACACAGAGCACATACAGACACACACAGAGTACACACAGACACACACACAGAGTACACACAGCCACACACGCACAGAGTACATACAGACACACACAGACTACACACAGACACACACGCACAGAGTACATACAGACACACACAGAGTACACACAGAAACACACGCACAGACACACAGAGTACACACAGACACACACAGAGTACATACAGACACACACAGAGTACACACAGACACACACGCACAGACTACATACACACACGCAGAGTACACACAGACACACACGCACAGAGTACACACAGACTACACACAGACATGCACAGAGTACACACATTTGAGGATACACATTCAAAGATATAGTACATAACAAGAACTCACTTGCAGAGATACACACACACACACACACACACACACACACAGTTGCAGAAACACACTAACCGACAGGAGCTTCTGTGGATGTGAACGGGACACCCTTATGGTATGTTCCCTCCCAGATGCCAGGATTAGGGACATCTCAGATCATGTCCACAGCATTTTAGAGGGAGAGAGAGAGCAGCCAGATGTCTTGGTACATATTGGTACCAATGACAAAGGAAAGGAAAACAAAGAGGTCCTGAAAAGAGAATTGAGAGAGCTAGGTAGAAAATTGAGAAGCAGGACCTCCCGGGTAGTAAATTTCTGGATTGTTGCCTGTGCCACGCACCTGTGAAGGTAGAAACAGGATGATATGGCAGATAAATGAGCGAGAAGCTGGTTCAGGGGGCAGGGCTTCAGGTTCTTGGATCACTGGGATCTCTTCTGGGGGAGGTATGATCTGTACAAAAGTGACGGGATGCACCTGAACCCGAGGGGGACCAATATTCTTGTGGGTAGATATGTTAGAGCTGTTGGGGAGGTTTTGAACTAATTTAGCAGGGGGTGTGGGAACCGAAGGGACTCAGGATAGGACAGATGGTAAAAAAAGTAAAGATAGCGTGCAGTCAGACTGTCAGGAAGGGCAGGGAGGTGATAGGATTTAGTTGCAGCCCACAGGCTGAGTATCAAAACATTCGGGATGCAGAGTCAGAAAGGATAGCAAATACGGTACTCAAGGTGTTATATCTAAATGCGCGTAGTATAAGAAATAAGGTGGATGATCTTGTTGCACTATTACAGATTGCCAGGTATGATGTGGCCATCACTGAATCGTGTTGTAGCTGGGAGCTGAATGTCCTTTATTACACGTTATACCGGAGGGATAGGAAGGTAGGCAGAGGGGGTGGGGTGGCTCTACTGGTAAAGAATGGCATCAAGTCAGTAGAAAGATGTGACATAGGATCAGGAGATGTTGAATCCTTGCGGGTTGAGTTAAGAAACTGCAAGAGTAAAAGGATATTGATGACAGTTATATACAGGCCTCCCAACAGTGGCTGGGATGTGGACCACAGATTACAACAGGAAATAGAAAAGGTGTGTCAAAAGGGCAACGTTATGGTAGTCATGGAGATTTCAGCATGCAGGTTGGTAATGGATCTCAAGAGAGTGAGTTTGTTGAATGCCTAAGAGATGGCTTTTTAGAGCAGTTTGTCGTTGAGCCCGTGAGGGGATCAGCTGTACTGGATTGGGTGTTATGTAATGAGCCAGAGGTGATTAGGGAGCTTAAGGTAAAAGAACCTTTAGTAACCAGTGGTGACAATATGATTGAGTTTATCTTGAAATTTGATGGGGAGAAAGTAAAGTCTGATGTAGCAGAATTTCAGTGGAGTAAGGGAAATTACAGTGGTATGAGAGAGGAGCTGGCCAAAGTAAATTGGAAGGAGCTGCTGGCAGGGATGTCAGCAGAGCAGCAATGGTGTGAGTTTCTGGGGAAAATGGGGAAGGTGCAGGACATGTGTATCCCAAAAATGAAGAAATACTCCAATGGTAAAATAGTACAACTGTGGCTGACAGGGGAAGTCAAAGCTAATGTAAAAGCAAAAGAGAGGGCATACAACAAAGCAAAAGTTAGTGGGAAGATAGAGGATTGGGAAGTTTTTAAAAACATACAGAGAGCAACTAAAACAATCATTAGAAGGGGAAATATGAAAGCAAGCTAGCAAATAATATCAAATTGGATAGTAAAAGTTTTTTCAAGTATGTTAAAAGAGAAATGAGAGTGGATATAGGACCACTAGAAAATGAGTCATGAAAAGTATTAACGGGGCAAGGAGATGGCTGCTGAATTAAATGAGTATTTTGCGTCAGTCTTCACTGTGGAAGACACTAGCAGTGTGCCTGATGTTGTCGTGTGTGAAGGAAGAGAAGTGAGTGCAGTTACTATTACATGAGAGAAGGTGCTCAAAAAGCTGAAAGACCTAAAGGTACATAAGTCACCCGGACCAGATGAACTGCGCCCTAGGATTCTGAAAGAGGGAGCATTAGAATTGTGGTGGCATTAGAAATGATCTTTCAAAAATCACTAGACTCTGGCATGGTGCCAGAGGAATAGAAAATTGCAAATGTTACTCCACATTTTCCCAACCACTGAGGTCAGAAAATCCGGCCTGACGAACCTGTTGGAATTCTTTGAGGAGATTACAAGTAGGATAGATAAAGGGATTGCAGCAGATGTTGTATATTTGGACTTTCAGAAGGCCTTTGACAAGGTGCCACACATGAGGCTGCTTACCATGTTAAGAGCCCATGGAATTACAGGAAAGTTACTAACGTGGTTAAAGCGCTGGCTGATTGGTGGGAGGCAGCGAGTGTGAAAGAAGGATCCTTTTCTGATTGGCTGCTGGTGAACAGTGGTGTTCTGCAGGGGTCAGTGTCGTACCACTTCTTTTTGTGCTGTATATCAATGATTTAGATTATGTTTGTTGCCAGGTTTGCAGATGATACGAAGATTGGTGGAGGGGCAGGTAGTGTTGAGAAAACAGGTAGGATGCAGAAGGACTTAGACAGTTTAGGAAAATGGGCAAGAAATTGGCAAATGAAATACAATGTTGGAAAATGCATGGTCATCTCTTTGGTAGTAGAAATAAATGTACAGACTACTTTCTAAACGGGGAGAAAATCCAAAAATTTGAGATGGAAAGGGACTTGGGAGTCCTTGTGCAGAACACCCTGAAGGTTAACTTGCAGGTCGAGTCAGTGGTGAGCAAGGCAAATATCATGTTAATATTCATTTCAAGAGGTCTAGAATACAAGAGCAAGGATGTGATGCTGAGGCTTTATAAGACACTGGCGAGGCCTCACCTTGAGTATTGTGAACAGTTTTGGGCCCCTCATCTTAGAAAAGATGTGCTGGCATTGGAGAGGGTCCAGAGGAGGTTCACAAGGATGATTCCAGGATTGAAAGGGTTATCATATGAGAAACGTTTAATGGCTTTGGGTCTGTACTCACTGGAATTCAGAAGGATGGGGGTGGGGGGATCTCATTGAAACCTTTGGAACACTGAAAAGCCTAGACAGAGTAGATGTGAAAAGAATATTTCCCATGGTGGGGGAGTCTAGGACAAGAGGACACAGCCTCAGGATAGAGGGGTGCCCTTTCAAAACAGAGATGCGGAGGAATTTCTTTAGCCAAAGGGTGGTGAATTTGTGGAATTTGTTGCCACAGGCAGCTGTGGAGGCCAGGTCACTGGGTGTATTTAAGGCAGAGATTGGTTGGACACGGCATCAAAGGTCACGGGGAGAAGGCCGGGAACTGGGGTTGAGGAGGAGATAGAAAATGATTGAATGGTGGAGCAGATTCAATGGGCCAGATGGCCTAATTCTGCTCCTGTGTCTTATGGTCTTACACGCATTCATATACACGAATAATCATACTAAATACTCACAGACACACTCACTCACAAACAGACACTCTCAGACTCCCAGAGACATACTCATTCCCACTCAGACCCACACCCTCACAGTCACACTCAGCCACACAGCTGGCTGTCCAGACCTGCTACGCCCTGCACTGGCTACAGAGTCCTGGTAAATGGCTGATTTCACTTGACAGCATCGGTCTGAAAGGGAAGATCCCCATTTAGACTGGGTGCTGGAGCCAAGGGAAGGGACGGCCAGAGGAAATACACTGCAAAACTTGTCTGAATACTGTCCGTACCGATCGTTTCATCCCAGGTACAGTCTGCACCGATCGTTGATGCCAAATACTGTCCGTGCAGATTGTTTCGTCCTGGATACAGTCCATGATGATCAGTTCATCCGGAATACTGTCCATGTCAATTGTTTCATCCGGAATACTGTCCGTGCCAATTGTTTCATCCTGAATACTGTCCATGCTGATCATTTCATCTTGGATACGGTCCGTACTGATGGTTTCATCCCAAGTATTGTCCATGCCAATTGTTTCATCTGGAATACTGCCCATGCCAATTGTTTCATCTGGAATACTGTCTGTACTGATCGTTTCATCAGGAATACTGTTCGTGCCAATTGTTTCATCCGGAATACTGTCCATGCCAATTGTTTCATCTGGAATACTGTCCGTACTGATCGTTTCATCCGGAATACTGTCCATGCCAATTGTTTCATCTGGAATACTGTCCGTACTGATCGTTTCATCCGGAATACTGTCCGTACTGATCGTTTCATCCGGAATACTGTCCGTGCCAATTGTTTCATCCAGAATACTGTCCATGCTGATCGTTTCATCCGGAAATACTGTCCGTGCCAATTGTTTCATCCGGAAATACTGTCCGTACTGATCATTTCATCCGGAATACTGTCTGTGCCGATCGTTTCGTCTCGGATCGTTTCATTATAATTGTACATCTTGATTATTTAGAGACACAGCACAGGATGGGCCTTTCGGGCCCAATGAGTCACACTGCCCAGCAGCCCAACTACTTAACCCCGGCCTAATCACGGGACAATTCACAATGACCAATTAACCTACAGACCAGTACGTCTTCAGACGGTGGGAAGAAACCGGATCACCCAGTCACGGGGAGCACTTCCTTACAGAGGACGCTGGGATTGAACTCCAAACTTTGCCCTCCGAGCTGCAATAGGGTCGCGCTAAACTGAGCACCTAATTACAGAATGCAGGTTAGAGTGTAACAGTTACAGGTGGCCATCACACTGTAGACTGTGAGGTCAAGTGTCCAACATATTGTACCAGGGAACCGTTCAATTCTCTTGTAATGGCAGGGTAGAAGCTGTCCTTGAACCTGGTGGAACGTGCTTTCAGGCTTCTGTACCTCCTGCCTGGGGGAGAGGACAGAGTGTCCGGGTGGGTGGGGTCTGTGATTTACCGAGGCAGCGAGAGGTACAGACAGAGACCACGGAGGGAAGGCTGGTTTCCGTGATGTGCTGAACTCTGCACAACTCTCTGGTTTCTTGTGGTTGTGGGTACAGTAGCGAGCGAGCCGGCGTGCATCCGGACAGAATGCTTTCTATGGTGTAGGGCAGGGGTCAGCAACCTTTACCACTGAAAGAGCCACTTGGACCCGTTTCCCACAGAAAAGAAAACACTGGGAGCCGCAAAACCCGTTTGACATTTAAAATGAAATAACACTGCATACAACGTTTTTTTGCCTTTATGCTATGTATAAACAAACTATAATGTGTTGCATTTATGAAATTGATGAACTCCTGCAGAGAAAACGAAATTACATTTCTGCATGCAACAAAAACATTTTGAACTCCGAAAAAAAGACGTTGGGTTGAAAGTTACTTTTAAGTAAAATACTCAATGTCTATTTGAGTCCTTCTTGTATTTATGAAAAACGCCGAACTTAAATTTTCCGCCAGCAGCAAACCAAAAATAACGTCAGCCAGCTGTCATCCTGAAAAATAAAAGGACTATTTCACTGAACAATGAAAAAATATGAATATAAGTAAAATAATAGGCAATTAAAATATTTATCATACTTGGTTAATGGGATTTCTGGTCCTGGACCTCAGCGCACAGCGTCTGCACATCAGGGCTGTATGACGTCACCTTCATCTTTACACAGGATCGCAAGCTGTCATCTGTGAGGCATGCGCGATGTTTGTTTTTAATAAAGTTCATGTTGGAGAACACCTGCTCACATACATATGTGGATCCAAAGATCGACAGGACTCCAAGCGCATACTTTTTCATGTTTACATAAATGTCGGGCATAGCATTCCATGTTTCGAACACAAGTTTGTCCGGTTTTGGAAGGTTTTCAATATCACTCCATTTGTGATTCTGAGCAAGAACGGCCTTCTGACGGGCAACATCTTCAAGGTCTGCTGTCAAGCGTCTAAACTTGGACACCCATATGTCTTTGTCGGCTATGTCGGCCAGTTCCATCTCAAGATCAGGTTGACTCACACCTGCCAATGCAGTCGTATTCAGTAGGGAAGGATCGATGCTTAAGGGAGTGACCGGGAAGGATAATGTGTTTTTTTCCTCTCTGAACTCACAGAAGCATTTCCCAAACGATGTTTGCATTGCGATGATTGCAGAATGTAAATACTCCGAAATTATCATGTCGTGACCTTGTTTGAACTCTCTCAAATTGGGGAAGTGAGACAAAGTGCCTTTCTGTAAATCTCTGGCAAGCACTGTCAACTTGCGCTCGAATGCCAAAACATCCTCCAACATGTGTAGGGCTGTACGTCCTTTCCCCTGAAGAGCTGTGTTCAGCGTGTTCAGGTGCGCTGTCATGTCTACCATGAAGTGTAGCTTTTCCAGCCACTCTGGCTGTTCCAGCTCAGGAAAGGTGAGTCCTTTGCTGCCCAGGAAAGTTTTCACTTCTTCCAGACACGCGACAAAGCGTTTCAGCACCTCCCCTTTGGACAGCCACCGGACTTTGTTGTGCAGCAGGAGATCAGAATATGCGCTTTCCAGCTCGTCCAGTAACAAACGGAATTGACGGTGATTTAAACTTTTTGCCATTATTTTATTGACAATCTGAATGACAACATCCATTACTTCTGTGCATTCCGGAGGAAATGTTTGAGCGCACAGTGCCTCTTGGTGCAAGATGCAGTGAAAAGTCAGCAGCTTTCTGTCCAGCGACTTCTGCAGTAAAGCCACAAATCCCTTGTGCGTTCCCGTCATATTCGGTGCCCCATCAGTAGCTACTGACACCAGATGGGTGGTCTTTATTCCTTTGGCTCTTAAACAATTCAAGACAGCCTCACAGATGTCCTCCCCCCGTGTTTGGTCTTTTAGAGGTATCAACTCAATCAGTTCTTCCTGTGGCCCGGCAGAGTTTACATACCGGCAGAACAACGCTATTTGTTCAATATCACCTTTGTCTTTAGACTCGTCACAGGCAATCGAGTAGGCCACAGCTGAATTGATGTCTTTAATTTGCTGTCTTGTGATGTCTTCTGCCATTTTTATGGTTCTGTCTTGTGATGTCTTCTGCCATTTTTATGGTTCTGTCTTTGACAGTCTTTGCAGAGAGGGGCATATCCCTGATTTTCTGCACAATTTCACTCTTGTTTTTAAAGTCCGTGAATAGATGTTCTGAAATCTTAATGAAAGATTCTTTTATATATTCACCATCTGTAAACTGCTTCCCGTGCCTGACTATTTCCTGAGCGGCAATATAACTGGCGTATGTCGTTGATTTTCCTGACTTCATCCATTTCTGGAAATGATTTTTGCTCAGATCAACCTTCCGCATCAGTTCCGAAACGGCTTTTTTTCTCTCATCTCCATCCGGATATTTTTGAGCAAAGGCTGCGTGTTTACTCTGGAAATGCCTTGCGACATTTGACTTTTTGTTGTTTGCTAGTTTCTCATTGCATATTAAGCATACCGGTAAACCAGTCTCGTCAACAGTGAAAGCAAATGAATCTGTCCACGTATCATTAAACGTTCTGTTTTCTTCAGTCACTTTTCTTTTTTTAGAATTCTCCATAGTTGGCTTACCTTGGATCGAAAAATTAAAGAAATCGCGCACTGGCGGGTGTCAGGTATTGGCAGTGGTGACGTATATTAATAGCGATAAAAACACGTTGTAGCGGTGTGCTCACGCAGTCAGTAAACTGCAGTCGAATAACTTTATTCGAACTAAACAGCCTTGCTTTTAAGCCTCCCTCAACCCAGCCCCCATGGACGCAGATGCTGCAAAAGACGCGTACTCACAAACCACCGTAGGCTATCTCCCTTAGCCGGAATGCTGGCTAATTGTGAGCCGTTTCGGATGTGCCAGGAAATGTGTCGCCACACTTAGATTGTACAAGATCACCATAATCTTCAAATTTAGAATTACATTTCAAAAGCTAACAAACTAACATAAAATACATTTTAATTAAATACTGACCAATTATTTCCCAAAGCCACAGGGAGCCGCAGCACAGAGGTGAAAGAGCCACAAATGGCTCGGGAGCCGCAGGTTGCCGACCCCCGGTGTAGGGGAACCTACAGTACTGTGCAAAATCTTAGGCACATATACATCGCTAGGGTGCCTAAGACTGATGCACAGTGCTGCTTTTGTCAGTGTGGAGTGGACAGCAAGTTTGTAAATTTACTGGGAGCAAACGATGTTGGAAGTGGCTTGGGTGGGGCACTGGGGGAGGGGTGTGGGAGAGAGACAGGGTGTGGCGTGGATGCAGAGACACCAGGCAAGGCCATTTGATTCCAAACAATTACAGAATATCTCTCTGGTGCTCTCCACTCCCTCCCCTCTCCCTTCCCCTTTTCCAACCATGATCCCCCTCTCCCTGCCCCCTTCCCACTCTCAGTCCACCACAGAGACCCATATCAGAATCAGGTTTATCATCACTCACACAGGTCATGAATTTTGTTTTTTTTTTGTGGCAGCAGCACAGTGCAAAAATTAAGATTACTACAGTACTGTGTAAAAGTCCACTGCACCCCAGCTATGTACGGTATACGTGCCTCAGACGGTACTGTAATCCCTGTAGTTATGGACTCTTCTACCCTGGGTACAGCAATTCGAGTGTGCAGTAACATTTAAAGCTGTAGAGAGCAGTGAACTCAGCCTAATACATTACAGACACATCCTTCCCCAGCGTCGGGAGTACCTATAGGAATGGCCATCATTAAAGAACCTTACCGTCGCAGCCACACCATCTTCTCGCAGCCTGAAATCCCGCACCACCAGGTTCACAAACAGCTACTTCCCTTCAACCGATCGGCAAACCCTAACGCTTCCTCAGTATAGTAACGCTCTGACCACTTTGCACTACAAACAAATTTTTGTTTTAATGATGTTCTTCCTTATTTCTTGCATCCCAGATCATCCGGGAGGCAGAGCAATTGATAGAAGCGACTTTTGAACAGCTGGTTACACCCAGAGGGCAGAATTTGGGGAGTAGATGGGTGAACACTGAGAGAGGTAAAGGAGAAGGAAGTCAGTGCAGGGTGGCCATTCCCCTCAGCAGCATGCATACCCCTTCGGATACTGATGAGGGGGGGTGACCTATCTGGGCAGGGCAGCAGCAGCCAGGCCAGTAGCACTGCGGTCGGCTCTGAGCCGAAGAAGGAAGTGTGAAGTCAGGTGGAGCAATTGTCATAGGGGACTCGACAGTGATGGGGACAGATAGGAGATTCTGCAGCAGCTAAAGAGACTCCAGGATAGTGTGTTGCCTCCCTGGTGTTAGGGTTCAGAACGTCTCTGAGTGGTTGCAGAATATTCTGGAAGGGGTGGGTGAGCAGCTGGAGGTGGTGGTACAGGTTGGTACCAGGGACATAGGCAGGAGGGGGGTAGAGGTCCTGCATGGTAAGTTCAGGGAGTTGGGAAGGAGGCCGAGGAGCAGGACCTCCAAGGTGGTCACCTCCGGATCACTCCCAGCGCCACGAGCAGGGGAAGGTCAGAACAGGAAGATAGCGCCGGTGAATGAGTGGCTGAGGAGATGGTGCGGTGGGGGGGGGCAGGGTTTCAAGTTCTAGGATCATTGGAAACTTTTCTGGGGAAGGGGTGACCTGTACAAGTGGGACGGGTTGCACCTGAACTGGAGAGGAACCAATATCCTGGGAGGGAGGGTTGTTAATGCTATGGGGAGGGTTTAAACTGAAGTGAAGAGGCAGAGGATGGGGCAGTTGGCTCACAAGTAAAGACAGCTTGTAGGGAGTTTGTGAGGAAGGACAGGCAGATGATAGAGCAAAGATGAACTCAGCCTGACGGTTTGAGATGTGTCCATTTTAATGTAAGGAGTTCATAAACAAGGCAGATGAGCTGAGACCGTGGATCAATATGTGGAACTACGACTTTGTGGCCATTGCAGAGACTTGGATGTCTCAGGGGCAGGAATGGCTGCTGAGTGTGTCGGCCTTTAGATGTTTCAAAAAGAACAGAGAGGGAGGGAGGCAAAAGAGGTAGAGGAGTAGCATTGGTAGTCAGGGAGTGTCACGGCTGTAGAAAAGGAGGAAGTCGTGGAGGGATTGTCAACTCAGTCGTTCTGGATGGAAGTCAGAAACAATAACTCTGACTCTGAAGGGAGCAATAACTCTCCTGGGTATTTTAATAGACCCCCCCCCCCCAATAGTAACAGAGACATCGAGGAGCAGATAGGGAGGCAGATTCTGGAACAGTCCACGAATAATAGGGTGGTTGCGATGGGTGATTTTAACTTCCCTAATATTGACTGGCAACTCCCTAGAGCAAGGGGTTTACATGGGGTGGAGTTTGTTTGGTGTGTTCAGGAAGATTTCCTGATTCAATATGTAGATAAGTCAGGTAGAGGAGAGGCTGTACTTGATCTGGTATTGGAAAGTGAACCTGGTCAGGTGTCAGATCTCTCGGTGGGAGAGCATTTTGGAGGTAGTGATCACAACTCTCTCTCCTTTACCATAGCACTGCAGAGAGATAGGAACAGACAATTTGCAAAAACATTATGATGCTATTAGGCAGGAACTTAGGAAAATAAAATAAGAGAAGGCCTTAGTGAGCTGGATTAAGGAAAACCCCAGGGCATTCTACAAGTATGTGAAGAGCAAGAGTTTGAGTTGTGTGAGAATAGGGCCAATCAGGAGCAACAGTGGAAACGTGTACTGGAGGAGGTAGCAGAGGTACTTAATGAATACTTTGCTTCAGTATTCACCAGTGAAAAGGACCTTGGCAATAGTGGGGATGACGTACAGCAGACTGAAAAGCTTGAGTGTATAGACATTAGGAAAGAGGATGTGCTGGAGCTGTTGAAAGGTATTAAGTTGGATAAATTGTCAGGACCAAATGAGATATACCCCAGGCTACAGTGGGAAGTGAGGGAGGAGATTGCTGAGCCTCTGACAATGCTTTTTGCGTCATCACTAGGAATGGGAGAAGCACCAGAGGATTGGAAAGTTGCAAACATTGTTCCCTTGTTCAAGAAAGGAGTTGAGATAACCCAGGAAATTATGGACCGGTGAGTTTGACTTCAGTGGTGGGCAAGTCATTGGAGAAGATCCTGAGAGGCAGAATTTAAGAGCATTTGGAAAGACATGATCTGATTAAGGGTAGTCAGCATGTCTTTGTCAAAGGCAGGTCGTGCCTTACGAACCTGATTGAGTTCTTTGAGGATGTAACGAAACACATTGATGAAGGTAGATCTGTGGGTGTGGTGTATATGGATTTCAGTAAGGCATTTGATGAGGTTCCCCGTGCAAGGCTCATTCAGAAAGTAAGGAGGCATGGGATCCAAGAAGACCTTGTTTTGTGGATCCAGAACTGGCTTGCCACAGAAGGCAAAGAGTGGTTGTAGACGGGTCATATTCTGCATGGAGGTCAGTCAGCAGTGGAGTGCCTCAGGAATCTGTTCTGGGGCCCCTGCTCTTTATGATTTTTATAAATGACCTGGATGAGGAAGTGGAGGGATGGGTTAGTAAGTTTGCAGATGACACAAAGGTTGGGGGTGTTGTGGATAATTTGCAGGGTTGTCAGAGGTTACAGTGAGGCATTGATAGGATGTAGAACTGGGCTGAGAAATGGCAGATGGAGTTTAACCCAGATAAGTGTGAAGTGGTTCATTTTGGTAGGTCAAATATGATGGCAGAATATAGTATTAATGGTAGGACTCTTGGCAGTGTGGAGGATCAGCGAGATCTTGGGGTACATGTCCATAGGACACTCAAAACTGCTGTGCAGGTTAACAGTGTTGTTAAGAACACGTACAGTGTGACGGCCTTCATCAACAGTGGGATTGAGTTCAAGAGCCAAGAGGTAATGTTGCAGCTATATAGGACCCTGGTCAGATCCCACTTGGAGTACTGTGCTCAGTTCTGGTCACCTCACCACAGGAAGGATGTGGAAACTATAGAAAGGGTGCCGAGGAGATTTACAAGGACGTTCCCTGGATTGGGGAGCATGCCTTATGAGAATAGGTGGAGTGAACTCGGCCTTTTCTCCTCAGAGTGATGGAGGATGAGGTGACCTGATAGAG
This sequence comes from Hypanus sabinus, assembly GCF_030144855.1. Lineage (NCBI taxonomy): Eukaryota > Metazoa > Chordata > Chondrichthyes > Myliobatiformes > Dasyatidae > Hypanus > Hypanus sabinus. The sequence continues at coordinate 11,609,400 of NC_082711.1, read as the reverse complement.
GTGTACAAGATAATGAGAGGCGTTGATCATGTGGATAGTCAGAGGCTTTTCCCCAGGGCTGAAATGGCTAACACAAGAGGACACAGGTTTAAGGTGCTTGGAAATAGGTACAGAGGAGATGTCAGGGGTAAGTTTTCCACACAGAGAGTGGTGGAATATACCACCAACAATGGTGGTAGAGGCAGATACTTTTAAGTGACTCTTAGATAGGTACATGGAGTTTAGAAAAATAGAGAGCCATGCGGTACAGAAATCATGGTCGGCACAACATTGAGGGCTGAAGGGCCTGGATTCTATGTTTCTATGACTCTTGGTCTTGGATCAGGTCCACAGCATTCTACAGGGAGGGATGAATAGCTAGAAGATGTGATACACATCGGTACCAACGACATGGGCAGGAAAAGGGAAGAGATCCTGAAGAGTGAATGTCGGGAGTTAGGCAGAAAGCTGAACACCCAGGATAGTAATTGCTGACCGTGCCACGTGCCATTGAGGGTACGAATAGGATGATGTGCCAGGTTTGTGTGTGGCTGAGGAACTGGTGCAGGGAGCAGGGTTCCAGATTGATGGATCATTGGGATCCCTCTGGGGAAGGTATGACCCGTACGAGAGAGGAAGGTTACACCTGAACCCGAAGGGGATCAATATATTTGTAGGCAGGATTGCTAGAGCTGTTGGGGAGGATTTTAAATGACTAGGCAGGGAGACGGGAACCAGAGTAATAGGGCTGAGGAAGCTGGCATAGAAGCAGATGCAGTGTGTAGCGAGACTGTGAGAAAGGACAGGCAGGTGATAGGGCAAAATCACTGACAGTGGGATGAGTTAAAGTGTAACCGGAAACACAAGTGGGAAGAGTGATGAATACAGGACTGAAGGTATTATACTTCAATGCAGGCAACATATGGAATAAGGTAGATAATCTTGTAGCGCAGCTAGAGATTGGCAGGTTTGATGTGGGCTACGCTGAGACGTGGCTGAACGAAGGTGGTTGGGAAGATATTGGAATCAATTATTAAGAATGAGGTCTCAGTTTACTTGGAGGCACATGTTAAAATAGGCCGTAGTCAGCATGGTTCCCTCAAGGGAAAGTCTTGCCTGACAAATCTGTTGGAATTCTTTGAAGAAATAACAAGCAGGATAGACAGAGGAGGATTGATTGCGGTTGAGTACTTGGATTTTCTGAAGGCTTTGACAAGGTGCCACACTTGAGGCTGCTTAACAAGTTACGAGCCTATGATATTATAGGAAAGACTGTAGCAGGGATAAAACAGTGACTGATTGGCAGGAGGCAAGGAGTGAGAATAAAGGGAGCCTTTTATGACTGGTTGCCAGTGAGTAGTGGTGTTCCACAGGGGCCTGTGTTGGGACCGATTCTTTTACTTTATATGTCAATAATTTGGATGATGGAATCAATGACTTTGTTACTAAGTTTACAAATGATATGAAGATAGGTGGAGGGGCAGGTAGTTTTGAGGAAATAGAGAGGCTACAGATAGACTTAGACAGATTAAGGAAAATGGGCAAAGAAATGGCAGATGGAATTCAATGTCGGGAAGTGTACGGTCATGCATTTTGGTAGAAGAAATGAAAGGGTTGACTATTTTCTAAATGGAGAAAAAATACAAAAAACTGAGGTCCAAAGGGACTTGGGAGTCCATGTGCAGGATTCCCTAATTTTCAGGTTGTTCCTGTGGTGAGGAAGGTAAATGCAACATTAACATTTAAAATACAAACGCAAAGATGTAATGTTGAGACTTTATAAAGCACTGGAGAGGCCTCACTTGGAGTATTGTGAGCAGGTTTGGGCCCCTCATCTTAGAAAGGAGGTGCTGAAACTGGAGGGAGTTCAAAGGAGGGTCACAAAAATGATTCCAGGGTTGAAAGGCTCATCATATGAAGAGCGTTTGATGGCTCTGGGCCTGAATACACTGGAATTCAGAAGAATGAGGGGTGTCTTCATTGAAACCTATCGAAAGCTGAAAGGCTTTGATACCTCTCTGGCTGCGGAGGGGATATTTCCTGTGGTGGGAAAGTCTAGACCAGAGATTTAAGTCTAGAATGGAAATGAGGAGGAATTTCCTTAGCCAGAGAGTGGTGAATCTGTGGAATTCTTCGCTACAGGTAAAGAGCTGTATTTATGTATACTTAAGGCAGAGGTTAATAGATTCTTGATTGGTCAGGGTGTGAAGGGATACAGGGAGAAGGCAGGAGATTGAGGCTGAGAGGAAAGTTGGATCAGCCGTGATGAAACGGTGGTGCAGATCCAATGGGCCAAATGGCCTCATTCTGCTCCTATATTTTATGGTCTTATGGAATCATGGAGGCATGAGAGAGGAACTGGCTAAAGTTGACTGGAGGGAGACACTGGCAAGGATGACAGCAAAACAGCAGTAGCTGGGGGAAAATTCGGAAGGCGCAGGATAGATACGTCCCAAAGATAAAGAATATTCTAAAGGGAGGATGATGCAAATGTGGCTGACAAGGGAAGTCAAAGACAGCATAAAAGCAAAAGAGAGGGCATAGAATACAGCAAAAAACAGTGGGAAAGTAGAGGATTAGGGAGCTTTTAAAAACCAACAGTAGGTAACTGAAAAAGTCATAAGGGAGGAAAAGGTGAAATCAGAAAGTAAGCTAACCAATAATATCAAAGAGGTTACAAAAAAGTTTTTTTCAAATGTACATAGAGATGAGAGTGGATAATAGACTGCTGAAAGAAGAGAGTGCAGAGGTAGTAACGGGGGGCAAAGATTTGGAGGATGAACATAAGTATTTGTGTTAGTTCACACTGTGGAAGATCCTCTATTTGAATGCCAGACATGCAAGAGTGTCAGGAAGGAGAAGTGAGTGCTTTGCTGTTACTAAGGAGAAGGTCCCGGCAGAGCTGGATAAGTCACCTGGGCTAGATGGTGTACACTCCAGGGTTCTGAAAGAGGTGGCTGAAGAGATTGAGGAGCATTAATAATGATCTTTCAAAAGTCACTAGATTCTGGAATGGTTCTGGAAGACTGACACACTGCAGATGTCACTCCCCTCTTCATGAAGGGAGAGAGGCAGAAGAAAGGAAATCATAGGCCAGTTTTGGGAAGATGTTGAAGTCGATTGTTAAGGTTGTCATTTGAGGGTACTTGGAGGCACATGATAAAATGGGCCAAAGTCAGCATGGTTTCCTTAAGGGGATATTCTCCCTAACAAGTCTGTTGGGATTTTTTGAGGAAATAACAGGCAGGATGGACAAGGGAGGGTCAGTGCATATGGGCTGCTTGGATTTTCAGAAAGTCTTGACAAGGTGCCCCACACGAGGCTGCTAAACAAGATAATAGCCCATGGTATGACAGGAAAGATACTAGCACTGATAAAGATCGGCCGACTGGCAGGAGGGAGTGAGCGGGAACAAAGAGGGCTTTTCTGATTGGCTGCCCATGACGAGTACCGTGTGGCAGGGACCGCTTCTTTTTACGCTGTATGTCAAAGATTTGGTTGATGCTTTGTGGACGATATGAAGACAGGTGGAGGGGCAGGTAGTGTTGAGGAAGCAGTGTGCCTGCAGGACTGACAGATAGGAGAATGGGCAAAGAAGTGGCGGATGGAATGTGGAGTAGGGAAGTGTATGGTAGAAGGAGTGAAGGTGTGGACTATTTTCTAAATGGGGAGAAAATGCAAAAATCAGACTTGCAAAGGGATTTGGGAGACCTCATGCAGTATTCCCTAAGGGTTAATTTGCAAGTTGAGTAATGAAGGCAAATGCAATGTTAACATTCATTTTGAGAGGATTAGAATATGACAGCAAAGATGTGATGCCAAGACTTTATAAGCACTGGTCAGACTGTACTTTGCAGTATCATGAGCAGTTTTGGGCCCCTTAACTAAGAAACGATGTGTTGTCTTTAGAGAGGAGATTCACCAGAATGAATCCAGGAATGAAAAGGTTAACACATGAGGAGCGTTTGATGGTTCTGGGCCTGTACTCACTGGAGTTTAGCAGAATGTTGCGGGGGGGGGGGGGATCTCATTGAAACATAATGAACATTGAAAGGCCTGGATGGGGTGGATGGGGAGAAGTTGTTTCCTTTGGTGGGGAAGTATCAGAATAGAGGGATGTCCATTTAGAACAGAGATGAGGAGGAATTTCCTTAGCCAGAGGGTAGTGAATATGTGGAATTCACTGCTGCAGATGGCTGACAAGGCCAAGTCATTGGGTACATTTAAAGCAGAGGTCAAAAGGTTTCTGGTTATTCAGGGTGTCAAAAATTATGGGGAGGAAGCTGGAGAATGAGGTTGAGAGGGATAATAAATCAGCCATGATGGAATGGTGGAACAGATTGGTTGGGCCGAATGGCCTTATTCAGCTCCAATGTCTTATGAACTTGCTGTGACGCAGAGTGCAGGCCTCAGCAGCAAGGAGAGGTGATGCTTGCACAAAGGGGCAGACGAACACAAGGCTTGGCAAGAATCGAGCCCTCTCTATCAGTACAACAGTAAGCCTTCTGTTGCCCCGCGTTACATAACTCCCCAGCGACACGCCTTCCTCTAGGGGAATGTGTGTCACAACCGTGTGAACCTACCAGGCACCTGCAGTGCAGACTGAACAAAACGCCAAGACCCAGCCCAAACGTGAACTCAGTCATTACCGAGCAGGCCTGTTTATTCAGAACAGCCAGCACCCTTTCTGCAGTCAGCTTTCCCAAGCAGAACAAAGCCTTTACTTTCAAGGCAGATCTCTACCATCAGGGAGGAGGCACAGGAGCCTGAAGCACTCACTGAACAATTCAGGAACAGCTTCTTCCCCTCTGCCGTCAGATATCTGAACGGTCCAACAACACCACCACTACATTCCACTTCCAACTATTTGTTTATTTCTGTAACTTACTGTAAATTCCACACCCACCCTGGGGGGGGGGGGGGGTGAGCATGAGGGAGGGAGAACTTCTTCATTCGAGGGTGGTGAGAGCGTGGAACAAGCTGCCAGCACAAGTGGTGGATGCGATTTTGATTTCAACGTTTAAGAGAGATTTAGATAGCTACATGGATGGCAGGGGTCTAGAGAGCTATGGTCCTGGTGCAGGTCAAAGGCACCAGACAGACTTGTAGTTCGGCATGGACTAGATGGGCCGAAGGGCCTGCTTCTGTGCTCCATGACTCTGTGTCCTGCACTGTGCTGCTGCTGCAAAAACCACAGGTTTGTCGCCATGTCAGTGACAATAATTCTGATCCTGATAGCTGTCCAAGTGTCTCTTCAATACTTTATAATTGTGGCTCCTCCTCCAGCAGCTCCTCCCATACACCCACCACTGACTGGGTGAAGAAGTTGCCCCTTGGGCCCCTTCTAAACTCTTCCCCTCGCATGATAAACCACCCACCACGCAGGTCATGCTGTCATCAGGAAGGAGGTACAGGAGCCTCAGGACCCACACCACCAGGTTCAGGAACAGTTATTACCCCTCAACCATCAGGAAGGAGGTACAGGAGCCTCGGGACCCACACCACCAGGTTCAGGAACAGTTATTACCCCTCAACCATCGGGAAGGAGGTACAGGAGCCTCAGGACCCACACCACCAGGTTCAGGAACAGTTATTACCCCTCAACCATCGGGAAGGAGGTACAGGAGCCTCGGGACCCACACCACCAGGTTCAGGAACAGTTACTACCCCTCAACCATCGGGAAGGAAGTACAGGAGTCTCGGGACCCACACCACCAGGTTCAAGACCAGTTATTATCCCTCAACCATCAGGCTCTTGAACTTCACTTGCCCAGCACCGAACTGTTCCCACAACCTATGGACTCAAATTTCAAGGATTCGTCATCTCATGTTCTCAATATTTATTGCTTATTTATTTTTATTATTTTTCTTTATCCTATTTTGTACTTGCACAGTTTGTTGTCTTTTACACATTGATAGTTTATCTATCCTGTGTGTAATTTTTCATTAGTTCTATTGTGTTAATTTGTATTTACTGTGAATGCCCACAAGAAAACGCATCTCAGGGTTGTATATTGTGACGTAAGGGCATAAGATCTAAAGATGTTGGAGCAAAATTAGTCCATCTGGCCCATCGAGTCCACTCCACCATTCCATCATGGCTGATCCTTTCTTTTTCTCCTCCTCAACCCCAGTTCCTGGCCATCTGCCCATAACCTGTGATGCCGTGTCCAATCAAGATCCTATCACTCTCTGCCTCCACAAATGCCTGTGATAACAAACTCCACAAATTCACCACCCACTGGCTAAAGAAATTTCTCCACATCTCAGTTTTAAATAGATGTCCCTCTATCCTGAGGCTGTGCCCTCTTGTCCTAGACTCCCCCACCATGGGAAACATCCTTTCCACATCTACTCTGTCTAGGCCTTTCAACATTCTAAAGGTTTCAATGAGATCCCCCCTCATTCTCTGAATTCCAGTGAGTACAGACCCAGAGCCATCAAACGTTCCTCGTATGATAACCCTATCATTCCTGGAATCATCCTAGTGAACCTCCTCTGGACTCTCTCCAATGCCAACACATCTTTTCTAAGATGAGGGGCCCAAAACTGTTCACAATACTCAGGGTGAGGCCTCACCAGTGCCTTATAAAGCCTCAGCATTACATCCCTGCTCTTGTATTCTAGACCTCTTGAAATGAATGCTAACATTGCATTTGCCCTCCTCACCACTGACTCAACCTTTAAATTAACCATCAGGGTGTTCTGCACAAGGACTCCCAAGTCCCTTTGCATCTCAGATTTCTGGATTTTCTCCCCATTTAGAAAATAGTCTGCACATTTATTTCTACTACCAAATTGCACATATGTACTTTGATAACAAACTTTGAATCTGTGCCCCCTCGCTCTTGAGGGAAAGCAGTCCCAGCCTGTACAGTGTCTCCACCATCCACCCATCTCAGTAACATCCTCTCTTTAGAACTGAATTTCTTTATCCAGGTGGTGATGGAATTCATTGCCATAGACAGCTGAGGTCAAGTCATTGGATATATTTAAAGCAGAGGGTGATAGGTTATTGATTAGTCAGGTTGTCAAAGGTCACAGTGAGAAGGCAAGAAAATGGGGTTGAGAGGGATAGTAAATCAGCCATAATGAAATGGTGGAGCAGACTCGATGGGCCAAATGGCCTAATTCTGCTCTTATGTCTTCTGGTCTCACACTGAAACTTTCCCCCACCCTCACTAATTTAGGAACACACTTCCTGACCAGAACTGCACACAAGTGTAGGCAGATGAGTTTGGTGGGATAGGATCAATGTATAGCAGCAACTTGGTGGGCTGAAGGGCCTGTTTCTGTTTTGTACAACTTCCCCACGATGCCTCCCCTACCCTCCCTCCTCCACCACGACATGAAACAGATCCCATTCGAATCTCCTTCCCTCCCACCGCACAACCACCGGTTCGCCCTAACCCACAAGCGGAGAACCAGACCGTCAGGAGCATTGAGGAGAGCCTGTTCAAAGTTCAGAGGCCAGTTTAACCAATAATCCCCAGCTCCGATGAGCCCGGCCCCTTCTAAATCCCAGGTTGCCCCTGGTTACGGAAGACTTGTCAGGTGAACAAGGGAATTGTCTACCAGGCTACTGTTACAGAGGAAGTATGGTGCAGGTCAACAAAAAGCTGCAAGGGTCGTGATGAGGTAAGTTCAGAGATCAAAGTTCATATTTTAGTGACTAAGAGGTCCATTCAATAGTCTTATAACAGCAGGGTAGGAGCTGTCGTTAATCCTGGTGGTAAATGCATTCAAACTTGTTTATTTTCTTATATTATGAGGCCAAATTTCATATTGCACATGGGTAGCCTCCAACCTGATAGCACGAACATCGGTTCCTCTAACTTCCATTAATTTCTCACCCCCCTCCTTTCTTTTCCCATTCGCCATTCTGGTTACCCTGTCACCTCTTCCATTCACCCCACCTCCCTCTGGTTCTCCTTCTCCTCCCCTTTCTCCCATGGTCCGCTCTCCTCTCCAATCAGATTCCTTCTTCTTCTTCAGCCCTCTACCTCTTCCACCTATCACCTCCCAGCTTCTTACTTCACCCACCGACTTTCCCCGTTACCTCACCTCACCTCTCACCTACTTGCTTGTATCTCTCACCCTCACACCTACCTTCTTCTTCTGGCTCCCACCCCCTCCTTTTCCAGTCCTGAAGATTCAGCCCCAAACATTGACTGGATATTCCCCTGTGTAGGTGCTGCCTGACCTGCTGAGTTCCTCCAGCATTCTGTGTGTGTCTCGCTCTGGATTTCCAGCACCTGCAGAATCTCTTGTGTTTTTGCATCATCTTCCTGTTGGGTGGCCGGGTGGGGTACATCTCTACCGAAGGAGGTGTAAGGATCTCCTTCCCTCCGCTAGCCTGCAGGTCACCCTCGGGTGTGGCACCTGCTTAGCCCCTCCCGATCAGGGTCACATGAAGCCATGGGAACGGGTGGTGGACGGTCGTACGAGCAGCCGGTGCAGATCACAAATCCTGGTCATGTGACCACTGACGCCAGGCAGACAATCTCTGAACAGTATTGATATTGGCTGGGGGTCACCCATCTTGTAAAGACACTGCTCAGGAGGCAGCAATGGCAAAACCACTCCTGTAGACAAATTTGCCCAGAGCAATCACGGACATGGAAAGACCACGATCACCCACTTCATGCAACATGGCACGAATGAATGAACGAGCCCAACGGGAGAAAGGAGAAGAGAGGGTGTCCGGGCTAGCTTAATCATGCTGACACATTGGGATGTGTCGACAGAGGGGAGGCTGGTTTCTGTGACGATCTTGGTTGTGTTTACAACTCTTCGATTTCTTGCAGCCTTGAGTCTACAGTTACCATGCCAGGCCACGATGCATCCGGATAGGACATATTACAATCTGCCGGGGTGCATGCTAGCATCGAGGTTAGCATCGTACTATGTTACAGTCCCAGCAATTCCCCTCGCTGTCTCTACGTTCTTCCCGTGAGTATGTGGGTTTCCTCCGGGTGCTCCGGTTTCCTCGCACAGTCCAAAGACGTACCGGTTAGTATGTTAAATGGTCGATGGGTGTGATAGGGCGTCACAGGCTCGTTGCTCCAGAAGGATCTGTTAGCAAGCTGTGTCTCTGAATAAATATACAAGCTGAGTGCCGTCTCGATCCGCAGGGATAAGAATCTGGTCGAACAGGAAGCAGCAGGCTCCCCGGCAAAGCTGAGGGAATTATCTACGGAAGCAGAACCTGCCAACATATGCCTGATTAATCCAACACCAGGCTTGGGGCAATTTCTGCAGAGAGTGAGCAGGGGACAGCTCCCTCCCGGCACAGAGATGGGCGGACACCAGGATTAAGTTAATTGGACAAAGGATCAGAAAGGAGCTGGTGAAAACATTATATCACTCGACATAAGAAACAGAAACAGGAATAAGCCACCCCACCCTCAACAAGCCCACCCTTCCTAACCCCCCCCATTCATTTTGAGGGTTGGTGGTTTTGTGCCAGAGTTGCATCCCAGGGTGTCAGAGTTCAGAGTGCATTTCCAGTGTTCTGTGTACGTCCTTCCCATTCCTGCATGGGTTTCCTCGGGGTGCTCCGGTTTCCTCCCACAGTCCAGAGAGGTACCAGTTAGGAGGCTAATTGGTCATTGTAAATTGTCCTGTGATTAGGTTATTAAATAGGTGGGTTGTGTTGTTGGGCCAGCAGTACCTGCTCCACACTCGATTCTAAATAACTAAAAGATCATGCCTTAACTTTGACATCAGTACCATTCCCCTGCACCATCCCCACACGTTCCTGACACTGTAAGGAACAGGTGCAGAATTAGGCCTTTTGGCCCATAGATTCTGTTCTGCCATTCCATCATGGCTGGTTTATTGCCCCTCTCAACCCCATTCTCCTGCCTTCTCCCCATAACCTTTGACATCCTGACTAATCAAGAACCTATCAACCTCCACTTTAAATACACCCAGTGTTTTGGCCTCCACAGCCGCCTGTGGCAATGAATTCCACAGATTCACAATTCATGGCTAAAGAAATTGCTGCTCCGTTCTGTTCTAAAGGGATGTCTTCTAATCGGAGGCTGTGCCCTCCGGTCCTAGACTCTTTCCCTATAGGGAACACCTCTCCATGTCCACCTCCTGCATTGAAACAGACACTTTAACCTATCCCCCTGACTGACAATGTTCCCATTCCTTTAATACCTAATACCTAATACGTTGGCTTCAACAGCACTTAGTCATAGAGTAACACATGGAGGCCAGGTCGATTGCTCGATTACAGCGCTTGGGGTTCAATTTCCGCCGCTGTCTGTGAGGAGTCTGTACGATCTCTCCGTGACCACGTGGGTTTCCTCCCGCGGTCCAAAGCCATACAGGTTAGTGCTGGTGAGTTGTGGCCATGTTGTGTTGGAGCAACATTTGTGGGCTGCCCCCAGTACATTGCAAACAACAATGCAGAAGGTGCACATCACTGCAGGTTTCAATGCTTTGATGTACGTGGGCAAATAAAACTAATCTATTTTTTATCTTATCTAAAGCCAAACTTATCTTAATCTTATCTCCCCATGTCCACGGATATCTTTTAAGTGGCTGTCATTATTCACCATGGACATGTTCAGGGAATCTGTCCCTGCAGATCGGTCTCCACTCTCTGAGGAAGCTGAAGAGATCTGGAACTCACACCATTCTACAGATGTGCAGTGGACAGCGTCCTAGCAAACTGCCTCACTGCGCGGCACAGAAACTGCACCTTGGCAGACAGGTAGTCAAAACTGCCCAATGCATCACCGGCACAGCCTGCCCGCCATCGAGGACACATATACAGAAAGGTATCAGAAAAGGGCCAGTAACATCATGAAGGGTCCCACCCACCCTGCTCGTGGACCGTTTGCCCCACTCCCACCAGGCAGGAGGCTACATAGCATCCACACCAGGACCACCAGACTCAAAAACAGTTACTTTCCCCCAGCAGTGAGGCTGATCAACACCTCCACCCACTAACTCAACCACCACCACACACCCCCTATCACCACTACTTCATCATTTCCTGTCAGTCACCTTATGTACACACATTCCTGTGCCTAGTGTCACTTTATGGCCATACAATCAAACTCTATATAAGCTATCATTTATTTATATTTATTGCTTTTTATTATTATGTTCTTTATCTTACTGTGTTTGTTTGTGCTTTATCAGATCCAGAGTAACAATTATTTCATTCTCCTTTACATTTGAGTACTGGAAATGACATGAAACACTCTTGAATCTCGAACCTCCTGCAGGGAGAATTACAAAGATTCACCACCTTCTGAGAGGAGAAATTCCTCGTCATGTCTGTCTGAAGTGGCAATTCCTTATTCTGAAGCTGTTCCCCCTTGTCCTGCTCCCCACTCGTAGAAATATTCCTTCACCATCCCCTCCCTGATTTCCCCACAGAACCCTACCTTTCAGCTGCAGATTCAGATCGATGTACCCAGTGTACATCGAAACCGACAGTGAAATGTGCCTCTGTAGAACCCAGGACATCTTCAAGGAGCGGAGCCTCAGAAAGGCAGTGTCCATCGTTAAGGACCCCCATCACCCAGGACGAGCCCTTTTCTCATTCCTACCATCAGGGAGGAGGTACAGGAGCCTCACTCAGTGATTCAGGAACAGCTTCTTCCCCTCTGCCGTCTGTTTTCTGAATGGACAATGAACCCATGAGCACCACCTCACTACTTTATTTCTGTTATTTTGCACTGTGTATTTTAACTATTGTGTCCTTGAGCAAGGCACTTAACCACACATTGCTCTGCGACGACACCGGTGCCAAGCTGTATGGGTCCTAATGCCCTTCCCTTGGACAACATCGGTGGCATGGAGAGGGGAGACTTGCAGCTTGGGCAACTGCTGGTCTCCCATACAACCCTGCCCAGGTCTGCGCTCTGGAAACCTTCCAAGGTGCCAATCCATGGTCTCTCTAGATGTACATATATATAGATACTGGAATTTTTATCTGTATTTATCATTGTAGTGCTGCTGCACAGTTAACAGATTTCACTGACATGAAACTGGATTCTGATTCTTGTGCGTTAGTGACCCGCACGAGCCTAACGATGTGCTGGAGGCAGCTTGCAAGTGTCACCTGGTGCCAACGTGACATCGTCACGGTGCTCAGAGGAAGAACACAAGCAAAAACTACAAAGCATTCTTTCACTAAGACTGCCTCTCGCAGCGAGTATCGGCCTAAGCTTTCCCCACTCAGTAACCCCATCCCAGCAAGAACCTGGGTGACGAGTTAAACAAGTTCTTCGGCCCGACTCGTCCACACCAAACCAGCTCTACCACTCTCAGAAGCTGGACCCATTTGCCTAGGTTTGGAGCATCCGGAGTTGGAGCCTGGAGTTCAGGGAGCTAGTCCAGGGGTCAACACCAAAGGTCAAAGGTTGATCAGAAGTCTGAAAGTCTAAGGCCAATGGCTGAGGCCTGGAGACTGACAACTGCAGACCCAGAAGCCTGGGCTGGGATTGGAGGACTGTCCTTGCCTCTTGGTGGGAGGGAGGAAGGGAGGAAAGGAACCCGTTTTGCTCTCATTGTGTTGCTAGTTGTGTTCTGTGTGGTTCTGCTGAGCGTGGTGGGCATGGAACATTGGCACCGGAACATGTGGTGAGGCCGATAGACAGGGTAAATGTAAGCAGGCTTTTTCCACTGAGGGGTTGGGTGGGACTACAACCAGGGGTCATGGGTTAAGGGTGAAAGGTGAAGAGTTTAAGGGCAACTTGAGGGGAAACTTCTTCACTCAGAGGGAGTGTGGAACAAGTTGCCAATGCAAGTGGTGGATCCAGATTCCATTTCAACATTGAAGAGAAATTGTGGATAGGTACATGGATAGGAGGGGTATGGAGGGCTATGGTCCCGGTGCAGGTCGATGGGACTAGGCAGTTTAAATGGTTCAGCACAGACTGGATGGGCCGAAGCGCCTATTTTGTGCTGTAGTGCTCTACGGCTCCATGAGTTGCGGGCTGCGGCCAGCACATCCTCTGGTGAATGGATTGTTGATGTAAAGGATGCGCGTTTTAATGTAAATAAATCTGAATATCCCTCTGAAGCCCTTCCTAACCGTTCAACCGTCCAAGTGGCTTCCAAACACTGTGACATCCAGCCGTCGGAGCATGGACTCGAACACATGAATTCCTCCTGAACTAAGAGAATCAGTGCCAATACCCTTCACCCCAGGTACGAGCTCGTTAATGCCCCGTACTCAGTGTCCTCTGCGATAAAGGCCAGCAATTCCATTTTCAGCTCAATTAAAGATCAGCGCTATTTGTCACACTTACATCGAAACGTACAGTGGGGGCAGCCCGCCAGTGTTAACATGTTCCGGGCCCCAGCGTTGCATGCCCACGATTTACAAACTTTCACCGGTACTTTGGGATGTGGGGGTAACCGGGGCACCCGGAGGGAATCTGTGCATATAAGTTCCTTACGGACAGCAGCAGGGACTGGCACTGTGACCGCGCTACACTAACCATTCCCCTACCACATCGCCCTGTTTTTAATCGCTGAATGTGTGCTGGTCAGAACTGACGACCTCCAACAATATTTCTTTTATAGACAATAGACAATAGGTGCAGAAGTAGACCATTCGGCCCCTCGAGTCTGCACCGCCATTCTGAGATCATGGCTGATCATTCACTATCAATACCCAGTCCCTGCCTTGTCCCCATATCCCTTGATTCCCCTATCCAAAAGATATCTATCCAGCTCCTTCTTGAAAGCATCCAGAGCATTGGCCTCCACCGTCTTCCGAGGCAGTGCATTCCACACCTCCACAACTCTCTGGGAGAAGAAGCTCTTCCTCAACTCTGTTTTAAATAACTGACCTCTTATTCTCAATCCATGCCCTCTGGTACTGGACTCTCCCAACATCTGGAACATATTTCCTGCCTCAATCCTATCAAATCCTTTAATTATCTTAAACGTTTCAATCAGATCCCCTCTCAATCTCCTCAATTCCAGCGTGTACAAGCCCAATCTCTCCAATCTCTCTGCGTAAGACAGCCCTGCCATCCCAGGAATCAACCTAGTGAATCTACGCTGCACTTCCTCAATTGCCAGAATGTCCTTCCTTAAACCTGGAGACCAAAACTGTACACAATATTCCAGGTGTGGTCTCACCAGGGCCCTGTACAAATGCAAAAGAACATCCTTGCTCTTGTATTCAATTCCCCTTGTAACAAAGGCTAACATTCCATTTGCCCTCTTCACTGCCTGGTGCACTTGCTCATTCACCTTCATTGACTGGTGAACTAGGACTCCTAGGTCTCTTTGCATTTCTCCCTTACCTAACTCTACACCGTTCAGACAATACTCTGCCCTCTTGTTCCAGCTTCCAAAGTGGATAACTTCACATTTATTCACATTGAATGACATCTGCCAAGTATCTGCCCACTCACTCAGCCTATCCAAGTCTCCCTGTATTCTCCTAACGTCCTCTTCGCACGTCACACTGCCACCCAGTTTAGTATCGTCAGCAAACTTGCTGATATAGTTTTCAATGCCCTCATCTAAATCATTGACATAAATCGTAAAGAGCTGTGGTCCCAATACAGAGCCCTGTGGTACCCCACTAGTCACCTCCAGCCAGTCCGAGAAACACCCATTCACTGCTACCCTTTGCTTTCTATCTGCCAACCAGTTTTCTATCCATGTTGAAACCCTGCCCCCAATGCCATGAGCTCTGATTTTACTCACCAATCTCCTATGTGGCACCTTATCGAATGCCTTCTGAAAATCTAGGTACACAACATCTACTGGCTTACCCTCATCTAACATCCTTGTTACACCCTCAAAAAACTCCAAAAGATTAGTCAAGCATGATTTGCCCTTGGTAAATCCATGCTGGCTCGGCCTAATCCTATTTCTGCCATCTAGATGTGCCACTATTTCGTCCTTAATAATGGACTCAAGCATCTTCCCCACGACTGACGTTAGGCTAACAGGGCGATAGTTCTCCGTTTTCTCCTTCCCTCCCTTCTTGAAAAGTGGGACAACATTAGCCACTCTCCAATCTTCAGTAACTGATCCTGAATCTAAGGAACATTGGAAAATGATTACCAATGCATCCGCAATTTCCTGAGCCTCCTCTTTTAGAACCCTTGGATGCAGACCATCTGGACCCGGGGATTTATTAGCCTTCAGTCCTACCAGTCTACTCATCACAGTTTCTTTCCTAATGTCAATCTGTCTCAATTCCTCTGATATCTTATGACCCTGGCCCATCCATACATCTGGGAGATTGCTTGTGTCCTCCCTGGTGAAGACAGATCTAAAGTATGCATTAAATTCTGTTGCCATTTCCCTGTTTCCCATAACAATTTCTCCCAATTCATTCTTCAAGGGGCCAACATTGTTCTTAACTATCTTCTTTCTCTTCACATAGCTAAAAAAGCTTTTGCTATCCCCTTTTATATTCCTGGCTAGACTGAGCTCATACCTGATTTTCTCTCTCCATATTGCTTTTTTAGTTAAGATCTGCTGTTCCTTAAAACTTTCCCAATCATCTGTATTCCCACTCATCTTAGCCCTGTCATGCTATACAATCTCTGACTTCCTTTGTCAACCACTGTGGCTCCTTTCCCCTCTTTGAATCCTTCCTTCTCATTGGAATGAACTGCTTTTGCATCTTCTGTATTATCCCCAAGAATATCTGCCACTGCTGATCCACTGTCTTTCCTGCCAGGGCATCCGCCCATTTAACTTTGGCCAGCTCTTCCCTCATGGCTCCGTAGTCTCCTTTATTTAATTGCAACACTGACACCTCTGATCTGCCCCTATCCCTCTCAAATTGTAGATAAAAACTTATCATGTTATGATCACTACTTCCTAATGGCTCCTTTACTTCAAGATCACTTATCAATTCCTGTTCATTACACATCACCAAGTCCAAAATAGCCTCGTTCCTGGTTGGCTCAAGCACAAGCTGTTCCAAAAATACATCCCTTAGACACTCCACAAACTCCCTATCCTGGGGTCCAGCACCTACCTGATTCTCTCAGTTCACCTGCATGTTGAAATCTCCCATAACGACTGCATTATCTTTAGCACATGCCAATGTTAACTCCCTAATCAACTTGTACCCAATATCCACACTACTGTTTGGGGGCCTGTACACAACACCCATTAGGGTCTTTTTACCCTTACTGTTCCTCAGCTCAATCCACACAGATTCTATTTCCCCTGTTCCCAAGTCACCTCTTGCTAAGGACTGAATCTCATTCCTCACCAACAGGGCCACCCCACCCCCTCTTCCCATATTTCTGTCTCTACGATAGCACGTATACCCTGGTACACTCAATTCCCAGGCATGATCCCCTTGCAGCCATGTCTCCGTTATCCCAACAATATCGTAGTTCCCCATTTTCATCTGAGCTTCAAGCTCATCTGTCTTATTTCTGACACTACGCGCATTCAAGTATAGAATTCTTAGCCCATTCCTCCTCTCTTTGCTTAAAACACTGTCTACTGTACCTAACCCAGCTCCTTGAACTTCCATCGGGCAAATTGCACCCTGAATTTTGTTGACCTTCTCAAGATCACCCAAACCTTGTACACATTTAACCCCATGCACCTTCTGACCAACCCTCTGGATCTGGATCCCTGCCCCCTGCACATCTAGTTTAAACCCCCCCGAGCAGCACTGGCAAATACTCCTGCAAGAATGTTAGTACCCCTCCGGTTCAGATGTAGACCATCCCTTCGAAACAGATCCCAATGTCCCTGGAACAAAGACCAATTATCCAAAAACCTGAACCCTTCCTTCCTGCACCATGCTCTCAGCCTCGTATTAATGTGCATAATCATTCTATTCTTCGCCTCACTCGCACGTGGCACAGGTAGCAATCCCGAGATTGTCACCCTGGAGGTCCTGCCTTTCAGCTTCACTCCTAACTCCCTGAACTCTCTAAGCAGGACCCCCTCACTCACCTTACCTACATCATTGGTCCCTACATGGACCACCACTACATCTGGG
Organism: Hypanus sabinus; assembly: GCF_030144855.1. NCBI lineage: Eukaryota > Metazoa > Chordata > Chondrichthyes > Myliobatiformes > Dasyatidae > Hypanus > Hypanus sabinus. Next base: position 11,592,446 of record NC_082711.1, on the reverse strand, counting down.
TTCATGCCCTCACTCTCAAGAATAGCCTGCACCCAATCTGAGATGTCCCGGACCCTGGCACCAGGGAGGCAACATACCATCCGAGACTCCCGATCTGCCCCACAAAATCTCCTATCTGCCCCCCTAGCTATAGAGTCCCCTAAAACTATCGCTCTCTTCTCTTCCCTCCTCCCCTTTCTAGTTGAGGTTTCAACCTCTGTGCCAGAGGCAGGACCACTACAACTCATTTCTTTCGGATTTCAGAGTGATAGACTCATACAGCAGGGAAGAGTCCGTTTGGCCCATCTGGTTCATGCTGACTCCATCAAAGCTAGTCCCATTTGCCACCATTTCCTCTGAAGTTTAGAGGGGTCCCCGACCCAGGGTTCCTTGCTTAACTAGTATTGGTCCATGACATAAAAATGGTTGGGAACCCCTGCTCTAAACACTTCCTTTCCACGAACCCATAACTGCCTTTTATACTCTACACACCTCTATCTACCACATCCTCTGGTAGCTCGTTCCATAGTCCCACCACCCTCTGTGTGAAAAGGTTGTCCTTCAGGTCCCACTAGAATCTTTCCCTTCTCACCTTAAACGCGGTCTAGACTCCCCTACCCTGGGTAAAAGACTGAGGCTGTCCACCTAACCTATACTCTTACCATTTTACAAACCTTAGCCTCCTTCATTGTTGTTTGTGGGGCAGGAGGTGTGGCTGCCACTTTCCTTTCATCCAACCCCCTTTGGTTCCCACTGGTCTGCCCGCACCCCCACATTCACCCCCTCACTCCTGGGGCCAGAGGGTTGTCACACCGGGTGAGTGAGATGGGTGGGCCAGGCTCTCTTCAGTCCCATTCCTTGGTGCCCTACAGTTCCCCACACATCTTTGACCTCTCCAGACACAGCCCAGTTGCCTGGAAGCGTGCATAGGTCCTCCCAGGAGCCCTCAATGCACTGAGGGTCTCATAGCCAGTCCAGATGAAACCAGGTTCACTCTGAGAATATCCACCAGGACACAAAATCCTGCCGGATCTCCAAAACATAAACGATGCCCGTCCCCATCAGACCTCACCGATGTTTACCAATGCTCCAGGGGAAGGGTCCCATCCAGATGTATCACTGCTCTGCCTGCCTGTGACTGCAAGAAACCACAGAGAGCTGTGGTCACCGCTCAGCACATCACGGAAACCAGCCTCCCCTCCACGGACTCACTGCCTCAGTAAACCAGCCAACAAAGACTGCACCCAGCCCAGACGTTCTCCCATCTCCACTCCCGTCTCACCAGGCCTGGAAGCACCTACCACCAGGTCAGGGACAGCTTCAACCCTGCTGCTATAGCAACATTAACTGGTTTCCTTGTGCGATAAAATTGACTCAGCCCCACAATCTACCTCATTCAGGTCTGGCTCTGCACTCTCTCCATAGCTGCGACACTTTATTCTGCATTCTGTTATTGGTTTACCTTGTTCTACCTCAGTGCATTGAGTAATGATCTGATCTGCATGAACAGTATGCAGGACAATTTTTTCACTGTATCTCGGGACACGTGACAATAATAAACCAATTCTAATTTAAGACGTTAGCAGGCCAGACAAAGGGTGGGAGTGTTGGTGGGGAGGGGCAGGCTACAGTTGAAGGGAGGAGAAGTGAGCCCCCAGCTCAGAAATAGGGACTGGGTGAGGCCCAGGAGAGAAAAGTCATGGGTGATCGGATCAAAACCCAGGATCCCACGTGACCAGCCATGATTTTGGCTCACAAAGCAAGAGTTCAAAACAGAGAGGCATCAAAACAGCCCAGGCAGAGATCTCCATGGCAACGCCCATGGCAACAGGCTCTGGGATGGGCGAAATCCCGGCCTACTCCCAGCCTGAGCCCCACTTACGCCTCTCCAGTCCCTGTGGCACTGATACTGAAGAATGTGGTCTGTGCACATTTAAACAGCCTCGCCCCGTTTATTTACACAGCAGTCAGCTGACACTCTCAGCAGCTACCAACAGACAGCACACTGAAGCTCGCCCCCAGGCCCTTTGGCCCATCGTTACCTGTCCAGCTCTTTGAAATAACTCTCCAGTTACAGCATGGAGACAGGCCTATTGGCCCATCATTAGTACAACACAGAACACACCCGTACTTTCAGAAAAATACTTTTAAAAGCAGTCCTTTTGAAGTCTTGTATCTGTACTTTGTGCATGAAGGAATCCACATCCCAATGAACTCCATCTGTGTTCAATTTTAATCCATTTAAAAGTACGTCCATGCAGTCAACTGACACTTCAGAACATAGAACACCAAACCCAGAGCAGTACAGCACAGCACGAGGCCCTTCAGCCCACAGTATCTGTGCACACCTGTGGCCAAATTCAACCCAAACCCTTCTGCCTGCACATAATCCATATCCCAGAACCTGAATCAGGTTTAATATCACAAAGTATGTCGTTCTGCAGCGGCAGTACGTAAAAATTTACCATAAGTTACAATAAGAATTACGTACACATATACAAGGGCATATCTTGAACGGTTGGGTAGTGGGGTGGAGATATGTCTGTCCTTATCGAAGGAATTGAGAGGAAATCCTTCCCTCATTGGCCTGCTTGGGCAAGGTGTGGCACCTGCTTAGCCCCCTGCTCATTATTCCGAATTAAGAAGAAGAGAATTTTATTCTTTAGAACTAATTTTAATCTATCTGAAAATCAGAAGCAACAAAAAAGAAGTTATTAGTTTTATACCCCGCCTGCTCAGCACCAGACCCCCCACCACAGATTAGGGTCACGTGAACCCATGGGAGCAGGTGGTGGACGGTCGTATGAGCAGCCGGTGCACATCACAAGTCCACTTAGTCTCCGTAATGACCTTTCCTGCTGCCCGCGTCTTTGCCCCAGGCACGGACGAGTCACGCAGCGATGGTAGACTGCAGCCGATGGCCTGAGATTTCACTGGAGTTTTTGTACGTTGTAAGAGGACGCTGTACCAAACCAGACAGTAATGGCTGATGTGAGGATGCTGTCTGTGATGGCAGTGTGGAATTGTCCTGACAAGATGGCCTCATGAAGTATGTCCTCTGCTGTGCCTTGATCACACGTACAGGACAAAAACTTGTTTTGCATACTATCCACACAGATCATTTCATCACATCAGTGCATCGAGGTAGCACAGGGGATAACAATAACAGAATGCAGAATAGTAAACGCAAGAGATGGGAGGCCGCTGTGGGTGCTAGAGAAAGGCAGTGTCCCTTTCTCTCTGGCGAGGGGACAGAATGGTGGGCTCACACCCTCTCACAGGAAGATACCAGGAGACCTTCATTGCCTGGCAACCACGGAACTCAAAGTTTACAGTAAATTTATTATCAAGGTACATATATGTCACCATATACAACCCTGAGATTCATTTTTTGTGGGCATTCTCAATAAATCTCTAGAATAATATAACAGAACGAATGGAAGACTGCCCAGATAGGGTGCTCAACCAGACTACAGAAGAATAGCAGACTGTACAAATACAGAAATAATAATTAAATAAGCGATAAATATCCAGAGCATGAGATGAGAGTCTCTGGAGGAACTCATGCTTCAGACATCCCTCAATAATTATCTTTGAAGAAGCCAGTATGATCAAAGACCCCTCCCACCCTGGACAACCCCTCCTGATGCTCAGAATGCACCACAAAGAGAATCCCATCTGATGCATCCCGGCTGGTATGGACCCTCTCTGCCCGAGGCCACCGCAGAGAGATATGGAGAGTTCACAGGCCCCAGCCTCCCCTCCCTGGACTCACTCTTCACTGCCTCAGGAAAGCTGTCATTATAATCACAGACCTCACCCGCCCAGACATTCTCTCTTGTTCCCCCTCCCTTCGGGCAGGAGGTACAAACGCCTGGAAGCACGTAGCACCGGCTCAGGGGCAGCTGAGACCTCACTCTTATCAGACTACTGGGCTGACGATCCAATGGACTCTTAACCTCACAATCTCCATGGCCTTGCACTCTCACTGTAACGCTTCACTCTGTTATTGTTTTACCTTGTTCTACCTCAGTGCTCTGTGCAATAATCTGATCTGTCTGCAGGACGATCTCTTCCCTGTGACAATAATAAACCAATTCCATCTCAGTTCCAACCCCTTTTTATAACCTGCCCGGCCGCCCGGTGAGCAGAGGCAGAAAGTTGGGTGCCACGTTAATGCTAGGAAGGACTAGATGGGCCGAAGATCTGTTTCTGTGCTCCATGACCCTGCCTCACCTACCTCTGTGCTCCCCTAGCCTTAACCCCTTGTTCCCCACCGCCAACCCGGCCGGTCTCCTGCCCGGGCCGAGCCCAGCCAAGTGATTCTCCCTTCCACTCGCCCACAGTGCCGGCCCGGCCTGGGATTACCAGAACTCTCCCAGCACAGGAAAGAACTCGATCCCAGTCCGACCCCATCCTCCCTCCACTCTCCTCCGAACTCAGCAGCCCAGGTAGGGTCAGGAATAACCGGTCGACATTTCTTCACTAGATCTCCTCCTCATCTCTCCATCCACTCCCCTCTCTCCCTTCCCTTCAGCACACCGACTGCCCAAAACTCACCCCTTCCACCTTTCACCTCATATTTCTTTTTCCTTCATCTCTCACTTTCTCTCTCCAATTTTCTCCCCTCCCTATCTTCTGCCCTTTATCCCCCCTCTGTCCCTCTTCTTCTCTCCCCTCAATCTCCCTCTATCCTCTTTCTCTCTACCTCCCTGTCTCCCTCTTCCTTTCACATTCTCTCTTTTCTACCTCCCTCTGTTTCCTACCCTCATTCACTCTCATCCCCTACATCTTTCCTGCACTGCATCTGTCTCTCCTCCCCTCCTTCTTGACTCTATTCCCTTCTCACTCCCCTCCTTCTCCCCTCTCCTCCCCTCCCTCTCCTCTCTACTTTCCTCACCCCCTTCTTTCTCTCCTTCCCCTTCTCTCTCTCTCCATTTCTTTCTCTCCCCTACTCTCTGCTCTCTCTCTCTTCTCTCTCTCTCTGCTTGTCTCTCTTTCTTTCACACATTTTGTACTCTAATTTTCTTTCCTTCTCTCTTTCCCTCTCTCTGCTTTTCTCCCTCTCTCTCTCTCTGTCCCTCCCTCTCTCACCCTCACTGCCTCTCTCTCTCTCTTTCCAACACTCAGTAACAGCTTAAACTCCCTGAATACAATTAGTTCCTTACCTGACCAAACAATCAAGGGGGTCGTCCTTTCCAGAAACTTCTGTGGAAAGATGGAGCGATCAGATCAGCCCCCACCCCCACCAGTGCCTGCGCTGTGTTACCTGTGACTCGCTGGGAGAATCTGGCCGTGTTCAGTAGGCTGTGACCACGCCTGCCAAACCTGCTCTGTCACAGACTGATGACTCAGGCCCTCACTCCTGTGCCAACTTCCTTCCTCCTACCCGAATCAGCTTAATGCCTCAAAAAGGCAGAACCCATCACCCAGGATTGGCCCTCTTCTCCTTGCTACCATAGAGGAGGAGGTGTAGGAGCCTGAAGACACACACTCAACAAACGATTCAGGATCAACTTCATCCCCTCTACCACCAAATTTCTGAATAGACAATGAACCCATAAATATTGCCTCAAGAAACTTTTTCTTGTTTCTTGCCCTCTTTGTGCGCTACTTATTCAATCTATGTGTTCCGACCGTAAACTACAGATTTTTATTATTATGAATTGCCACGTCCTGCTGCCACAGTACAGCAAATGTCACAATCTGCCAGCGATATGAAACCTGACTCTGATTATAACTCTGAGAACAACGCCATCCACCCTCCCACCCACCGCACCCCTCACCTTCCCCTCAAACTGCCCCCGGCTCTCTCATCCCCACCAAACACGCTCTGCCATCCAATACCAGCGGGGGGGTCTCAACACAAAACACCGAGTTCCTCCGGCATCTCCCTCAAACTCCCTCCACCGCACACTCGCCACGCACTCTCTCTGTGGCTGTGACACTCTATTCTGCACTCTGTTATTGTTTTACCTTGTTCTACCTCAGTGCATTGAGTAATGATCTGATCTGATGAACGGTCTGCAGGACAATCCTTTCACTGTATCTCGGTACATTTGTCAATAATCCATAGACGCCCTTCGGCCCACACTGCTGTGCTGACCTTTTAACCTACTCCAAGATCAGTCCAACTCTTCCCCCCTGCATAGCCCTCAGTTTCTCTTTCATCCATGTGCCGATCTGAGAGTCTGGGAAATGTTCCTAATGTATCTGCCCCCACCACCACCCCTGGCAGGGTATTCCACACACCCACCACTCTCTGTGTAAAAAACTTACCTCTAACATCCCCCCTATACTTGTCCCCTTGTATAAGCCATTTTCACCCTCGGAAAAAGTCTCTATCTACCCACTCGATCCAAGCTTGGTCTTGTACACCTCGACCAAGGTCTCTCTCAACCTCCTTCAAAGAGCAAAGCCTGAGCTTGCTCGGTCTGTCTGCGTGAGGCATGCTCTCTAGTCCAGGCAGGACTGTCATTGTATATGGCTGAAATATTTCTCTCACCAGCTCATTACACACAATTGGAAAAAATGCTCCTTGGGTCCCTATTAAATCTCTCACCTCTCGCCATAAACCTATACCCTCCAGAGTCATAGAAAAATACAGCACAAAAACAGGCCCTTCAACCCATTGAGCCTATGCTAAACCATTTATTGCCAAATCCCACTGACCTGTATCGGGACCATGGCCTATCATCCATGACCCTATCCAAGCTTCTCATTAACCTTGAGATCAAGCTCACATGCATCACTTGCACTGTTCCACATTCTTGTGACCCACTGAGTGAAGACATTATTCCTCAGGTTCCCCTTAAACTTTTCACCTTTCACCCTTAACCCATGACCTCTAGTTGTAGTCCTACCCAACTTCAGTGGAAAAAGCCTGCTTGCATTTACCTTATCTATACCCTCATAATTTTGTATACTTCTATCATATCTCCTCTCGACCTTCTACATTACAAGGAGTAAAGTCCTAACCTATTCAATCTTTCCTTATAACTCAGGTCTTACAGACCCGGCAACATCCTTGTAAATATTCTCTGTGCTCTTCCAACCTTGTTTACATCTTTCCTGTAGGTAGGTGACCAAAACTGCACACAATACTCCAAATTAGGCCTCACCAATGTTTTATACAACTTCAGCATAACATCCCATCTCCTGTACTCAATGTATTGATTTATGAAGGCTAATGTGCCAAAAGCTTTCTTTATGACCCTATCTACCCATGACACCATTTTCAATGAATTATGGACCTGTATTCCAGATCCCTTTGTTCTACCACACTCCTCAGTGCTCTACTGTTCACTGTGTAAGACCTACCCTGATTGGTCCTACTGAAGTGCAAAACCTCGTACTTGTCTGGATTAAATACCATCTGCCATTTTCCAGCCCATTTTTTTTTAGCTGATGCAGATCTCTCTGCAAGCCGTGATAGCCTCCCTCTACATCCCTAATCTTGGTGTCATCCACAAATTTGCTGATCCAGTTAACCACATTATCATCCAGATCATAAATAACAATGGACCCAGCACCAATCCCTGCGGCACTCCACTAATCACATTCCGGTCAGAGAGGTAACCATCTACAACCACTCTCTGGCTCCTCCCACAAAGCCAATGTCTAATCCAATTTACTACCTCATCTGAAAGCCAAGCGACTGAACCTTCCTGACCAGCATGTCCAATGCCTTACTAAAGTCCAGGTAGACAACAAAAGTAGGCTATATATTGGATTTGATTCTCTTTCACTGGGAAAACGATTGAGTGCATTCCCCTTTCCTTTGCCCCTCATGATTTTATTTCCCTTGATAAGGTCACCCCTCAGTCTGCCTCACTTCATCAGAAATGCTAAAGCCTCTTCCTGTACCTCAGGCTCTCGAGTCCACTCCCCATCCCGTACAAATTCCCTTTCTTGGTCAAGTTGAGTTCATACCAATCAACACCCCCACTCACACAATTCACAGCGGCCAATTAACCCCCGGTCCCTGATGAGCCTGGAGTGCATGGACCCCATTCGTTGTCATTGCCAGGCCCTGGGGTCGATTCAATCTGACTGTTTAATTGTCATTTTCTTAACAGTTTAACAATTAATTACCTGCTTGTATGTTCTATCATTGTTTGGTGATTGTCCGTGGTGTCTGACAATGGGAGGAACCTGTGCGGGAGAGTTTTTAACTGGGGCAGTTCCACTCCCTCGACCCCAGTGGTACGAGTGGTCAGTTTCAGTGGACGATCGTGGCATCTCCTGTGTCTCGCCGTGCCCTTCGCTCTCCATAAAGTGTTGCAGAACCGCCTTCCTGGCCGTTGGATCTCATCCACCTAGACCGCCAGATCCGATTTCGCACGCTGGGACAGGCACGCCCCTATCTCACTGGGGTGTGAGGCCGCTGACTACCCTCAGCTGGTTTAGACCGCCCGTCGAAATGTTGTCTCAGGGTGTGGCCACTGTCCTTTGCAAACAGCCAGGTGGAGCCACAGGTGGGAGCTGAGTGTCCGGTGAGGAGCAAAGATGAGTGAGCTGTCCCAGAATGGAGATGACCAAGCCCATCCACCAGAGGTGATACCCTCCCTGGACTCCCCATACACCCCATTATATAACTACCTATGTACAAATAACTGCTTACTCTCACTCCGCAAGACTATAGCTTGCACATAACAGTTTATCATGCTTTTAGTGGTGATTCAAAGTGTATTCACAGAAGCTTCTTTGTTCTGCATTAAGTGAAAAAGCGTTTTCTCATTTGTTAATTTTGCTGCAGTAATGATTAGGTGCTTTTAATTGGTTAATTCTTATCAAAGATTAGAATGGAATTTTTCTTAACTCTGGGTATGAACTAGCTAAGCACAAAGCCACACCACTTAAATCTCCCTCGTCTCTTGTCTGTGAGCCTTCTGCTGCCACCTTTAGTTCCTGTTCTGTTGTTATTTATTCATTTAACGATAAAACACAGTGGTGGCCCTTCCTGCCAGCAACCCCCGACGAACCCTAACCCCATCGTGGGACAATTTACACTGACCAACTAACTACCCAGTATATCTTTGGATTGTGGGAGGAAACCCACACGTTCCAGGGGGACAACATACAGAGACTCCTTACAGACGGTGCAGGAATTGAACTCCGAACTCCAGAACACCCCGAGCTGTAATGGCATCGTGCTAACCGCTACCATTACTGTGGCGCCCTCATCTATCAACTCTTAATAAAACAATCATGAAGCGACAGGCTTTGTGCCTCGTTCCTGACTTGCCAAGAACCTTGGATTTAAACGCTAGAACCCATCGATACCAGAGATGGAGCCTGAAGTTCGGGCAGAAGTCCAGAGGCCGGGGCCCGACGGAGAAAACCCTGAGTCCTCTAGGGAAACCGGAGACCCGACTTCGGAGAATCTGCAAATCCGCTGGAGGCTGGAGACCGGAGCCGGCCAGCCCTGGGGTTAGAGAACTGTGTACGTGCATGGGTGGGAGGAAGGAACAGGGTTTGTAGTGCTGCTGGTTTTCACTTGTTCCTCCAGGAAGACCACAGACTTGTTGTGGTTTGAAGACCTGCGTGCCTCACTGATCCGGGAGCTACGCTGGCTGGAGTCAGGGCCTGTAGGGTCGCCCATGCCAAACAGGTCAAAGGGTGGAGGCCAGACTAAGAGTGTCCTCTGGTTAACAACCCTGACTGGCCGAAAAAAGCTGATATGGAAGCAGGAATTCTTCCACAGTGAAAACCGAGAGGAAGCTACAGGCACGACGAAGGAAACTGAAAGAGGGGGGAACTTCATTGTTGCCCTAAGTGCCGACAGCATAACGGGCAGGGAGTAATGTTGCTGACTGTCGTACTCTGTGTTGTCCTGCCCAGAATTGTGGGCATGCAATGTTGCTGCCGAAATGTGTGCTGATACTTGCGGGCTGCCCCCGGCACATCCAGGGTGAGTTGCTGTTCACACAAACCACGCATTTCACCATGTGGTTTGATATACATGTGACAACTAAATTCATCTGAGTCTGTAGCGGGAGGGACGCGCAGACTCCACATAGACAGCACAGGATGGAACCCGATGGATCATCGGCAATGTGAGGCCAAGGATCGGAGGAGGCCATTTCTGGGGTTGGAGGACTGGCTGAGTGGCTGAGTGAGTGGGACGGTGGGAAAGGGGCTGGTTTAGTTGTTCCTCCTTTGTTCAGGGCAGAGTTTAAGATGGCGCCATCTATGAAACATTGCAAACCTACAGCACAATACAGGCTCCAGCCCACAAAGCTGTGCCAAACATGTACTTACTTTAG